>NC_139977.1:935000-1550000 GCF_963993115.1 Abramis brama
CCTCTTCCTGATGGGGCAAACACACACACACACAAACACACACACACACACACGTGAACATTAGACACCTCTTCCTGATGGGGCAAACACACACAAACACACACACAAACAAACACACACACACACACGTGAACATTAGACACCTCTTCCTGATGGAGCAAGCACAAACACACACACAAACACACACACACACACACACACACACACACACACACACACGTGAACATTAGACACCTCTTCCTGATGGGGCAAACACACACACACACACACACACACGTGAGCATTAGACACCTCTTCCTGATGGGGCAAGCACAAACACACACACAAACACACACACACACACACACACACACACACACACACGTGAACATTAGACACCTCTTCCTGATGGGGCAAGCACAAACACACACACAAACACACACACACACACACACACGTGAACATTAGACACCTCTTCCTGATGGGGCAAACACACACACACACACACACACAAACACACACACACACACACGTGAGCATTAGACACCTCTTCCTGATGGGGCAAGCACACACACACACACAAACACACACACACACACACACACACACACACACACACGTGAGCATTAGACACCTCTTCCTGATGGGGCAAGCACACACACACACACACACACACACACACACACACACACACACTAGACACCTCTTCCTGATGGGGCAAACACACACACACACACACACACACGTGAACATTAGACACCTCTTCCTGATGGGGCAAGCACACACACACACACACACGTGAACATTAGACACCTCTTCCTGATGGGGCAAACACACACACAAACACACACAAACACACACACACACACACACGAACATTAGACACCTCTTCCTGATGGGGCAAACACACACACACACACACACACACACACACACACGAACATTAGACACCTCTTCCTGATGGGGCTTAAAAAACTACTTGTCTGGCCTTAACATTTTGATACGGAATTATATCAATTCAGGGTAGATACGCGAATTGAGTTTCCCGACAACGCTTTATCTGTAGAGTGGTAAAGGGATCTTCCATAAGGAGAGACTAGTTGGCACTTCAGCACTGCGTTGACATCGGGTCCAGGCGAAGGTCCTTCATCAGATCTGGATACGGCCTGGATCCGGCAGGCTGCGGGAAAACCTCGGGATAAACACAGACACTAAAATTAGCGTAGATGCCATTCTTCTCATGATGTAACGAGTACATCAGGATTTCATGGGAAGTGTTCCCGGTTCCGGCTGACCTGATCTACGCAGCCTAACATTGATTTATAGAAGTCTAGAATGTATTATGTGAATGCTAGGTCAAAGAGATGTGTTTTTAGTGTAGCTTTGAACTGACAAAGTGTGTCTGCTTCCCGGACAACGGTAGGAAGACTGTTCCAGAGTGTTGGTGCTAAATAGGAGAAGGATCTACCGCCAGCAGTCGATTTTGATATTCTAGGTATTATCAACTGGCCGGAAGGTAATTGGCCTAGGTAATACCAACTTTTAGAAAGAAATGATATCTGGAGGATTTCCAGTCAGGATTATGGCCGTACCATATTACTGAGACTGCTCTCATTAGAGTCACAAATGATTTGCTCTTATCATCCGATTGTGGTTGTATCTCTCTATTAGTGTTACTCGATCTTAGTGCTGCATTTCATACTATTGACCACAACATTCTTTTAAATAGACTCGAACATTATGTTGGCATTAGTGGAATTGCATTAGCATGGTTTAAATATACTTATCTGACCGTTATCAGTTTGTAGCAGTAAATGAAGAGATGTCTCATCGATCGCAATTTCAGTATGGCGTACCACAAGGCTCAGTACTAGGACCCCTGCTGTTCACTCTGTACATGCTACCCTTGGGAGATATCATTAGGAAGCATGGCATTAGCTTTCACTGTTATGCCGACTATACTCAGCTCTATATTTCTTCACGCCCTCACGAAACTTAATGTAGCGGGACCTTGGCCCTTCACACTTGGGGGCAAATATAGAAACACTGCCTCTAGCGTCACCTGACTACGCCACCCTATTTAATAGGGAACTATAGATGTTATTACTAAGAATTGGTAAAAGATACACAGGAACGTAATTAGCAAGAAAGGGCTAGAGACGTGGATACCAATAATACAAAAGTTTTTATTTAAATACAATCATTTTTAAAATATATAAAAGCTGAGAATCATCAACAGACACATACAAGAGAGACCATAATCCAAAGGAGGCCGAGGCTTGATGGCAGACACACGCCCAAGGCTTCAATATCACTCTCAACACCCCGTGTACAAGTAACAGCACCCACACTGCAATAAAGTCAAGAAATAATCACACAGCACTCTGTGACGAGCTCTCTACCACCACGCACGGGCCTACTAGTGGTCTGCCCCCAAAGCCTCAGCTCCTGTAACAAGAGTATAAAATTGTTTATGGTCTCAAACACCCTCACTCAAACATGCACAAATAATAAACATTTAGATCAACAACAAGAAAATACTACAGAAAATGGAAATATGGAAATCAAAGTTTGGTGCTGGCATTGGGTATTACTCTCACTGACCTTCTACCAGCACCTCTTGAAGAAACTCACAAATCAAAATAAATACAACACTACAAAACACTCAAAATAAACAAATCAGATCACTCAATACACACAAACAATTATAAATGAAAATACTGCAAAATTTGAATGTATAGTGTGGAAGACACTCGTCGTTTAGAGTGGTTAATACTGGAGAACGGGCGTCACGTTAGGCTGCGCAGTGCGCACACACATACGCACACACACACACGTGTGTTGGAGGGAGAGTTTGTTATAAGGATCGTGGGCTAACTTATATTTAAAGCAGCAGCGTCAAGTCAGCGTTGCCCACAAGGCGTCACAGAACATCTACTCGTCCTAAGAATAAAAACATCAGCAACTTACAATATATAAAATAATGAGCGCTGTACAAAGTGGGTGTTTCACGTACCTTTAATTCATAAACTCGGCGTATAGAGGACACGGGACACAACATCCCTCCGAAGCACGGGAATGCAAAGGGAGAGCAGCAGCCACTCAAAACTCAAACCGCGGGCCATCCACGCAGCTATGAATCACACAGTCATTACGACAAATCACATACCTGGGTACTAACTAAGCAGCCAACGCACACACATAAGGTTACCTCAAAGCATATGAGACACGGGACTGCAAGAGGCATGTAACGTGAGAGCCAGAGTCGCCAACAGCCGCGGGCCATCCACGCAGCTCAAGGCGGAAGCGCTACAGAAACAAGGGGCGGTTCCACGGGCAATGACGCGACGCTCAAACGCCAAGCACACGCAGGAGGTGACTACATGTTCTTTTATACTATCCCGCCCTGCCCGTAATTGGACCTGCACTACCCCAGGCACATTAGTCTAATTACAGCGCCACAATACGTCCCACTACAATCTGCCCCACGCTTTTGCATCGGCGACCCGACGATGGACCACTTATTACAGGTTCCCAGCCTTAACGGCTACATCACAAGATCACGGAGGCACTCGACACACAAGGCCTCTGCCTCGATGGCTACATAACGAGAACGAGTAAGGCACTGGTTACAGGTCCTCTGCCTTTACGGCTACTCACCGAGAAACAAGTGATACACGAGTCCTCGAACATGACGGCTAAAACACGAGTAAGGCACTGGTTACAGGTCCTCTGCCTTTACGGCTACTCACCGAGAAACAAGTGATACACGAGTCCTCGAACATGACGGCTAAAACACGAGTAAGGCACCGGTTACAGGTCCTCTGCCTTTACGGCTACTCACCGAGAAACAAGTGATACACGAGTCCTCGAACATGACGGCTAAAACACGAGTAAGGCACCGGTTACAGGTCCTCTGCCTTTACGGCTACTCACCGAGAAACAAGTGATACACGAGTCCTCGAACATGACGGCTAAAACACGAGTAAGGCACCGGTTACAGGTCCTCTGCCTTTACGGCTACTCACCGAGAAACAAGTGATACACGAGTCCTCGAACATGACGGCTAAAACACGAGTAAGGCACCGGTTACAGGTCCTCTGCCTTTACGGCTACTCACCGAGAAACAAGTGATACACGAGTCCTCGAACATGACGGCTAAAACACGAGTAAGGCACCGGTTACAGGTCCTCTGCCTTTACGGCTACTCACCGAGAAACAAGTGATACACGAGTCCTCGAACATGACGGCTAAAACACGAGTAAGGCACCGGTTACAGGTCCTCTGCCTTTACGGCTACTCACCGAGAAACAAGTGATACACGAGTCCTCGAACATGACGGCTAAAACACGAGTAAGGCACCGGTTACAGGTCCTCTGCCTTTACGGCTACTCACCGAGAAACAAGTGATACACGAGTCCTCGGACATGACGGCTAAAACACGAGTAAGGCACCGGTTACAGGTCCTCTGCCTTTACGGCTACTCACCGAGAAACAAGTGATACACGAGTCCTCGAACATGACGGCTAAAACACGAGTAAGGCACCGGTTACAGGTCCTCTGCCTTTACGGCTACTCACCGAGAAACAAGTGATACACGAGTCCTCGAACATGACGGCTAAAACACGAGTAAGGCACCGGTTACAGGTCCTCTGCCTTTACGGCTACTCACCGAGAAACAAGTGATACACGAGTCCTCGAACATGACGGCTAAAACACGAGTAAGGCACCGGTTACAGGTCCTCTGCCTTTACGGCTACTCACCGAGAAACAAGTGATACACGAGTCCTCGAACATGACGGCTAAAACACGAGTAAGGCACCGGTTACAGGTCCTCTGCCTTTACGGCTACTCACCGAGAAACAAGTGATACACGAGTCCTCGAACATGACGGCTAAAACACGAGTAAGGCACCGGTTACAGGTCCTCTGCCTTTACGGCTACTCACCGAGAAACAAGTGATACACGAGTCCTCGAACATGACGGCTAAAACACGAGTAAGGCACCGGTTACAGGTCCTCTGCCTTTACGGCTACTCACCGAGAAACAAGTGATACACGAGTCCTCGGACATGACGGCTAAAACACGAGTAAGGCACCGGTTACAGGTCCTCTGCCTTTACGGCTACTCACCGAGAAACAAGTGATACACGAGTCCTCGAACATGACGGCTAAAACACGAGTAAGGCACCGGTTACAGGTCCTCTGCCTTTACGGCTACTCACCGAGAAACAAGTGATACACGAGTCCTCGAACATGACGGCTAAAACACGAGTAAGGCACCGGTTACAGGTCCTCTGCCTTTACGGCTACTCACCGAGAAACAAGTGATACACGAGTCCTCGAACATGACGGCTAAAACACGAGTAAGGCACCGGTTACAGGTCCTCTGCCTTTACGGCTACTCACCGAGAAACAAGTGATACACGAGTCCTCGAACATGACGGCTAAAACACGAGTAAGGCACCGGTTACAGGTCCTCTGCCTTTACGGCTACTCACCGAGAAACAAGTGATACACGAGTCCTCGAACATGACGGCTAAAACACGAGTAAGGCACCGGTTACAGGTCCTCTGCCTTTACGGCTACTCACCGAGAAACAAGTGATACACGAGTCCTCGAACATGACGGCTAAAACACGAGTAAGGCACCGGTTACAGGTCCTCTGCCTTTACGGCTACTCACCGAGAAACAAGTGATACACGAGTCCTCGAACATGACGGCTAAAACACGAGTAAGGCACTGGTTACAGGTCCTCTGCCTTTACGGCTACTCACCGAGAAACAAGTGATACACGAGTCCTCGAACATGACGGCTAAAACACGAGTAAGGCACCGGTTACAGGTCCTCTGCCTTTACGGCTACTCACCGAGAAACAAGTGATACACGAGTCCTCGAACATGACGGCTAAAACACGAGTAAGGCACTGGTTACAGGTCCTCTGCCTTTACGGCTACTCACCGAGAAACAAGTGATACACGAGTCCTCGCATTCTACTGTCTCCTAAATAAACTTCCTGCAGGGCAACGCAAGACTGGGAGCAACCATACAACCCTTACAAAATTACATAAATTTTCTCTGGGTCTCTGCATTCAACCACAGGGCGGTGCTAAAATGTTATCCGTTTATATAAAACTACTTACCAGGACAACCTCGGTAAGTAAATGGCACAAAGACGGAAAATAGCTGTTGAACTGCTCCAAATCCCCTGAAATTACGCTGCTGCTTTGTCTTCAACACTAGACTTAAACAAAAAAAGAAAAAGAAAGAAACAAAAAAACACTAATACACAATCACACAGTGTACACATTCACACAATTACAATAAGCATCCACGTCTTCAGCCCAAAAGAGAAACTAACCCTGCCGACTATATGCCAGAATGTAGCGGGACCTTGGCCCTTCACACTTGGGGGCAAATATAGAAACACTGCCTCTAGCGTCACCTGACTACGCCACCCTATTTAATAGGGAACTATAGATGTTATTACTAAGAATTGGTAAAAGATACACAGGAACGTAATTAGCAAGAAAGGGCTAGAGACGTGGATACCAATAATACAAAAGTTTTTATTTAAATACAATCATTTTTAAAATATATAAAAGCTGAGAATCATCAACAGACACATACAAGAGAGACCATAATCCAAAGGAGGCCGAGGCTTGATGGCAGACACACGCCCAAGGCTTCAATATCACTCTCAACACCCCGTGTACAAGTAACAGCACCCACACTGCAATAAAGTCAAGAAATAATCACACAGCACTCTGTGACGAGCTCTCTACCACCACGCACGGGCCTACTAGTGGTCTGCCCCCAAAGCCTCAGCTCCTGTAACAAGAGTATAAAATTGTTTATGGTCTCAAACACCCTCACTCAAACATGCACAAATAATAAACATTTAGATCAACAACAAGAAAATACTACAGAAAATGGAAATATGGAAATCAAAGTTTGGTGCTGGCATTGGGTATTACTCTCACTGACCTTCTACCAGCACCTCTTGAAGAAACTCACAAATCAAAATAAATACAACACTACAAAACACTCAAAATAAACAAATCAGATCACTCAATACACACAAACAATTATAAATGAAAATACTGCAAAATTTGAATGTATAGTGTGGAAGACACTCGTCGTTTAGAGTGGTTAATACTGGAGAACGGGCGTCACGTTAGGCTGCGCAGTGCGCACACACATACGCACACACACACACGTGTGTTGGAGGGAGAGTTTGTTATAAGGATCGTGGGCTAACTTATATTTAAAGCAGCAGCGTCAAGTCAGCGTTGCCCACAAGGCGTCACAGAACATCTACTCGTCCTAAGAATAAAAACATCAGCAACTTACAATATATAAAATAATGAGCGCTGTACAAAGTGGGTGTTTCACGTACCTTTAATTCATAAACTCGGCGTATAGAGGACACGGGACACAACATCCCTCCGAAGCACGGGAATGCAAAGGGAGAGCAGCAGCCACTCAAAACTCAAACCGCGGGCCATCCACGCAGCTATGAATCACACAGTCATTACGACAAATCACATACCTGGGTACTAACTAAGCAGCCAACGCACACACATAAGGTTACCTCAAAGCATATGAGACACGGGACTGCAAGAGGCATGTAACGTGAGAGCCAGAGTCGCCAACAGCCGCGGGCCATCCACGCAGCTCAAGGCGGAAGCGCTACAGAAACAAGGGGCGGTTCCACGGGCAATGACGCGACGCTCAAACGCCAAGCACACGCAGGAGGTGACTACATGTTCTTTTATACTATCCCGCCCTGCCCGTAATTGGACCTGCACTACCCCAGGCACATTAGTCTAATTACAGCGCCACAATACGTCCCACTACAATCTGCCCCACGCTTTTGCATCGGCGACCCGACGATGGACCACTTATTACAGGTTCCCAGCCTTAACGGCTACATCACAAGATCACGGAGGCACTCGACACACAAGGCCTCTGCCTCGATGGCTACATAACGAGAACGAGTAAGGCACTGGTTACAGGTCCTCTGCCTTTACGGCTACTCACCGAGAAACAAGTGATACACGAGTCCTCGAACATGACGGCTAAAACACGAGTAAGGCACTGGTTACAGGTCCTCTGCCTTTACGGCTACTCACCGAGAAACAAGTGATACACGAGTCCTCGAACATGACGGCTAAAACACGAGTAAGGCACCGGTTACAGGTCCTCTGCCTTTACGGCTACTCACCGAGAAACAAGTGATACACGAGTCCTCGAACATGACGGCTAAAACACGAGTAAGGCACCGGTTACAGGTCCTCTGCCTTTACGGCTACTCACCGAGAAACAAGTGATACACGAGTCCTCGAACATGACGGCTAAAACACGAGTAAGGCACCGGTTACAGGTCCTCTGCCTTTACGGCTACTCACCGAGAAACAAGTGATACACGAGTCCTCGAACATGACGGCTAAAACACGAGTAAGGCACCGGTTACAGGTCCTCTGCCTTTACGGCTACTCACCGAGAAACAAGTGATACACGAGTCCTCGAACATGACGGCTAAAACACGAGTAAGGCACCGGTTACAGGTCCTCTGCCTTTACGGCTACTCACCGAGAAACAAGTGATACACGAGTCCTCGAACATGACGGCTAAAACACGAGTAAGGCACCGGTTACAGGTCCTCTGCCTTTACGGCTACTCACCGAGAAACAAGTGATACACGAGTCCTCGAACATGACGGCTAAAACACGAGTAAGGCACCGGTTACAGGTCCTCTGCCTTTACGGCTACTCACCGAGAAACAAGTGATACACGAGTCCTCGGACATGACGGCTAAAACACGAGTAAGGCACCGGTTACAGGTCCTCTGCCTTTACGGCTACTCACCGAGAAACAAGTGATACACGAGTCCTCGAACATGACGGCTAAAACACGAGTAAGGCACCGGTTACAGGTCCTCTGCCTTTACGGCTACTCACCGAGAAACAAGTGATACACGAGTCCTCGAACATGACGGCTAAAACACGAGTAAGGCACCGGTTACAGGTCCTCTGCCTTTACGGCTACTCACCGAGAAACAAGTGATACACGAGTCCTCGAACATGACGGCTAAAACACGAGTAAGGCACCGGTTACAGGTCCTCTGCCTTTACGGCTACTCACCGAGAAACAAGTGATACACGAGTCCTCGAACATGACGGCTAAAACACGAGTAAGGCACCGGTTACAGGTCCTCTGCCTTTACGGCTACTCACCGAGAAACAAGTGATACACGAGTCCTCGAACATGACGGCTAAAACACGAGTAAGGCACCGGTTACAGGTCCTCTGCCTTTACGGCTACTCACCGAGAAACAAGTGATACACGAGTCCTCGAACATGACGGCTAAAACACGAGTAAGGCACCGGTTACAGGTCCTCTGCCTTTACGGCTACTCACCGAGAAACAAGTGATACACGAGTCCTCGGACATGACGGCTAAAACACGAGTAAGGCACCGGTTACAGGTCCTCTGCCTTTACGGCTACTCACCGAGAAACAAGTGATACACGAGTCCTCGAACATGACGGCTAAAACACGAGTAAGGCACCGGTTACAGGTCCTCTGCCTTTACGGCTACTCACCGAGAAACAAGTGATACACGAGTCCTCGAACATGACGGCTAAAACACGAGTAAGGCACCGGTTACAGGTCCTCTGCCTTTACGGCTACTCACCGAGAAACAAGTGATACACGAGTCCTCGAACATGACGGCTAAAACACGAGTAAGGCACCGGTTACAGGTCCTCTGCCTTTACGGCTACTCACCGAGAAACAAGTGATACACGAGTCCTCGAACATGACGGCTAAAACACGAGTAAGGCACCGGTTACAGGTCCTCTGCCTTTACGGCTACTCACCGAGAAACAAGTGATACACGAGTCCTCGAACATGACGGCTAAAACACGAGTAAGGCACCGGTTACAGGTCCTCTGCCTTTACGGCTACTCACCGAGAAACAAGTGATACACGAGTCCTCGAACATGACGGCTAAAACACGAGTAAGGCACCGGTTACAGGTCCTCTGCCTTTACGGCTACTCACCGAGAAACAAGTGATACACGAGTCCTCGAACATGACGGCTAAAACACGAGTAAGGCACTGGTTACAGGTCCTCTGCCTTTACGGCTACTCACCGAGAAACAAGTGATACACGAGTCCTCGAACATGACGGCTAAAACACGAGTAAGGCACCGGTTACAGGTCCTCTGCCTTTACGGCTACTCACCGAGAAACAAGTGATACACGAGTCCTCGAACATGACGGCTAAAACACGAGTAAGGCACTGGTTACAGGTCCTCTGCCTTTACGGCTACTCACCGAGAAACAAGTGATACACGAGTCCTCGCATTCTACTGTCTCCTAAATAAACTTCCTGCAGGGCAACGCAAGACTGGGAGCAACCATACAACCCTTACAAAATTACATAAATTTTCTCTGGGTCTCTGCATTCAACCACAGGGCGGTGCTAAAATGTTATCCGTTTATATAAAACTACTTACCAGGACAACCTCGGTAAGTAAATGGCACAAAGACGGAAAATAGCTGTTGAACTGCTCCAAATCCCCTGAAATTACGCTGCTGCTTTGTCTTCAACACTAGACTTAAACAAAAAAAGAAAAAGAAAGAAACAAAAAAACACTAATACACAATCACACAGTGTACACATTCACACAATTACAATAAGCATCCACGTCTTCAGCCCAAAAGAGAAACTAACCCTGCCGACTATATGCCAGAATGTAGCGGGACCTTGGCCCTTCACACTTGGGGGCAAATATAGAAACACTGCCTCTAGCGTCACCTGACTACGCCACCCTATTTAATAGGGAACTATAGATGTTATTACTAAGAATTGGTAAAAGATACACAGGAACGTAATTAGCAAGAAAGGGCTAGAGACGTGGATACCAATAATACAAAAGTTTTTATTTAAATACAATCATTTTTAAAATATATAAAAGCTGAGAATCATCAACAGACACATACAAGAGAGACCATAATCCAAAGGAGGCCGAGGCTTGATGGCAGACACAGGCCCAAGGCTTCAATATCACTCTCAACACCCCGTGTACAAGTAACAGCACCCACACTGCAATAAAGTCAAGAAATAATCACACAGCACTCTGTGACGAGCTCTCTACCACCACGCACGGGCCTACTAGTGGTCTGCCCCCAAAGCCTCAGCTCCTGTAACAAGAGTATAAAATTGTTTATGGTCTCAAACACCCTCACTCAAACATGCACAAATAATAAACATTTAGATCAACAACAAGAAAATACTACAGAAAATGGAAATATGGAAATCAAAGTTTGGTGCTGGCATTGGGTATTACTCTCACTGACCTTCTACCAGCACCTCTTGAAGAAACTCACAAATCAAAATAAATACAACACTACAAAACACTCAAAATAAACAAATCAGATCACTCAATACACACAAACAATTATAAATGAAAATACTGCAAAATTTGAATGTATAGTGTGGAAGACACTCGTCGTTTAGAGTGGTTAATACTGGAGAACGGGCGTCACGTTAGGCTGCGCAGTGCGCACACACATACGCACACACACACACGTGTGTTGGAGGGAGAGTTTGTTATAAGGATCGTGGGCTAACTTATATTTAAAGCAGCAGCGTCAAGTCAGCGTTGCCCACAAGGCGTCACAGAACATCTACTCGTCCTAAGAATAAAAACATCAGCAACTTACAATATATAAAATAATGAGCGCTGTACAAAGTGGGTGTTTCACGTACCTTTAATTCATAAACTCGGCGTATAGAGGACACGGGACACAACATCCCTCCGAAGCACGGGAATGCAAAGGGAGAGCAGCAGCCACTCAAAACTCAAACCGCGGGCCATCCACGCAGCTATGAATCACACAGTCATTACGACAAATCACATACCTGGGTACTAACTAAGCAGCCAACGCACACACATAAGGTTACCTCAAAGCATATGAGACACGGGACTGCAAGAGGCATGTAACGTGAGAGCCAGAGTCGCCAACAGCCGCGGGCCATCCACGCAGCTCAAGGCGGAAGCGCTACAGAAACAAGGGGCGGTTCCACGGGCAATGACGCGACGCTCAAACGCCAAGCACACGCAGGAGGTGACTACATGTTCTTTTATACTATCCCGCCCTGCCCGTAATTGGACCTGCACTACCCCAGGCACATTAGTCTAATTACAGCGCCACAATACGTCCCACTACATTAACAATTCACAAAATTAACGGAATGCATAGCTGACATAAAAAACTGCATGACTAGTAATTTCCTACTACTTAATTCTGAAAAAAACTGAGTTTCTTATTATTGGACAAAAAAACTTCAAGTAAAAATTCAGAATACTGTCTAACACTTGATGGCTGCTCTGTCAAGTCCTCGTTGTCGGTTAGGAACCTGGGTGTGCTCTTTGATACCAATCTTTCAATTGAAAGTCAAAAAAAGGACCTTAAGAGAGCAGCCAGAAAAATGGAGCGCAAACGGGAAGAAAACAAAACTAGAGGTATTTCGCATTTCATGGAAAGAGAGCTCGATTGAACACAGAGAGGCCTTAAAAGCTGCTAGATCTGCTTATTTTTCAACCCTATTAGAAGAAAAAAAAGAAAAAAAAAGAAAAAAAAAAGCCTAGCTATTTAATTGAAACAGTGGCTAAACTAACGAAAAATAAAGCTTCAAGCCCAGAAGTTTCCAAGCAGCACAGCAGTAATGACTTTATGAACTTCTTCACCTATAAGATTGATAATATCAGGGAGAAAATTATTACCATGCAAACGTCTACTACAGTATCGCATCAGGCAGTGCATTGTAGTCTCCCTGAGGAAAAATTTCATTCATTCATTGCTATAGGACAGGAAGAATTCGTTAAACTCGTTAAATCATCTAAATCTACAACATGTATGTTAGACCCTTGTAACGACTAAGCTACTGAAAGAGATGCTTCCAGAGGTCACAGATCCTCTTCTCAATATCAGTAATTCATCTTTGTCATTAGGATACGTACCAAAACAAAGGTTTTTAGCTGGCTATGATTAAACCGCTTGTTAAAAAAACGCAACTTGATCGTACAGAATTAGTCAATTACAGGCCGATCTCGAATCTTCCTTTTCTGCCAAAGATACTAGACAAGGCGGTATCCTCACAACTGTGTTCCTTTTCAGTCCAGTCAAGTCAAGTCATCTTCATTTATATAGCGCTTTTAACAATGTAGATTGTTCCAAAGCGGCTTTACAGAGATACAAGGATAGTTTAAAGTAACAGAGATTGTTTTGGCTTTATAGCAGTTCTTGAATAATGTTATTTTCCAGCTAAAGTTAATTTGATTGATTCACTTCGGTCACAACAATCATTTGTTGTTAAATTAGGGGCCGCTAACACAACACCGTTTTAACAGGAAACTCTACACAGACTTTAAACGTGAAACCTGTGAGAACGCTGATGGCGTGCACATGCGTATTACGAGTTCAGTCTATTGGTATGCGTGTTTGAATATATGTGCGCAGGTTTGTAATTCCCTACAAACCAAGCCTAACATTGATTTATAGAAGTCTAGAATGTATTATGTGAATGCTAGGTCAAAGAGATGTGTTTTTAGTGTAGCTTTGAACTGACAAAGTGTGTCTGCTTCCCGGACAACGGTAGGAAGACTGTTCCAGAGTGTTGGTGCTAAATAGGAGAAGGATCTACCGCCAGCAGTTGATTTTGATATTCTAGGTATTATCAACTGGCCGGAATGTAATTGGCCTAGGTAATACCAACTTTTAGAAAGAAATGATATCTGCGAGGATTTCCAGTCAGGATTATGGCCGTAACATATTACTGAGACTGCTCTCATTAGAGTCACAAATGATTTGCTCTTATCATCCGATCGTGGTTGTATCTCTCTATTAGTGTTACTCGATCTTAGTGCTGCATTTCATACTATTGACCACAACATTCTTTTAAATAGACTCGAACATTATGTTGGCATTAGTGGAATTGCATTAGCATGGTTTAAATATACTTATCTGACCGTTATCAGTTTGTAGCAGTAAATGAAGAGATGTCTCATCGATCGCAATTTCAGTATGGCGTACCACAAGGCTCAGTACTAGGACCCCTGCTGTTCACTCTGTACATGCTACCCTTGGGAGATATCATTAGGAAGCATGGCATTAGCTTTCACTGTTATGCCGACTATACTCAGCTCTATATTTCTTCACGCCCTCACGAAACTTAACAATTCACGAAATTAACGGAATGCATAGCTGACTTAAAAAACTGCATGACTAGTAATTTCCTACTACTTAATTCTGAAAAAACTGAGATTCTAATTATTGGACAAAAAAAAAACTTCAAGTAATAATTCAGAATACTGTCTAACACTTGATGGCTGCTCTGTCAAGTCCTCGTTGTCGGTTAGGAACCTGGGTGTGCTCTTTGATACCAATCTTTCAATTGAAAGTCACATGTCTCTAGTATCTGTAAAATCTGTAAAAAAGGACCTTAAGAGAGCAGCCAGAAAAATGGAGCGCAAACGGGAAGAAAACAAAACTAGAGGTATTTCGCATTTCATGGAAAGAGAGCTCGATTGAACACAGAGAGGCCTTAAAAGCTGCTAGATCTGCTTATTTTTCAACCCTATTAGAAGAAAAAAAACAAAAGCCTAGCTATTTAATTGAAACAGTGGCTAAACTAACGAAAAATAAAGCTTCAAGCCCAGAAGTTTCCAAGCAGCACAGCAGTAATGACTTTATGAACTTCTTCACCTATAAGATTGATAATATCAGGGAGAAAATTATTACCATGCAAACGTCTACTACAGTATCGCATCAGGCAGTGCATTGTAGTCTCCCTGAGGAAAAATTCTATTTATTCATTGCTATAGGACAGGAAGAATTCGTCAAACTCGATAACTCATCTAAATCTACAACTTGTATGTTAGACCCTTGTAACGACTAAGCTACTGAAAGAGATGCTTCCAGAGGTCACAGATCCTCTTCTCAATATCAGTAATTCATCTTTGTCATTAGGATACGTACCAAAACCTTTTTTAGCTGGCTATGATTAAACCGCTTGTTAAAAAAACGCAACTTGATCGTACAGAATTAGTCAATTACAGGCCGATCTCGAATCTTCCTTTTCTGCCAAAGATACTAGACAAGGCGGTATCCTCACAACTGTGTTCCTTTTCAGTCCAGTCAAGTCAAGTCATCTTCATTTATATAGCGCTTTTAACAATGTAGATTGTTCCAAAGCGGCTTTACAGAGATACAAGGAAAGTTTAAAGTAACAGAGATTGTTTTGGCTTTATAGCAGTTCTTGAATAATGTTATTTTCCAGCTAAAGTTAATTTGATTGATTCACTTCGGTCGCAACAATCATTTGTTGTTAAATTAGGGGCCGCTAACACAACACCGTTTTAACAGGAAACTCTACACAGACTTTAAACGTGAAACCTGTGAGAACGCTGATGGCGTGCACATGCGTATTACGAGTTCAGTCTATTGGTATGCGTGTTTGAATATATGTGTGCAGGTTTGTAATTCCCTACAAACCAAGCCTTAAACTACTTGTCTGGCCTAAAAATTTTGATACGGAATTATATCACTTCAGGGTAGATAAGCGAACCGAATTTTTCCGACAACACTTTATCTGTAGAGTGGTAAAGGGATCCTTCATAAGGAGAGACTAGTTGGCACTTCAGCACTGCGTTGACATCGGGTCCAGGCGAAGGTCCTTCATCAGATCTGGATACGGCCTGGATCCGGCAGGCTGCGGGAAAACCTCGGGATAAACAGAGACACTAAAATTAGCGTAGATGCCATTCTTCTCATGATGTAACGAGTACATCAGGATTTATGGGAAGTGTTCCCGGTTCCGGCTGACCTGATCTACGCAGCCTAACATTGATTTATAGAAGTCTATAATGTATTATGTGAATGCTAGGTCAAAGAGATGCATTTTTAGTCTAGCTTTGAGCTGACAGAGTGTGTCTGCTTTTTTTCATTTAAAGACATTGTAAACTCAATTGGAGTTAGACAACACGTGTCAGGACCTACTCATCGTCGTAATCATACTCTAGATCTAATATTATCACATGGAATAGATGTTGATGCCGTTGAAATTCTGCAGCAGAGCGATGACATCTCAGATCATTATCTAGTCTCGTGTAAACTTAATTTAGCCAAGGCTGCAAAGCCGACTCCGTGTTTCAAATATGTTAGACCTATCACTTCTGCCACTAAAGATTGCTTTATCAATAATCTTCCTAATCAGTTTCACCATCTCAGCATCCCAGATAGCTTAGAAGAACTCGATACTGCAACAGAAACTTTTAACTCTCTCTTTTCCAGCACTTTAGACACAGTTGCTCCGTTGCGCTTAAAGAAGATTAAAGAAAATAGTCCAACGCCGTGGTACAACGAGCACACTCGGGCCCTTAAGAGAGCAGCCAGAAAAATGGAGCGCAACTGGAAGAAAACAAAACTAGAGGTATTTCTCATTTCATGGAAAGAGAGCTTGATTGCTTACAGAGAGGCCTTAAAAGCTGCTAGATCTGCTTATTTTTCAAACCTATTAGAAGAAAATAAACATAATCCAAGGTATTTATTTGAAACGGTGGCTAAACTAACGAAAAATAAAGCTTCAAGCACCGAAGTTTCCAAGCAGCACAGCAGTAATGACTTTATGAACTTCTTCACCTATAAGATTGATAATATCAGGGAGAAAATTATAACTATGCAACCGTCTACTACAGTATCGCATCAGGCAGTGCACTGTAGTCTCCCTGAGGAAAAATTTGATTTGTTCGTTGCTATAGAAGAGGAAGAATTTACTAAACTCGTTAAATCATCTAAATCTACAACATGTATGTTAGACCCTATACCGACTAAGCTACTGAAAGAGATGCTTCCAGAGGTCATAGATCCTCTTCTTACTATCATTAATTCATCTTTGTCTCTAGGATACGTACCAAAAACCTTTAAGCTGGCTATGATTAAACCGCTTGTTAAAAAAACGCAACTTGATCCTACAGAATTAGTCAATTACAGGCCGATCTCGAATCTACCTTTTCTGTCAAAGATATTAGAAAAAGCAGTATCTTCACAACTGTGTTCCTTTCTTGAAAGAAATGATATCTGGAGGATTTCCAGTCCGGTTTTAGACTGTACCATATTACTGAGACTGCTCTCGTTAGAGTCACAAATGATTTGCTCTTATCATCCGATCGTGGTTGTATCTCTATATTAGTGTTACTCGATCTTAGTGCTGCATTTGACACCATTGACCACAACATTCTTTTAAATAGACTCGAACATTATGTTGGCATTAGTGGAATTGCATTAGCATGGTTTAAATATACTTATCTGACCGTTATCAGTTTGTAGCAGTAAATGAAGAGATGTCTCATCAATCGCAATTTCAGTATGGCGTACCACAAGGCTCAGTACTAGGACCGCTGCTGTTCACTCTGTACATGCTACCATTAGGAGATATCATTAGGAAGCATGGCATTAGCTTTCACTGTTATGCTGACGATACTCAGCTCTATATTTCTTCAAAACCTAACGAAACTTACCAATTCACAAAATTAACGGAATGCATAGCTGATATAAAAAAATTGGATGACTCGTAATTTCCTACTTCTAAATTCTGAAAAAACAGAGTTTCTAATTATTGGACAAAAAACTTCCTCACATAATAACCTAGAATACTGTCTAACACTTGATGGCTGCTCTGTCAAGTCTTCGTCGTCGGTTAGGAACCTGGGTGTGGTCTTTGATACCAATCTTTCATTTGAAAGTCACGTGTCCAGTATCTGTAAAACTGCATTTTTCCATCTTAAAAATATATCTAAATTACGTCATATGCTCTCATTGACAAATGCGGAACAATTAGTTCATGCGTTCATGACCTCAAGGCTAGACTATTGTAATGCTCTACTGGGTGGTTGCCCTGCACGCTTAATAAACAAACTACAACTGGTCCAAAACGCAGCAGCTCGAGTTCTTACCAGAACCAGGAAGTATGACCATATTAGCCCGGTTCTGTCAAAACTGCACTGGCTCCCTATTAAATATCGCATCAATTTTAAAATATTGCTGATCACGTACAAAGCACTAAATGGTTTAGCTCCGCAGTACTTGAGCGAGCTCTTAACGCATTATAGTCCTTCACGTCTATTGCGATCTCAAAATTCCAGCCAGTTGATAATACCAAGAATATCAAAATCGACTGCTGGCGGCAGATCCTTCTCCTATTTAGCACCAAAACTTTGGAACAATCTTCCTAACATTGTCCGGGAAGCAGACACACTTTGTCAGTTCAAAGCTAGACTAAAAACACATCTCTTTGACCTGGCATTCACATAATACATTCTAGACTTCTATAAATCAATGTTAGGCTGCGTAGATCAGGTCAGCTGGAACCGGGAACACTTCCCATAAATCCTGATGTACTCGTTACATCATGAGAAGAATGGCATCTACGCTAATTTTAGTGTCTGTGTTTATCCCGAGGTTTTCCCGCAGCCTGCCGGATCCAGGCCGTATCCAGATCTGATGAAGGACCTTCGCCTGGACCCGATGACAACGCAGTGCTGAAGTGCCAACTAGTCTCTCCTTATGAAGGATCCCTTTACCACTCTACAGATAAAGCGTTGTCGGGAAACTCAATTTGCGTATCTACCCTGAATTGATAAAATAAAATAAAATTCTGCATCAAAATTATAAGGAAACACCAGTACTTTGTTTAGGCTTGGTTTGTAGGGAATTACAAACCTGCGTACATATATACAAACGCACATAACTATAGAACCAATTCTTAATGCGCATGTGAACGCCATCAGCGTTTCTCACAGGTTCGCGTTTAAAGTCTATGTAGAGAGAATTGTGTCGTCTTAGCGGCCCCTAATTTAATAACAAATGATTGTTGCGACGGAAGCGAATCAATCATAACTAACCTTAGCTGGAAAATAACTTTACTAAAGAACCGCTATAAAGCCAAAACAATCTCTGTTACCATAAATTATACATTTATCTCTGTAAAGCTGCTTTGAAACAATCTACATTGTTAAAAGCGCTATATAAATGAAGATGACTTGACTTGACTTGAAACAGTGGCTAAACTAACGAAAAAGTAAGCATCAAACACAGAAGTTTCCAAGCAGCACAGCAGTAATGACTTTATGAACTTCTTCACTTATAAGATTGATAATATCAGGGACAAAATTATAACTATGCAACCGTCTACTACAGTATTGCATCAGGCAGTGCATTGTAGTCTCCCTGAGGAAAATTTTGATTCCTCCGTTGCTATAGGAGAGGAAGAATTTACTAAACTCGTTAAATCATCTAAATCGACAACATGTATGTTAGACCCTATACCGACTAAGCTACTGAAAGAGATGCTTCCAGAGGTCATAGATCCTCTTCTTACTATCATTAATTCGTCTTTGTCTCTAGGATACGTACCAAAAAACTTTAAGCTGGCTATGATTAAACCGCTTGTTAAAAAAAACGCAACTTGATCCTACAGAATTAGTCAATTACAGGCCGATCTCGAATCTACCTTTTCTGTCAAAGATACTAGAAAAGGCAGTATCTTCACAACTGTGTTCCTTTCTTGAAAGAAATGATATCTGGAGGATTTCCAGTCCGGTTTTAGACTGTACCATATTACTGAGACTGCTCTCGTTAGAGTCACAAATGATTTGCTCTTATCATCCGATCGTGGTTGTATCTCTATATTAGTGTTACTCGATCTTAGTGCTGCATTTGACACCATTGATCACATCATTCTTTTAAATAGACTCGAACATTATGTTGGCATTAGAGGAATTGCATTAGCATGGTTTAGCATGGTTATCTGACCGTTATCAGTTTGTAGCAGTAAATGAAGAGATGTCTCATCAATCGCAATTTCAGTATGGCGTACCACACGGCTCAGTACTAGGACCCCTGCTGTTCACTCTGTACATGCTACCCTTGGGAGATATCATTAGGAAGCATGGCATTAGCTTTCACTGTTATGCCGACTATACTCAGCTCTATATTTCTTCACGCCCTCACGAAACTTAACAATTCACAAAATTAACGGAATGCATAGCTGACTTAAAAAACTGCATGACTAGTAATTTCCTACTACTTAATTCTGAAAAAACTGAGATTCTAATTATTGGACAAAAAAAAAACTTCAAGTAATAATTCAGAATACTGTCTAACACTTGATGGCTGCTCTGTCAAGTCCTCGTTGTCGGTTAGGAACCTGGGTGTGCTCTTTGATACCAATCTTTCAATTGAAAGTCACATGTCTAGTATCTGTAAAATCTGTAAAAAAGGACCTTAAGAGAGCAGCCAGAAAAATGGAGCGCAAACGGGAAGAAAACAAAACTAGAGGTATTTCGCATTTCATGGAAAGAGAGCTCGATTGAACACAGAGAGGCCTTAAAAGCTGCTAGATCTGCTTATTTTTCAACCCTATTAGAAGAAAAAAAACAAAAGCCTAGCTATTTAATTGAAACAGTGGCTAAACTAACGAAAAATAAAGCTTCAAGCCCAGAAGTTTCCAAGCAGCACAGCAGTAATGACTTTATGAACTTCTTCACCTATAAGATTGATAATATCAGGGAGAAAATTATTACCATGCAAACGTCTACTACAGTATCGCATCAGGCAGTGCATTGTAGTCTCCCGGAGGAAAAATTCTATTTATTCATTGCTATAGGACAGGAAGAATTCGTCAAACTCGATAACTCATCTAAATCTACAACTTGTATGTTAGACCCTTGTAACGACTAAGCTACTGAAAGAGATGCTTCCAGAGGTCACAGATCCTCTTCTCAATATCAGTAATTCATCTTTGTCATTAGGATACGTACCAAAACCTTTTTTAGCTGGCTATGATTAAACCGCTTGTTAAAAAAACGCAACTTGATCGTACAGAATTAGTCAATTACAGGCCGATCTCGAATCTTCCTTTTCTGCCAAAGATACTAGACAAGGCGGTATCCTCACAACTGTGTTCCTTTTCAGTCCAGTCAAGTCAAGTCATCTTCATTTATATAGCGCTTTTAACAATGTAGATTGTTCCAAAGCGGCTTTAAAGAGATACAAGGATAGTTTAAAGTAACAGAGATTGTTTTGGCTTTATAGCAGTTCTTGAATAATGTTATTTTCCAGCTAAAGTTAATTTGATTGATTCACTTCGGTCGCAACAATCATTTGTTGTTAAATTAGGGGCCGCTAACACAACACCGTTTTAACAGGAAACTCTACACAGACTTTAAACGTGAAACCTGTGAGAACGCTGATGGCGTGCACATGCGTATTACGAGTTCAGTCTATTGGTATGCGTGTTTGAATATATGTGTGCAGGTTTGTAATTCCCTACAAACCAAGCCTTAAACTACTTGTCTGGCCTAAAAATTTTGATACGGAATTATATCACTTCAGGGTAGATAAGCGAACCGAATTTTTCCGACAACACTTTATCTGTAGAGTGGTAAAGGGATCCTTCATAAGGAGAGACTAGTTGGCACTTCAGCACTGCGTTGACATCGGGTCCAGGCGCAGATCCTTCATCAGATCTGGATACGGCCTGGATCCGGCAGGCTGCGGGAAAACCTCGGGATAAACAGAGACACTAAAATTAGCGTAGATGCCATTCTTCTCATGATGTAACGAGTACATCAGGATTTATGGGAAGTGTTCCCGGTTCCGGCTGACCTGATCTACGCAGCCTAACATTGATTTATAGAAGTCTATAATGTATTATGTGAATGCTAGGTCAAAGAGATGCATTTTTAGTCTAGCTTTGAGCTGACAGAGTGTGTCTGCTTTTTTTCATTTAAAGACATTGTAAACTCAATTGGAGTTAGACAACACGTGTCAGGACCTACTCATCGTCGTAATCATACTCT
The DNA here is from genome assembly GCF_963993115.1 of Abramis brama. NCBI lineage: Eukaryota > Metazoa > Chordata > Actinopteri > Cypriniformes > Leuciscidae > Abramis > Abramis brama. Next base: position 956,913 of record NC_139977.1, read on the forward strand.
AGATCTAATATTATCACATGGAATAGATGTTGATGCCGTTGAAATTCTGCAGCAGAGCGATGACATCTCAGATCATTATCTAGTCTCGTGTAAACTTAATTTAGCCAAGGCTGCAAAGCCGACTCCGTGTTTCAAATATGTTAGACCTATCACTTCTGCCACTAAAGATTGCTTTATCAATAATCTTCCTAATCAGTTTCACCATCTCAGCATCCCAGATAGCTTAGAAGAACTCGATACTGCAACAGAAACTTTTAACTCTCTCTTTTCCAGCACTTTAGACACAGTTGCTCCGTTGCGCTTAAAGAAGATTAAAGAAAATAGTCCAACGCCGTGGTACAACGAGCACACTCGGGCCCTTAAGAGAGCAGCCAGAAAAATGGAGCGCAACTGGAAGAAAACAAAACTAGAGGTATTTCTCATTTCATGGAAAGAGAGCTTGATTGCTTACAGAGAGGCCTTAAAAGCTGCTAGATCTGCTTATTTTTCAAACCTATTAGAAGAAAATAAACATAATCCAAGGTATTTATTTGAAACGGTGGCTAAACTAACGAAAAATAAAGCTTCAAGCACCGAAGTTTCCAAGCAGCACAGCAGTAATGACTTTATGAACTTCTTCACCTATAAGATTGATAATATCAGGGAGAAAATTATAACTATGCAACCGTCTACTACAGTATCGCATCAGGCAGTGCACTGTAGTCTCCCTGAGGAAAAATTTGATTTGTTCGTTGCTATAGAAGAGGAAGAATTTACTAAACTCGTTAAATCATCTAAATCTACAACATGTATGTTAGACCCTATACCGACTAAGCTACTGAAAGAAATGTCCAGAGGTCATAGATCCTCTTCTTAATATCATTAATTCATCTTTGTCTCTAGGATACGTGCCAAAAACCTTTAAGCTGGCTATGATTAAACCGCTTGTTAAAAAAAACGCAACTTGATCCTACAGAATTAGTCAATTACAGGCCGATCTCGAATCTACCTTTTCTGTCAAAGATATTAGAAAAAGCAGTATCTTCACAACTGTGTTCCTTTCTTGAAAGAAATGATATCTGGAGGATTTTCAATCAGGATTTAGACCGTACCATAGTACTGAGACTGCTCTCGTTAGAGTCACAAATGATTTGCTCTTATCATCCGATCGTGGTTGTGTCTCTCTATTAGTGTTACTCGATCTTAGTGCTGCATTTGAAACTATTGACCACAACATTCTTTTAAATAGACTCGAAAATGATGTTGGCATTAGTGGAATTGCATTAGCATGGTTTAAATATACTTATCTGACCGTTATCAGTTTGTAGCAGTAAATGAAGAGATGTCTCATCGATCACAAGTTCAGTATGGCGTACCACAAGGCTCAGTACTAGGACCGCTGCTGTTCACTCTGTACATGCTATCATTAGGAGATATCATTAGGAAACATGGCATTAGCTTTCACTGTTATGCTGACGATACTCAGCTCTATATTTCTTCAAAACCTAACGAAACTTACCAATTCACAAAATTAACGGAATGCATAGCTGATATAAAAAAATTGGATGACTCGTAATTTCCTACTTCTAAATTCTGAAAAAACAGAGTTTCTAATTATTGGACAAAAAACTTCCTCACATAATAACCTAGAATACTGTCTAACACTTGATGGCTGCTCTGTCAAGTCTTCGTCGTCGGTTAGGAACCTGGGTGTGCTCTTTGATACCAATCTTTCATTTGAAAGTCACGTGTCCAGTATCTGTAAAACTGCATTTTTCCATCTTAAAAATATATCTAAATTACGTCATATGCTCTCATTGACAAATGCGGAACAATTAGTTCATGCGTTCATGACCTCAAGGCTAGACTATTGTAATGCTCTACTGGGTGGTTGCCCTGCACGCTTAATAAACAAACTACAGCTGGTCCAAAACGCAGCAGCTCGAGTTCTTACCAGAACCAGGAAGTATGACCATATTAGCCCGGTTCTGTCAAAACTGCACTGGCTCCCTATTAAACATCGCATCAATTTTAAAATATTGCTGATCACGTACAAAGCACTAAATGGTTTAGCTCCGCAGTACTTGAGCGAGCTCTTAACGCATTATAGTCCTTCACGTCTATTGCGATCTCAAAATTCCAGCCAGTTGATAATACCAAGAATATCAAAATCGACTGCTGGCGGCAGATCCTTCTCCTATTTAGCACCAAAACTTTGGAACAATCTTCCTACCGTTGTCCGGGAAGCAGACACACTTTGTCAGTTCAAAGCTAGACTAAAAACACATCTCTTTGACCTGGCATTCACATAATACATTCTAGACTTCTATAATTCAATGTTAGGCTGCGTAGATCAGGTCAGCTGGAACCGGGAACACTTCCCATAAATCCTGATGTACTCGTTACATCATGAGAAGAATGGCATCTACGCTAATTTTAGTCTCTTTGTTTATCCCGAGGTTTTCCCGCAGCCTGCCGGATCCAGGCCGTATCCAGATCTGATGAAGGATCTGCGCCTGGACCCGATGACAACGCAGTGCTGAAGTGCCAACTAGTCTCTCCTTATGAAGGATCCCTTTACCACTCTACAGATAAAGCGTTGTCGGGAAACTCAATTTGCGTATCTACCCTGAATTGATAAAATAAAATAAAATTCTGTATCAAAATTATAAGGAAACACCAGTACTTTGTTTAGGCTTGGTTTGTAGGGAATTACAAACCTGCGTACATATATACAAACGCACATAACTATAGAACCAATTCTTAATGCGCATGTGAACGCCATCAGCGTTTCTCACAGGTTCGCGTTTAAAGTCTATGTAGAGAGAATTGTGTCGTCTTAGCGGCCCCTAATTTAATAACAAATGATTGTTGCGACGGAAGCGAATCAATCATAACTAACCTTAGCTGGAAAATAACTTTACTAAAGAACCGCTATAAAGCCAAAACAATCTCTGTTACCATAAATTATACATTTATCTCTGTAAAGCTGCTTTGAAACAATCTACATTGTTAAAAGCGCTATATAAATGAAGATGACTTGACTTGACTTGAAACAGTGGCTAAACTAACGAAAAAGTAAGCATCAAACACAGAAGTTTCCAAGCAGCACAGCAGTAATGACTTTATGAACTTCTTCACTTATAAGATTGATAATATCAGGGACAAAATTATAACTATGCAACCGTCTACTACAGTATTGCATCAGGCAGTGCATTGTAGTCTCCCTGAGGAAAATTTTGATTCCTCCGTTGCTATAGGAGAGGAAGAATTTACTAAACTCGTTAAATCATCTAAATCGACAACATGTATGTTAGACCCTATACCGACTAAGCTACTGAAAGAGATGCTTCCAGAGGTCATAGATCCTCTTCTTACTATCATTAATTCGTCTTTGTCTCTAGGATACGTACCAAAAAACTTTAAGCTGGCTATGATTAAACCGCTTGTTAAAAAAAACGCAACTTGATCCTACAGAATTAGTCAATTACAGGCCGATCTCGAATCTACCTTTTCTGTCAAAGATACTAGAAAAGGCAGTATCTTCACAACTGTGTTCCTTTCTTGAAAGAAATGATATCTGGAGGATTTCCAGTCCGGTTTTAGACTGTACCATATTACTGAGACTGCTCTCGTTAGAGTCACAAATGATTTGCTCTTATCATCCGATCATGGTTGTATCTCTATATTAGTGTTACTCGATCTTAGTGCTGCATTTGACACCATTGACCACAACATTCTTTTAAATAGACTCGAACATTATGTTGGCATTAGTGGAATTGCATTAGCATGGTTTAAATATACTTATCTGACCGTTATCAGTTTGTAGCAGTAAATGAAGAGATGTCTCATCGATCGCAATTTCAGTATGGCGTACCACAAGGCTCAGTACTAGGACCCCTGCTGTTCACTCTGTACATGCTACCCTTGGGAGATATCATTAGGAAGCATGGCATTAGCTTTCACTGTTATGCCGACTATACTCAGCTCTATATTTCTTCACGCCCTCACGAAACTTAACAATTCACAAAATTAACGGAATGCATAGCTGACATAAAAAACTGCATGACTAGTAATTTCCTACTACTTAATTCTGAAAAAACTGAGATTCTAATTATTGGACAAAAAAAAACTTCAAGTAAAAATTCAGAATACTGTCTAACACTTGATGGCTGCTCTGTCAAGTCCTCGTTGTCGGTTAGGAACCTGGGTGTGCTCTTTGATACCAATCTTTCAATTGAAAGTCACATGTCTAGTATCTGTAAAATCTGTAAAAAAGGACCTTAAGAGAGCAGCCAGAAAAATGGAGCGCAAACGGGAAGAAAACAAAACTAGAGGTATTTCGCATTTCATGGAAAGAGAGCTCGATTGAACACAGAGAGGCCTTAAAAGCTGCTAGATCTGCTTATTTTTCAACCCTATTAGAAGAAAAAAAACAAAAGCCTAGCTATTTAATTGAAACAGTGGCTAAACTAACGAAAAATAAAGCTTCAAGCCCAGAAGTTTCCAAGCAGCACAGCAGTAATGACTTTATGAACTTCTTCACCTATAAGATTGATAATATCAGGGACAAAATTATAACTATGCAACCGTCTACTACAGTATCGCATCAGGCAGTGCATTGTAGTCTCCCTGAGGAAAAATTCTATTCATTCATTGCTATAGGACAGGAAGAATTCGTTAAACTCGTTAAATCATCTAAATCTACAACTTGTATGTTAGACCTTTGTAACGACTAAGCTACTGAAAGAGATGCTTCCAGAGGTCACAGATCCTCTTCTCAATATCAGTAATTCATCTTTGTCATTAGGATACGTACCAAAACCTTTTTTAGCTGGCTATGATTAAACCGCTTGTTAAAAAAACGCAACTTGATCGTACAGAATTAGTCAATTACAGGCCGATCTCGAATCTTCCTTTTCTGCCAAAGATACTAGACAAGGCGGTATCCTCACAACTGTGTTCCTTTTCAGTCCAGTCAAGTCAAGTCATCTTCATTTATATAGCGCTTTTAACAATGTAGATTGTTCCAAAGCGGCTTTACAGAGATACAAGGATAGTTTAAAGTAACAGAGATTGTTTTGGCTTTATAGCAGTTCTTGAATAAAGTTATTTTCCAGCTAAAGTTATTTTGATTGATTCACTTCGGTCGCAACAATCATTTGTTGTTAAATTAGGGGCCGCTAACACAAAACCGTTTTAACAGGAAACTCTACACAGACTTTAAACGTGAAACCTGTGAGAACGCTGATGGCGTGCACATGCGTATTACGAGTTCAGTCTATTGGTATGCGTGTTTGAATATATGTGTGCAGGTTTGTAATTCCCTACAAACCAAGCCTTAAAAAACTACTTGTCTGGCCTTAACATTTTGATACGGAATTATATCACTTCAGGGTAGATAAGCGAACCGAATTTTCCCGACAACACTTTATCTGTAGAGTGGTAAAGGGATCTTCCATAAGGAGAGACTAGTTGGCACTTCAGCACTGCGTTGACATCGGGTCCAGGCGCAGATCCTTCATCAGATCTGGATACGGCCTGGATCCGGCAGGCTGCAGGAAAACCTCGGGATAAACAGAGACACTAAAATTAGCGTAGATGCCATTCTTCTCATGATGTAACGAGTACATCAGGATTTCATGGGAAGTGTTCCCGGTTCCGGCTGACCTGATCTACGCAGCCTAACATTGATTTATAGAAGTCTAGAATGTATTATGTGAATGCTAGGTCAAAGAGATGTGTTTTTAGTGTAGCTTTGAACTGACAAAGTGTGTCTGCTTCCCGGACAACGGTAGGAAGACTGTTCCAGAGTGTTGGTGCTAAATAGGAGAAGGATCTACCGCCAGCAGTCGATTTTGATATTCTAGGTATTATCAACTGGCCGGAAGGTAATTGGCCTAGGTAATACCAACTTTTAGAAAGAAATGATATCTGCGAGGATTTCCAGTCAGGATTATGGCCGTACCATATTACTGAGACTGCTCTCATTAGAGTCACAAATGATTTGCTCTTATCATCCGATCGTGGTTGTATCTCTATATTAGTGTTACTCGATCTTAGTGCTGCATTTCATACTATTGACCACAACATTCTTTTAAATAGACTCGAACATTATGTTGGCATTAGTGGAATTGCATTAGCATGGTTTAAATATACTTATCTGACCGTTATCAGTTTGTAGCAGTAAATGAAGAGATGTCTCATCGATCGCAATTTCAGTATGGCGTACCACAAGGCTCAGTACTAGGACCCCTGCTGTTCACTCTGTACATGCTACCCTTGGGAGATATCATTAGGAAGCATGGCATTAGCTTTCACAGTTATGCCGACTATACTCAGCTCTATATTTCTTCACGCCCTCACGAAACTTAACAATTCACGAAATTAACGGAATGCATAGCTGACATAAAAAACTGCATGACTAGTAATTTCCTACTACTTAATTCTGATAAAACTGAGATTCTAATTATTGGACAAAAAAAAAACTTCAAGTAATAATTCAGAATACTGTCTAACACTTGATGGCTGCTCTGTCAAGTCCTCGTTGTCGGTTAGGAACCTGGGTGTGCTCTTTGATACCAATCTTTCAATTGAAAGTCACATGTCTAGTATCTGTAAAATCTGTAAAAAAGGACCTTAAGAGAGTAGCCAGAAAAATGGAGCGCAAACGGGAAGAAAACAAAACTAGAGGTATTTCGCATTTCTTGGAAAGAGAGCTCGATTGAACACAGAGAGGCCTTAAAAGCTGCTAGATCTGCTTATTTTTCAACCCTATTAGAAGAAAAAAAACAAAAGCCTAGCTATTTAATTGAAACAGTGGCTAAACTAACGAAAAATAAAGCTTCAAGCCCAGAAGTTTCCAAGCAGCACAGCAGTAATGACTTTATGAACTTCTTCACCTATAAGATTGATAATATCAGGGAGAAAATTATTACCATGCAAACGTCTACTACAGTATCGCATCAGGCAGTGCATTGTAGTCTCCCTGAGGAAAAATTCTATTTATTCATTGCTATAGGACAGGAAGAATTCGTCAAACTCGATAAATCATCTAAATCTACAACTTGTATGTTAGACCCTTGTAACGACTAAGCTACTGAAAGAGATGCTTCCAGAGGTCACAGATCCTCTTCTCAATATCAGTAATTCATCTTTGTCATTAGGATACGTACCAAAACCTTTTTTAGCTGGCTATGATTAAACCGCTTGTTAAAAAAACGCAACTTGATCGTACAGAATTAGTCAATTACAGGCCGATCTCGAATCTTCCTTTTCTGCCAAAGATACTAGACAAGGCGGTATCCTCACAACTGTGTTCCTTTTCAGTCCAGTCAAGTCAAGTCATCTTCATTTATATAGCGCTTTTAACAATGTAGATTGTTCCAAAGCGGCTTTACAGAGATACAAGGAAAGTTTAAAGTAACAGAGATTGTTTTGGCTTTATAGCAGTTCTTGAATAAAGTTATTTTCCAGCTAAAGTTAATTTGATTGATTCACTTCGGTCGCAACAATCATTTGTTGTTAAATTAGGGGCCGCTAACACAACACCGTTTTAACAGGAAACTCTACACAGACTTTAAACGTGAAACCTGTGAGAACGCTGATGGCGTGCACATGCGTATTACGAGTTCAGTCTATTGGTATGTGTGTTTGAATATATGTGTGCAGGTTTGTAATTCCCTACAAACCAAGCCTTAAACTACTTGTCTGGCCTAAAAATTTTGATACGGAATTATATCACTTCAGGGTAGATAAGCGAACCGAATTTTCCCGACAACACTTTATCTGTAGAGTGGTAAAGGGATCCTTCATAAGGAGAGACTAGTTGGCACTTCAGCACTGCGTTGACATCGGGTCCAGGCGAAGGTCCTTCATCAGATCTGGATACGGCCTGGATCCGGCAGGCTGCGGGAAAACCTCGGGATAAACAGAGACACTAAAATTAGCGTAGATGCCATTCTTCTCATGATGTAACGAGTACATCAGAATTTATGGGAAGTGTCCCCGGTTCCGGCTGACCTGATCTACGCAGCCTAACATTGATTTATAGAAGTCTATAATGTATTATGTGAATGCTAGGTCAAAGAGATGCGTTTTTAGTCTAGCTTTGAACTGACAAAGTGTGTCTGCTTCCCGGACAATGTTAGGAAGACTGTTCCAGAGTGTTGGTGCTAAATAGGAGAAGGATCTACCGCCAGCAGTCGATTTTGATATTCTAGGTATTATCAACTGGCCGGAAGGTAATTGGCCTAGGTAATACCAACTTTTAGAAAGAAATGATATCTGCGAGGATTTCCAGTCAGGATTATGGCCGTACCATATTACTGAGACTGCTCTCATTAGAGTCACAAATGATTTGCTCTTATCATCCGATCGTGGTTGTATCTCTCTATTAGTGTAACTCGATCTTAGTGCTGCATTTCATACTATTGACCACAACATTCTTTTAAATAGACTCGAACATTATGTTGGCATTAGTGGAATTGCATTAGCATGGTTTAAATATACTTATCTGACCGTTATCAGTTTGTAGCAGTAAATGAAGAGATGTCTCATCGATCGCAATTTCAGTATGGCGTACCACAAGGCTCAGTACTAGGACCCCTGCTGTTCACTCTGTACATGCTACCCTTGGGAGATATCATTAGGAAGCATGGCATTAGCTTTCACAGTTATGCCGACTATACTCAGCTCTATATTTCTTCACGCCCTCACGAAACTGAACAATTCACAAAATTAACGGAATGCATAGCTGACATAAAAAACTGCATGACTAGTAATTTCCTACTACTTAATTCTGAAAAAAACTGAGTTTCTTATTATTGGACAAAAAAAACTTCAAGTAAAAATTCAGAATACTGTCTAACACTTGATGGCTGCTCTGTCAAGTCCTCGTTGTCGGTTAGGAACCTGGGTGTGCTCTTTGATACCAATCTTTCAATTGAAAGTCACATGTCTAGTATCTGTAAAATCTGTAAAAAAGGACCTTAAGAGAGCAGCCAGAAAAATGGAGCGCAAACGGGAAGAAAACAAAACTAGAGGTATTTCGCATTTCATGGAAAGAGAGCTCGATTGAACACAGAGAGGCCTTAAAAGCTGCTAGATCTGCTTATTTTTCAACCCTATTAGAAGAAAAAAAAACAAAAGCCTAGCTATTTAATTGAAACGGTGGCTAAACTAACGAAAAATAAAGCTTCAAGCCCAGAAGTTTCCAAGCAGCACAGCAGTAATGACTTTATGAACTTCTTCACCTATAAGATTGATAATATCAGGGAGAAAATTATAACTATGCAAACGTCTACTACAGTATCGCATCAGGCAGTGCATTGTAGTCTCCCTGAGGAAAAATTTTGATTCCTCCATTGCTATAGGAGAGGAAGAATTTACTAAACTCGTTAAATCATCTAAATCGACAACATGTATGTTAGACCCTATACCGACTAAGCTACTGAAAGAGATGCTTCCAGAGGTCATAGATCCTCTTCTTACTATCAGTAATTCATCTTTGTCATTAGGATACGTACCAAAACCTTTTTTAGCTGGCTATGATTAAAACGCTTGTTAAAAAAACGCAACTTGATCGCACAGAATTAGTCAATTACAGGCCGATCTCGAATCTTCCTTTTCTGCCAAAGATACTAGACAAGGCGGTATCCTCACAACTGTGTTCCTTTTCAGTCCAGTCAAGTCAAGTCATCTTCATTTATATAGCGCTTTTAACAATGTAGATTGTTCCAAAGCGGCTTTACAGAGATACAAGGATAGTTTAAAGTAACAGAGATTGTTTTGGCTTTATAGCAGTTCTTGAATAATGTTATTTTCCAGCTAAAGTTAATTTGATTGATTCACTTCGGTCGCAACAATCATTTGTTGTTAAATTAGGGGCCGCTAACACAACACCGTTTTAACAGGAAACTCTACACAGACTTTAAACGTGAAACCTGTGAGAACGCTGATGGCGTGCACATGCGTATTACGAGTTCAGTCTATTGGTATGTGTGTTTGAATATATGTGCGCAGGTTTGTAATTCCCTACAAACCAAGCCTTAAACTACTTGTCTGGCCTAAAAATTTTGATACGGAATTATATCACTTCAGGGTAGATAAGCGAACCGAATTTTCCCGACAACACTTTATCTGTAGAGTGGTAAAGGGATCCTTCATAAGGAGAGACTAGTTGGCACTTCAGCACTGCGTTGACATCGGGTCCAGGCGCAGATCCTTCATCAGATCTGGATACGGCCTGGATCCGGCAGGCTGCGGGAAAACCTCGGGATAAACAGAGACACTAAAATTAGCGTAGATGCCATTCTTCTCATGATGTAACGAGTACATCAGGATTTATGGGAAGTGTTCCCGGTTCCGGCTGACCTGATCTACGCAGCCTAACATTGAATTATAGAAGTCTAGAATGTATTATGTGAATGCTAGGTCAAAGAGATGCATTTTTAGTCTAGCTTTGAACTGACAGAGTGTGTCTGCTTCCCGGACAATGGTAGGAAGACTGTTCCAGAGTGTTGGTGCTAAATAGGAGAAGGATCTGCCGCCAGCAGTCGATTTTGATATTCAGGGTATTATCAACTGGCCGGAAATTTGAGATCGCAATAGACGTGAAGGACTATAATGCGTTAAGAGCTCGCTTAAGTACTGCGGAGCTAAACCATTTAATGCTTTGTAAGTAATCAGCAATATTCTCTCTGTTTATCCCGAGGTTTACCGCAATCCAGATCTGATGAAGGACCTTCGCCTGGACATGACGACAGCGCAGTCCTGAACTGTCACTAGTCTCTCCCCTGAGAAGACCTCCTTCCCTTCCCTTTACCTCTCTACAGATCAAACATTGTAGGGATAATTCCGGTTCACGTGGCTATGCGGAAGCGGTGAAAATGAAGACCAGACAGGTGGTTTGTTGAGGGTTGCATATTTATAGAAAACTGTTGACAATGAATAGAAAGGACCAACAGTAGCAAAACGAATCACTTATTCTAAAAAGAATATCTAGTAGGCCTATATAATGAGGGGTTAGGTTAACAGTGTTTTAACGATTTTTAAAAATGGATAATGATGGATAATACAAAATGCTTTCTAATATTTTGACAGAAAAAAACACAAGCAAGAACAAAATTTAGACTTACAGTTGCCCGTCTTCTCTCTTTGTGAGAGAGAGCTTGCGCAGCACTGGGACAATGGTTATTTTAAATCCATAAGTAATTAACACGTTGTCACGGCTCCACCAGATCTACAGACTCCACCCACTTGTTCCCTCTCCCCTGATTACTAATCACTACACCTGTACCTCGTCACCTGTTCACTATATACACTCACTTGCACCACTCTTCATTGTCTGATCTCGTTTTTCCATGGACACACAGACTCTACCTCGATCCTTACCTGTTCCACTTACCTGCCATCCTCGTCTTCCGATCCTGTTCCACGAACCTGCTATATCGTCAGTGACTCTCATCCACATCTGCCATCAGCCTCGTGCCGTTCTCTACCAGTGAAGGACAATACTGTTATTCATCAGCTAAGTTCCATTCAACTATCTTCATTGTGTTCAACTCATCATTTACATTTGCTGGTTTCCGTGCTTCTGTTCATAATAAACTTCAGTTACTTTATACTCACCTGTCTGCTTCATCACTCTCTGTGGCACGTGCAAGTTTTCATACTAAATGAATGTGTAACGAAATTAGGTACTTTAGTAATTCTGAACACAATGGCGTTACACATTCATGCTACATTTCTCAACACTGAGAATGAATAAATAAATGCTTGTTTCTCCAGACTTGCAGTTGTCGGTCATCCACTAGTCAGAGCACTTTCATAAAGCCATAGCAATTTCAAGTTTATTTAGATTATATTGTTGTAAGTGACTATGAATGACAGAGTGTAATTTAGAGTCAATCCATGCGATCACGCAGAGGATTAAGAAAACTCGATTCAATATTTCAACAAATCTCCCCCAGCCTGTTTACCATAAGGAGTCAGAAGCACCGAGACTACTGTCCTGTCCTTGCTTCAGAAATCTGTCCGACGGCGGGAGTGGAAGGGGGATCGAGCCGGATTCTGTATTGATGTCTCTTTTCAGTCATGAGCCTTATGCATTTTTGTCAATCATCCTGGCTTGATATTTGGGGAATGAGCCAGTGCTATGATCGGTCGAACTGATTCGAGTAAAGCGCGTGCACCAGGTTTTTGCGTAGTTTAGAGTGACAAATCATACCAGCGTACTTTGAGCTCAAAATGCGTACAGGTTGGCAGGTCCGAGTCTGTTCTATCTCAAACAATGTCTTTTTGATTTAAAGGCCTGAATTGATTAAAAAAAACATTTATTTTTCTTACTTTTTTGGCTTCTTTCTTCTTCATTCTCTGGGTATATCAGGGATGATCTTCAGGTTCTCTGAAGTCCAGTAGTCTTTTGCATCAAGCCGATGTTCTGTGAATGTTTCTGTGAAGAGAGCGGATTAATCACCTTTGACCTTTCTGTAGTAGGCTACACGTAAGGTGAATGTTACCATGACATTCAAAGCATTTGTTGCTGTTACTATGACATGAGCATTTAATCACTGCTAACTAGGGCTGGGTGATAAAACGATAACGATATCTATCGCGATAGACACGTAATCAATATCAATAAAAAATACGTTCGATATATATCTTTTTTTTGCTTCGTCGGAAGAAACCAAATGTTGCGAAGCAAGTTTGGTTGCATGAACAAATTGACTCACTCTCTAGTAACCTAGCAACGTACTGGGTGACACGCTAACAGCCGGTCATGTAAAGGGGGTCGCACCGTGTCGCGTCTTGGACAACTCAAGGTCCGCACACCGGACGTGCACTTTCTCAGTTTATAGCGCCATGTCTTTTAAAACACATCAGAGTATACACACCGGCGGCGCAATTCGGCATCTGTCCGCTCACCCAGCAACGGCTCAGGACTGTGTTCAAAATCCTGCCGCGCCATTTACATAGTTTTATATTAAATTGACATTATATTTGTCTCAAATCGTCATTAATGTATACTGACTTCACCATGTGCTGTAATATACATTTGGTTTTACATTCATTCACAAAAATTAGCTGACTGAATGAAAATTGCTGATGTTATCGGATTTATAGGTGAGATTCTCAATTGATTCAGTTAACGGACGCTCTGAGGTAAAGTGTTTTGACTGCAGGCTTAGCAACGATTGTATTTAATTGTACAGTACAATCATAACATAGTACAGACATTATCTTAATTTCATAATGTCCTTAAACATAACAATATTGCTGGCCATAAACTGAGAAAGTGCGCATCCGGTGTGCGATAACGTTACCTCGAGTTGTCTTAGACTCAACGTGGCGTGTTGTGTTGACATTTCTGCCTTTATAACTGAGGGGATTATAATCAGAGGAAGGTTAAGTTTAATATAAAATATGTTTAAATGTAGCCTAATATATTTGTCTCCTGGTCCTTTAAATGGGTCATAAAAAATCTATAATTATCGATATCGACCGATATGAAACACTTATATCGTGATAGAGCTTTCAGCTATATCGCCCAGCCCTACTGCTAAAATTCAGGGTTTTACACTTTGCTCATTCATCATCAAGGTTTGACACTTATCATTTTACTGTCACTTTATGTGTCACAGCTTTATATGTTTTCCAAGCAATGTTATTTCCACTTCGTTCTTGTTAGTGATCTTACCCTGGCCTTCTCTCTGAGCTTCCACTATAAATAGAGCACTGTATTCGCAGTTCAAGTCCTCTGGGTCTTCAATTTCTGCAAGCAAGACATTTCCCGTGTTTAGTGAAACATCACCAGTCATCAGTGATCTGTGTTCATAAAGCCAACTCACTTTTATCATATTTTTCAGAAACGCTCGCTTTTCATTCTGTTCACACATAATCCGGAAGTATCGGTGCATTGTCGGTTCACCAGGAAACTTTTCATCTGAAAGAGTCACTGAAAAACACACAGCAACAACGTGTTAATATACAGCATCAGACTGAGATTACAAACAAAGCCAGAACAACAGATTGATATTTCATTACTCAAAATATCGTATTTTGTGTTCAGCACAAGAAGGAAATGAATACAGGTCTGAAACAACATTAAGAGTGAGTAAATAATGACAGAATTAAAATTTTTGGGTGAACTTTCCCTTTAAAGTGAGTGACCCTATTGTGAATTTTCCTGATTATCCTGATTGGTTCCAGAGCCGTTGAATGGTTGTGATTGGTTCTTATGATAATGAGCTCGCCTCGTGCCTCACTCAGAGCTTCTGTTTATCAGATATATGCTGTGCGTGTGTATATGCTACTTGAATGTGATTAGATTTAGAAGTCTAAATTTAAACTGTTATAATATATAGAGCGATCGTGTCCCTGTAGAGGACTAGGAGGAAACCATGCGACTCATATGGATTAGGTGATGTTTTTTGCGATTTAACTTTCTGAAACGTGAAAAAGATCTGGTGAATCATTTATCGGAGGGATGTAAATCTCTCAGGTTTCATTAAAATATGTCAGTTTTTCTTTCGAAGATGAACAAAAGTCTTAAATGGTTTGGAACTACTTAAGGGTGAGTGATCATGACAGAATTTAGATTTTTATTTGGCGGGGTGGGGGGTAGAGACTATTTAATAGAAAACGTAGTGTTGTTTTTACCCAGTTTTTTCAGGTCAGGTTTGTGCTGCCTTTGAGTCATTCATGTAAAAATCTGTTTACGTGATTGTTTTTTTGGTTAAGCTGCAAGTCACTTGTCCTAGCATACAATATTTTGCACAACTTGAAATTTCCTCAAATCTTTGCAACAGAGGTGAAGAGAGAGCATGTTAGCATGAGCACAATAGACACGCTCATGGGGAATACCCTACAGTGTTTCCCCTACCATTATATAAGGGGGGCGCCCCGCCCCCCTAACGGCTCCCCCCGCCCCCCTTGAAGTCAAGTAAATTTGATTTGATTTTCTTTATAGCGCCAGATTACAATTTGTTATTTTTAAAAAACTAAATAGCCCTTAAGTAATATGTTATTCATCTTATTTCCACGATGGCATGTATTTTCTGTCTGTGTTTGCGCGTTTACAATTATCCCAATGAGTGCGCACACACAAACAAACACTTGCGTCAAATACAGATGAGCACTAGCGGACAGAGAGTGCGCGGCGGGAAATATGTCGCTGAACTGAAGATGGCAACACTCACTCTACTGCGAGTAGCAGCCGGAGTAGCTCTCCTGCTCCAAGTCTAACGCCCGTTTCACACATATTTCGTTTGCAGTGCGTGTGCGGTGAGTATTTTTTTCCGTACCCATGTTTACAGAGCTTTCACACTGCACGCGGATGCAGTCCGTCGATGATCGATCCGTTCCAGTTGCGGCGCGTATACAGCAGTGCAGCGATCGTTTCCGCACCGAGTCTACTTTTGCCGTTTATATACTGTCTATGATTTCTGCTGTGCTGCAAACGCTGAATTAAAGTGACAGCGCATGTTTCGTGGTCAAAATGAACACAGATTGACCTGAAAATGTAGTCATTTCACCATAAGTGCGATTAATTAAATAAAATGTAGTAATCTCACCATAAATTTATTTAAATACTACTTTTTTCACTTTAAGACCGGGGTAAAGCAAGGAAAACTACAATTTACCTCAACAAGGCGACATAATGACATTCGTGGAGGTGGAAAAACAAGTTCTTTGTGACATGCAAGATTTATTGTATTAAAATTTAAATGCAAAAGATTTTAATATAAATACATGGTTAAATATTTTACCACTTGCTTGAGCAACTTAATATATAATTATATAGAAGTAATGCATTGAATAATACATTGTTTAAATTGTGTTTAAACGTGAATGTGCGTTCACAGCAGTGCTGCGTCTGACAGGATTATTCTCTCCAATAAATGCATCATAGAATTAAAAACTTCTCACAAAAAAAGCCCATTTAAAATTTGTTTGTCATATAAATGTATTATGTAATGTTGTACTAACATTAACGAACAATGAATGAGCAATATATTTGTTAGTATTTATAAATCTTTTTTTAGTTGTTAGTTAAAAAATAAAACTATTTAAGCTCTGGTCCATTAATATTAACAAATACTTCTATAAATTTAACAAAGGTTATTTGCAAAAGTCAATTTTAAAAAGATTTAAATGTTTTTTAGTTTTTTTAAAGAGATATCTTATGTTAACATTTTTTTTTAACATTTGTGTTTTATGTTAACTTTTACAAAGCATTACCCTCCCAGACAACCAATTAATGTGACAGATAGATAGATAGATAGATAGATAGATAGATAGATAGATAGATAGATAGATAGATAGAGTCTGTGTCAATTTTCCCCAACCAACCAACCAACCAACCCCCCCCCCCCCCCCCCCCCCCAAACCTGTAAACCTAGGGGAAACACTGCCCTAGGTTTAAATAAACCACAATTATGAATACACAACATGCCCTCTAATACTCACAGGTTGCTTTATTGCTGTAAATAAGTCTATCTGTGAGTTTTTGATTGAACTCTGCTCAATGTAAGTTGTGTTGGGCTTCTTCTAATCTCATGTTGAGTGTAACTCATAGAGTTCTGTATAGTGACGACAGACAGAAGGTAAACTTTTGGCAACTTTTGTGAATGACAGTGTCCCGTGAGTGTATAGAGAGCATGTGATGTGAATGTAACAGAACTGCAGCTGATAGAATGTGCGCAGGTAACACAATACTCTACAGCAATTCTTCAAAAGCAGATCGTGAAGACATTTTAATCGTCCACGATTGAATATTGTGATATCGCACACCCCCATGTGTCCCACTGTTATTTACACGTCCCTGTTGCTGCGATCCATTCCTTCAGGGAAAGTGTGCATGATGTTTACTTTCTGCATGTTGCGTCAGAAACATCAGGCTGAATTGATGATTCAGAGAGGTAATAACTAGAGACTCACCGAATTTCGGCTGTAGTGTTTTTTTAAACCAGTCATGGTCTAAAATGTTCTGTAAGGTGATCCCTGACTCTCTGTCACGAAGTTTCTGAAGCAGATCCAGGCATTCTGTAACAGTTTCCAGAAGAGAGCTGATTAGTCCTGTTTGGTTTTGAGATATGCAGTTTATGTACAGTAGTGTTGCTGTTACTATGGCATTCTCTGGATGCCCAAGAACGTTTCCGGTTACTTAACTGTAACCTTGTTCCCTGAGAAAGCTACAGTCGCTGCTTAGCGCATTGGGAATGTCTTTAAACATGACCAGCTGTGAATATAGTGTGTAAACACGTTATTAGAATTGACCCGGAGGTAATACCCTTTGAAATAAGCAAAGCGAACGCGAATCACTTTAACTGTGAACATTCCACTGTGCTCGCAATCACCATGCTCAAATGCAAGGGCAGCATGTTCTTTCCCCAAACAAACAAAGCAGTAATTGTGTGTATCCAGTTCTGACATAGGACGAGAACATGAACACTTTTAAATCAGCTGACTTCTTTTAACTTGAACTCCTTTCACTTGTATGTTGAGATGAGAAAGAGAGAAATCTGCACACTGCCAGTTTTGAACACTAACTCCTAACAAAGATCTGAAGCGAGTTTTGTAGAGAAAGAGATTGCTTGACACACACATACACAGAGTGGTCTGAAAACAAAAGACCTGACGATGCACCTGTGGCTCATCTATTTATAGCCTCGTGTCGCGGGTGCACGCCGATGACGTCGCCAACCGAGGCTATATTACCTCCGGGTCAATTCTATTGACGTGTTTACACACTATATTCACAGCTGGTCACGTTTAAAGACGTTCCCAAAGCGTTAAGCAGCGACTGTAGCTTTCGAAAGGGAACATTTATTCATGGCTAAACATTCACTGTCAATCCGCTGTGTTTTACACTTTGCTTGTTTGTCATCAAGGTAATTTTATTGTCACTTGTGTAAGAGCTTTACATGTTTTCAAGCAGTGCTATTTCCATTTCGTTCTTGTTTTTGGTCTCACCTTTGGACAACTGTGTATTTTTCCTAGGAAGGCAAAGTTTCAGAAGACAATCTCCTCCGACCATCTCCTTCAGCACTCTGTATAAACCTTTGTTTGTTGCCATTAAAGCGTGAATTCTCCTCTCTTCTATTGATCTACTATCGCCTTTTCCTGTAAGCAGTAAGTTTTCAGTTTTCAGTAAAAAGCCCATATTTTCATATCTTGTGCATAATAAATCAGTGACTTGTGACAAAAAGCAAGCTCACGTGTTTCTCCGATGTGCAGTGCTCCGTGAAAGCCGGCTAACTTGATCTGCCTGGTGAATTTGTCGATGAGTGCCTTTCTCAGGCTGAAGTGTTTATAATAAATACCCTGTGCACTGCAGTGCTGTAACGCAGCGATGAGTTTCTTCATGATGTCTTGTGCTTTTGCTTCACCCATTACCTCTTTGTGTATTTTGACGTGATCACGCAAGGTTTCGTGGAATATTGAATATTCCATAATTAGGATGTCGTGATCTTCCATGCTTATCCAATCATATAACTTTAAGACACGGTTGCTATGTTCCATCATCAGCATTAAAGCTGCCTCTCGACAACAAGGTTTGGGATCCCCAATCTGAAAGAAGAGATTGACCCAAGGGTTAGTTGACTCCTAACCTCAAACCTCCTTACTAAAGAGTGAACGAAATTCAAGAAGAAAACAATGAACTTTACATGTACTTTACAACTGATGCTTCTTTGATTGTCTATTTCAGTTTTATCTTATGCTGTCTACATAATAGTCATTTTCATGAAGAACAAAATCGTGTCAACTTACGTCGAAATCAAACTGGCTCTTCTTTACATATTTGATGATCACCTTAAAAATAAAGAAAATATTTGCAAACGTAAGTGAACTGACTCATTTTTGTTGTTTACATGATAATCTACAATCTTTTTTTAAAGCATGTCAGAATAAAAAAGACAGAAGGAAACAAGAGGCAAAAAGTTTGCTGTATCCAGAAAGAACAACATACATCTGTGTAATCTGATCTTCGAAATCCTTCATAGACAATGCCATGGCGTTTAGATGCCAGTTTCCTTCCCACTTCATAAAAAGATTCAAAGGATCCTGGAAAACACACAACAGCATGAGAGACTGAACTGCTTATGACTGAACACACCTGTGGAGATCAGGCGAGGAACCAACCAGTGTGAGGATTACAAATAAAATCAGGACACAGGCCGACATTGACACATATTAATAATTAGCAAGTTTTGCATGTAAGTTCATGTTTGTGATTGTCAGAACATTTGGTAGCCTAACTAAACACTATTTTTTTGAGTTTACTTTAGTGAAAACATGGTGCAATAATTGGTATAGGCTACTGCTTTTTGAGGATATAGCCAAAGCTTTGAAAGGTAAACTGAGAAGTCAACGGAAATCTGAAGCATTTCTATGCATATAATTATACTTATATTCAAATTAATTGGTTAATTTTATATCAGTTCTTCTTCCCTTTCACAGAGCCTGTGATAAAGCAGTCTTCGACACCACAGTGCCTGAACCACAAGCCCTCAGTTGTGGAAAATGAGTCGAACTCAGAGAAGTGATCGTCCACTGGAAGATGGAGATGTGACACTCTCCCTCCTCTGTTTCTTTGGTTCAGCCGTTTGTAGGCCTGAGTTTGTACATAATGCATTATTCACTTCTGCACATTGTTCTTCTGTAACTTTGTTGTTGTTTTTTCCCAGAAAATTGCATTGTGATTTATTTAGTGATGTAATATTCATAGTGTACTTTTCAGTAATACAGGTATAACTGAAATGTTCTGCAAAAAGTATAAATATAGCTCTGCCATTGCATTTCACTGCTCTTTGTTATTATATATTTTGTTCAAGAGATTAATATATACTGCTGTACTTTTTTAATGTACTCCTCTGTTTCGTTTTGCTAAATATTTTGCTTTATTTTAATAAGATACTATATTAAAGTTTTCTTTTCTTTTGTATGTATTCTTTTTCTTAAACATTTTAGTTATTTCAAACAAAACATATTCAAACACAGCACAGAAACATTATTAATAACCATATCTATGGGCATGTGGACAATTTACATACAGCATCTCGTCCTATGGTTGTATATTTACCTTTGTCATACATTCTCCTAATACCAGCTTCTTGCCATGACTTGAGATTGAGACCAGCGCCCTCTGCTGTTAAATCTGGGATATCTAGTTAATAGCCTGAGACTTCCCAAATAATTGCTTCAAAATTCTCCATGTCTTGATAACATTATTAATTAGATATAATTGTCTTTAACAGCAGGTGGCAGTTCTCTTGCACGTTTATCTAGTAAGTTTATAAGACAGAAGGGTTGGCTAATTACTTTTTCAATCTCAAGCCAAGGTGTCACATCATGTTCAGTTGAACTTGCCCACACTGAAACAAGTCTAGCATGAATAGACAGTAAGTTATATAGTTCTCAATCTTTGGTAAGCCCCACCCACCCTGGAAGTTGTAAAATATCCATTTTAAGCTTAGGTTTTCTGCTGTTTTCTAGCGGACCTGGGACTGTTATTTCTGCATGTGATGTGTGATATTTTGATTTGTATTCGTTACCTGTCGTGTCCTGCGCAGGCGCGTCTGTTGGATTGTCGCCGGCGTTTCCCTCAGAGAGTACCATAGCAGCGCTGGAACATTTCTGACTGTCATTTAACATGCTTTCCATATTCTTCTATTGTTTGTAACGTTATGTGGATAACGCGCGTAAACCGTATTAAACTTTGTTTGTTTGATGGTGTTGCTAAGCGACTCCTGTGGAGCGTCGTGACGTAACCCCTCTCGGAGAATACTGTTTCCGGGTCCAAAGGTCGGCTGTCCTGTCAATCTGTCCTACCTTGTCAGATTTTCCTACAGTAGCGCAAAATTATAGCCATATGCCCATATCTATCGGTCCATCCTTCCACATCGTAAACTCCTGCTGTGCGTCTGTGACCGCATAGAATAATTCAGTGTGGATTCTGGCCATGGTAACGTTACCTCAGATTGTCCAGTGCGAAATAAACACATAGGATGACAGTCTACGTTTCTAATCTGTAGTTCCTGGACAGATGTTACAAACAGGGCCGTCGCTAGTGGTGTGAAAGGTGGTGACAATTATACACAAAATCCGGCAGTTATACTATATAGGCCCCTGTTGTATGAACAATTCTAATATGTATATGAGTTGTATGCCTGAGATTTAAATGAAAACCACAAAAACATACAATTTGGTTAAATATTTTTTCCAAATGTCTGCTTCTCTTACCTCCTTATAAATGGTTTAGTCCGATCTAAAGTATTTATTAAATATTCAGTCAGTGACAAACATCAGATGGACCCAATAAAATTGTAAGTCCCGCCCCAGCTCGTGAACAGAACCAATCAGAGTTGAGGCGGCAGTAGTTACCGATGAACCTGTGGAAGAGCAGGAGATTGACTGACGGACACATGTCAGGGGAAGAAAACATAAATCAGTGTTCCAGAAACGCCATGAAAAGAAGGAGAGCGAGGCCAGGAGAGCTGTTGCATCCCAGTCGATCAAGACGTTAGACAGGATGTGTTGCTATTTCGCTGGAAATAAGAAAAGGACCGTCTTCGGTTAGGCTACTGTCACTCTTCATGATCGCTGCGCACCACAATCAACCGAATGATTACGTTATCAAAATTCCTGTCTTTTTACAGTTTTATAAAAAGAGTTTAAAAAAATGGCAGGAGTCACGACGCATTGCATTATGCACCTGACCTGGCGGCTGATGATGTATTCATTACATCAAGAAAACACGAACACACTGCACTTGGATGAATACATTTATTAGCTTTATTTAATAATATTACCAGTTCCATATGATCTTTATTAAAAAATAAGACAATGCATTATTTTATTTGTAAAATTTGACTGCATGCTTGTCAATTTCTAAATCTTTACTTTTTGATTTATGAATTATTACAGACTGATTGAAAAAAAACATTATTCTGCTGTTACTTTTTTAAAATTTGTATTATTATTGGTTAACAATATCTTGCTTTTTGTTCGTTTTTATTAGTTGTAATTTTTTATAAACATTTAACTTTTAAAATAAAGGTTTTACAACAACATCACCATCTTCTGTTATATGTGGGCCTCCATGCTCATCTATTTACAGTATATGATATTGGTGGAGCCTTGGAGGGTGGGGGGGGGGCCCCGAATCCTCTAACTACGGCCCTGGTTACAAACTCACCATAAAACAGATTATAATGTAAACTGATGATGTAAATTGAAATAAGATTAGTAGATCATTTATAATCAAGCAGAACAATATAGAAAATAGATTATTAATCAAGTTAATTTCAGAAATTCAAAATCATGCAACACTGAGGCACAATACAAAACAAGTAAAACAAAAAAAATTAATTAGTAATATAAATAAGAACACATTGATATCAAAACAGGTTGATATCAAGTCCGCCCGTCCAGGCCATGATCTGAACGTCCATTGACAGCCAGAATTAGTCGATTAATGACACTGAGAAATTATGTCCAATCTGGCCATAATCTAAACGTCCACAGACAGCCAGAACTAGTTCAGAAAAGACGTTCATACTGACTATAATCTGGACGTCTGTAGACATCCAGAAACAGTCCATAAATGACGTGAATAAAGATGTCAAATCCGGTCATAATCTAAACGTCCACTGACAGCCAGAACTAGTTCAGAAAAGACGTTCATACTGACTATAATCTGGACGTCTGTAGACATCCAGAAACAGTCCATAAATGACGTGAATAAAGATGTCCAATATGGCCATAATCTAAACGTCCACTGACAGCCAGAACTAGTTCAGAAAAGACGTTCATACTGACTATAATCTGGACGTCCGTTGACATCCAGAAACAGTCCATAAATGACGTGAATAAAGATGTCCAATCTGGCCATAATCTAAACGTCCACAGACAGCCAGAACTAGTTCAGAAAAGACGTTCATACTGACTATAATCTGGACGTCTGTAGACATCCAGAAACAGTCCATAAATGACGTGAATAAAGATGTCAAATCCGGTCATAATCTAAACGTCCACTGACAGCCAGAACTAGTTCAGAAAAGACGTTCATACTGACTATAATCTGGACGTCTGTAGACATCCAGAAACAGTCCATAAATGACGTGAATAAAGATGTCCAATATGGCCATAATCTAAACGTCCACAGACAGCCAGAACTAGTTCAGAAAAGACGTTCATACTGACTATAATCTGGACGTCCGTTGACATCCAGAAACAGTCCATAAATGACGTGAATAAAGATGTCCAATCTGGCCATAATCTAAACGTCCACAGACAGCCAGAACTAGTTCAGAAAAGACGTTCATACTGACTATAATCTGGACGTCCGTTGACATCCAGAAACAGTCCATAAATGACGTGAATAAAGATGTCCAATCTGGCCATAATCTAAACGTCCACAGACAGCCAGAACTAGTTCAGAAAAGACGTTCATACTGACTATAATCTGGACGTCTGTAGACATCCAGAAACAGTCCATAAATGACGTGAATAAAGATGTCCAATCCGGCCATAATCTAAACGTCCACTGACAGCCAGAACTAGTTCAGAAAAGACGTTCATACTGACTATAATCTGGACGTCTGTAGACATCCAGAAACAGTCCATAAATGACGTGAATAAAGATGTCCAATCCGGCCATAATCTAAACGTCCACAGACAGCCAGAACTAGTTCAGAAAAGACGTTCATACTGACTATAATCTGGACGTCCGTTGACATCCAGAAACAGTCCATAAATGACGTGAATAAAGATGTCCAATCCGGCCATAATCTAAACGTCCACTGACAGCCAGAACTAGTTCAGAAAAGACGTTCATACTGACTATAATCTGGACGTCTGTAGACATCCAGAAACAGTCCATAAATGACGTGAATAAAGATGTCCAATATGGCCATAATCTAAACGTCCACAGACAGCCAGAACTAGTTCAGAAAAGACGTTCATACTGACTATAATCTGGACGTCCGTTGACATCCAGAAACAGTCCATAAATGACGTGAATAAAGATGTCCAATCTGGCCATAATCTAAACGTCCACAGACAGCCAGAACTAGTTCAGAAAAGACGTTCATACTGACTATAATCTGGACGTCTGTAGACATCCAGAAACAGTCCATAAATGACGTGAATAAAGATGTCCAATCCGGCCATAATCTAAACGTCCACAGACAGCCAGAACTAGTTCAGAAAAGACGTTCATACTGACTATAATCTGGACGTCCGTTGACATCCAGAAACAGTCCATAAATGACGTGAATAAAGATGTCCAATCCGGCCATAATCTAAACGTCCACTGACAGCCAGAACTAGTTCAGAAAAGACGTTCATACTGACTATAATCTGGACGTCCGTTGACATCCAGAAACAGTCCATAAATGACGTGAATAAAGATGTCCAATCCGGCCATAATCTAAACGTCCACAGACAGCCAGAACTAGTTCAGAAAAGACGTTCATACTGACTATAATCTGGACGTCCGTTGACATCCAGAAACAGTCCATAAATGACGTGAATAAAGATGTCCAATCCGGCCATAATCTAAACGTCCACTGACAGCCAGAACTAGTTCAGAAAAGACGTTCATACTGACTATAATCTGGACGTCTGTAGACATCCAGAAACAGTCCATAAATGACGTGAATAAAGATGTCCAATCCGGCCATAATCTAAACGTCCACTGACAGCCAGAACTAGTTCAGAAAAGACGTTCATACTGACTATAATCTGGACGTCCGTTGACATCCAGAAACAGTCCATAAATGACGTGAATAAAGATGTCCAATCTGGCCATAATCTAAACGTCCACAGACAGCCAGAACTAGTTCAGAAAAGACGTTCATACTGACTATAATCTGGACGTCCGTTGACATCCAGAAACAGTCCATAAATGACGTGAATAAAGATGTCCAATATGGCCATAATCTAAACGTCCACTGACAGCCAGAACTAGTTCAGAAAAGACGTTCATACTGACTATAATCTGGACGTCCGTTGACATCCAGAAACAGTCCATAAATGACGTGAATAAAGATGTCCAATCTGGCCATAATCTAAACGTCCACAGACAGCCAGAACTAGTTCAGAAAAGACGTTCATACTGACTATAATCTGGACGTCCGTTGACATCCAGAAACAGTCCATAAATGACGTGAATAAAGATGTCCAATCTGGCCATAATCTAAACGTCCACAGACAGCCAGAACTAGTTCAGAAAAGACGTTCATACTGACTATAATCTGGACGTCTGTAGACATCCAGAAACAGTCCATAAATGACGTGAATAAAGATGTCCAATCCGGCCATAATCTAAACGTCCACTGACAGCCAGAACTAGTTCAGAAAAGACGTTCATACTGACTATAATCTGGACGTCTGTAGACATCCAGAAACAGTCCATAAATGACGTGAATAAAGATGTCCAATCCGGCCATAATCTAAACGTCCACAGACAGCCAGAACTAGTTCAGAAAAGACGTTCATACTGACTATAATCTGGACGTCCGTTGACATCCAGAAACAGTCCATAAATGACGTGAATAAAGATGTCCAATCCGGCCATAATCTAAACGTCCACTGACAGCCAGAACTAGTTCAGAAAAGACGTTCATACTGACTATAATCTGGACGTCTGTAGACATCCAGAAACAGTCCATAAATGACGTGAATAAAGATGTCCAATATGGCCATAATCTAAACGTCCACAGACAGCCAGAACTAGTTCAGAAAAGACGTTCATACTGACTATAATCTGGACGTCCGTTGACATCCAGAAACAGTCCATAAATGACGTGAATAAAGATGTCCAATCTGGCCATAATCTAAACGTCCACAGACAGCCAGAACTAGTTCAGAAAAGACGTTCATACTGACTATAATCTGGACGTCTGTAGACATCCAGAAACAGTCCATAAATGACGTGAATAAAGATGTCCAATCCGGCCATAATCTAAACGTCCACAGACAGCCAGAACTAGTTCAGAAAAGACGTTCATACTGACTATAATCTGGACGTCCGTTGACATCCAGAAACAGTCCATAAATGACGTGAATAAAGATGTCCAATCTGGCCATAATCTAAACGTCCACAGACAGCCAGAACTAGTTCAGAAAAGACGTTCATACTGACTATAATCTGGACGTCTGTAGACATCCAGAAACAGTCCATAAATGACGTGAATAAAGATGTCCAATCCGGCCATAATCTAAACGTCCACTGACAGCCAGAACTAGTTCAGAAAAGACGTTCATACTGACTATAATCTGGACGTCTGTAGACATCCAGAAACAGTCCATAAATGACGTGAATAAAGATGTCCAATCCGGCCATAATCTAAACGTCCACAGACAGCCAGAACTAGTTCAGAAAAGACGTTCATACTGACTATAATCTGGACGTCCGTTGACATCCAGAAACAGTCCATAAATGACGTGAATAAAGATGTCCAATCCGGCCATAATCTAAACGTCCACTGACAGCCAGAACTAGTTCAGAAAAGACGTTCATACTGACTATAATCTGGACGTCTGTAGACATCCAGAAACAGTCCATAAATGACGTGAATAAAGATGTCCAATATGGCCATAATCTAAACGTCCACAGACAGCCAGAACTAGTTCAGAAAAGACGTTCATACTGACTATAATCTGGACGTCCGTTGACATCCAGAAACAGTCCATAAATGACGTGAATAAAGATGTCCAATCTGGCCATAATCTAAACGTCCACAGACAGCCAGAACTAGTTCAGAAAAGACGTTCATACTGACTATAATCTGGACGTCTGTAGACATCCAGAAACAGTCCATAAATGACGTGAATAAAGATGTCCAATCCGGCCATAATCTAAACGTCCACAGACAGCCAGAACTAGTTCAGAAAAGACGTTCATACTGACTATAATCTGGACGTCCGTTGACATCCAGAAACAGTCCATAAATGACGTGAATAAAGATGTCCAATCCGGCCATAATCTAAACGTCCACTGACAGCCAGAACTAGTTCAGAAAAGACGTTCATACTGACTATAATCTGGACGTCCGTTGACATCCAGAAACAGTCCATAAATGACGTGAATAAAGATGTCCAATCCGGCCATAATCTAAACGTCCACAGACAGCCAGAACTAGTTCAGAAAAGACGTTCATACTGACTATAATCTGGACGTCCGTTGACATCCAGAAACAGTCCATAAATGACGTGAATAAAGATGTCCAATCCGGCCATAATCTAAACGTCCACTGACAGCCAGAACTAGTTCAGAAAAGACGTTCATACTGACTATAATCTGGACGTCTGTAGACATCCAGAAACAGTCAATGACTGACAGCCAGAACTCAGAACAAAATGACAAACAATATCTGTAAATTAATTAACTGACTGTTAATTTACGGACTATATCATTAACTGTTAAATTGATCTTGCTGGTCAGACACCAACAGGGTTCATGATGCACACATGATGCTTCTGGGAAGTTTGTATTCATGAGGTTTTACTAGTGATGTAGTACTCGAGTCCGGTCTCGGTTTCTGCTTTCTCGGACTCGACTCGCACTTGTTCCTTCAGAGACTCGGCCTTGACTCGGACTCGACCCTTAGGCATAGGCGGTCTCGTCCCCATCACTAGTCCACTAGAATACATACCACTAGAAAATTTTAATTTGCTCTGCATGTCCTAACTATGATTAAAAAAGTCAGGGTGGGTTTAACATGTTGATGACAGAGCAGCACTGTTGAAGCAGTTTAGAAAAATAGGCAGAAGATGATGCATGTGGTAGGGATTTTTTTAATGATAGTAAAAGCATAGTCCATATTAAGATGTTAAGACTGCTCCTCTAAACAATTCCCAATCTAGCTTAGTCTGTAGGCCTAACTGTTGATTATTAACTGGGGTGATATTAAATCATGAATATGAAAAATGACATGTTTTTATGGTCTTGGTCTCAACTCCTAAAGACTCGGACTTGCTTCCTCAAAGACTCGGTCTTGACTCGGACTCGGCATAGGCGGTCTCGTCCCCATCACTAGGTTTTACTATTTGTTTTTTTTTATGTTTTAAATGAATTTATGAAGCCACTGTAAAATGTATCATTAGCCTACAAGTTATATTGTTATACTATAATACTGTCATATTTTGTGCAGGCATTAGCTTACTTCATCGTAAATAGAAAAGCCTGACAATGTAACTGCTAAATACCAAAGTATTGTGGTATTCCACAATGTTTCTCACTGACACACTCATAAGATTGTGGATTAAAGAAAATCCCAAACTTCCTACTCATATTTTCATCATTGTGGCGCCGTTCATGTGTGTTCAATTTGTAAATACGATCTTTATGATACAGGTATGTCTTGAATGCATCAATAGCTCTAGTTTAGGGACAATCCATACAAACAATCTTTACTAAACAGACTGTCACAGTGAGAAGATTTTTGTCCTTTATCAATGCTAAAGGCCTAACCACTGCAGTTAACACCATGCTGTTAAATAAAAGTCTGTAGACAAGTCTTAAGGTTAGGGTTAGGGTTATCCTTAACCCTTAATTTCTAACCCAGACCCGGTTTCACAGACAGGGTTTAGATAAAGCCAGGATTTGTCCTTAGTGCAATTTGGGTATTTAATTATAGCTTTTAAAAATGTGCCTTAGAAAAAAAAAAAATGGTGTGCATCTTGAGACAAAACAATGGCACTGCCATAAGATATGTCAGTACAAGTTGCTTTCAGGTAATACAGCTCTAACATGCATTTTAGTCTGGGACTACAGGCTTGCCTGTGAAGTGTGAAGTATTATGTTGTAACTTGTATATAATTATGCCAATGTTAGTAAAGTGTTGCGTTGGACAGAGAATTAACCCTAAACCAACAGGTTGTGTACCAGTGCCACACAGGGTGAAAAAGGATGTTGACATTATTAGGCATAAGAGTGTTTCTAAAGGAAAGGTCAAGAATTTGTGAATGTGTAAAAGGGTCATTATGGGTCACATGAATGTAACTGTCACCACCATGATACCAATTCATTAGATTTTCATATAGATCTACATACAGAATTGTATATGAATATATGCAGTGTTTGCTCTGTTTAATATACTGTTTGCTCTATTAAATTGCACTTTATCAGAACAGTGGTAAATAAATATTATATATGGTCAGTTCAGTTACAGTATTTTTAATCTTTCATTGTTATTGTTAATCATGCACTGCAATAAAAAAACAATTTAACCAATTGATTAAATATAACAGCCAGCCTACAAATACAACCAAATATATATATATATATATATATATATATATATATATATATATATATATATATATATATATATTTTTTTTTTTTTTTTTTTTTTTTAATTATTATTTTATTTATTTATTTTTCCTGTAATTGCAATGTTGCCACACTATTGGCTGTCTCTCCTAGCTGTTTTGAGCATGATTGGTTATTCTCTGTTTATTCTGACTGTCATCCAGGAATCTAGCCAATGACAACTAAGCGCGCCTTTACGAGTCAAGTTTGAATAAACGTCAGTTGAGTGAGTCGGTAGGCTTGTTCGACTTCATGCAGCTCTGCGCAGACCGATCGGCGGCTGACTTGAAGCAGTGCATGCCGGTTAGAAAATTTGTCCGACTTGATCCAGCGCCGACGCCACGTGACTGTGACGTATGCCATCAAAGTACCGCGAGAGCGATTCGAGAGTAGCCAGAGAACTCAGCCAGCGCAGCTTCTCAAGAGCGGCTGCACTGGGCTGCACGTGGGCTGATGACGACACAGCTGTTCCACGATTGGCCGGATTCATTGCATGACAACGATCACATGTGTTGCGTGTTTATTCAAACACCTTTAGTTCCTCTAAAGCGCACAAATCAGTTTTTTTATAACAGTAAACACTCTTTTCATGTAGTTGCGATGTTATATTGTGTCATGTTTATCAAAATAAAACTGATTAAAAAACGTAGACTCCACTTCATTGATAGTAGCTTATGTTGAACTTTATTCTTGTTCAAACGGACGCTGTGTGAAGCAGTACATAAAGTATTGAATGAAAATGTCTCTGAAACATTATTTGGCAAATATTGCATTTATTTCACTTCAGCTGTGGTAAAGTATGCAAACACCACGTGATCGGTCACTACGGGAACCAGAAAGTGTCCGACTTCACATCTCCGTTTGCAGCTCCTCCCCGCCTGCATGCGGCTACTCTCGCCGATCGGGTGCATCCAGCCGCAGCCGATGTCGAACACACCTGGTGTTTGCTTTGCTGCTGCGTGCGCGGGATCTTCAATATTAGCCTATTCTGTGGGTTTTACATCGTTTAAAACATGGATTATTTTACATCGGTCTGCTAAATGTTTATTTTGAGCGAGTTGCTGGGTGTTGCTGGATGTAAATGAAGAACAAATAAGGAATATGGACAAAGAATTTTAACAACGGACATACTGCAATCTACGGAAGGTAACGTTAAAACTTTATTATTCTGCTACATCAATATATAACGTTAGTGTATGAAATTGAGAATCTAAACGTGATTAGAACAATATTATTAGTGCATACGGTATTCCAATGTATTAATGTTATGTGTTGCTAGCATGTGTAACTTGTCTAACTTAGTTTATGATAAAAAATAAAATAAAACTCAGCATGGGAGCTTTACAACGAGTGAACTGAGAATATAACGTTATATTGTATCTTTAGACAGAAAGGAACTGTCACAGTCTTACTCTAAGAATCTGCAAACTAGGCTTAGCTGCTATGAAGCTATTGATCGCGGGATGGCTAACCGATCAGTTAAATTACGAGTCGTAATAATATGTTTTGGAGCTGGTGAGTCAATTTTGCAAGCTTTTGCAAATGTCTCCGTTAGTAAGTAAAACCAATAACTAATATTGATGTGTATGTGTGTGTTTCCTTCATGATCCAGGCATTTGGGGAATAAATATTATCCAGCCACACGTTCAGATGCGGTGAGTATTGTCATAAAATAGGCTACACGTGAAATAGAGGCAGAACATGTAAACTCTGCTCAAATGCACTGGTTCAAACCCTCCAGACAAGCTTTATCTTCTTGAGTTTACAGGCCTAGCTGACCCAAAAATAAATGTCTTTCAAAATGAAAGTATTTTCAATAACTTACTTTTGTGAAACACAAGAATTTTGGGAATAAAACAACTGTATTCATTGTAGCCTATGACAAAAATAAAAGGCATTTTTCAAGATATCTTAATTATGGTTCTAGATAAGAAACTCATACAATTTCGAACATATGGGTGAGTAAGCTAGGCTACATAATGAGATTTAACTGTATTTTTTTTTTTTTTTTTTTTTTTTGGATGAGCTGTTCTTTTAAAGGATTAGTTCACCTCAAAGTTGAACATTGTGTCATCATTTACTCAACCTCAAGTTGTTTCAAACCTGTATGAATTTCTTTCTTCTGCTGAACACAAAGATATTTTGAAGAATGTCTGTAACTTGGGTCCCATTGACTTCCATAGTATTTTTTTTCCTACTATGGAAGTCAATGGGACCCAAGTCTGTCTGTTTACCGACATTCTTCAAAATATCTTTCTTTGTGTTCAGCAGAAGAAAGAAATTCAAATAGGTTTAAAACAATTTATGGGTGAGTAAATGATGACACAATTTTCAACTTTGAGGTGAACTAATCCTTTAAGGACATTTGCTAAATTAACCATGTTTTTTATTATACTGTAGAAACCATGTTTTTATGGTGGATTTAATACAATAATTTTTTAAGTGAATATAGGAGCAGGCTTCACTGCATATATTAATAAACTTTTAGAGTGCTGGCCTGGATAATTGTAATACGTAAAATAGGAAAGAGGCCGCACTATGCATAAACTTTTATTTGCAAAAATGCGCTTCGGCGCGTGCCTTCATCAGTTTGCACGCGCCGAAGCGCATTTTTGCAAATATAAGTTTATGCATAGTGCAGCCTCTTTCCTATTTTACGTATTACAATAATTTATTACCATTTGGTTAGTGTCGCAAAACATTGTTAATTTTTAGTAAGGGTTCTCCAGATTTATATAACACTTATGGAACATTAAAAAATGGTCCTATGTTACCCAATCAATAATCCTATTAACACACTTTTTTAAAAATATATATATTTTTAGATCAAGCATTGGACTTACGGAGCAGAATAGGCACCAACAGAGAAACAAGTCCATCACTAGTAAGTATCCACTGCAGTATCTGGTTACACTTTATTTCAATAGTCCACTTTCACTAACATGTCAACTAACTCTCATTAGAGTATTAGTAGGCTGTAGTAGTATGGAGATATTCTTGTGCCAATAAAAATGAACGTAGCTTTTCAAGAAACTAATGAAAATATAAATTCAAACTAAATAAATTATCTCTAAAACTAAAAAAGAATAAATCGCAGGCAAATTTTTTGACTTAGTTTTTAATACACTGCATGTTTTGCTAACTATTTCTCATATTTCAATCGCTGATCTGAACTTACAAATGCGCTTCCAGAGTTTTCATTTACATTTCTGGAGTTTTCGTTCGCCGTTCTGACACATTTCTCTCGTGGGGGCGGGGCTAGTAGCAGTGTGTTCTCATTGGTTACTGAGCTTTTGATTGATAGCCTCGTGACCTGGAAGTGAAGACGTCAGTGGTGTGTTTATGTGTGGATGTGAGCGTCTGTAATCGCAGCTTTCTATTTCATTTTAGTGATATAAAGTTTATCTGTATTTATTTGCTGCTACACTATATTGTTGAGATCATCTCTTATAGAAGGAATAGTACAGACGAATGATATTTATCATTAGTCATCGTCGCTATATCAGGAGGATGCTGGATAACGTTAGCCTACTCGTGGTAAGTCTGATTTTTTTTTTAATACTATACTAATACTATTTATATTACAGTACTGGCTTTTTTCAGGTGGAGAGGCATTTTAGAGCTCAGTGAGAGCCCATAACATAATACAGCTGAGCTGTGTTGTCTTGATTTAACTGTTAAAATCAACTCTGTTCGTAATATGTAAACACTCAATTATTTTGAAGTATCGCCCTGGTTGCAATATTTATTCTGATTACTTTTGTGTGATAAAGATGACTGATAAAGCTATTATATGTATCTAGTATGAGTAACAAAATGCTTTTTCTGTGTCCATATTTGACTAATAATAATGAAAAAAAGTGCACTTCAAATGAACATTTCTGAGACAAATGTTTAATCTCTAATAGTCTTTAATAATAAATATATGTCCAAATTAAAAACTTAATACATGCAAGTAATTAAGACTGAAAACATCCAGCAACTAGGGAATACACATCCATATGTTTATATATAGGGCAATACAGCCATCTACTGGTTACACAACAGGATTACAGATGATAAATGCTGCTTGACTCCGAGGTAAATATTTAGTAGTAAAATCCCTTAAATATAAATATAATAAATATTTTAAGTCTGCAACTTGTTACTGTATGGGGAGTTCAAAGCAATTTGTATTGTTAGATTATAATACATTTCCTCTCTCATTTTCCAGGGAGTGGAGCAACTTTGCTGAATCAGCGAAAATGGACTGTAAAATTATAAAGGCACATAAATATATTTACAGTATTCTTTAATTATTGTACATGTCATCAGCTCAATTTAGGGACCATGTGGTTTTTCTCCTATTCACACTTTTTAGGACCCTATTTCTATTGTGTCTATTTTCAGAAAAGAATATTAAACTATTTTGAAAGGTAAATAAATAATAATAATAATAATAACAACAAATAAAATTACTGTGCAAAATATAATTACATCATTATTTAATTATTGCACATGACATAATTTGAATGTATTTATAAATCATTTGAATATATATATTTTTTAAACAATTATAACAAAATTTCAATTTCACGAGGTAACTAGAGATTATGCCAGCTCCAGCTTGGATCCAGCCTCTTATGAAGACTTCAGATGACCCAAGACCTTTGAATAGATGAAACCTACCCCTGCAAGGACTCCAGAATATCAAACATGGATTATACAAAATTACCATTTTATCATTGCTTTAAAATGCACAATAATTTTGGTTACAGTTTTTCTCGATTGCTTAAACACATTTATTGAAACTATGCCTCGTATTCTCAAAACTATAAACACAAATCCATAACGTCTCACCCAATTCCCCAAACATCCTATTTTCAGGTCAAAATGAAGCTCTACACTCAAAACCATCCACTCTTGCTGAAAAACCAAACTTTGCCCTCAGACAGGACACACAAGCCCTCAAAATCACACACACTACAACATAGTCTAACACACTGGTGCAATACATTCAAAACAACATTTCGAAAAATGGTAAGTTATGTTGCTTGTGGTCCCCCCCCCCCACAAAAGACACAACCAGTGGATACATTGGCACATTTTTATTCATACACAGAAAACACACACACACAAAAATATTTTTTTTTTCCTGTTTTACTTTTTTTTTTTTTACTCTTTTTTTTTTTACTCTCTCCTCTATTTTTTTTTTTTATATTTACTTACAGTAAGATTTGTGTGACCAACATATGACAGTAAAAGAGCACACACAAACCATATTCTAATATGGAATTCGAATAGTATTGGAATGGTAAAGAGTGTTGGTCGTGACAGGAGGGTCTCCACTCAAGGAGACAATATGATGAACAGGTCTAAGAATGTTCCACATATGGTTGAAATACCATCATTGGCCTAGAAAGATCACATTCTGGGAGTCAAGACTATAAAGGAGAAAGGATGCCCTCCCTTCACTGTTACACTCTGCAGCCACTCTGTGTGACTGTACGACTGCTGGCCTTTTCTGGCAAGAAAATAAACCTCATCAAA
Organism: Abramis brama; assembly: GCF_963993115.1. Lineage (NCBI taxonomy): Eukaryota > Metazoa > Chordata > Actinopteri > Cypriniformes > Leuciscidae > Abramis > Abramis brama. The sequence continues at coordinate 991,744 of NC_139977.1, forward strand.
GACTATTGGAAATGTTTGTCTCTTATTCAGTGATAGAATTTTGTTTGCCACCACACCTCCTGAAGGTTCTCGAGGCGACGGTAAAGCGACTCAAATTTGGCCTTACTCGTAGCCGAGCCTCCCTCATAGTCACAGCATTGACTAACACATGGGCAACTAGAGTGGCTTGAATTTCATCTGAGACTGCTTGTCTTCTTGGCCTTGCCCTTCCTCCTCCTCATTCTTATCCCTCTTCCTTCATTAGGGCCCGAGCACCGATGGTGTGAGGACCCTCTTGGAATTGCTCTGTTTATTATGTCTTTCTGGATCCATTGTTCCAAAACGCAATAAACTGATTTGGGCCCTTTTATATATCTATTGAAGGATCTGATTGATGTGTGTTAAATTTTGACTCTTAGTGTTTCCACTTGGATAATTGTGTGCTAACTGAGCTGAAGCTGTGCTGACTTGAGTGAACAATTTTGAATGCTAGTGCTTTCTAAATGACAACATGGTCTAGGCAATGAGAAATGAAGGGATTTGTGTGTAGAGTTTTGCAGTGACAGTTCAACAAATCTGACTCATGTGTCAAAACAGGGAATAGTGTTTATAGTTTAGTGAAATGGGTGTGCTTTTTGATAAATGGCATTATGGTTTTGAAATTTTAGTTCAAAAGCCTGGTTATAGTGTTTAAGCAATCGAGAAAAACTGTAAATGCATGTATGATATTTGTACTATCTTACTTACTTACTTATTGCCCATTATGCCTCTGGCATGTAGTTGAAGTTTTGAAGTTGTACTATCTTACAATGGTACTTTCTGATATTTCATAAAATGCTATTATGGTTTTGTAACATAGAAACTTGCATTTTCTGAAAAGCTGCTTTGAAATTATATGTATTGTAAAAGGCTTTATACAAATTAATGTATGAATTAAATTGAACTGACTTGAAAGAGCCATTGCATGGTTACTGTACCATTTTAAAGTTATGGACCCAATCTGACAATACAGTTAGAAGAGTTATCACATTGTTGGCCTATTTGGGGCCGTTTCACTGATGCTTTATACCCTGCATCTGTGCTTGACTATCATCATGCACAATTTCAGATTTTTTACTGCAGAATTTTGAAATTATGGACACATGAAGTTGACAAACATGACAGAACAGTTAGGAGAGCCATTGCATTGTTGTCTCAGTTGGGGGCGCTATATCTCAGCTGTCTTTGAGGGTGCCTTAAAAGTTGCACTGAGGCCTTATACCCAATGTGTTTGAATGTCACCATGCACAAGTTTAGACATTTTTACTGTAGCATTTTGAAGTTCTGGACCCATGAATTTGACAAACATGACAATACAATCAGAATAGCATTGTTGACCCATATGGGTGTAAACTACAGTAAACATGTCTGAAATTGTGCATGATGACAGTCAAGCACATTGGGTATAACGGGCTTATGTCCACTTTAACGCACCCTCTGAGGCTGCCGAGAAACAGCGCCGCGAAATGGACTGAAGGCGCATGAGAGTGAGTTTTTGGTTCAAGCACGGGAGAATTATATTGGAGAAGTTGACTTGCCTATTTATTATCAGAATCTGTCAGTCATGTCCCAAATTCACTGTTCCCATCCAAACCACCCTCCCCCACCACCTTTCAAAAATACTGTTTCATTGTTGGGTGGTTTTTGTCCGGCCCTTTCCACTAGTGTTGTCAAAAGTACAGACTTCGGTACTGAAATGTAAAAAATGTGACACTTTGAGCGGAATCGTAAACACCTCTGATTGCCCATTGTGCTCACACACTCACTCATCAGATATGTCTGTGATTGGCTACAATGATCAGCCCTTCAAAAACATGTAAATATACATTAGTGACGCTCTTCAGCGAGCGCTTACACGGATACACACGGGAGCGTTTGAAAGCAGGACCGGTCTGCTGATCAAAAGCTCCTGCTCCCGTTAAAAAAAAAAAAACTCAAAACACTTCTGTGTGCTCTCAGGCTACGTCTACATTAATCCGGATACATTTGAAAACGGCGTTTTCGTTTATAAACGCTCTCCGTCCACACTAGCGTTTTCAAGCGTTTTCGGACATTTCAGTGTGGATGAGAAACTTTTGAAAAACGCCTGAAAACGCTAAATTCACCTTTACTGCGCATGTGTAAAACCCCACAAATGCTCACTGATATGATTCAGATGGAAAAATAAATAATGAAGTTATCGCGCAATTCTTCTGACGGGATCATTTTATTTGGTAAAATATCTCACCATTCACTGATGCGTCCAGGTCGCACGCAGACACCATATGTTTGGTCTAAAACGCGACTGTTCTCATGTATTACCGACAGCAAATGTGAGTAAATTCTGTCATCTTTGCAGGACTGTGATATGAAGAGTGTGCAATGTAGAATTTTTTAGCAACAGTGCATGAAAGTGAATAGCACATAACAGGCACAATACTGGTATAAACATGAATATCTATTGGTACAATATGCGTCACATGACTAAATTTACGTCATCGTTTTTAAATCCCTCCGGTTTCACAGTCCACACTACAGTCCACACTACAACGCGAAAACGGCGTTTTCAAATGTATCCGCTTTGGAGTGCGTTTTCAAAAAGCTTCGTTTTCATTAATAAAAACGCAGTCTCAGTGTGGACGGAAGGCCAAAACGGAGAGAAAAAGATGCGTTTTCAAACGAAAACGTATTAGTGTGGACATGGCCTCAAACACTCTCGAGCGTTGACCATTGTAGCCAATCACAGACACATCTGATGAGTGCGTGAACACAATGGCCAATCAGAGGTGTTTACGATTCCACTCAACAGCGCTCAAAGCGTCACATTTTTTTTTTATTTCAGTACCAACTTGGTACCGAAGTCGATACTTTTGACGAAACTACTTCCCAGTCCTCAAACATTTCTGCCACGCAATTATCGCTGCCTCCCATCAGCCCCTCTGTTCCACCTCAGACACAGACAATCATAGCCCAGGTTCCTCATATCTATGTTTCTCTGCCTGTTTCGGCATCTCCTCATCCTCCATGCCTCCTTCTCTCTACGGTTTGAGGACGTGCCTTGAGGGAAGGGGCGTTCTGTCACGGTCTGTTAGTTTGGACTTTGTGTCTCACCATCTTCTGCCTGAGTTAGTCGTTTGTTGTGTTGGTCACTTATTATGTTCAGCTGTGCACTCATTATCACGTGTACTTAAGTTCAGTTCTGTTTGTGTTTCATTGTCGGCAGTGTTCGAATTATACTGTGAGCTTCGGGGGGTACAGCTATTTTTTTTTTTTTTTTTTTAAAGGTAAGTTCGGTATTTTACACTTAAAGCCCTGTTTACAGATCGTTTCTGATGAAATAGAACGGTTAAGATTAAAATTTGGACATGCTCCTGTCCCGTGAATTTTAGGTTTATTTCGCTTTCCCAAAAACCTCTAGAATGGGTGTAAAGGTGCACTCGAACAATCCTTCCTAATACGCATTAAACTTTCGTTTACAAAGACGTGAAACTCACCGAGTGGTCAGGGGTGTTCACTGATATGCTCACACAAAAATCGCTGCAAAATATGCTTTCCAACAGGTGTTTTACCATTCGTTGTAAAACTGTGGACCTATTTTTCCAAATGTCTCACACCCGTAGATTCTTCCGCTGAGAGCTTGAATAATAGACACTCCAGCCCAGTTGGTGGCGATAATGCACCTTTGCCAATTGCAAGCAAACCACTGGCATTTCATTGAATACACAGAAGAAGCAGAAGAAGAAGCAGCGGAGTAATACCGTACCTCACACAGCTCTTTCAATACAAGTCAATGGAGTTGGACAAAAACTATGATAAAACCTGTTGGAAAGCATCTTTTGCAGCGATTTTTGTGTGAGCATATCAGTGAACACCCCTGACCACTCGGTGAGTTTCACATCTTTGTAAACGAAAGTTTAATGCGTTTTATGAAGGATTGTTCGAGTGCACCTATACACCCATTCTACAGGTTTTTGGGAAAGCGAAATAAACCTAAAATTCTCGGGACAGGAGCATGTGTCCAAATTTTAATCTTAACCGTTCTATTTCATCAGAAACGATCTGTAAACAGGGCTTTAAGTGTAAAATACCGAACTTACCCTTTAATGAGTGTGTGGAGATGGTCATGTGTTAGTTTGTGTGTGTGTGGGTGTATATAAGGAGAAATGTAGGTTTGTTGTTGTTGTTTGGCCGGGAATATGGAAGCAGGATCACCTAGGAGGGTTACAGAGAAGGAGAAAAAATAAATAAAATAAAAATAAATAAATTGTTTGATTGGCTGACTGAGTAAACAAACTTCCTGGGCACCCATGCATAGCCACATTGTAACACTAAAGTCAAGGGTCACATAAATAAATGAGGAGGGATCAATCACCATTTACCAACAATTATATTTCCCTTAGGTACAGTATACATTTTTAGATCATACAAAATGTCTTGACAAAATTACATGAGGCAGTGTTTGGAAGTAAAATCTTATAAATGTACACCCAATATTCAAGTCCAGAGTTAGCACAAATGTCTTTGGTCCATCACACTATTGTAGATGTTTAGGATGTTTAGAAGAACATCTTCCACATTTGTTCAATCAAGGGTTAATCCAAAGGAAAAGTGTCTTTTCCTTCAGGAGTTCGGATATACTTCCACGTTGAAGATAATGACACAAAGAACTTGAATCAGTTGTGAAGCCCATCAATATCAAGCAGATACCAAAACCCTCTGATCAAAATAAAACAAACAATACAACATGAGGTTCAGCAAGCAAAATACTTTTGCACTATAAACCTTTGTTAATGTTAAAGAAACAAATAAATCAACTCACATTGAGATATTGAACACAGATGTTCCTCAACAGGGTTTTCCAAATGAAAGCATGGAAAGAGCATGTGCTCTCAGCTAACAGGTATATCTAACTCACACTTCCCTCTTCCTTTAACTCTCTGGCCTGGAGAGATCTCCCAAATAATGGCTCCCTAGTGCCCTCTAATGGCAGGGAGTGAAATTACAACTTGCATTCAACATAGGAGACAGGTAACAGTTTACTAGAACTGTTACACACCCCCCCTCTCAGAAGAAGGCCTGACCTGGCCGTAAAACCTTTTCAGATTTTCTACATGGTATGTCTCAACTTGTTTAGGGTCGATCAACAGCTCAACTCTGTAGTTTACGTTATTCAACTGTTTCAGGACTTTGGCTGGCCCATGCCACTTAGGAGCTAGTTTAGCCATAAAGGCATCCCTTGCATGAGACAACGGGTGAGTACGAACCCAGACGAGTTCCCCTTCCTGGAAGGTCTCTTGCCGCCTCTTCAGGTTGTAGTACCTCTGTTGTCTGCTTTGGGCTTTCGCAACATTCTTCTTTACTCTCTCCAGTAGTGCTTGCTGACGTTCAACAACTTCATACGCAGATTGGTCAGGATCAGGCGAACGATATTGGAATAGTTCAAGGGGTCCTTTCAACTTGCGTCCCAGAGCGATTTCCGCTGGGGTATACTTCGTACTCTCCTGCCAAGCTGAATTGATTGCAAACCTGAACTCATGGATCCATTGGTCCCAATTCCGATGATTGTCCTTGACATATGAGGCAATCATAGTCTTGAGAGTTTTGTTTACCCTTTCTGTCAGGTTAGTCTGCGGATGGTATGCAGTGGTAAGTTTTTGAATGGCACCCCATTGTCTGCAGGTAGCGTTCAGAAGTTGTGAGGTAAATTGTGGTCCTCGGTCTGATACCAAATACGTAGGTACCCACCAACGGGAACACCTCAACCCACTTGCTACAGTAATCCACAGAAACCAATAAATACTCATTCAACTTCGTGCTCCTTGGGAATGGTCCCATAAGATCAATGCCTATCATATATCCGGGTTCTTTTACCGGAGTAGATTGAAGGGTTCCAGAAAGTTTGGATATACGTGGCTTGTATTGCTGACAGGTTTGGCATTGTTTGCAGTGATCCCATACGTCTCGCTGGATTTCTGGCCAGTACCCCACGTTGAGTAGTCTCCGCAATGTTTTCATGCGTCCAAGATGCCCACTTAAAGGATTGTCATGTGCAAACTGGAGAAATTGCTGCCGGAGATCCTTTGGGATGACTACTTGCAAAGTATGACCCTTTTGACTTTCAGGGACACATCGGAACAGAAAGCTGTTCTGTACAACATAATGGATACGTTGGGGGTCGATAGGGCTAAGCTTTGATTCATCCCACAGAGGCTGCAATGATTGATCACTTTTTTGGCTTCGACCAAGTTCTTCCCAGTTGATCGGTAAGTCTCCATTCACATCCTTTGCCTGGCATACCGCAACACTTCCCAGTGGCTCTCCCTCAGGCATTGCACGGGATAACGAATCAGGCACAACATTACATCTCCCTTTTCGGTATCTCACCGTAAAGTCAAATCCCTGGAGTCGGATAGCCCACCTAGTAAGTCTTGATGTTGGACGAGGATGGTTGAATACCCAAGTGAGTGCGGCATGATCAGTCAGTACTTCAAAGGGTTTCCCTTCTAGGTACTGTCGCCACTTCTCAACCGCCCAGACAACAGCGAGGCATTCCTTCTCTGAAACGGCATATGCTTTTTCAGCTCCTTGAAGCAGTCGGGATGCATAGGCGATGACGTGTTCTCCCTTTTCCGAATCCTGAGTCAGGACAGCTCCAAGTCCTAAATCGCTTGCATCGGTCTGCACTTTAAATGATTTACTTGAGTCTGGGGGCACCAGAACTGGGGTCTTTTGCAGGGCATCCTTCAAATCTTCAAAAGAATGTTGGCACTCCTTAGTCCAGTTCCATGGTACACCCTTCCTTTTAAGTGCATGAAGTGGAGCAGCACGTTCTGAAAAATATGGAATAAATCGGTGATACCACCCAGCAAGACCTAGGAATCGCTCAACTCCCTTAATGTTTTTGGGCACAGGAAAATTCTTGACAGCATCCACTTTGGAATCCTCTGTCTTGATGCCTTCCGCTGAAATTACGTGTCCCAGGAAAGTCAGTGATTTCCTTACCAATTTACATTTCCTTAGGTTGAGGGTTAGGCAAGCCGATTCCAGCCCAACAAACACCTTCTTCAGATCCCGGAAGTGTTGCTGGATGTCTCTGGAGTACACGACAATGTCGTCTATGTACACAAAACAACATTTACCAATAAGATCTTGTAGAACTATGTTCATGAGCCTTTGGAATGTTGCTCCAGCATTTTTCAACCCAAATGGTAGACGAACAAACTCATACTGGTTGTACTTTGTAACAAAAGCTGTTTTTTGGATGCTACTTTCATCCATCACCACTTGCCAGTATCCAGTCTTGAGGTCTAGGGTACTGAATACTGTTGCTCCATAGACAGACTCCAAGATCTCTTGTATCTGAGGCATGGGAAAACCATCCAGTGGGGTTTTGGCATTCAGTGCTCGAAAATCCACACAGAAACGTATACCCCCATCCTTCTTGGGCACTAGCACTATTGGGGCTGCCCATGGGGAGACAGATGGTCGTATTATACCTTTATTCAGCATGGCTTTGACTTCCTCATCAATGAAGTTTTGCTTATTGATTGGAACGGGATATGCTCTTTTCCGTATTGGAACGGGGTCATTAGTTATAATCTGGTGCTTAATGATAGAGGTTTTACCTAATGTATCTGTACAGACAGTCGGCCAATTAAACAGCAACCCCTCTAAACGCCTCTTCTCAGTACGGGAGGCATCCGCAAGACCCACCAAATCCTTGATGGCAGCTGTGGTATCACTAGATACTTGCACTATTGGCAGTGCACAGTGTATGTTAACTGATGGTGGTTGGTCATAACAAGAGAAAGGATGTACTGTTTCTTTCTCTCCAGGCAATGAATATGTGGAGGAGTCAAAATCCAACTTGACTCTGCATGTTACCAGGAACTCAAGGCCTAATATGAGCTGAAAGGCTAAGTCCTCATCTCTCAGGATGAATAGTCGCAACGGGTTTGTGCATACTTGCAGGGCACACTCCCAAGTAACTTCGCCCAACGCCCTCTGGATATGGCCATTGGCAAGGGTAAATGTCTGTCCCCGACTAGACCGCCAAGACTCAGTCTCATCCTTCCATCTCCTCCACAATGACTCCTGGATTAATGAGTAGGAGCTGCCTGTATCCAGGATGGCTTCACAAGGTTGGCTACGCAAAGTTATAGTCAAGGTTAAAAGCTTGACATTACCTCTGGTCACTAATGCCATGCTGTGACTTCCAGGCTTACCTCTGCTGTACTTATCTTGGCCTCCTCTTCTGGAAGACTGTTCAGCCTGACGTTGCTTCCAGAAGGCCCTCTCCTCAGCAATGTCCCGCTCTACCAAAGCTCCTGTGCGCACCAAGTCATCAAAGGTAGTCACTGTTCCTCTCAAAATACTAGCAAGACGGGGATTACAGTTTCTTAAGGCAGCCTGCAGAATCTCTCTTTCAGACATCGTTGGTTTCAGTCTAAGGCATAAAGCTCGATACTGGAAAGCGAATGTTCGAAGATCCTCATCAATCCCTTGTTTTCTCTCTCTTATCCTCCTTTCCGCTTCAACCTCATGATCATCGGGTAAAAAGGACCGTAAAAAGGCAGTTTTGAACTGACTCCATGTTTTAACTTGTGCTTTTTCAGCCACCCACCAATCCTTGGCGGTATGTGTCAGTACCGACAGATAAAATTTCAGCGTCACTCATGGGTCGGACAGCTAGATACTCTGCACATTTTTCCAGATAAGCTATCGGGTCTTCAGCTCCTGTGCTCCCAAACTTGGGGAATTCGATTTTAACGGCCATTCTATAAGGTGGCTGCTGTAGCATGGGAGTTGACTGTACATCTGGTGTTGAGGTGGTAGTTGGTGTGGAGGTAGCCCCAGGTGTAAGACAAAGCAAAGACTTAAGATGGTTGTCTCTTCTTTTCATGCAATCCATTACAGTTTTACCCATCTCCTGTAGCTGGTTTTCTAGGGTTTTCTTCAGGTGGCTACTCTTTTCTTCTACAAAATCAACAAGCTCTTCCTCCAACTTCTTCAAACTTTGGTTGAATGATGATTGAGTGGTCATTAGCTTTATCAAGTCTGGCATCAGCCCCTCTATAGCAATCAAACGACGGTCATATTGCTGAAGATAATTCTGAATAGTGGTGTCCACTCCATGAACACGTTCTACACTCTCTTTCTCCATCTTATCCATTCTGATCTCCAGTTGTCTCACCTTTGTCGCAATAGTAAGACTGATCAGACTTTCATCCTCCTCTTCAGGTGGTGGTGGAGGTGGTAGATAACTTGAGTCATTGTCTTCTTCTGGAAGAGCCACTCCTCCTTCTGACTCTAAATACAGGCTGTCGAATGAGCATATCAGCTCTCGAACTGGCTCACGTCGGGTTAAAAAAGGTTCAGAAGAATAATCTGGATCCATTTTGGGACTAAACTCAACGTTGTCTCATGCCAGAGCCTCAGCCAAGTCTTAAACCCAAATATGAAGAAGTTATCGGTCACAACCCTTTCATATATTCTTAAATAATTGCAACCAAGCACTTGGGTAAACACGAATGGAAAAAAACTTATCCAAAGAAAGCATATATTCCAAAAAAGCATACTCCCATTTCACTTTAGAAGAAAGTTGTTGGTATGGTGGTTCAGGTCCCTGTTCGGGCACCAAAATATGTAACACTAAAGTCAAGGGTCACATAAATAAATGAGGAGGGATCAATCACCATTTACCAACAATTATATTTCCCTTAGGTACAGTATACATTTTTAGATCATACAAAATGTCTTGACAAAATTACATGAGGCAGTGTTTGGAAGTAAAATCTTATAAATGTACACCCAATATTCAAGTCCAGAGTTAGCACAAATGTCTTTGGTCCATCACACTATTGTAGATGTTTAGGATGTTTAGAAGAACATCTTCCACATTTGTTCAATCAAGGGTTAATCCAAAGGAAAAGTGTCTTTTCCTTAAGGAGTTCGGATATACTTCCACGTTGAAGATAATGACACAAAGAACTTGAATCAGTTGTGAAGCCCATCAATATCAAGCAGATACCAAAACCCTCTGATCAAAATAAAACAAACAATACAACATGAGGTTCAGCAAGCAAAATACTTTTGCACTATAAACCTTTGTTAATGTTAAAGAAACAAATAAATCAACTCACATTGAGATATTGAACACAGATGTTCCTCAACAGGGTTTTCCAAATGAAAGCATGGAAAGAGCATGTGCTCTCAGCTAACAGGTATATCTAACTCACACTTCCCTCTTCCTTTAACTCTCTGGCCTGGAGAGATCTCCCAAATAATGGCTCCCTAGTGCCCTCTAATGGCAGGGAGTGAAATTACAACTTGCATTCAACATAGGAGACAGGTAACAGTTTACTAGAACTGTTACAACATTGCCGCCCGGCCCCCACACAAGATATACCATGGTGAGACGGCAGAGGGAGGAGTACAGCTATTTCGACTGGTCACTCTCCATTTTATATAATAGCGGGCAGTAAATTATTTGTCAATACCTGCTCTCTCCTCATCTCCATCACCCTTTCTTTTTCTCCCAGTCTCCTCATCTCGCCCTGTCTCTTCCCCTCCTAAAGCTGAGCTTTTTTAATTTACTGAAGGCTACAAATTGTATTATATTAATTCTCAATATGTACACATTAATTATTAATCTTGAAACGGCTTTGTTAATGTTTCTTGTCCCCTCCCCCCCTCACAATGACAGTAATTATTACATGAGTCGCGTTACATATAGGCCTATTTACAGTTCAAAAGGGCGAAATTAGACAAAAGTTTATTAGTTTGCCTGATTATTTTTGTCATTTGTTTAACATTTATGACCTAAAAAACTGTCAAATATTTAGTTTAGTTTAGCTATTTACATCTTATCTCGCACTTGACCGTAAACTGAAGCGTCGAGTCGCTCTGCTCAAATTCGTGCTCAGCTTCTGTGAACATAAAGCCCGTCTACTTTGATTTGATTGGTCATCTCATATTCACACACACCCTGGGTGCTTCTCAATTCTTATTTGTGCATCCTCGTTTCCTTTCCTCGCTTCCTTTCCTCGCGTCTCAGCTCTGCCCCCTGTAGGATACGAGGGAAGGCTGCAAGGTAAAGACGCGAGGACGGAGGAATCGAATGAAAGCTTTTTTTATACATTGGAATACTTGATCACTTGACTTGAGCGTCACTTCACCGCGTCATCAGCAGGATCTGCCCTTATGTTCTTGAAGTTTGTTTATTTAAGAAATTCATAATAAATATTAATAAAGCAAGATACCCTGTTGAAATATGTGAGTTGTGTGGTTTATATAAACTGCAAATATAAAGTATAAATCAAAATGATTGTGACCGATGTGAAGGGGGAGGAGAATTTATACGTGCGTCACGTTTTAGTCGATACAACTCTTCCGCATAGGATACACCCGTGTATCCTCGCTCATGACTCCTCTAGAAGCCTCCTCACTCCTCGATCCTCGACTCCTCGCGGTGCAATTAGAGAATTGAGATGTCCTTCAAGATGGCTGAGCTCGATCGGTTTCCGGGTCATAGGATGGAGGACGGAGAAGAGAGGAGACGAGGAGGGATATTGAGAAGCACCCCCGTCCTCTGTTTCTGACGTGCACTCTGCTCGGCGCCGCTGCGGATTGAAGATGAAGAACGTGCTTAATCTGATTATAACAAGACTGCAGCGAACACAATTTGTGCAGCCTACACTTAATCACACTTTTTTAGGGGGGCTAGGCTGAAGCCCTGTGATGGTAATGCTGCATTTAAATATATACCATTTTGGATAGGCTAACATTATATTTTATTAAAATTTTTTAGTACCCCCAAACTATTATTTTCATCCCTTTTGGGAGGGTCCAAGTCTTATCTAGGGGGGTCGGACCTCCTCAATACCCCCCTAATTCGAACTATGATGATCGGGTATCGTTTATGTTATGCGTGTGTATAGCTCTCTCTGTTTGGATTTACCTTTATGCCTCTGCCTTCTCTCTTCATCATCGTGTTCGAGTTTGATCATCTACACAGTGTTGTGACATTGACTTCCATAGTATGAAAAAAAAAAAAAACTACTAAAGTCAATGGTGACTCAAATCTATTTGGTTACCCATATTCTTCAAAATATCTTCCTCCGTGTTCAGCAGAAGAAAGAAACTCATACATGTTTGGGGTCACATGTCACTCAAATTATTCGACGTTTGATATACACTATAAGTCAAAAGTGTTTGAACGGTAAGATATTTTAAACAGTAATATTGTGAAATATTTATACAATTTAAAATAACTGTTTTCTATTTGAATATATTTTAAAATGTAATTTATTCCTACGATCAAAGCTGAATTTTCAGCATCATTTCTTCAGTGTCACATGATCCTTCACAAATCATTTTAATATGATGATTTGATGCTCAAGAAACATTTATGATTATTATCAGTGTTGAAAACAATTATGTACAATTTTGTTTTCAGGATTATTTGATGAATAGAAAGTTCAAAACAATAGCATTTATCTGAAATTTGCCAGCACAGAAAGAACAAGGTATTCTGAGCAAACATGCTTAGTTTCTTATGTTTTATCAATTTATTATTTTTAAATTATATATATATATATATATTTTTTTTAATTGCAACAAATATCATGTTTGTTACTGAATACTGAATAACATGGTAACTTTTGACCAAAAAGAGGGGCAATTATAATAGATGTATGAATCTCTGGTCTTCTCTGGTCCTCAAGGTCCACTTTCCTGCAGAGTTTAGCTCCAACCCTGATCAGTTCAGAACCCCTGGTTTACAATTGGCTCTTCTCCTCCCGAGCATCAGAAATTCATACATCTATTATAATATAATTTTTGGTATTATAACCCCTGCTCGAAACCATCAGCCATTTCAACTAAAAGATGAAGGCTGTTATATTAACGTTGTCCACTAGAGGGCGCCATAGGATAAGGAATCGTTTAAGTCTACTGTTATTAATTTGGTTTCTATCCCTTTGAATGGAAATAAATGCATTGATCTAATTCAATATTGTGCACTGACAGTAACGTTTTATATAATTAATTTACATATACATGTATGAAATGTGAAACGCTAATATTTGATAATGGAAAAATATTTACATAATATTTTCTGGTTCAGCTGCAGGTCGGGAATCAGAGCAGACTGTGGATAAAATATATATTTTTAAATATCAAATAATATTTAATGTTAATATTGTATTGACATTATTTATGCATTTTAAGTGGCTGTTGTTGCTAGCTGCTAAGGCGATGAGATGTGTTAACTTACCGGCATTCATCCATATTTTTGTATTTTAAAAAAAAAGTTATTTATTTTTAATTTCATAATGTTTAAACAGTGGGTGATTTTAATAAATAGCAATAAGTAGTAGCAAGTAAGCTATTGCATTGAAAATAACAATAAAATCAAATCCATCACTCCCTTCTGTTCCTTCTATTCACATCCTGCGCATTAATAGATTTCTGTACACTAATATTTTCTTCCACTATTATGCATGTCCGACCTGACCTGCCATTTCTTCATCATTTTTGATTTTTGATAATTGTCTTAATAACTTGTTTACCAAAGGGAATGTTCATAAGATCCAGGATAGTCCCCACCAGCACTGCACATTTGACATGTCTTCCTCATAAACACACCTGACTCCACTCATCAGCTCATTAGACTGCAGACTGTCAGATAAGGAGAGATACAGAATGTGCAGACTGTAAAACATGAAATGGGAACATGGTTGGGAACCCCTGCTCTACTGCAGTGTGTAGAAGAAGTACCAAAAAGATCATGAGATTTGTTTAGACAAGGGGTCTCCATCCCTGCTCATGGAGAGCGACTGTCCTAGACTTCAGTTCCAACTCATTATCAAGCAACCCTGAATAGAGATTAACTGCTTTAACACCTAATTCAACTTTTAATAAAATTCAGTTATCTACTTCAGGTTCTGTTTGGCTCAGCTGTCTAGAATTGTATATAGTAAAATTAATATACAATAATTTACTGTTTTATTTATAACAAACATTTTCTTTTTCTGTAATGCAACCTCTAGAGTTAGTAAAAGGATATATAGGCCTAAGAACTGCCAGGTGAATGTCAGGAAGCCAAAGGAAAGTTAGAGATAGACATTAAAGTAAATTAGTAAGACTGAGATCAAGTTAATAAATCAATGTGAAAAGTAGATGGCAGAAACAATGGGAGGAAGAAAAAAACAGGAAGATGGCTTAATAACATCAAAGAAATGCTGGTAAAGGTAGACTTAGACTTAGATTTGAGCATATATTTAGTAGCTTGGAAAAAATGGGGAAACATGAGACAGGAGGCGAACATTGTAGGCCTTATGAAAGGAGAACATCGATTTACAATTTTAAAAGAATTAAGATGAATTTTGACTTGCAAAACATATTTCAAAGGAACTCATATGATGAAGTTTTGATTTGTTTTCTAATGCTATGACTGATTTAGATAAAAAAATATAGGTGTTTAGGACAAATTAGGAAAAGGTGTTGCGACCTCGACCACACACTCCTAACCAGCAGGTGGCGGTACTTTGAGGTTGTATGCCAACCGCCATAAAAATCATTAAGAAGAACCTTTTGAGTTTGAGAGTTGGTTTTGAGGAGAAGGGGGTATCGATAGACGGGATTAAACATTATAATATATAGCCAAGATAAGGAGTTTTGAAAACGTTTAACATTGTGTTGCAGTAGCAGTTCATTCTACATAACAACATGTCTTATACAGCCAGATGAGTGTAAAATAAGTTATTTCTTTCAAATACAGTACCACCAACCAAAAACTAATAAATGTGTTTGCAACTATGGAATGTTAGTTTCCGCAATAGAATTGTAATAAAAAAGTCAAAATTAACGTTTCCTTTTTTATTTTTCATTATTTATTTTTTCGCAATTATGAGTTTAGGCTATATCATGCAATTCTGACTTCGTAACTCTCAACTGTGAGGTTAAATCTCGCAATTCTGAGAAAAAAGTAATAATTGTTAGCCTGACGTTGTCATACTCAGATTCTAGTCAGAATGTGAGTCTGATACTGCTCCATTGGGCTGTGATTATGAGGCGTGTTTCAACCGAACCAGGAAGGAAAATGCCTCTGCACTCAATTGGATAGACCTACAACCAATCAGAGCAACGGAGTAAGTGACGTATGTTTTTCATTCATGTTTCCGATCGACAAATGCCTTGATCACGGTTCTCTGTTCCTCTTTTAAAATGAATGCGCTGTCGATATCTTCTATAACAGACGCGATGGCGGAATCTACACATGATGTTCCATAAACAAAGTTCGGGAGGAGCACGTTCAAATAATCAATCCAATCTACTTGTCATCAAACAATTACCGTCTACACTATCAGCATGAGAGGAAACATATATTTATTCACTCTTTCAACTCACCTAACATTCCTTGACAGTTTTCAGCATCCCCCAATCACTCTCGGCTTGTTCTTCCACAGCCTGGAATACGGGGGGAGTAGGCTACTTTGGGTTCTCGTGAAATCTAAATTCTCCAGAGGCAGTCATCTTTTCTTTTAATGTCTATGCCTCTTTGTTGTAAACGAATTCAACCCAAGCGCTCTTTGATGACGTGGATGATTACGTTACCGTTGCTCATCTGTCCATCATCGATTAAAGCCCGCCCTGCCGGCAATTTGATTGGGTCGGCCTTCTGGGAGCCGAGCATAATTACTCCTCAATGGATCGAGTCCAGACCGAACTTCCCGACCAAAAAATGTTGTGGGTGGGGTTCGGGCTGGCACCCAGGCTAAATAATTGTGAGATGTAGGCTAAATTCGCAATTGCGAGGAAAGACTCGCTATTACCTATTTTATTTGATTATTTAGTGGCGGAAACAAACTCACTTAATGGGTAAGCGACTGTTACATTAAACATCTTAAACATGTTACTCTTAAACATTTTCAAAGTTATCCACCATTTTCCTAAGTTATAATTTGCGCAAGCTATGGGTGTAACCTTAGATTTCGTGGAACTAAACAATCACAATTGCGAGAAAAGGGTCCGAATTGTGAAATAAAAAGTCGCAAAAAATGAATAGCCTATTCATAGCCTATAGCCTATTCATGTAATCGTTAGTAAGTACCATGTGCTGTAAAGGCTAGCGTTTCTAAAATAGTGAAGTTCCTTTTTACCACATTATTGAATGTGATTTCATGCTTTTGTATAGCCAGCAGATCTACTGGGCCAGATTTCAGATGCGCTGGACATATTGGCAGCTGAACTTCAAAAGCTGCGAGCTGAGACTGATCGAGTTCTCGTTGGCTTAGAGAGCATCATCAGTATCTTGGCAGTTTTAGCTGCTACTGGAGGATTACCCAATGAAGAACGACTGTTTGCTCTCTTGAAAATGATAATTGAGGAGGTTGAGGGAAGCAACTCCATGACAGTGATGTCAAAGGAACAGCTGCTATTCCTCCTGGAAAACCACTTCAGAGTTCCTGATATAGCCAGGATTTGGTGTGAGCGTCAGAACTATTCGCAGGAGAACGACTGAATGTGGCCTGTCTGTACGACAGACTTATTCTGACATTACTTGGGCATGTGGTCTCTGCCATCATTGTCAATTTTCCAAACGCTGGTATAAGGAGTGTTACTGGACATCTCAATTCTTGTGGAATTCAGTAAACTTTATATTTTTGTTGCTGTAATCACTACACATTTCATTATTGTTTATCTCAAAACAGATATGGTCAGTTTACATACAGTAGGAAGACATGCATGGATGCTTGTTGGCCAGTATGTTTGTAAAGATTGATGCATAAATATCATAATACCACAATAGATAACACCAAGTCTCAATCTTGTGAGGTGTGAGTTGCATTGGACTCATCAGTTTTAGTTAAACTTGCAATGAAACATTGTTTAAATCTTACTAACATTTCTCATCAAAAGACTGTTTAAGGTTTTACTTTCTGTGATGGACTACAATGTAATGAATACATTATTATTATTATTATCATTATCATTATCATTATCATTATTATTATTATCATTATCATTATTATTATTATTATTATTATTATTATTATCTGTACTCCTATAGGGTCCAACAGTATAAGGTGTGGCAGACTCTGAAAGCTGTCGACCCGGTTGGGAACTTTGTTTGTGGGCTTCAGCTTAATATCACTCCAAGGGTTCCATATTCTGTTCCGGGTCCTCCCTCCCTTTGGCACATAGATGGTAACCATAAGCTGATACGGTAAGACTTCAATATATTGATCATGTCAACATTGATTATTATTGATGTAATTAGTTTGCTTTTAAAAAAGGCTTTAATGTCAAGATTTCTCACCTACTTTCCCCCCACATCATTAAACAAATGATTCTGTCCTTACCGCTGGAGAATTGTTCTACATGGAGGGATTGATGGGTTCAGTCGGCGCATTATGTATATCTTTGAGCAAACAGAAATAACAGGGCTTCAACTGTTCTCCAGTGTTTTCTCACTGCTGTCCGTCAGCATGGTTTACCCCACTGTGTTCGAAGAGACAAGGGAGGAGAAAATGTTGAGGTTGCAAGATAAATGCTGGAACATCCAGAACGGGGACCCGATAAGAAGATCGTCATGTTATTGTCATGCCCGTGGGATGTTATCTCCCAATACCACTTTATAGGGCCGGACTGGGACACAATTTCAGGCCGGGAAATCCCACACCCATCCAGGCCATCCCATGGACCCAAATAAAATTTAGAAACACGGACAACCCTATTTTTTCCTAAATTACATTTATTGGTCTAAATCCTTAGGCTGGGGCTGTGTAAAATAATTAAAGGCTTTCTCTTGAACAGTATCCTCACTTCCCTTTTCCTTCTCTTCATTTACCCTAATGTCTCTCACTTCCACCAGTATCATCAGCCTCATACACTAATTAAAGTGGAGTACTAGTGTTATGTGTGTATGTATGCGTATAAAGTGTGCGTATTTTTCTTGTACCGGTCTCTTCTTCACCTGTCACTTGTTCTGGCCTCATGTTACAAACAGAACTGTCCTCCACAGTAAAACAACCACCTTATTGTAATTTGTTTGCCCAGAATCTACATTTATGTTTTCAAAATAGATTTTCAAAAATTGAGAAAATCAAAAATATTATATTTATGACAAAATGTTGTTGTTTTCATCTTAAAATTACTTAAATATCGAACATTTAGCAACACTAGGCTATATTTCATACAATATGTTAAAAAAAATAATAATCTTATTTTGCTTCTACATGTCATCTCACTCCCTGGCTGAATGTGTGATCATTGCACCACAGCTAGTGCTAGGTTGACTGTCTCCACCTTCATTTGATTAAAAAAAAAAAAAAAAAAAACGGAAAAAAGTTTTAAAACCTCACAAATGGGCAGACATAATTTTCTAAATTGTCTAATAAAATGTTATTGCATTATTTTTTGTTGATGTCTGCACTATCACTCCTGTCTTCCTGCTCCCAGTACCACATAAATGTTAATATTTGTCTGCTAAATTACTAACTTTACACTACTAAATAATATTAATCTCCTTGAGCATACAGTATTTTGAGTGACTAATAGGGGCGCTACCGCTAACATTTGCTAGCATTTCAATACTAAGTTAACGAAGAAAAAAGTACAGTATTTACAGATGAAACTGACCTGCACTTGAAGCCCTGAACAGGTCATTCATTTTGCAACATTTTGCTGCTTGTTCTCTGAGTGCTTTCTTTTTCGTTGTCCTTTCCCTCTCTGCTCCACCTGGCTTGTTTTCTCTCCATCATCGGGTGCTGCTCGCATTTTCTGTTTAACCGTTTGGCTGATGCTTAAAGTGGAATCGTAGCCTTGCCAGTCAAGACTAACAGATTCATGATTTTATTTAATAATAATAATTTTATTTAATGACGAAATCGAAAATGATCACTGGAGAGTGGTAAAGGTAGTAGTATAAAACAAATTATAATAATAGATTAAAAAAAAAAAAAAAAAACCTGGCTGGCTGGCAGCAGGCTAAATTAGTCGGCAGGCCACCGGGATTTCTCCCGGTGCTCCCGATGGCCAGTCCGGGCCTGCCACTTTAAATGAAACAGCATTTAACAGTATTACTGTTAAATCAGACTATCAATCAGACAAAGGCTGTGAATGCTGTGGTCATATCCCCATAACCCAAAAAAGTTTGTCCAGTTAATATCACAACTGTTGCTTTTCTGATTTATTTAATACTACTACCACATTGGATTATATGCAGGAAATGTATTTCCCAAAGCCCCACCCAACTAATAAGCTGTAGGGAGTAGGGACGTGTGAAGTTACAGTTAACCCCCTGGGGTCGGCAATCACGCCGGCGTGATCTGCTCGTTTTTTCCCTTATCAGTGCAAAAGAGATTCAAAATAATTTGTTGATTTTGATCTTACATGCTTGTGTTATACATCAATCGATCCTGTTAAGTATGTATCTTTTTTGTGTATACTCACAATAAAAACAACGTGTTTTGCTTTTTGCCAAATAAAAATAAATAAACATGATGCGAGTTCTGCTTTCTCTCTGTCAATGAAGTCCATTCTGAAACGCGTCCGAAAATTAACTGTAACTCAGCGAATACTCAGTCAATCAGGCATACAGACACACAGGCATGAAGCTTGAATTCTCTTCGTTTAAATTAAGTATTTTTTATAAAAAACAAGTATACTCAGTTTATGTAATATGTATGAAAAGAGAGAGATGTCAGTCGTTCTCATCTCAGCTCATTATGTTTTAATGTGACCCCGCCCACGGAGAGCGCGCGCTATTCAAACGCAAATAATCTGAGGCAATCCAGGCAAACCTGTGAAACGCCCACATCAACTGGATAACGCACACCGCAAGTTCACTTTCAGACCCATGTACTTCACGACGCTGTGAGGAATAATACTATCTTTATAACAATCCTGGAAAATTTACCTCAGAAGTGCTGGAAGTTTCATTTCGAGGATCAACGGATCCGGCTGAGGAATAGGTCAGTTCTATATCTGCTTTGTTCTAATCGCAAGTGTCTGTACACGCAAAAAGACTGTTTAAATATGAATCGCGTTTCTATTTATGAATGGACGCACAGATGCGCACTGTTATGTAGCTACAGCTGGCAAAAATACTGTTTAAAAATGAATCGCTTTTTTGTGTGTGAATGAATGAACAGCTTTTACCAAACTCTATTGCTATACTGAGATGAGTAAAAATCGACTACAAAAATGGGATAGATTATAAAGTTTTTACTGTAAAATACTGCCACATAAAATAAGTTTATAATGTTGCCAATTTCTGCTCATATACTGTATGTAGGCTATATTCAAACTAATGAATCCTTAACTTTTGAAATAAATATGATAAAATGTATACTTTAGTTTTTACAAAGAAAGATTACACTGGAAATTGTTACAATTTTAATTGTTGTTGTAATTGTATAACCTTTTTAATAAAATAGCATATATATATATATATATATATATATATACGATACACTTGTGTCACGGTTCGGTACGTTTTCCATACAGCAACAATAAATAAATGACAGAGAAATTTCCTTGAATTATTTTTATTTTTATTTTTATTTTATTTAATGAAACTAACATCATAAAGTATGATTTTTTTTATTTATTTCTTTTGTTGCGTTTTTTTTTACTGAGCAATAATGGAGCTATACTTGACTCTTCTTATGAGCATATAAAACAAAACAGCTCCTTGGACAAAATGAAATGTAATATTGTAGTAGTAGGCTAGTTATAAACAAAGGTTTATTTTAGTTCAGATTAACATTTGAGGGCAGCAATTGTATTCATAATGTCAAAATAAAACCGACATAATGTTACTTGAAAGCATTATAGCCCACTATTCCTGACAAACTTCCATACCTTGCAGTTAGTGTTACTACAGCAAATCCATTCCACGGTGAATGTTGCTGATCTGACACCGGCCAGTTCGGTTCATTCCTTTATATACTGTCTATGATTCATTCATGGCACAATGTTTCTTCCTGGTTTCCACGTCAGCGCTGATTGATCCGTTAATAACAGAGAAATGTGCATGTTTCTCACTAGATCTCGCAGCGATGTTATTACTTCAGTGGCGAATTCAAAAAGCATTTGAAATTCAAATGCTTTCTTTACTGGTCTGGATCTCTTAGCGCTGTGTGGTGTTGCTTGATCAGACT
Source organism: Abramis brama (assembly GCF_963993115.1). Taxonomy (NCBI): domain Eukaryota; kingdom Metazoa; phylum Chordata; class Actinopteri; order Cypriniformes; family Leuciscidae; genus Abramis; species Abramis brama. The sequence continues at coordinate 1,012,911 of NC_139977.1, forward strand.
CGCGCATAAGGCTCGCAAGTCCCGCTTCACAGGCCAAAACTGATAAACGGTCCACACAAACACAATAAGAGTAGCTCAGTTTCGTTCCTTACATTGCCAGTTGATGTTGTGGTCGCGCCAGCCTCTATGAGCGCGCTTGCCACCCGTGACGCGCCTTCATTTGAAATAACTATTTTGGTCGGCAGAAAAAATGGTCCAACGAACCGTTCGGTACGTAGTGCGTACCGAAAACCGAACCGAAAGCCTCGTACCGAACGGTTCGATACAAATACGCGTATCATTATACCCCTAATATATATATATATATATATTAGGGGTGTCCCCGACTATGGATTTTCATAGTCGAATCAGAATCGTCAAGTCTTGCCTATAGTCGACTAATAGTCGAATCATGTGTATGGGGGTGGGGCTGGGGGCGGGGCTTTAACATTTCAAAGCCGCAATGTACAGAAAATCACACAAAGATATAGAAGAAAATGTATAAAAACATTTTGGATCAATAAAACTAAGAAATAACATAAATAACTCCAGAAAGGCCACACTGCAGACAGGATTTGCATTTCACATGCAAATCAAATTAAAGGGGGGGTGAAATGCTATTTCTTGCATACTGAGTTTTTTACACTGTTAAAGAGTTGGATTCCCATGCTAAACATGGACAAAGTTTTAAAAATTAAATTGTACGTTTGAAGGAGTATTTCTGTGCCAAAAATTGTCCTTCCGGTTTGTCACAAGTTTCGGAAAGTTTTTTTCGAGTAAGCCCAGATCGACGGATTTGCAGATCGTCTAATGCTTAAGGATCGAGCAGTCACAATGATAAAGTTTCGCGGTCGCTGACGGTGAGTAAAACTGCTTCAAAAATGTCTCTGTGTGTTGTTAGCTCGGTTAGCACAGCTTTACCACCGGCCGCACGGCCCGCCTCCAGCCGCTCGTTTTTTTCCGGAAAGACCCGGTACAGCCTATCTGTCTTTTATAAATATAATAAACCTAAAGACTTTTTGGAGATATGAAGGATGCAATACTACTCTATAGGTACTCAAGATTAACAGGAGATTGAGTGAAAATGAGCATTTCATCCCCCCTTTAAATCGGCTAAATTCATACCTGTGCGAGCAGGCTCTAAGTACAGAACATCGATGCACCGAAAAAATAAACAATTAATTTACAAAATTAAATTAGAACAGAATATACATTTCTAATAAATACAAATACAAAACTAAATAAATCAGAATCAAGTCACAAGATGAGGAGTGTTGTAAAGTTTTTCTTTCTTCAAAGCAAACCAGGAGACGTTGGGATAAGCAGAAGTGATTTATTTGGCATCTTCGCTGTGTGTCATCTGTAGTGTTCTTCCAAGTCTAAAGTATCTAAATTTACATGGTATCTGTAATGTTTACGATTTATAACATGTGATGTTATGTTATATTATTTCCACATGTGATGTGTTTTAGTTTGACAGCAGACATTGTTCATTCAGCCCACACGGGGGCGCGTTAGTGTTTTTGTTGTGTTGAGACTGCAAAAAGAGAAGAAAAAGAAAAACGGGAGAGGGAAGAAGAAAATGTAAACAATAGCAACGGAGATTTATGAGTTCACTAAAAGATATAAAATCTGCTGTGCTGTGTCAGAGATTTATTCAGAAACTTTACACTGGCGACGAGGATTTAACTTTTACCCCCTCTCTTCGAACATGGAAGCTACACTGCCGTCATTCCCTGCTTTTGATATCACTGACGATCAAAACTCCTCCATCCGCTGGAAGAAATGGTTACAGCGCTTTGAAAACTTCATAGTTGCTCTGGATATAAAAGATAATACAAGGAAACGTGCAATGCTTTTGCATTATGCTGGGGATGGTGTACAGGACATTTTTGACACACTTTCGGACACCGGAGAAGCAAAGGACTATAAATGCGCAAAAGACAAGCTAAGTGAGTACTTTTCCCCTAAAATCAACATCGCCTATGAGACTTACAAATTCAGACAAGCTAAACAACGAGCAGGGGAAACACTTGACTCGTATCACGTCAGGCTACGGCACTTAGCAGCAACATGTGATTTTCCAGATGTTGAAAGAGAGATTAAAACCATGATCATTCAAACGTGCACGTGCAATAAATTGCGGCGTCAAGCACTACAGCAACCAGAGATGACGTTGACGGGCCTCCTGTCACTCGGCAGAACCATAGCACTTGCTGAGATTCAAGCATCAGGAATGGAACAAACACAACAAGGTGCAGTACAAGAAAATTCACGGGAAGATGTTATGGCTGTTGAAATGGGAAGAGGGGCGGCAAAGAAAAGATGCTACAACTGCTCCGGTACATTTCCACACCTCGAGGGAATGGTATGCCCAGCACGGGGGAAAAGATGCAACGCTTGTGGAAAACAAGGACATTTTGCCAAATGTTGTCGCTCTAAATGGCAACAAAATAACATCAGAGGCAGACATGATGTGCATTATGTACACACCAGTGGAAACAGCAGCACTACATCCCAAGCAGCAGGTACCGCAGACACAGAGTCCTCTGAGGAATATGTATACACAGTTACCCGACCAAAAATGAATCTCCCACATGCAAAGATAAAGGTCAGTGACTGTAATATACAAGTGATGCTTGATTCTGGGGCAACTGTAAACATCATTGATGAAGCAACTTATCAGAGACTGAGACGTAAGCCCTCACTCACTAAATGCACAGTTCCCATCTTTCCTTATGGTTCAAGCACCCCACTGCCTACCCTGGGAAAATTCACCTCACTGGTGGAATCCAAATCACGATTCACAAACGCAACTTTCCAAGTACTTCAAGGCAGTAACGGCAGTTTACTTGGCTATGACACTGCCAGTCAATTGGGACTAATCAAAGTTGCTAACACACTCCACACAGCTCCAGAGCAGTCAGTGCAGCCACCACAGCCTATGACAACCTCAAACCAGACGGAGATGAACGCAATTGGCGATCTCCTCACTGAGTATGGTGACCTCTTTTGTGGGATGGGAAAACTAAAGGACTTTCAAGTCAAGCTGCACATAAAGAAAGACGTTCCTCCAGTCATGCAACCTCACAGAAGAGTACCGTTCCATATCAGGAAGCGAATTGAAGCTGAATTACAACGTTTAGAGGAACTTGACATCATCAAAAAAGTGGACGGGCCCACTCCATGGGTTTCTCCAATTGTTCCTGTTCCAAAGCCAAAAGACCCAGAAGCGGTGCGCATTTGTGTGGACATGAGGGTACCAAATCAAGCCATTGAACGAGAAAGACATCTCACACCTACAGTAGATGACGTAATACAAGCGCTCAATGGAGCCAGGTTCTTCTCAAAACTGGATTTAAACTGTGGATATCATCAGCTAGAACTGGAGCCATCATCACGATACATCACAACATTCTCCACTCACGTAGGACTGCGACGTTATAAAAGACTGAGTTTTGGAGTTTCCTCAGCAGAAGAGGTATTTCAAAATGTAGTTCAGCAAGCCCTGGATGGTATCCCAGGAGTTATTAATTTAAGTGATGACATTCTGGTGTTTGGCAGAACGAAAGCTAGCCATGATCAAGCTTTAAGGGCAACATTTCAGCGACTTAAGGAGAAGAACCTGACTCTTAACAAGGCCAAATGCTCCTATGCACAAACCACTTTGGACTTCTTCGGTTACACATTCTCAGATGGGGGTTTTTCTCCTGATCCCAAGAAGGTTCAGGCGCTACATGATGCTGCTGCCCCAACCAATGCCAGCGAGGTCCGCAGTCTCCTCGGCATGGCAAATTACAGTGCCCGCTTCATCAAAGATTTTGCCACTATAACTCAACCTTTGAGAGAACTTACAAAAAAACAGGTTCGCTGGACGTGGACAGAGGAACACCAGAAGTGCCTTGATAAAATGAAACAAAGTCTAACAAGTGATGCTGTCATGACATATTTTGACCCGTACAAACTAACTGAACTGGTGGTTGATGCAAGTCCCGTTGGTCTTGGGGCCGTGTTGGCACAGAGAAATGGCCCATATGAACCAGCCAGAGTGATAAGCTATGCAAGCAGAGCCCTGTCACCCATTGAACAAAAGTATTCACAAACCGAACGTGAGGCTCTCGCTATTGTGTGGGGCTGTGAGCACTTTCACATATATCTTTATGGGGCACCATTTACCCTTGTCAGTGACCACAAACCTTTGGAGTGGATTTTTAATAACCCCAAATCCAAGCCGCCTGCTCGTATAGAACGCTGGAGTCTACGCCTTCAGCTTTACAACTACACAGTCCGTTACAAGTCTGGCAAGGACAACCCAGCGGATTACATGTCACGCCACCCCACACATGTTTCACATGTCTTTCAGGAGGTTTCGAACACCGAACAACAAGTGGACGAATACGTGAACTTCCTTACTGAAAACGCCGTCCCTAAGGCAATGACATTAACAGAAATTCAGAATGCAACCACAGCTGACCCCACTTTATGCAAAGTCATCCAATTCATCAAAGAAGGCTCATGGGGGTCGCTGTCTGAAAAACAGGATTTTGCTGATGGAGTTGATGGTGCTGTAATGAAATCATTTCATAAAATCAAAGATGAACTGACAGTAACCGCAACTGATGACACTGTACTGCGTGGCACAAAGATCGTAATCCCCCAATCTTTACAAGTCAGGGCAATATCACTTGCACACGAAGGCCACCAGGGGCTGGTCAAAACAAAGAAACTGATCAGGGAGAAAGTCTGGTTCCCTGGCATTGACAGACAGGTAGAAACCATGATAGCTGGCTGCATCCCATGTCAGGCCGTTGTGCCCAATCACACACAAGAACCTCTCCGCATGTCTGAGCTGCCTTCTTCACCATGGGAAAAAGTTGGTGTAGATTTTTGTGGTCCGTTCCCCTCCGGTGATTACCTTTTGGTGGTCATTGATGAATACTCCAGGTATCCAGAGGTGGAGATTCTGCAGTCCACGTCAGCCAGAGCCACAATTCCTAAACTTGACAAAATATTCTCGACACTGGGAATTCCGCTAGAGGTCAAAACAGATAATGGCCCACCCTTCCAAAGCTCAGAATTTGCAGACTTCGCAACATACCTAGGCTTCAGACATAAGAAGATAACTCCACTCTGGCCTCAGGCTAATGCAGAGGCTGAACGTTTTATGCGTACCCTTGAAAAGGCTATACGTGCTACACATGTTGAAGGCCGCCCATGGAAACAGACTCTATACGCGTTCCTCCGCAATTACCGTGCCACGCCTCATTGTTCGACTGGAATGGCTCCTGCTGATGTGCTGTTTGGGAGGCCCCTTCGAATCAAGCTACCTGGGTTTCCTCTTTCCTTCCAGTCTCTGACGCATGCACCACTACGACAGGCAGATGCCCTGGCAAAAAACAGGATGAAACAAAATGCTGACCGGATGCGCCATGTTGCACCGTTGGCTCTGAGAGTAGGCGATGTGGTCCTGTGTCGTCAAAAGAAGGAAGGGAAGCTATGCCCTGCCTACAACCCCCAGCCATACAAGGTTATTGCTATCAAAGGTTCCATGGTGACAGCTAAATGCAATAACCATGTCATCACCAGAAATTCATCCCACTTCAAGACTCTACCAGCAAATGCAAAGCACTCCTCTCAGTCGTGTGGTTTGAAAGTCATGAGTGGTGGACAAGATACCATGAACTGGACTGAAACTCTTCCTGAACAAACTCCAGAGCTCTCAGCCCCTGACCCCCCTGGGTCACAGTCACCTGTTCGCAGATACCCAGTCAGGATGAATAGAAGACCCCCATCACACCTCACTGACTTTAAATAATGTGGACAGTTTTCAAAAAAAAAAAAAAAAAAAAAAAAAAAAGTAACGAAAGGAGGGTTGTAATGTTTACGATTTATAACGTGATGTTATGTTATATTATTTCCACATGTGATGTGTTTTAGTTTGAAAGCAGACATTGTTCATTCAGCCCACACGGGGGCGCGTTAGTGTTTTTGTTGTGTTGAGACTGCAAAAAGAGAAGAAAAAGAAAAACGGGAGAGGGAAGAAGAAAATGTAAACAATAGCAACGGAGATTTATGAGTTCACTAAAAGATATAAAATCTGCTGTGCTGTGTCAGAGATTTATTCAGAAACTTTACAGTATCTTATAGGCATTTTAGGAGGAGGGACTTTTGAAGGTGGAGACAAATTCAAACAAAGCATGTAAATGAGTATACAGGTTTAGGTAAAACACCCTAGACTGAATGTCTGGCCAATCCTAATTCAATCAGCATAAGGCTCCAAGAGCCATTTGGGTCCGAAAGCCATTTGCAGAACAAAAGGTGAGATTCTCAGTGAATCATTCGTGTGCTAATCCCATCAGTCTGAGAGAACAGGAATTGCAACTTTGCTGAGATCTTAACCTTAAAAGATTATTTACCATGATGTTATGTACAGAAGCATATTTGAAATAGATCCTTAAATTTGTAACCCTTCAGGAGCAAATGTGTGCAAAATGCCTAAAGTGCAGGGGAACATATATTCAAAACACAAGCCACAAATAGTTAGATTAGATGACCCTGACTGATCAATAAATAAAATTAAAATAGATTTTTAAAATAAAAATAAACAATAATTAAAATTATTACAATAGCGATAGTAGCCAGAATTTTCAACTTTGTCTTTTTAACTGCAGAAAGAACAATAAATGCTAAATTGGAGTGGCAGTCTTTTTAGCTAAAAATGTTCACAGCATCCAAAAATCAAATTAGAACCGGCTGAAAAGTTTTGAAATCACTTGTACCCTATACCTGATCGAGAGAACAAACCCAGTCTTTCACTCTGTCTGTGTCCGTTGGAGTCTTTTCAAATTGTGCGCGCGGATCAAATACATTCAGGCTACTTAACGTGAAAAACGTTTAACGACTTAATCTCCTAAAATAGTTAAATTAAAATATCAAATTATGTAAAGAAAACGCTTTACTATAGGAGGAACGCATATTGTATGGTTTCTTAAAGTGTGTAGCCTACTGTGTACATAAATTAAGCCACATTAAAGTGCATTTTAAGCTTTTTAAAAGCTTTTTTCACGTTAAGCATTTTAGAATGTCCCGTGGAAAACCAACTTGTTAACGTTGGCTGGCAGAAGTGCGATCATGGTTCCCTTTCAAGGGAACTCCCGTTGCGTCGAGAATGACGCTATGGGGAACGCTTTGCGTGATGACGTCTTGAAGCACATGTAAAATCAGTCCAATGGTGTAGCGGGACGTCAGAGGCGGGTGACGTCACGTACCAGGAAGCTATAAAAGCCGGCCCGAAACAGAAAACGAAAGCTTTCTGAGTCTTCAGTCGCGCTCTGTGTTGAAATCTGTCCTTGTTGTCTGTCTATATATATATATATTTATTCAGATATGGCGAGCAAGCAGCAGTATCGAGTGTGTGTCCATCCCTGCCCGCGTTATTTAACGGGAGGTGACACACACACTCTTTGTGTTGTTTGTTTGGGAGAGGAGCATGCCCAGTCAGCACTCGAGGGTGGTGACTGTGTGCATTGCTGTGCGCTTCCATTGCGGACGCTCCGATCCCGGTTGGCTCGGTTCAATCCCGACCACGTTCCCCAGGGCTCGGGTCCCGCCGCGGCTGAGGCTCGGCGGCGATCTCAGACCTGGGGTTCGCAAATGGATCTGTCAGTGGATGTTGAGACGGGCTCTGCCTTATCTCAGCCTCTTACTGACAGATCCAGTGCCTCTCATCAGGGTGTGGAAGCACGCGCTGCGGTTTCTTCCCCCCCGATAGAGGCACCAATACTGCAACTATCCAGCTCTGAGGAGTTGGATGTTGTAAGTATTGATGCTGAGTCTGAGGATTCGCCACCTCAGTCTCATGCTTTTGAAGAACTGCTCGATGTGATCACGAGAGCAGTTGACAGATTGTCTATTGAGTGGCCAGAGGATAGGCAGGACGTTCGTTCAAAAAGCAAACTCGACGAACGCTTCCTGCCATCTCGTGCTCAGCCCCAGCGTAGGAGCCTGCCGTTTTTCCCCGATCTCCACACCGAGGTGTCGAGATCGTGGGGGAGACCAGTCTCTTACAGAGTTTACACACCACACACCTCTCTATATTCCACTATTTCACAATATAAAGAGCATGGTTATGGGGAGATGCCGAAGGTGGAAGAGACGCTCGCGGGCTATCTCTCTCCAGCAACGGCATCTTCCCTGAAGGCTCCTACACTTCCCTCAAAGCCAGTAAAGTTGACATCTTCCCTGATTAATAAGTCGTATGCAGCCGCTGGTCAAGCTGCAGCGTGTCTGCATACGATGTCTATTTTACAAGCCTATCAGGCAGAATTATTGGGGGATTTAGAGGAGGGCGGGGGAATCGGTCCCGACACTGTGGCTGAACTGCGCAGAGCCACGGATGTTTCTCTCAGAGCCACCAAGGAGACCGCTAAATCTATCGGGCGGTCTATGGCAGCCCTGGTGGCTACTGAGAGGCATCTGTGGCTCAACCTGAGCGATATTAAGGACAAAGAAAAGCATGTTCTGTTAGACGCTCCGGTTTCCACTGCCGGGTTATTTGGGGATGCAGTAAATATTGCGGTTGCAAAATCACAAGAAGCCGCTAAACAAGCATCTGCTCTTCAAAAGCTTCTTCCCCGCCGTTCTTTCTATGAGGCTGCTGAGCGGGAGCAGCCTCACTCCTCTAAAAAGGGTGCTGAGCATCGTGCCACTCAGAAGCAGAGCGTGTCCTCCCGTGCTCCCCCACAAAAATCTCGGGGACACGGAGGGCGCGCTCAAACCCAGCAGTCTTCGAGGGGTAGAACGGATCTGCGGACCGTTATTACCGCCAAGAAGGCTGCTGGGAAGAAATCCTGACGTCCGAGGGCTCAGGATTAATGAGGGTAGTCCCCCCCCGAAGCAGAGCGGTTAACACCTCTTTTTACGGTGCCCGTCTCTCTTCGGTACCCTCAGGGGACCGTTCTGCCAACCCTGCCGCCATCGGTGTTACAGGGCGCAGCGGTCTCCGGCGAGCACATATCTCAAGGACCACCCGGAAACGTAGTGGCCTCGGGATGCCCGCCCCCTCCGAGGAGGGTGTTAGAGCAGTCTGTTCGGTCGCTCCCTGCCGGTGCGCCGTTACAGGGCGTCGAATTGACTGCTCAACAACAACAAAATCCAGAAACCAGTCTCGAGAGGCTGGTACCTCTAGTAGAATCTTTGACAGCGTGGAAGCTACTGTCAAATGTTTCTCGTTGGGTCCTGCAGACCGTAGAAAAAGGGTATCAGATACAATTCAAGAAACGCCCACCTCGGTTTATGGGGGTCCTACCCACAGTGGTGGGCCCCGAGCAGGTTCTGGTTATGGAACAGGAAGTAAACACTCTGTTAGAGAAAGGGGCCATAGAATATGTACCTCCCTCCGACAGGGAAACCGGGTTTTACAGCCGGTACTTCATAGTTCCAAAAAAGGACGGGGGATTGCGTCCCATTTTGGATCTTCGAGTTCTGAACGAGTCAGTCATGCAGCTCAAGTTCAAAATGTTGACATTGAGACAGATCGTGCCACAGATCAGGTCCGAGGACTGGTTTGTCACGATAGATCTCAAGGACGCATATTTCCATATTTCCATCCGTCCGTGTCATTGGAAGTTCCTGAGGTTTGCTTTCGGGGGCAAAGCATACCAATATCGTGTTCTTCCATTCGGCCTAGCTTTATCACCCCGCACTTTCACGAAATGTATGGATGCAGCTCTGGCGCCTCTGCGCCTTCAGGGGATTCGCATCATGAACTACATCGACGATTGGTTGATTTTAGCTCAGTCGCATCAGTTGGCGGTTCAACATCGAGATGTTGTTCTCGCCCACATGAAAGAGCTGGGGTTACGGCTGAACGCCAAGAAGAGTGTGCTTTCTCCACTCCAGAGAACCACTTTCCTAGGCGTGGTTTGGGACTCAGTGTCGATGCAGGCGCGCCTGTCACCGCCACGTATAGAGTCCATCCTTGCAGCTGTGAAAAGTGTAAAGCTAGGCCAGCTACTCACTGTCAAACAGTTCCAGAGACTGTTGGGTCTCATGGCAGCAGCTTCCAACGTGATACCTTTTGGACTGCTGCACATGAGGCCCCTGCAGTGGTGGCTCAGGACCAGGGGGTTTTCCCCGAGGGGCAACCCATTTCGCACAATCAAGGTCACGCGGCGATGCCTACGTGCCTTGGTTATGTGGAAGAAACCTTGGTTCCTGTCCCAGGGCCCAGTGTTGGGAGCTTCTTGTCGTCGCAGACTGCTAACGACGGATGCTTCCCTCACGGGTTGGGGAGCGATCCTGGAGGGTCGCTCAGCTCAAGGTCTGTGGGAAGACCATCATCGTTCCTGGCATATCAATCGCCTAGAGATGTTAGCTGTCTTCCGGGCTCTGAGGAGCTTTGTCACAGACCTCAGGGGACACCATGTGTTAGTGCATACGGACAACACGTCGGTAGTCGCCTACATCAACCACCAAGGGGGTTTGCGCTCGCGCCCATTATCAAATCTGGCACGCCATATCCTCTTGTGGTCCCAGGGGAAGTTGCTGTCACTCAGAGCAGCCTACATCCCCGGGGTTCAGAATATAGGAGCAGACACTCTGTCGAGGCAGGGGCCGAGGCCCGGGGAATGGAGGCTCCACCCCGAGGTGGTGGAGCTGATATGGAGGGAGTACGGCCAAGCACAAGTGGATTTGTTTGCGTCTCGAGAGACGTCTCACTGTCCACTTTGGTTCTCCCTCACGCATCCAGCTCCTCTGGGACTGGATGCTATGGTTCAGACGTGGCCGAGGCTACGTCTGTACGCCTTTCCCCCAGTTGCTCTGCTCCCGGGAGTTCTGGAGAGAGTTCGCAGGGACCGGGTTTGCCTGCTTCTAATAGCCCCGCGTTGGCCGGGCAGAGTATGGTTTCCCGATCTGGTCTCCCTCCTCGACGGGCATCCTCTGGAGTTACCCGTCAGGAGAGACCTTCTGTCCCAGGCAGGGGGCTCAATATTTCACCCCCGCCCAGAACTGTGGAACCTGTGGGCTTGGCCTCTGAGGGGGCCCAGCTCATAGAGTCAGGTCTCTCAACTGAGGTTGTTGAGACCATTCTACAGTCCAGAGCTCCCTCCACGAGGAAACTTTATGCCCTGAAGTGGAGAGTATTCACTTCTTGGTGTAGTGACCGTCGGTTGGACCCAGTCCACTGCCCAATTGGTACAGTGCTGGAGTTCCTGCAGGACCGGTTCACTGCAGGTCTGACCCCGTCCACTTTAAAGGTCTATGTGGCGGCCATAGGTGCTTACCACATTCCTTTGGGTGGAATGTCTGTGGGGAAGGACCCTCTGGTATCTCGTTTCCTTCGTGGCACTTGGAGGCTGAGGCCTGCAGTCCGCTCTAGGGTGCCGCCATGGGACTTGTCCATTGCTCTACAAGGCCTGTCCCTGGCCCCCTTTGAGCCCATTGAGGAGGTTTCGGAAAAGTTTCTGACTTTGAAAGCTATTTTCCTTCTTGCCATTTCTTCTCTTAAGAGAATTGGGGATATTCAAGCATTGTCGGTTGCTCCGTCCTGCTTAGAGTTTGCTCCGGGTATGGTGAAAGCTTTTCTCCATCCCAGACCGGGTTATGTCCCCAAGGTCCCCACTAATGTGGCCAGACCTATTATTCTGCAGGCCTTCTGTCCTCCTCCCTTCCAGAATGCGGACCAGGAGGCTAATAATTTGCTTTGCCCAGTTCGGGCGTTAGACGCCTACGTCCACAGAGCTGCCCTGTGGCGCAGAAGTGATCAGTTGTTTGTTTGCTTTGGCTCCCCTAACAAGGGAGGGCCGGTGTCTAAGCAAAGAATGAGCAAGTGGGTGGTCGAGGCTATCTCACTTGCTTATGAGGCGGCTGGGCAGCCTTCTCCTTTGGCTGTCCGGTCGCACTCTACAAGGAGTATGGCGGCCTCTAAGGCCCTTATTTCAGGAGTTTCACTACAGGATGTCTGTGATGCGGCAGGCTGGTCCTCACCGCACACTTTCGTCAGGTTTTACTCTTTGGATCTAGACTCTGCTCCAGGGTCTCATGTTTTGTCATCCTAGTGCTGCTCTATTAGATTACACACAGGACAGACATTCGTAGCTATGGAGGCGTTGGTATAGACGTTCCCCATAGCGTCATTCTCGACGCAACGGGAGTTCCCTTGAAAGGGAACGCCTCGGTTACGACTGTAACCTCGGTTCCCTGAAGAGGGAACGAGCGTTGCGTCGCCTTGCCATATCTCCTTCATGCCTGTCAGCTCGACTTCAGACTTTTACGAAGCTTTCGTTTTCTGTTTCGGGCCGGCTTTTATAGCTTCCTGGTACGTGACGTCACCCGCCTCTGACGTCCCGCTACACCATTGGACTGATTTTACATGTGCTTCAAGACGTCATCACGCAAAGCGTTCCCCATAGCGTCATTCTCGACGCAACGCTCGTTCCCTCTTCAGGGAACCGAGGTTACAGTCGTAACCGAGGCGTTTTCCTGATGCTAAATCCAGCCTTGGAGAATATCCTTTCTGATGGTGTACATCCACACTTTAGATTTTCTTATCCCAGACATTGTTAAAGATTTAAATCCTTGCCGCCAAGACGCTCCTCTGTTGGTCACGGATTGAAAGTGAAACTTAAATCTGTCACGGGGTGTTTGGATTTATTCAGGCACGTTAAAAAAATATTTATTAAAAGCTTTTTTTTTTGCACATTTTTATATACAGCATTATCATAATAGGCTGAATATTAACGTATTGACAGAAAACCGGTAGTTCTATGTGTATATAGTTCTATATATATATTAGGGGTGGAACGGTACACAGAAGTCACGGTTCGGTTCATACCTCGGTTCAGACATCACGGTTCGGTACGAGTTCGGTACAATGGAGGGAAAAGCAAAACAAAAATGCAGAAGGCTATTTTTTTATTGTGCATGTCTCAGGCTGTATACCACCTAGTGTGATACAGTCTCTCCCCTGAGCTAGCTGCAACAGCCTGCCCTGAAGTGTGTAAAGTAAGATGTAAACAAAATAAGACAATCAGCTATAAAACTGGAAATAAAGCATCTCTTATTAATGTGCGGACGCACGAGCGCAAGGGTGCGCGCGGGCGGTCGTGCGCGTTGGGTGCTTTTTAGCGCGCATGGCTCCGCATCCGAAGACGCACGACTTCGAGACGAATCTGGCCGAGCATGTACATCTCACAGCACCGGCACCCAGTTCTTGCGTCTAAATTAGTTGCTTACATTAACAAAATGAGCCTACAATAGCAGACATAAGCCCTTTAACCCCCTGAGGTCGGCTATCGCGCCGACGCGATAGGCTCGTTTTTTTTCCTTATCAGTGCAAACAAAATCAAAATTCTAATATTAATTTTTATCTTATATGCTTGTGTTGTACATCAATCGATCCTGTTAAGTGTGTATTTTTTTGTGCATACTCATAATAAAAACAAAGTGTTGTGCTTTTCGCCAAATAAAGAAAAATAAACATGATGCGCGTTCTGCCGTCTCTCTCAATGTGAAACTCATTCTGAAACGCAACAGAAAATGACCTGTAACTCAGCGAATGTTTGTCACACAGACTTAAAACACATGTCTATACAACACTTGGAGTCTCTATTTTTAAAATATGTAAATTATATAAAAAACAAATATTCTCTGTTTAAGTAATCCGTAAGAAAGCAGCGGCATGTACAGTTTCTCAAACACAACCTAATTAACTATAACGTGACCACACCCACGTGCGCACGAGCGATTGACATGCAAATGATCCACGCGGCAGAACGCAGACCTGTAAACGCCCTCATCACCTCAAAACAAAGAATAAGAGACTTCGGTAACTTACTCCTCTCTGCTTTTCATCGAGTTTGAAGATGTGCTGTGCTGTGCTGTTTACCTTGTGCTGTGCTGTGCTGTTTACCTTGGATTTACCTCAGAAGAACGCGATTTGAAGATGAGAAGATTTTTAAGGTAAGACATGTTAAACTGGTCGTGCCAGATTAAAATGTATGTTATGAAATGAGTTTGGAGTAAAAACATGAACTAAGCCTAATATCGTACATGTATATGCATCTATAAATAGACAGAAACATGTTAAAATGTGAACTAGACTGGTAGGCAACCTTTCAGTGCTAAATTTATATAGGCCTGCTTCATATTTCACTCAGTTTTGATTAGCTTATGACACTGAAATAATGCTAAAATACTTCTTTATGCGTAATGTAGCTTGTTTGCGAATATCTACTAATGTGATTTAGTGCAAATATGTTTCAGCCTCCGGTAAAATATGTGATATAGCCTACTGTCTACATTATATTTTTATATAAATGCTCGATTTTGGTTAGCCTAAGACACGCTTCAATACTGCCTTATGCACAGATGTTTGTGAATACAGGTGTAAATGTTTGAAATGTAGTGATGTGTGTCGTTCGCGAACGATCCGTTCATTGCGTGTGTCACTAAATGCGTGCGGATACCCATCAACAGATACTCGCGGTGACGCGGTCTATGGCCCATAAATAGATATTTCTCCGTTCTATGGCCCATCAACTATACATTGTTTGTCCATAACCATCACTTGCTCAGCAGTTTACTTTGTATAATGTATGCTAAAAGTTTTATTTTGATGTTGTTTTTTAGGAATGTGAACCTTCAGTTCTCAGTGCGATCGAGAAATCATACCGAGTAAGTGCATAGACGTAATATTTTACAGATGAAATGTAGCCTAATTGTGTTTACATCGTCATAATATAAAAGTAGCCTACCTATTCTTGTGTGATATGACAAAAACCATCCATTCTGCTTATACAGGAGACACTGCGCAGAGGAGGGTGAAAACACAAGATACATGGAGGACAAAGACATTTCCATGTCCTGCACCTGTGACTGCCTACAACAAACACATGGGGGGTGTTGACCTGTCTGATCAGCTGATACAGTACTACACAACACAGCACATAACCATGAAGTGGTACAGTAAGATTTTTCTACACTTCTTGGACATTGCTTCCACCAACTCTTTCATTGTGCACAAAGAGCTACATGGTAACTTGTCCCATAAAGAGTTTATGGAGCAACTTATAACAGAGCTCTGTGGTGTGTCACAGAAAACGGCAATGAGTTTTAAATCAGTGTTGGAAACCGTTGTGCTGCTTAATATATATTTTTTATAACCTGTAATAGTTTTTTCAGGATTCTTTGAATAAAAATATTTTTTTATGAAAAAACAAAAGTTTTTTCTTTCTTTTTTGGAAAGGATGTATTAAGTGATAGTAATAACTTTAAGTCTTTCCATTGTTAGAAAAGATTTCTATTTTGAATAAATGCTGTTCTTTTTAACTTTTTATTCATCAGTGAATCATTCTTAGTTCATCATTCTTTGTTCAGGCTGCCTCACAGCACCTTGATGGCCCATTAGCCATGGGGGGAGTGTCTTTAGTCACACCCCTGGTGTGAATCACATTAATATTCATGGCCCACGCATACAGCAGTGCTGACACAAAAACTGACATGCAAAATTAAAATCGTTATATTGTTGTTTGTGAAAGAGTGGTCAGAATGATTTTCACCTCATTTTGTAGAAAAAATTCTAGCCTACAAGAATAGTAATTCCAAAGTCTTATGGAAAACTATTCAGTGTGTGTTAAATGGCCTTATTGCAGTGACAATGTTTTTCCCAAAACATACTAACCACGCATAATATTTTTTTTCTATAAAATGCAAACATGTACATCCATTTTGCTCACATATTATTGTAGCAGAGTTTGTGCTGAATACAACAAAATTACATGTTGGCCAATAGTATGTTGTAAGTAGCTGAAATAAGCACAAATGTCAGGTCATGTCAAAACATCTCAAGGGCCCCAAAAACACCTCAGACTCCAGAGGGTTAAATAAAAATAAATGGCCATGTTTTATAAAAAGGTTCACAAAACTAAATAAAAAAATGTTTAGAAATTATGTAAGATAACGTTAATTTAGTTGTAGGTTACGTTCTCATATCCATTTTTTTTCTAATGTCACAAGGAATAATAGGGTTTACTGCTTTACACGATTCTTTTATAGTGTGGTTTTGGTGTACTAAAGTGTTGTTGTACTAAAATAAACATTCACGAGTGTACCTTACTTCTCACTGCTGATTCCTGATGGTTTAGAGGACAATTACACCGGGTCGCACCCTGTCGTTTCAAAGAATAGTACACCGGCGAGCGCGAAGTATAAATGCCTCGTCCATTTGGGGAGGCGCGCACGCGGTCAGCGGAGGCTCGCGCTGCAGAGGCAGGCGAAAGTATAAACAGAGAATGTCCGTAGACGGGCTCTGGTATAAACCATAGACAAACAAACCTAGCTTAAGGCGGGGCTACAGATTAGGTGTCCCTAAAGAACCCGCGTATCTAACAGTAGTTCCGCATTATATTAATTAATTTGCACGCAAATTTTATTTATTTTTATACCGTGTAATCTCTGTATAAATTCATGCACCGAACCGTGACGCCCGTACCGATTTGGTTCAATACGAATACATGTACCGTTCCACCCCTAATATATATAAGGATAGATGTAAACAAAATCTTAAAAGGTCAATATTGTCAGGTTTCCATCTCCACCTCGTCCATCATCACCTCCCACTCATTCTCTCTCTCCGCCCTCTCAGCCTTTCACCCGTTCATTATCCCCGAACTACTAATCACCGTCACCTGCATCCCATCACCAGCACTCCATATATACTTGCTCTCTCCCTGCAGTCTATTGTCTGGTCTCGTCATTTCATGACTCACAGACTCTCTGCTATCACTTACCTGTTGACTTACCTGAGACAATATCCTCTTCCATCCGCATGCCGACCATCTTCATCGATCTTCCATCATCATCTGCAAAACAAGAGAGAGAGAAGGACTCAGTTACTTTCCAGCTAAGCATCTCTGACTATCTGTGTTGTTGTTACTCACCATTGATCCACTTCTCCGATTCATTCTGCAAATTAAAGAATCAAACTTACCATCTTGTCTGTCTCATCTGTGAACCCTGACAAATATAAGCCTTCTCTTTAAATAATTTTTATTGTGTTTTATTAGTGACACATTTGGGTAGAGAATATATTACAAAACTTTCTAAAAATACAGTATGAGAACAATTAACTGCACAATTACTAGAAATGTTTACCTTGGATATTATACAATTTGCAAGCACAATTTGTGAAAACAACAACAACTGTGTTTCCAACTGTGAATATATATATATATATATATATATATATATATATATATATATATATATATATATATATATATATATATATATATATGTATTGCTCTTGCATTCTTTCTTGTGGCTCAGTGACACACCTGAATGAATGGCTCATTAAGTATGCGGGCACCATTGTCTCCTCAGGTGTGAACCACTAAATATTCATGATGGTGTAGGATCGTTGACGCCCTGTGCATATTGCCTTTCCAAACAGAAAGTGTCTTACAAAATTTAAATCAATGTATATGTGAATGATTAGGCAGGATGATTTTCACATCATTTTGAAGAAAAACACGACAACATCCATTAGTCAAAAGTCTTATTGACACATATTTAGTATGTGTTTTGTGGCCTTATTTCAGAAACTTTAGTTTTTAGTTTTTTCAATAACCATGCATAAACATTATTCTCTCAAAAATACAAACATGTACATACATGTTGCTCACATATTATTGTAGCCCTGTTTGTGCTAAATAGAGTGTAATTACACCTTTGCCATTAATATGTTTATAAGCAACTGAAAAAAACACAAATGTCAGGGCATGTCAGAACATCTCAAAGGACCCCAAAAACACCTTAGACCCCAGAGGGTTAAGCTTTTTGATCATTACCTTATAAGTTAAACCTGGCATTTATTCAGTACTTTGAATAACATAAGCTTAAGTATTGAGAACAATAAAACATGCTGAAATGCATTCTTGTTTTTTTCTGTTTTTTATTTATTTTTATTACAAGCAGGAAGAGAAAAAAACGCAAAAATATAGGTATACCTGATTTTCTTTCTTTCTTTCTTTCTTTCCTTTATTTATATAGCACGAGTAAACACAACAGAAGTTGACCACTGTGCTTCACATAACATAAATCAGCATGATTTAAGAATAAGAAACATCATTCAGACTACAGAGAAAAGAAAAAAAGAAAGAAAAAAAAACCTAAATAAATTAAAATTTAAAGAAAAGCACGCTCCAAAAGATACACCTTTAGTTTGAGTTTGAACTCATATAAAGAGGAAAGTGATCTCAAGGAGACAGGGAGGCTATTCCACAGCTTAGGACCGACAACAGCGAAAGCACGGTCCCCTCTAGACTTTAAGCGTGAGCGTGGCTGGGTCAGAGTATAGTTACTCGTGGACCTAAGACATCTCCCAGGTACATTAACATTTATAAGTTCGGACAAGTATGAAGGAGCAAGACCGTTTAAAGATTTAAAAACAAACATCAGTATTTTCATGTCAACTCTGTAACGCACCGGCAGCCAGTTAAGAGACAATAAAATCGGAGTGATATGTTCATGTTTGCGAGTCCCAGTCAGGAATCTGGCAGCTGCATTTTGGACCATTTGAAGCCTTGTAATTGAAAACTGGGGTAGTTCTACATATAAGGAATTACAATAATTTGATTTTGCTTTAAATGTTGAAGTTTACAACCATGGCATCAATACACTTCTCCAATGCAGTGTTTGTGGATTTCAGCAACATCTATTTATAATTTTTTTTTTAATTTTCTAATAAAATTGTGCAGTCAAACAGAAGATGCAGCAATAAATTATGTGCATTTAGGCATTTAAACATAATAGTAATATACACTGGTCACAATTGTGACCACAATTTTTCCTTGCATATTTTAGTGTGAAATTGAAAAGTAACTCATATTATGAAGCACGTTCATATATAATGAAAATGTAAGATGTCTATATGAGTTTACAGCAGGTCTAACATGATTGGTTTGTTTGGTTATGTGACCTCACACATTTATTTCCTGGTGCTGCCATCTTAACGGAAGGATGACATCAAAGCTCAGAAAGGACAGGTAAGAATACTAAGTTCCTTTTTGAATAGCTCAAAACTTTTTTGCACATATCATCATGAAAGGGTTATCTATACATACACATTGAAATCAAATGAATACATGCTTTATTCTGTTGTCAAACTGCAGATAAATGAAGACGGTTACAATTGTGACCGATGGTATAACACAGGGAGTCTATGTTCCCCATATGTAATTCTGTGTTATTTTTATGAACTCTCTTTCAGACGGACTTTAAGTCCAGATTTGGATTTACTTGACACTGATGATCCAGAGCCTGCAATTTGTAATATAGCAGTGGTCCATAAGATGGATGCAATAGAAAGCGACTGTGATAGCGATGCATCTGACATGGATTTTACTGGTGACTCAGCTCACATACCATCAAGAATTTTGAATTCTACTGCAGAACTGTTTGGATCTGATCATTTTGAGGAAATTGAACCTGAATGCGGCGACCAACCAAAACTCACAATCCGAACAAGAAATCGTACAAAACAACTTGAAGCTGCTTCATCATCTGTTTTGCCATCTTCAGATGCTACTACTACCACCATACCAGTGCCCTTGGTAGAAAGCATCCCTGCTCAGCTGATTAAAAGTTTTATTTTATTTGTATTTTTTATAATTCCACTGTAATGTCTTTAGGAAGGTGATATCTAATCTATGAGTTACATGAGTTCCACACCAGCACACA
Source organism: Abramis brama (assembly GCF_963993115.1). Classification (NCBI taxonomy): domain Eukaryota; kingdom Metazoa; phylum Chordata; class Actinopteri; order Cypriniformes; family Leuciscidae; genus Abramis; species Abramis brama. Next base: position 1,032,630 of record NC_139977.1, read on the forward strand.
GTTGTAACTGTTGATTGATAATGTTTGTGATGATTTCTTGTTATTAATGAATTGTTATATGTTCCTTGGCATTGTTACATGTTTCCTACCATAGGCTTATATTTAATCATTTGTTTATTTATTTTAATTTGTTTATTTATTTGTTTTAATTTATTATTTTATTTCTGTAAGTTTTTTTCATTTTGTAATTGTAAGTATTTTGGGTAACACTTTATAATAACGTTCAGTTGTAAGTCATTAATAAGTGATTAGTTAATGATGAACTAATCATTTACAAAACATTCATAAACGAGTAGCAAGTGACATACTAACATTTTATGTATGTTTTGTAAATTGTGTTACAAGTCATTTACAATTGATTAGTTACATGACTAATCATTCATAAATGATTAATTAGTGATATGTTCATTATATGTTTTGTAGATTCAGTTATAAGTCATTTACAATTGATTAGTTAATGATTAACTAATCATTTACTAAACATGACTATGTGTTTCATAAATGTTTCATAAATGATGTTACATTTTTTTTTGCATGTTTTGCTCACATCAGGTGCACTGTGTTTCAGAGAAGACAGCTGTCTATACCCTCACCAGTCAGCACTTACACTGCAGTACACACTACAGTGTTCAACACCTGTTATAGATGTGTAAACGCATGAATAAATCATTTACAAGTGATGAATAGTTTACACTTTAGATTAGGGGATGCAGAAAGTGTTGTAAATGATTTACAACACTTTCTGCATCCCCTAATCTAAAGTGTAAACTATTCATCACTTGTAAATGTCTTACACTTCATTTGTAGATTACCACTTCAAGAATCAAAAAGGCATAAGGTCTGCGAATGTTATCTACGAATGTATATGTAACACATTTACAAGTGATGAATAGTTTACACTTTAGATTAGGGGATGCAGAAAGTGTTGTAAATCATTTACAACCCTTTCTGCATCCCCTAATCTAAAGTGTAAACTATTCATCACTTGTAAATGTGTTACATATACCTACAAATGATCTGTATGTGTATTCAAGGCATTTACAACACTTTTTGCACCCTCTAATTGCTACATATATACAAAAAAACAAACATTTATTAAACATTTATGAAACGCATATTCATGTTTTGTATATGACTAGTTAATCATTAACTAATCAATTGTAAATTACTTATAACTAAATCTACAAAACATACATCCAATAATTAACATATCACTTATTAATCATTTATGAACGCATAGTCATGTTTCGTAAATAATTAGTTAATCATTAACTAATCACATGTAAATGACTTGTAACGGAATTTACAAAACATACATAAAATGTTAGTATATCACTTGCTACTAATTTATGAATGTTCTGTAAATGTAATGTTTCTATAAAGTTCATCATTAACTAACCACTTATAAATGACTTACAACTGAACGTTATTATAAAGTGTTACCCATAATTTCATATACATATATCATAATTTTATTAAAATATTTGTGCCATGCTGCTGCATAGGATTGCTATTTTGTCATTTTTGAAACTGAGCCAGACAATGTTTACCTCTTTGTTAATTGAATAAAACACTTCAACAATCGAATCCAGTCTTTTTTTAAAGACTTTTTTTATTTATATACACCATACACTTAGAGTCCCTGTGTTCTACCACTGTTAACAATTGTGACCAGAGATAAAACTCATTTTTTCATGGACTTGTCAAATATTTTTTTTCATTATTGACATTGATTGTTTAACCCTCTGGGGTCTGAGGTGTTTTCTGGCCCTGGAGGTGTTCTGACATGCTCTGACATTTGTGCTTATTTCTGTTACTTGTGACATTTTCATGGCTAAAGTCTGATTACACTGTATTTAGAACAAACTCTACTACAATAATATATCAGCAGCATGTATGTAAAAGTTTGTAGTTTTGAGATAATGACATTTATGCATGGTTTGTGAAAATACAAAAAAAAAATGTCACTGAAATAAGGCCATGAAACCCATACTGATTATTTCTTCACAAGACTTTTGAAAATTGTATCACGTAGCCTAGAATATTTGCTCCAAAACTATGTGAAAATCACCCTGACTGCTCATTCAGATAAGACAATATATTGATTTGAAATTTGTAAGACGTGTTTTGTGTAAGAAAGCTTTATGCGAAGAGGCGTAAACACATCATTAATATGTATGGATTTTCACACCTGAGAAAGACAAAGACACTCCCCTAATTGCCCTATTAGGAGCTATCAGGCCCTGTCATTCTGAGCAACCTTGCACAAAGAATGAGGAGATTAAAAAAAGAATGGCTTTTTGATTGTTTGGATTTATTTACAACACAACATAATCCAAAGATACACAACAAATGACAAAAAAAGCACATTATTGAAAACAATGATCCAAAGACAGAGACCTTTGTGCCATTCATAAAAACATTGTACATACCTTTCATTTCCAAGGTGTTTGATTTTCACTTTACCATGTTCATGTACATGTGAATGTTGAAGTCAGCAGACCTGACTGATCTGATCTGGTCCCTGTATAAAAAAAATAAAATAAAAAAAAAACCTGACCATGCTGATGTCAAGAGAAACTATAGGGCTGAATGGTTAAAATGTTTTTTCTTTTTCTTTTTTTTCTGGTTAAAATTGCTTTTTAAAATTCACAGAATACACACACAAATGTTTCCAACAATATATAATGAACACAAGGTTTGTTGTGCCTTGTAGGCATAGGCTACACGCAGTGCTACATAAAATAATAATAATAACCTATAGCAGCCCATAAATCTTTCAGACGGATCACTTCAGTAACAACTACTAGAAAAAAATATATTGATTATCATATGTTACTTCAAATGTTTCCAATCATTATGATGATATAATATGAAAAATTCAGCACAGCGCGCTACAAAATATTATACATTCAAACGCAGAGTGCTGTAACAACTGAGACCAGATCAGACACACTTATTTGGTACATGTACCATAAAAACTTTCAAACTTCTCTGGGATCTGCGTCCCATCCTCCAACAAGACGGTCTCCGTTACCCGGACAACAATCAGATAAGGTTTTATGGGTGTTAAAGAATGCAGGCCAAATGCAAGAGAGAGACCATGGAAAGACAGAAACAATCTGCAAAACGAACTCTCCTGCATTCATTTAACAATGAACTGACCAACATGAAATTAACATACATTCCAGAACATTTTGTGAATGATTTACTAGCTTGGGTACTATTATGTATATACTTTGATATATATTTGATTATACAACCAAAACGGGACTCTCACTTAATTCTCGCTGAGAAGGAGAGATAAACCTATGTATTCTACGTATAACCTCTTGAGAAATGTGTAGACATGCATCTAATTCTCCCACCTCATGATTTTCAGACTTTGTTGCATACTATGGTTTACCAAAATCAGATGTGTGGCGTATTTGGTCTCTATAAACTCCAATCTGCGTCCCCAATTTGTTAATTTACATTACATTTTGCTAACTTTGTGACGCATTAGAATTATAAGAATCTTGAAGATTCTTCTCTTAAACACCCAATGAAAGTACCCATTGCAAATGTGCATGCTTGAACAAGGTCATAAAAAAAGACATTTTCCCTCCAAAGGAAGACACTTCTTATTGGATCTTAGACCTCCAAATGGGTGTGCCATCTTCATGCTTTAAAAGTCACTGACCCCAAGATCCGGCCCTCTTAGCTCTTGTCCTCGGACCTAAACTGCAGCTCCAAGTGAATCCTGCAGGCCTCTGCAGGCCGAGTCAGACTGCCTTTCTTAAATCCAACCAAGAAGGAAACGGACAACTCTTGCCTTAAGGATGCCGTGTGTTCCAGCATGGCCTCAACAGGCCCAGGGCAGGAGGCTTCGAAGCATCCAGGACATGTGCTCACTCCAGCATCAAGGACAACTTCAGAAGTTCAGTGACGTCATTCAACACGGACGAAGTCCCTCGCAACTCTCACCATGTGCTCTTCGTGTCCTGCCGGCCCAGAGCGTGCAGGCCACAATCTGCATTCCAGCCATGAGAACAGCGACAATACAATCTCCTTCATCCAATGGAGAAGAAACGATTGCAACTCATAAAGTGACATTTGACACTCAAGGACCCAGCGACGAATTCAATCTTCAACCACTTCAAGAATTGACCATGCAAGGTATACATTTAATGAGGTGCTCTGAAATAAGCTGATGGTTCTTTTTATACTAAAATAGATCTTGCTCCATAGTTCTATTTCCTGTTTCCGGTTTCACATCACTCACCCCTTTACCTATGCATGTATGGATGGATGTATGAATGTATTTATGTTTGTTTAGTGTTAATTATGTTTGTGATTTAGTTAATAAAACTTGTGCACAATTATGAATTTGATTTCTGATCCTCTGTTTGCATACAAAGTCCCTTTTACGATTTTGATTTTGTTACAGTATGCTCTAATTTCTGTACATGCTAAGGAATAATTATTTTTCAGTGACAATGAAAGATACACTTTTCTTAGAATAAATGAATAATCAAAGAGTTTAATTGATTGAACTGATTAATTGATTGTAATATTAATTAGCTTACCTCAAAGTTAATCTAATTAACTGACCCAAATATTAATAATTAATCATAATTGGTAATTATGGATTATTATTAATATTTCCCCTTTGAGTTAATGTCCTTACAGTGCGCTCCAAAATATGTTACATTCAAACGCAGAGTGCGCTCCAAAATATGTTTCATTCAAACGCAGAGCGTGCTCCAAAATATGAAACATTCAAACGCAGAGCGCGTTCCAAAATATGAAACGTTCAAACGCAGAGCGCGCTCCAAAATATGATAAATTCAAACGCAGAGCACGCTCCAAAATATGAAACATTCAAACGCACATTCAAACGCTGAGCGTGCTGCAAAATATGTTACATTCAAACGCACAGCGCGCACCACAATATAAAACATTATGGTTACTATATTATACATATCTACGTTTGAGCAGATATCCACAAACAGTATTTAACAGTAAACACGGGTCTAAATATTATAATATTCACCATATATCTAGCAACAGTTCAACTGCAATGTGAAGTTTATGCAACAATAATATTCATCTAATATAATTAAGAATTTCTTACCTTACATCTTTCTTGTCTTCAAATCGCATTCTTCTTCTCTGAGGTAAATCCAATGTAAGCTCACAGCGTGTCTTCCAAACTCGACGAAAAGCAGAGACTTGTGAAGTTTTTTGTTGCTTTGTTTTTGAGGTAACGAGCGCGTTCGCATTCCATGTGGAGATTTGCACGTCAATCTCTTTTGCGCGCGTGGGCGTGGTCGAATTAAAAATAATGAGCAAGGGTTTGAGAAGCTGGACATCTTGTTGGTTTTACAAATTACTTAAACAGAAAATATTTGTTTTCAGTTTGAATCCGATCATTTAAAAGTACACACTTAAATGTTTATAAAGATATATGGCTCATAAATGTGTGACAAGTATTCAATGAGTTTTGTTTCAGTTTATAGACATGCTCAAGAAAAAAAAAGTTCACCGCAACGGAGAGGCAGAAAGCACACCCTGTTTATTTTCTTTATTTTACAAAAGCACAATGTTTTGATTTGATTGTAAGTGGACACATATAAAAGTAGACATCTCACAGATTCCTTTTTCATATTTCTTTTTTCTGTATGACCATAAATGACGGAGTAATTTAAGTTTATTGTGCTACAATGTGAAGAAAATCCAGCAAAACGCGCCGGCCCCAGAGGTTTAATATACTTACAAATACCACACAAACTCATACATGTCATCTCTGGGAAAAATTTGGGATTAAATGGGTTAAAAGGCATGGATATATTGACATAGCACATTTTAGACTTTAACGCATGTTTAATTTTATTTCTAAGATCAAATAAATTTTCTGTTAAAAATGGTCTTATAACAAAGCTTTATTTTGATACTGTTTAGGTTTTATTTTGAAATGTGAGTCAGCAAGTTTCCATCCACCTTTTGTGCTGTTTTGTTATTGACAAAGTGAATATGCGTTAAAGGAAACCTTCATAATTAGTTTTGTACTAATTTCTATACTTGAAAGAGATAAGCACATGATCTTTTATTTTGACGGAAACTGCATCGAGCTTTTATTTTGGCAGAAAACATGGTTTATCTCATTAAATTTCTATTACATTGTGGTAAATTTCAACTGTGGCATGTATGTGTGGTTGTTAAGTGAAACAGTAATGCTCCCTGGTTGTGTACGGTGGGGGTCAGCCTTTATTTGACTGAATCTGTAACAAGTAGAATTAGGTACTGCGCCTTTAAGGTGGAACGCACTCTGTTACTCCCTCACTCAGAGTGGGCAGTCGGTATGAGGAGCGCGAGCTGTGAACATCGCATGTATGTGTGCAGGCTCGTTTTGTATTTCTGTTGCTCTTATCCTGCTTTTATTTCTATTCAGTAACGCAGGTGTTAGTAGTGTGTTTTGCAAAATGCCCATGTGTGTGTGTGATCGACTACGCTGATAATAAATCATCACTGTGGAATATCAGTTAGGTTTTACGTGAGTCTTTACTTAAACCTGACTACAAACATTCAGGAATGCTATCTGCCCTTTTGTGAGAAGGAAAGCGTTACACGTTACAGTGTCCAACAAGTGTCTCATAGCAGCCGCCGAGCGAACGCACAGAGTAATGTTATAAAAAAAATCAACAGACAAATGTAAATGATAAAACAGCGCTGTGTTACTCCACATACTCTTGACCGGAAGAAGCAGAAGCGGCGACATAATAAAAGTTCAGCTGAGTCGTGTCTCGCGCTCATCTCTGTAACAAATAAGACTCTGGGTTAATTTGAATTAGCTCAAGAATATAGGGAATTTTGGAAATATTAATAATTATGACTCATGGTCATAATTCATAAGTCGCATGTACATTTATTTTATCAATTATAGAGATTACCTTGTTCTGTAACTGGTCTGATCGTTATTCGTCCAGCGAATAAAGGTGAGATTATCACAGTTAAGAAGGGGTATCTCTTTACAAACTCCAAGAAAGTTTTATCTTCTGGCCACGAACATCAAACTTTCTGAGTTTATTAATTAAAACTACTCAATGTAGTCTATATATATCGAGCTTGTAGCAAGATCTTTCGTTTCATTGACTTTATAAAAGTGGGCTTTCAAATACAGAGACAGTTAAAAGGATATATGGATTTTAATACATGTAAAACTAAAGATTATATGAGCTACAAATACAAACGTACGTAAAAATACAAACAATACAACAAACACACATTTAACCAAACAAGAAAATACGTGATCAGAATAACATGAAATGAAAGAAAGAAAGAAAGAAATAAAGAAGAGAAGAAAAAAAGCTAGTAATTATTACATACAGAAACCTAGGTTCGCGAGACACCTGGAAACAGCTTTGAGAGAGAGTTTAAAGTTACTTGCACGTTCGTTCTCTGTTCGTTTGAGGCTGAGGCAGGAAGCGAGGGTGGTGTCCTGTTTCTGCTGCATCTTCCAGTGCTGCGGAAGTTTAAAAGGCTTACTGACTGTAATGTTACCGAGAAAGTTCATCTCCCGGGATGGGAGAGGCCGGAAATCTTGGTTGCAGAGGGAAATCTATGACTCGAACATGCGTTCATTCGAATAGAGAAGGCCAGGGCCTTCTTCAGATGTTCCTGGGAGAAGCGCTGCGCTGGGGCGGCAGCAGGAGATGAGAGCAGGAATCAGAGCCGGGATCAGAGAGGCGAGGAGAAGAGGAGAGAGAGTGGAAACTGAAGGTTTGGACTTTTATCAGTGTCCCATGTACCGCCCCCTTCTTCGTTTAGGTCGAATCAGCGGTCGAGATTTTCCTAGCGGGAAGATCCCTTTGTTCGTTTGGAATGGTCTCCTGGCTCGAGTTACAGTGACGATTGACTTAAGTCTTTCAGTTCCAGAAATATGAAATGTGTGAACAATGTATATTACTGCATTCTGCTATTGGAATTTGGCTCTGTTATATTGAGAGAATTCTATAGACATCAAACACATCACATGAAGGTTGTAGAAATGTGAAGTTACAGGAGATATGCAGAATTACACACATTTAAAGTTTTGATTACCACATGACAAAATCGTAGACACCCCAATATGACATGGTCATAACAAAAGGCACCTCAGAAATATATCAACATTTTGGTAATGTCCTATGTGGGTAAATCAATGGGAAATCTGTGTGTGTGTGTGGTGCGTTTGGGACGTGACTCGGTGGAATGTCTGTTTCCCTGGGTCGTAAAGTCCATAAACTGAGGTAGGGTTACAAAACCATGATTCTATTTGAGAAATTCCTTTTAATGAACATTTAGGATTCAAACCTATACTCTAGCAAACCACACTTCTATTATAAGGTAAAGTTAATCACACATACATATCGGAAGGTATACATTCAAGAGCCATCTTTCTATATGAAGTTGCACTCAAAGGGCTTTTGTGTGCGTGTGTGTGTGTGGAATGTCACGAGGCCAGCCAAACTGGCGCTGGCAAATTGGTCCTCGTGGGGCAATTATTAACCAGTAGGACACAAGACGATGTGTCTTGCTATCATATGATCACTTAATGCGAAAAGCAGATGTCATTGTTGCTACATCTCTCATTAGCAATCGCTCGTTCCGCTCCACAGCGCTCGGCCCGGCTCTGCTTCATACTACAGTAACATTAATAATCTCATCCATGAACATGATTTCTGCCCGAGTCCCATCGGATTCTTTTCCACCGGCTGTGAGATGAAGACAACAACTCCCATGATTCCACGCTCAATCTCGCCATTATCAAGCTCTGAATAGGCAACCTCTAGAGGCGAAAAACTACATATTGTAGCTTTAACCCAATGTAAAGCATTTATATATATTTTTTTTTATATTTCACAAACAACTAGAAATATTGTGACACTGTCACACATGACACATGTTTTAACCACTCTATATATTATTTTGATTTTATGTATATTAGAGTTTTAAGAGGTTTACATGTTGTCTTAGGGACTGTTCGTTTTTTATTTAAGGGGCCACCGGAGGAGTTTTGAGATCTGTAGTCAAAAAATACATGACCCTCCCTTCGCCAGCAATAAATTTTTCTGTGACCCTCCGAAATTATTGTGAAAAAAGGCATGACCCTCCCCATTAATTTATTGATTAGCCTACTTCTGTACTGGTTTGCGCTTGGCAAAGATGTTCAGATAGCCTTTTTTTTTTTTTTACAACCATAAACTCTTGCTTTCTCATCTTACTAGGGCTGTAACGATAGACCAAACCTACGATTCGGTTCGTATCACAATTTTTGATTAGAAAAAAATCATGTTTTCGGTGCTGATGCGGTGTGACGCGTTCAACATGTGGGTGGCGCTGCCAATAAAGCATCTAAAAGCTGTCACAAAGAACCAGCAAAAGTAATGATTATGAATATGTCAAATATAGTAAGGAGACATTTTAATTGTTTAGTAATAAACGTCTCGGTTACGTATGTAACCCTCGTTCCCTGAGTAGGGAACGGAGACGTTACGTCGGATGACGACGAATGGGATCCTATCATCTTCGAGTATTAAAACACGAGCCAATGGCAAAGAAATGCCATGGGTCTGCGGAATTTGCATAGCGTAACTCCGCCCCACCCTGGGGGTATATAAGGAAGTCGCGAGCAACATGCAGATATGTCTTCGCTGAGGAGCCGAGACTGAACTCAGGCGTTCCAGCGGTACAGCGGAAGTGGCAGGGAGACGTAACGTCTCCGATCCCTACTCAGGGAACGAGGGTTACATACGTAACCGAGACGTTCCCTTTCGTTGTCACTCCGAGTTACGTCGGATGACGACGAATGGGGTTCCCGTATAATCACGCCACCTCTCGACTGTCTTCCAGTGCCCTGCGTAAGTCTGAACTCCCTGTCGTGAGACTAGCACGGACGAAGGAGTCCTACTTAACACAGGAATACCAAGGTACACTGGGAAGCATATCCAGTGGAAATATGCAATCATGCCCAACCCGAAGGGGGGGACTTGGAAAACACATATGACCCCGAAGGGCTGCATACGGAGTAACACTGGGGTGTCCAGCCGCAGGATATTTCAACCCCAGGGGTGGCAAGGTGGCTTGCCAAGGGAAAGACACATGCTCAAGAGGCTTACAGTGGAATACACATGTGGGGGTCGCCCGAAGGGAACCATGCACATGGAGACACCTAGCCAAGCGCGAAAGCTGCCAGTGGCATAACTCTGGCGTTGACGTCGTCAGTGCTGGAGGAGACTCAGGGCTTATGAGGCTCACCTGAGGAATATCGCACGTATCCCGTCCGTGGAGAGGAATGGCGAGCAAGCGAAGACACCTGAGCAGAATCTAGCACCGGCTAGTTGAAGCGAGTACATGAGAAGAAACTGGCTGAGAGGTCCCAAGAGGGTACGAGGGGAGGACGAGGAGGATTTAATCTCCTGGCTCCCCTCAGGAACCTGACGATCAGGTCATGCTTTCCCAAGGACTTACCAACAACTGCGTCGTGATGTGCGGCAATGGCGGCAACATACATTTTCAGGGTGGAGGGAGGCAGCCTTCGCTCCAACCCTTCTAGCAGGAAGGAAAGCACGACACTGATGGGGCATTTTGTGGGTTCTTGATGTTTAGAAGAACACCAGTTGACGAAGAGGTTCCACTTCAACGCATAGACATGTCTCGTGGACGATGCTCTAGCGGAAGTGATGGTAGCCACCACCGCTGGTGGTAGGGTACTCAAACCTGCCTCGTCCCGTCCAGGAGCCACACGTGGAGGTTCCAAAGACCGGGACGAGGGTGCCAAAGGGTGCCCCGTCCCTGAGAAAGGAGGTCCTTCCTCAGAGGAATTGGCCAGGGAGGTGCTGTCGCAAGGAGTATGAGTTCCGAGAACCAGGTGTGGTTGGGCCAGTATGGGGCAACCAATATGACCTGCTCCTCGTCCTCCCTGATCTTGCGCAGGGTCCGCGCAAGAAGGCTCACTGGGGGAAACGCATACTTGCGGAGGTGGCTCGAAGCGACCGCAGATGCTTCTGACTCCATATGAGGAGGTGGCGGGCGAGTTGTGACATACGGCTGGAGCGCCGACCACCTTGATGGTTGATGTACGCTACTGTCGCGGTATTGTCTGATCGGACTAATACGTGCTTGACCCCGGAGCAGCGCATGGAAGCGGTGCAGGGCGAGACGTACAGCCAGCAACTCGAGGCAATTGACATGCCATAGGCGCTGGGGTCCTGTCCAGGAGCCCGCGGCAGCATGTCCATTGCACATGGCGCCCCAGCCCGTGGTGGAGGCATCTGTTGAGACAACAACATGCCGGGAAACTCGTTCCAGGGGCACTCCGGCCCGTAGAAAGCTGAGGTTCGACCACGGGGTGAAGGTCTGACGGCAGGTCGGAGTCACTGGGACCCGGAGCTTGCCGTGTTGCCATGCCCACCTCGGGACTCGATCGCGAAGCCAAAGCTGAAGCGGTCTCATATGAAGCAATCCGAGCGGCGTTACTGCGGCTGCGGATGCCATATGCCCCAGGAGCCTCTGAAATAATTTCAGTGGAACCGCACTCTTGCCCTCGAATTGGCGAAGACAAGTCAGCAGTGACTGCGCGTGCTCGCTCGTAAGCTGCGCGCACATGGCGACCGAGTCGATCTCCATACCGAGAAAAGAGATCCTCTGCACGGGGCAAAGTTTGCTCTTTTCCCAGTTGACCCGAAGGCCCAGACAGGCTAAGTGTTGGAGCACCAGATCCCTGTGTTCGCAAACCTGGTCTCGAGAGTGAGCTAGGATTAGCCAGTCGTCGAGATAGTTCAGGATGCGAACCCCGTGTTCCCGGAGGGGAACAAGGGCTGCCTCGACGACCTTCGTGAAGACGCGAGGAGACAGGGCTAGCCCGAAAGGGAGAACCGCGTACTGGAATGCCTGCCCCTCGAAAGCAAACCGTAGAAACGGTCTGTGTCGAGGTAAAATGGAGACATGGAAGTAGGCGTCCTTCAGGTCGATCGCTGCAAACCAATCTTGTGGCCGCACACACTCGAAAATGCGTTTGGCCGTGAGCATCTTGAACGGCAGCCTGTGAAGGGAGCGGTTCAGGACGCGCAGGTCCAAGATCGGTCGTAACCCACCCGATTTCTTCGGAACAATGAAGTAAGAGCTGTAGAAGCCGGACCTCATTTCGGCTGGAGGGACAACCTCGATCGCACCCTTCGCCAGTAGGGTGGCGACCTCCGCTCTCATGACCGGGGCATTGCCACCGACCATAGTGAAGCGGACTCCGCTGTAGCGGGGAGGAGATCGCGCGAACTGAATCGCGTAGCCGAGCCTGATGGTTCTCGCGACCCAGCGGGACAGTCTGGGAAGCTCTAGCCAGGCTTCCAGAAAGTGCACCAGCGGGGTCATACGAACCACAGACGTACCGTCGGGGGTGCAGCGAGGCGGAATGACCGGCCCAGGCGTGGGTGGCATAGCGGCCCGGTGCGGGGGCCCGGTCATTAGCCGCGTCCTGCCAGAGGAGGCCAGGGGAGGACCAGCGTCCCACAGGGGCGTGCTCTGGCAGGGGTCTGCTCTCAGTCTGGCGACAGAGGGGGATGAGAGGAGCGTGGCCCGTGGGCGGCGCGTGCTGTCATCCAGAGCCTCTTGGGGCTTGGAGGAAGGGACATCTGTTCTTGAAACAAGAATTTCCCCCCGGCCCTCCACCGGGGAAAGGAGTGGCCCTGCTACCAGCTCCTGAGAAGAACTGAGCCCTAACCCCAAGCTGCCCGTCTCAGAAGTGCTGCTTAGCATGGCGTTTAGCCGGCTAAGGGGCGGAGACAGGCGGTGCCACCCTCCTGCGACCTCCTCTGCTGTGGGCCAGTGAAGGCTCGAGGGGAGGAACGCAGAGGGGCGGTGTCGGCGGGAAGCAGGCTAAGGAGACCGCACGGACAGATGACCGTCGGTGCAGAAGGTCCTGTGCCTGCTTATAGAGTGATCGAAGACTGTTGGGCGCAATCCTCAACCACACCGCCGACTAGGCTGCCCGTCTCAAGAGTGCTGCTTAGGCTGGCGTGGCAGTCTAAGGGGCGGAGACGGGCAGCGCCGCCCTCCTGCGACTTGCTCCTGCTCAGGGCCGGTGAAGACCCGAGGGGAGCAACCGCATGGAGGGGGCCTTGGCGGGAAGCAGACTAAGGAGACCACACGGATGGATGACCATCGGTGCAGGACCCGAGTCTACTTCAGGTGGTCGAAGCCACACCGCCAAGGAGCCCAGCCCGGGACATGGGGGAGCTTAGAAAATGAACTCTCAGACACCCCCACATCAACCTGGCTAAGCCCATGTCTGGACCACACTAGTGGACATCACCTGACCCAGGATCACGCAGGTGCTGATGTCGCCTGAGCGAGGTCGGCAGTGTGCGTGGCGGAACAAACCAGGCCAGGCATGGGAGGCATAGCGTCCCAGCATAGGGGCGTGGTTAGAATTTCCGTGTTCTGCCAGGGGTGGCCAGGGAAGGACTAGCGTTCCACTGCGGCCGGTTCGACAGAACTCCCGGGACAGCACTGCATCGAAGGCGCAGGCGACACACAGCACTGCATGACCGTGCCACGATAGTGACAGGGAACATGCAGACCATGATCGCCGTGCGATCGAAAGCAGCGAAGGCGGAGGACACCCGCGGGCCACGAAAGTCACGTGGAGTCTCGCGCAGCGCAGGCGTCCTGATGCACGTCCGGGAGAAGCTTACAGCGCTCGGGGGGAGGGCGGGGCCACTCCAGCCGATGCTTTCAGCTGCCCGGGAAAGCATGGCTGACAGCTCTGGATCGGTTCCGGCAACGATGGCACTCCCGTGGGAGGCAACGCAGTCGAAACTTCCATTTCCAGAGGAATCAAGCCCGCCTTGTGATGCTGTGAGTGCATGGTCTGCGATGTGGAGGGGGGTGTGGCCCGAGGAATTGACTCGTCGGTTGTTGTGCCACACCAAACCCTCAGATCACCCTGGCCACCAGCCAAAGTATCCCTTCTCGAGGAAGAGATAAATTGGGGTGTGGCAGAGGGGACTCTACTCACATGGAGATCATTGAGTCTTGATCTATAAACATCGCGATGGTCATGTTCCCGCAATGAAAACATGACTCATCAACGAGCGCTGCCGAGCGTGATTAAGCCCAACACGCAAAACAGCGCTCGCGACCGTTAGGCAGATGACACACGCACACACATCCAGAAAATACACGGGCGAACCGTCTTGAAAAAGACGTGCCGCGTGCAGCTCTTTTAGAGAGTGGAAAAGCTCAGCAGAGTGCTGAAGCGCCCAGGGAGAAACACACTCACTGTCGGCAGATTACTGCACAAATCAGCAGCAGGAAATGCGATCTCGCTGGAAAGCGCCGTCACACCAACACACTGAAGAGCCGCTCGTCTCGAAGAGATTTGAGATGACACTCAAAAGGCTTGTGGAGTGAAGTACTGAACTTGGCTCCGAAGCGAAAACATATCTGCATGTTGCTCGCGACTTCCTTATATACCCCCAGGGTGGGGCGGAGTTACGCTATGCAAATTCCGCAGACCCATGGCATTTCTTTGCCATTGGCTCGTGTTTTAATACGCGAAGATGATAGGATTTCTAAGCGAAACCCCATTCGTCGTCATCCGACGTAACTCGGAGTGACAACGAAAGGGAACAAGTGTTTTCTGTGTCGCCTGCAAAGATGAAGTTGACGATGCGTCGTGATCTTCGCAGAACGCGCCAGAGAGAAATGCACATTTCATATGGATTACATAAGAGAGCAGCCTTAGTTTTGAATTGTTCTGTTTAAAAGTAGACATTTCAAGCTTTCTATATATTTCTCAGGTCTGTGAGGCAAGTAGAATACCTTACGCTGAGTTTCGGTTCATTTATGAGACAAGAGTCCAGTTCACTCGCCGGCGCCTCCGTGTCATGATTATCTATTTTCTACTATATTTACTTAAATCTAGGCAATTGGTTGATGAAACATTGATTAAAATTAAGATACAATTAATAAAAAACGAAATTCACTTTAAAGACAGGCTTTGTGCTTTCTGTTTGAGGTCTCTGTGATTTTTTTTAAAGTCGCTTTCAGAGCAGTCGTGTCCGTAACGGTAGAACTGTCACACCCGTAACATTGTTTTTTGTTTGTTTTTTTACATAAATGCGAACACGAAAAATAAAATAAAACGAATATTTTATGTTCTGTGGAGGCCGGCCGTTCTTCATCCGGTGGGTAGGCTATTCTTTTGGTTTGTGCAGTGTAATTCATAGAATTAGTAAAAAATATTTTGCCACCTAAAAGTTAAAGATTTTTTGTGTCACGTCACATGTGTGTTTCCCTCATATTAAATATAAAACGCATGTGTAGACTCATTTTTTTCTAATGTCTTGACTCCTTTATTAAGGGAGTATGGATATATTAACAGACGTTTCAATATATTGGTATTAAATGCATTTTCTGAGAATTTATATTTCAAGTTTTGACTGCAAATGTCACGTCCATAACGCTGGAATTGCCCAATTTTAACGAATTTATCCTCAACTAGTTTTTTGGTGTAGGTCTATGTATTTTATTATGTTAACTTAAATAATACTAATAGTAATTTAAAGATGTGGTAGCCATACATCTTACACATCACACTCCACTGTTATGGTGGCAATTAAACATTATTGTGGAAACAAAATATGGTAGTATTGCGCTACAGCGCACATTCTATCAGCTGCAGTTCTGGCGCCTCAGTTCCAATACTGTAAAACTCGATGTAGGCCTACATTCACATCACACATGTTAATGCTGCGGTAGAGTTACACTCACAGGACACTTGCACTTATTCGCAATCATAAAAGTTCATTATTTGCTCGTGCTTTAAAGCTTTGCCGGGTAAACATTTCATTGGCGTTCTGTTCTGACATGATGCACTTTTTCTGAGCGAGTACTGAAGTGCGCGCGCACTGTCAAACAGCGCCAACCTGAATTTTTGTTGGGTCAGACCCATCTGATGGGGGGCTGATACCGCGAGAGCAACATGGAGCTACATGTAAAAGATATGCAGCAAACAAGCCACTTTGAAATGTTGCTGTTTTCATGAATATAAAAGTTGTGTGACCCTCCCCCTAGACTAAAAAAAGTTGGATGACCCTCCCCTCAACAAATAATAAAAAGACATGACCCTCCCCTATTTTCCTCCGGTGGTCCTTTCCATAAATACCGAACAGTCCCTTAGTCATTTTAATACATTTTATTCCTCTTATCTTTTGTATGTGTGTATGTCTTTAAATTATTATTGGTTTGCCTGTCATGTGAGTAGGAACAAGACCGTATAAAGCAGGCAGCATGCCAAACAATTGAGGTTGTTGGCTGCTCACTAGACGACCAGGGGCCTCATTTATAAACGTTGCGTACGCACAAAAGAAGGCGTACGCCGCTCTCTACGCAATAATTGGTATTTATAAAAAGCAAACTTGACGGGAAAATGTGCGGTCCTTCACGCAAGCTCTGACCCAGGCGTACGCACAAAAACGGGTGAAATGAGAAATGGCGACACCGTCGGCAGATGGAAGAAACACGTGAAAGTGTGTGAAACTGTAGATCGTTGTGTAAAAGAAATGACAATACTGCCTCTCATAAATAACATGAAGACTTCACAAAGCAAGTCTTACAATTAACAGCCCACAGGAACACCCGTTTGATCGATCTGCAGTGTAAAACAAACAAAATCAAATGAAGATTACAACAGAAATGCAAATTAACACATATTTGCAAAAAGATATAAATATGTTCTGCAATAATATTAGCATGTTATGCAATTCATCCTCATAACACATCTGTAGCTTGTCAGATGCAATCAAATGGATGGTAATAAAATGCCATGATGCCATCACAATGCGTAATGACGCACAATGGCTGATCATGCGCTTCACGCTTGCGCGTGAGTGAAGTTACGTTTCTTGGTTTTCCTCTGTGTTTGCCATGATTTCGCAATCTATGAATATTAACTTGTGGGCGTTTCACGGTCTATTTATGGGCAACTATGGGCGTGACATGAAGCCGCAAAAGCTGTGCTACATTTAGAATTGATTGTGATTTATTAAGGGAAAACTGCGTAGGATGTGCGTGCGCACGGTTTTATAAATCCGAATATTTCTGTGCGTACGCACATCCTATGTTTCATCCGTACGCCACTTCTGATGCAAATCCTACGCAAAGTTTTATAAATGAGGCCCCAGGTGATCACCAGCAAACTGGACTGTGGAGTTACTTCAGTGGACTTGCCTTTCCAGCACTTTAGATTATCACTTCTGTGGACTTTATATATACACCGGTGGACATTACTCACATTCACTTTGGGACAAGCAGTACACCAGGATTCTTTGGACTCTTTTATGGTATGGTGCAACGGACTCCACGCTTTCAACAGACTTAGTTTTCTTGTATTTATTGTGTCGTTTTAATTTCCTTGTGAATATTGTTTAATACACTTTTATTCCGGTTATATCTGTTGTTGTCTCATCTTTTAAAACACTTCACAAACTCTCACAGGTTAATCTGACTCCAATATTAGTTAATGTAATTCAACCGAGAGGGCAGAACGTTACAATATTATCATGTAAAATGGGGCATCAGTATAAATGTCAGTTCTGAAGAAGAAACAAATGTTTTCCATGTTTGACTCTGGATGAAGGATTGGATCATTCTGGAAAGTTACATAAACACATGTGTGTGTGATGATCACTATGGGTTTGTGTGTGTTGATTCTGTTGAATGTGATGTGTCTGAAGCGGCTCTTTATTCTCCATCAGCTGATCCAGAGAAGGTCAGAATCTTTCATCATAAAACCTGTCAGTAAAACACAGACAGTCAAATTATCCACTGTAGAACAACTGAAACAAACTATTTGCACTATTAGTCAGAGATAATAAAATAACCTTGTGATATTCAATTTTTTAAATATCTTTTAACCATTCAGATTTTGATTTTGCATCCAAATCACGAATGATGACCCTTGACCCTTATCCATAATCCTGTATGACTGTCCTCTTTCTGTCATTGGGTCAGTTTTATTAATGACAACGAAAGTAGTAATAAATATTTAACATTATCTTCTATTGCAAATGATATTCAAATTAATGCAATTTTCATCATTCTGATTATCCGTTATAAGAAGTGTGGTTATTTTGACCACCATTATTCTCATACCCCAATGCACAGCACAAATGATGAACTCACATAGAGTAGGACTGTTTTAATCTACTTAAGTCAAACGCTAAACAAATTTCTATGGACGTATTGGATGGTTATTCTGCGCTGTGATGAACATCAAACTGTGATAGCAATGCCGCTTCAGACGGGGTTTCCTACACTGCCATTGTGTTCTTCACACTGTCTCTGGATGAAGATAAGCAGCAGACACTGGTGGCAGCGAGTTCAGCGATTCAGAGCCGAGGGAAAACTTCAGAATAATGTCAGACTTCATTCATGGAGTTGTGTGAACAACACACGTCATATCCGTGTACGTACCAGCACATGTGCACTTTGGTCAGAGCGGAATAGTTTAAAGGGAAAATCATCCAAAAAATGAAAAAAGTATAAAATATAAAGTATTTTAACCCTCATGTGGTGTTCAAAACCCTATAACACCTGTGGTGTTCCCGGTCAAAAATGACAGGCCCATGAAAAAAAGCTTATAAATCACTCATTATACCATATTTTCACCCAATCTTGGATTCAATCTTTTTGTCAACATGTTCTCTTTCAATTAGGACTGGTTTTATATTTTGATTTGCATCTGAATAATCATAGGCCTCATTTATTTGAGAGTAGGCATTTCATTTTTTGAGTATTTTTTTTTTACATTTTTGAATAATTTTGGAAATATTAAATAAAATCTGAAGAAAATTGGTATTGTTGATCACAATAGTCTACTCTAATGTTTCACCAGGAATTTTGTTTTGAAACTTTTGTTTTGTAAAAAATATGGCACATAGTCACACTTGTGGTGTTCCCGGTCAAAAATGACCGGCCAATAAAAAATAGCTTATAAATCACTCATTATACCATATTTTCACCCAATCTTGGATTCAATCTTTTTGTCAACTTGTTCTCTTTCAATTAGGACTGGTTTTATATTTCTGTTTGCATCTGATTAATCATGGGCCTCATTTATCTGAGAGTAGGCATCTCATTTTTTGAGTAAAAAACAAATAATTTATGAGTAAATTTGGAAATATGAAAAAAAAAATATGAAAAAAATGGCTACTGTTGATCACAATAGTCTACTCTAATATTTCACCAGGAATTTTGTTTTGAAACTTTTGTTTTGTAAAAAATATGGCACATAGTCACACTTGTGGTGTTCCCGGTCAAAAATGACCGGCCTATAAAAAATAGCTTATAAATCACTCATTATACCATATTTTCACCCAATCTTGGATTCAATCTTTTTGTCCACTTGTTCTCTTTCAATTAGGACTGGTTTTATATTTATATTTGCATCTGATTATTCATAGGCCTCATTTATTTGATAGTAGGCATCTAATTTTTTGAGTAAAAAACAAAACATTTTTGAATAATTTTGGAAAAATTAAATAAAATCTGAAGAAATTTGGCACTGTTGATCACACTAGTCTACTTTAATGTTTCACAAGGAATTTTGTTTTGAAAAACTTGTATTTTGTACAAAATGGCACAGAGTTACTCTTGTGGTGTTCCACTGGGCCATTGAGGGCCATTGTTTCAGTTGGCCATTGAAAGTGAATGGGAGAGACATGTGTTAGAAGTCCATGAGGAATATCTTTAGATCTGAGTGATGGATTATGGTGAGTTTGGGCTCTTTTTAATCTTAACAATCTCATGTAAATAATGATGTGCCATTTTCCACAATTTATGCATGCTTCATTGAGTTATGAGTTAAAACGCGACATAAGTGCTAGGCTACATCTATATTCAAGGCTCTGTGTGCGCCTGTTGGGGTTTGTGTGTTACAACTCCATTAGGAATATCTTTAGATCTGAGTGATGGATTATGCTGAGTTTGGGCTGTTTTTAATCATGATAGTCTGCTGAAATAATGATGTACAGTTTTCCACGATCTGTGCATGCTTCGTGAAGTTATGAGCGAAAACCAAACGTGAGTGCTTCATGAGTATATACTTGGCTAGATGCGTCTGTGGTATTTTCTGTGTTAGAACGCCATGAGGAATATCTTTAGATCTGATTGATGGAATATATTGAGTTTGGGCTCTTTTTAATCGTGAGCTCCTGCTGTAAATAACGATGTGCCATTTTTCATGATCGATGTATGTTTCATGAAGATACGAGTGAAAAGGCCAAGTCTAAGCTACCTTGATTGGCTACGTGAGTCTGTGCGTCTGTGGTATTTTTTTGTGTTAGAACTCCATGAGGAATATCTTTAGTTCTGAGTGATGGATTATGTTGAGTATGGACTCATTTTAATTGTAAGCATCTGCTGTAAATAATGATGTATCATTTTCCACAATCGGAGCATGTTTCATGAAGTTACGAGCGGAAATGTGTCTAAAATTCAGAATCCATACATGGTTTACACATGGGTCTCTTGAAGGGCTTCTTTTAGAAAAACCTAGCTCAAGTTTAGTAAAAAGCCTGAAACAATTATGCTTGTTGTATTCTACTCATTGAGACCTTTCAAATGACATATGACACAGGACTATCTGAGCTGTATGATGTATTTGACATATTGCTGAATGTAATACAAAAAAGTAGTTTATAAATTATGATTTTTTTTTCTTCTAATTATCAGCAAATAACTCGGCACTACTTAGGAGTTTATCAAATTGGCTACATTCATTGTAAATTTCAGACTCTAAGCTTTCAAATGACACCTATTTTAAGTTGATCAAGGTAATAGTTTTGAAAAATATTATGATTATTTATTTCGCAGCTAGGTGGCGCTTGCAGGGGGTACACTCAGTTTTAGAGTGATAACTCAGCAGTCGTTAGGAGTTGAAAGTGATTAGATGCATTAAAAAGCTGAGATTCTAAGCTTTAAAATGATACATATTTTGTGTTGTTCCATTCATTGGATGCATTGGTCTCTCCCATTCACTTTCAATGGCCCATTGAAACAATGGCCCACAATGGCCCTCAATGGCCCAGTGGAACACCACAAGTGTAACTCTGTGCCATATTGTACAAAATAAAAGTTTTTCAAAACAAAATTCCTGGTGAAAAATTAAAGTAGACTAGTGTGATCAACAGTGCCAATTTTCTTCAGATTTTATTTAAAATTTCCAAAATTATTCAAAAATAATGTTTTTTTTACTAAAAAAATTAGATGCCTACTCTCAAATAAATGAGGCCTACGATTAATCAGATGCAAATAGAAATATAAAACCAGTTCTAATTGAAAGAGAACAAGTTGACAAAAAGATTGAATCCAATATTGGGTGATAATTAACATAACAAGTGATTTATAAGCTATTTTGTGTAGGCTCGTCATTTTTGACCGGGAACACCACAAGTGTGACTCTGTGTCATTTTGTACAAAATAAAAGCATTTCAAAAGAAATGTCCTGGTTAAACATTAAAGTAGACTAGTGTGATCAACAGTGCAATTTATTTTCATATTTTTCTCAATATTGCCAAAATTATTAACAAATAATGCTTTTTTCACTCAAAAACTGAGGTGCATAAGCTCGGATAAATGACTCCTACAATTAAACTGTTTGAAAATTGAATACAAAACCAGTCCTAATTGAAAGAAAACAAGTTGATAAAAAGATTGAATCCAATTTTTGGGGATAATATAGCATAACGAGGGATTTATAAGCTATTTTGTGTAGGCCTGTCATTTTTGACCGCGAACACCATAGGTGTAACAAGGTGAAAAAAACAACACAAAAAAGTAAAAAAAAAAAAAAAAAAAAATTTGGACAAGTTGTTATAGTCTCTGTGAACAAAGTCACTAAGTTTCAGTTCAATGCGATAACATTAACTAGTTTTTCAGGAAAAAGAAAATCTTCTCCAGTCAAAAATGACATGAACACCACATGAGGGTTAAAGAAATGTTATATGTACAAGTGCAAGCGGGACTTTTCTTTAAATTTCTGCTTTTGTGGTCTGGAAAAGAAATAAGGGTAAATGGCATTAGAACAACACAAGGGTCAGTAAATGATGACTTAACCCTCAGAGGTCGGCAATCACGCCGGCGTGATCTGCTCGCTTTTTTCCTTATGAGTTGAATTGAGACCCCAAATACTCTTTTGACTTTGATTTTACAAAACAAGTTTCATACATCAATCGATTCTGTTAAATGTGTATTATTTTTGTGTATACTCAAAATAAAAACAAAGTGTTGTGCTTTTTGCCAAATAAAGAAAAATAAACACGAGGCGAGTTCTGCCTACTCTCCGTCAGTGTAGTCCATTCTGAAACGCGTCCGAAAATGAACAATAACTAAGCGAATACTCAGTCAAACAGGCATACAGACACACAGGCATGAAGCTTGAATTCTCTTCTTTTAAATGAAGTAATTTATATAAAAAACAAATATTCTCATCTTGTGAAATCTGTATTAAAAGAGAGCGATTCCAGTCGACCTAATTACAGCTCATTCAAATGTAATGTGACTCCACCCACGGAGAGCGCACGCTATTCAAACGCAAATGGCTGAGGCAATCCAAGCGCAATCCTGTGAACGCCCACATATCAGCTCGAGAAAACCAAAACACAAGTTTATTTAGATCATTACTTGTTTACACCGTCTTGCAGCGCTGTGAGGAATAATAATAATGGAAAATGTCCCTCAGAAGTGCGGGTATATCGAGGAGCGAGCTGAGGAATACTAGTAAGTTTTTTCCTTCTCACGTGAATTTCTTCACGTGGGTTTCTGTTTATGAATGAATAAACGGCAGAGATGCGCGCTGTTTACCACAGCTGGCAAAGACAGTTTAAATTTAAATCGCGTGTGTGTGTGAATGAATGATGATGTTTTAGCAAACTGTATTGCTATACTGAGATGAGTAAAAATCGACTGAAATATGTTGAAATAAAATGTAGGCTATTTGTATAAGCAACGTATTAAACTGCAAATTAACAATATGCCCTAATATTTCATGAAAACAACGTTACAGTCAGGCGAAATATGAAAGACAACATCTTGTTGACTAGATTTGGGTACAGTTTTTACTGTAGAATATACTGCCACGTCAAATAAGCTTTTGTTTAGCAATTTCTATATATAAAATACTATTTTTGTCAAAAATAAAGTCATCAACTAAGATGTTAGCTGTTCCAATGTTGACTATATTCAAACTAATGAATACATAGATAAAATGTAGGTCTATAATCATTTTTTTTTACAAAGAAAGAGTACACTTGAAATATTGTTGAAATTGTAATTATTGTTGTAATTGTAACCTTTTTAATAAAATAGCATAACATATTTACAAGATAGATGTAAGCAAAATCTTAAATGGTCAATATAAGTCTTCTTCTAAATATATCTTTTGTCCTTGCATTGTGGCTCAGTCAGTTTCACACCTGAATGAATGGCTAATTATGCAGAGTGGGTGGGACATGTACAAGGTGTAAACCACTCCTCGTTCACGCCCCCCTCGCATATTGGCTTTCCAAGCAAAACCTGTTTTACATCAATTTAAATCAATGTATGGTTTTATGTGAACGATAAAGCAAGACTATTTTCACATAATTTTAAAGAAAAAACTCTAGGCGAGGACATCCATTAGTCAAAAGTCTTATTGACCTTATTTCAGATTTTGTGTTTTGTGGCCTTATTTCAGAAATTTTAGTTTTTAGTTTTTTTCAATAACCATGCATAAACATTATTCTCTCAAAAATGAAAACATGTACATACACGTGGCTCACATATTATGGTAGCCCTGTTTGTGCTTTATAGAGTGAATTTACACCTTTGCCATTAATATGTTTATAAGCAACTGAAAAAAGCACAAATGTCAGGGCATGTCAGAACATCTCAAGGGCCCCAAAAACAGCCCAGACCCCAGAGGGTTAATTTTCATTTTTGGGTGAACTATCCCTTAAGGTGTTTACATGTGTGTACATCAACACGGCACATATTTTACTAAGATTATGGTTACTTCAATTATGAGCTTAATCGAATCAATTTGATTGAAGTATTGTGTTTACACGACTAAATCTCATTACAATCACATTATGAGAGTTCATGTAAACGTAGTCAATGGTGTTTACATGAACGCTAAAAAAGTGATCGGGTTGATGTGTGTGTTTATATGTCACAAGCTTCTGATCAGATTTAATCTTTTGACATGCGCACACTGCACGTATACAGAGTTTCCCGCCGTTGTTGCATACTAACCATCCTCCTTTTCTTTGTTTTAAAACGCAGACTTGATATTTATCTATTTCAGGTCCTAATTATGCGTTGACGAGCACATGAACTGTTGAGCCACCCTGCTTGTATTTATCCAGCAGTAAAGCCCCTTCCCGTGCCCAAAACTGTGTGTTCTGTGGATGAGAGTCTGAAACGAGGACTGTCCTGCTCCACTTCACAGACGATAAGTGCTAAGAGAATCTCAGAATGACAGGACACTCATTTATGACACTTTATTCAACAGGAAGAACAGCTTGATCCGTGCGTCATACATCATTACGCTATTTCTACGTCATTGCGCTATTTTTACGGAATTGCATATGTGCAGTACTCTCCAGTTTCGGTTCTCAATCTGATCGAGTGTTTACATGTCCTCTCGATCGGATTACAAAAGGAATAAACCACCCCTTACAATCGCAGCTAATGATACAAGTGATGCATTGTATTGTTTGACATAAAAAGAAACGTTAATATACTTTATTCGAACTATAAATGGAATCAAACTCTTATTAAACGTGAAAGTAACCTCAGAAGAAGAAACTATATTAATTTACAATTAAAATTCAAACATGTTTAGTCATCACTACTCACCGAAGCGTCTCCAGTTTACAATGTGGATCCTCCTTCAGATCAGAGAGCAGCTTCACTCCTCTGTCTCCTAGTTTATTCAATGACAGATACAGTTTTCTCAGGTGTGAGGGGTTTGATCTCAGAGCTGAAGCCAGATCAGCACAACCTTCATCTGTAACACCACAATCCATCAACCTGTAGAGAACAATGACACTCTTCAGTCTCTCAGTTCAGGATCTACAGCTCAGATAATCAGGAACTTCACAATCAGAAACATAGACTTAATCCATGACATGATTGACAGGTCCAGTCTAAGGTTCAGACCTGCTTCTACATGCTGCTTCAGGGGGTTAATTTCAATATCAGAAAAAATGTCATAATCATTTAACTCATGTTTTCATCATAATAATAAGTACAATTATGTCACTTTTGTAAGAATTTAATGAAGTTTTCTTTCAGCACACATTGTCAGTCTTTTAGGCTTTTGTGTTAATTTTGTTTTATGTTTGTTGTAATTTTCAATATTCACAATGGGAGGAATATAGAGGATGTTGATAGGAGTGTAACGGTATATGTATTCATCCTGAATCATACGGTACGGACGTCACGGTTCAGTGCATGCAGTCGACACATTCAGTCACAGACGATCCACACTCCAATCCAGAAGGGGGCGCGTGGCAATGCAATGCTGTTTGCTAACAGTAAAAAGCTCAGAAGAAGAAGAAGAGATTTCACTCAATATGTTCAAATCTATAATCCTGTGTTTCGACTGTGTAATGATATCAATAAAACATCTTGATAAATAAGATCTCACGTAACATTACATTTACCTCATGCATTTAGTGTCGACAGCAGGTTAGTTCGCTAGAGAAATGAACTCTAGAGAGAAGCATTTCGTATATGCACTAATGAATATTAGCCAATTCATTATATTTACTTAACCTGTTAGTAATGTTTTTTTTATGTATGTGTAAATAAATTGGTAAAGTGATTATATTTCAAAAATTAATTGGAGTAGAAAATTAACTATATAATTAGATTTAGATGGTAATGCAGAACCTGCCTTATGTGCAATTTACACGTTTTTTATTTTTTATTTGAGCGTTGATTATTACATTTAAAAATAAATAGCAAATGAATTTAATAATTTGGGCTCTGTTGTTAATTGTAAAATGTAATATTATAGTAATGTGTAATGAAGGGCTCATTATAGGGGTGGGACAAAATATTGGTCGGGCGATATATCGTTGTCCTTCTCCGTGCGATATGATAATCGATACGCTGGCGCCAAATATCTATATTTAAATAAATAAAATAAAATAAATAATAAAATAAGGCGCTCTAAATAGATTTCCCTGTTCCCAGCGTCGCTACTTCATGGCTCCTTGAGGTAGCGCTAACACATGAATGAGGGAAACGTGAACATAAGTTAACTAGCCTAAGATTATTAAGATTTTTAATAGGGATGTGCAAGACTAGTCGACTAAACTCTACAGCTGCTACTAGTCAACATTGAAAACAATAGATTACACAGAAAAAATAAAGAAGATTTAATGTTCCTGTGAAGAGCAGGGCGCGAGCCATGGAAACGGAGTGAGGCCAGTGGAGCAAATGTTAAAGAGATAGTTCACTTTTAATTTTCATTTAATTGTAATTTTTGGGTGAACAATCCCTTTAATGAACGTCACTGAGCGCTGCACCGTCTGGAGTCCCAGGAGCTGTGAAGGATAAGAGGAGGAGTGACGACAGTGGAAGACAAGAGAAAACCAGGCCTGGACATTTACATTGTGTTTTGTCTATGTATGGGCAGTTGAAGGCACAAGGCGTTGAAGTTTAAAAATATTTATATTTAAAAGTATTTTAAATATCACATTAAAATAAAAAACTTGGAAAGATAATACATTAACCCTCAGAGGTCGACAATCACGCCGGCGTGATCTGCTCGCTTTTTTCCTTATGAGTTGAATTGAGACCCCAAATACTCTTTTGACTTTGATTTTACAAAACAAGTTTCATACATCAATCGATTCTGTTAAATGTGTATTATTTTTGTGTATACTCACAATAAAAACAAAGTGTTGTGCTTTTTGCCAAATAAAGAAAAATAAACACGAAGCGGGTTCTGCCTTCTCTCTGCCAGTAAAGTCCATTCTGAAACGCGTCCGAAAATGAGCAATAACTCAGTGAATACTCAGTCAAACAGGCATACAGACACACAGGCATGAAGCTTGAATTCTCTTCTTTTAAATGAGGTAATTTATATAAAAAACAAATATTCTCATCTTGTGAAATCTGTATTAAAAGAGAGCGATTCCAGTCGACCTCATTAGAGCTAATTCAAATGTAATGTGACTCCACCCACGGAGAGCGCACGCTATTCAAATGCAAATGGCTGAGGTAATCCGCGCAATCCTGTGAACGCCCCCATCAGCTCGAGAAAACCAAAACACAAGTTTATTCAGAACATTACTTGTTTACACCTTCTCGCAGCGCTGTGAGGAATAATGAGGAATACGAGGAATACGAGCTGAGGAATACTAGTAAGTTTTTCCTTCTCGGGTTTCTGTTTATGAATGAATGAACGGCATAGATGCGCGCTGTTTACCACAGCTGGCAAAAAACAATATTACGTGACAGTTCTCCATTATGGACGCGAGTGCTCTAAAAAAAGCACTACAAGACTTTCAAACTTTCACAGAGACCTCAAAACAGAAAGTACAAATCCTTTCTTTAAAACAAATTTCGTTTTGTATCAATTGTATCTTAATTTTAATAATTTTTTCATTAACAAATTTCCTGGATTTCGTTCACTAGCCTACTGCGAAGATCACGAGTCAATAGCCTATCGTCAACTTCATCTTTGCCAGAAGTTAAATTTAAATCGCGTGTGTGAATGAATGATGATGTTTTAGCAAACTGTATTGCTATACTGAGATGAGTAAAAATTGACTGAAATATGTTGAAATAAAATGTAGGCTATTTGTATAAGCAACGTATTAAACTGCAAATTAACAATATGCCCTAATATTTCATGAAAACAACGTTACAGTCAGGCGAAATATGAAAGACAACATCTTGTTGACTAGATTTGGGTACAGTTTTTACTGTAGAATATACTGCCACGTCAAATAAGCTTTTGTTTAGCAATTTCTATATATAAATTACTATTTTTGTCAAAAATAAGTCATCAACTAAGATGTTAGCTGTTCCAATGTTGACTAAATTCTAGGGCTGACTTCTAATAGTCGAGGATTCGACGATTCGATTCGGAGAGGTCTGATTCGACTATGAACCTCATAGTCGAATACATGGGCGTCAGTTTGGTTTGAAATGTGCTGGGGACAGAGACGCATTCGCATTTTCAGAAGGGCTGGGTTCAAATTTTTTTTTTTTTTTCGCTTTCGCGCAGTTCATGTTTTGAAAGACGATGTCCTGTAGCTTACTAATGTAAATAAATAAAAATGTATTCAAAAATCTGCTTCACATTTTCAGCAGGGCTGCGGAGCGGCTGTGGGTTGACTCCACACGGTTCTCATGGGCTTTATAAGTTCTAACGTGAAAAAAGCTTTACGTGGTTTAATGTACCTAAACAATGATTACCAAATTTCCCTCTCATATTGCTCCTCATATCCACTGAAAATGGTCAAAAAATCGAACCCAGAGTCCAATTATTATGGACGTTATCTGATATTAAGCGTTTCTGCTTCACATTTTCAGCAGGGCAGCGGAGCGACTGTGAGTTGACTCCACACGGTTCTCATGGGCGTGAAAAAGCTTTACGTGGTTTAATGTACCTAAACAACGATCACCAAATTTCCCTCTCATATTGCTCCTCATAACCACTGAAAATGGTCAAAAAATCGAACCCAGAGTCCAATTATTATGGACGTTATCTGACATAGCGTTTCTGCTTCACATTTTCAGCAGGGCAGCGGAGCGGCTGTGAGTTGACTCCACATGGTTCTCATGGGCGTGAAAAAGCTTTACGTGGTTTAATGTACCTAAACAACGATCACCAAATTTCTCTCTCATATTGCTCCTCATGTTTATGAAATGTTATGATATATGTGTGATATGTTTTGTTCATCTGGCTTTAAATGAATAAAAGGTATTTGTTACATACCATGTTTTTCTTTTAGTTTTTTTAGCTCTTTTGTTTGAAATGGAAAAAATCTAGCTGCTATCTAAAAAAAAAAAAAAAAAAAAAAAGGTTCGACTATCAGTCGACTACGGCAAAATCTAACGAATCAGATTCGACTATGAAAATCCTTAGTCGAAAACAGCCCTACTAAATTCAAACTAATGAATACATAGATAAAATGTAGGCCTATAATCATTTTTTTTTTTACAAAGAAAGAGTACACTTGAAATATTGTTGAAATTGTAATTATTGTTGTAATTGTAACCTTTTTAATAAAATAGCTAAACATATTTACAAGATAGATGTAAGCAAAATCTTAAATGGTCAATATAAGTCTTCTTCTAAATATATCTTTTGTCCTTGCATTGTGGCTCAGTCAGTTTCACACCTGAGTGAATGGCTCATCATTATGCAGAGTGGGTGGGACATTGTATTTCTCAGGTGTAAACCACTCCTCGTTCACGCCCCCCTCGCATATTGGCTTTCCAAGCAAAACCTGTTTTACATCAATTTAAATCAATGTATGGTTTTATGTGAACGATAAAGCAAGACTATTTTCACATAATTTTGAAGAAAAAATTCTAGGCGAGGA
The DNA here is from genome assembly GCF_963993115.1 of Abramis brama. Classification (NCBI taxonomy): domain Eukaryota; kingdom Metazoa; phylum Chordata; class Actinopteri; order Cypriniformes; family Leuciscidae; genus Abramis; species Abramis brama. The sequence goes on from NC_139977.1 coordinate 1,062,260, forward strand.
CATCCATTAGTCAAAAGTCTTATTGACACATATTTACTATGTGTTTTGTGGCCTTATTTCAGAAATGTTAGTTTTTAGTTTTTTCAATATCCATGCATAAACATTATTCTCTCAAAAATGAAAACATGTACATACACGTGGCTCACATATTATTGTAGCTCTGTTTGTGCTTTATAGAGTGAATTTACACCTTTGCCATTAATATGTTTATAAGCAACTGAAAAAAGCACAAATGTCAGGGCATGTCAGAACTTCTCAAGGGCCCCAAAAACAGCCCAGACCCCAGAGGGTTAAGAGGTAGGGCCTAATCTTGTTATTTGACCTCAGATGTGTTTTCTTCGTCTCAGTCACGGAGAGCACAAAAATTATCGCTCAAAGACAAACGAGGCGCGGGAGTAGAAATAAAAGGGACAAGTTTTATGTAAGCTGTGCCATTTCAAGTAGTAAGTGTGATAGCCGGAGCAAGCAAATGCACTTCAACATAGAAAAAATAACTGTGCTTCAGAATCAGCTTTATTCGCCAAGTGTGCGGCGTTTAGCAGCATTTATTATATTATTATGGGATTTGACAGTATGATTCATAGATTAAGTGCTCTAATGGATCATATATACACAAGTCTTTAGAGGGTTTTTACTTTTAGACTAGTCGGTTACAAAACTTGTTGTACATAGACATCTTTGACGCTCTTCAACGAGCGCTTACACAGATACACACGGGAGCATTTCAGAGCAAGCGTCTATAAGTGGATTCGTCTATATAATTTACTTAAAATGTTGAATTTAATTTACAGACTGAAAAACATTTAGTGCTGTTTTCTAACAGTTTTAACTTTAATAAAGAGAGAAAACCTGCATTTAACCTTTACACAGGCATTTTGTTTTCATAGTTAGACAGATATCGTGATGTATCATTATTGTCTAGCAATATATCGATTATCGCAGAATTGCTGTATCGTGATATTATCGTTATCGTGAGCCATGTATCATGTATCGTATCGTGAGGTACCCTGTGATTCCCACCCCTAGCTCCTAATATAGTTTACAACATTAGCTGAGATAGATTTTTTTATCCTTAAGAAAATTCATTATAATAGTATTTATTTAAACATATATAGACATTTTTTTTAAAGGGATACTCCACTTTTCTTGGAAATAGGCTCATTTTACAACTCCCCCAGAGTTAAACAGTTGAGTTTTACCGTTTTCGAATCCATTCAGCCGATCTCCGGGTCTGGCGGTAACACTTTTAGCATAGCTTAGCATAGATCATTGAATCGGACGAGACCATTAGCATCTCTCTCAAAAAAATGACCAAAGAGTTTCAATATTTTTCCTATTTAAAACTTGACTCTTCTGTAGTTACATCGTGTACTAAGACCGACGGAAAATGTAAAGTTGAGATTTTCTAGGCTGATATGGCTAGGAACTATACTCTCATTCCTGCGTAATAATCAAGAAACTTTGCTGCCGTACCATGAGTGCAGCAGGCGTAATGATATGACACAGCACCTGAAAATAGTCCCCAGCTCGGTAACCAATGAGTCCAGCTGGGGACTATTTTCAGGCGCTGCGTCATATCATTACGCCTGCTGCACTCATGGTACGGCAGCAAAGTTTCTTGATTATTAGTTACACGATGTAACTACAGAAGAGTCAAGTTTTAAATAGGAAAAATATCGAAACTCTTTGGTCATTTTTTTGAGAGAGATGCTAATGGTCTCGTCCGATTCAATGATCTATGCTAAGCTATGCTAAAAGTGATACTGCCAGACCCGGAGATCGGCTGAATGGATTCAAAACTGATAAAACTCAACTGTTTAACTCTGGGAGAGTTGTAAAATGAGCCTATTTCCAAAAAAAGTAGAGTATCCCTTTAAACAGTTTAATAAAAAAAGATAAAGCAATATTGTGTTTATTTTACTCCCCCCTGCTGTACCGAACCGTGACTTCAATACCGAGGTACGCACCGAACCGTCATGTTTGTGTACCGTTACACCCCCAATGTTCACACATTTATACAATCTTACCACAGTATCTCCAGTTTACAGTGGGGATCCTTCAGTCCATCAGAGAGCAGCTTCACTCCTCTGTTTCCTAGTTTATTTCTAGACAGACTCAGTTCTCTCAGGTGTGAGGGGTTTGATCTCAACGCTGAAGCCAGAATAGCACAACCTTCATCTGTAACACCACAATCCCCCAACCTGTAGAGAACAATGACACTCTTCATTCTCTCAGTTCAGGATCTACAGCTCAGATAATCAGGAACTTCACAATCAGAAACAGAGACTTAATCCATGACATGATTGACAGGTCCAGTCTAAAGCATGAAGTCTTTATAATTTCTCCAACACTGTACCGCAACTGTCCTCTGACTTGCACACATCTAGAGATGTTTATATTTGATCCGCTTGCCACCGTACTATTTTTTTTAAATGGCACGGTTTGGGGAAAATTGTCACAGTTATGTTATGTTAAATTCATTTTAATGGACTTTTAATTTGTTTATCTTCAGTTACATGTTTCCTTTGTTCTGGTTTCCCGCCACTCATGAGTTACTATGGTTACTGATATGATTAGTCATTCTGTTCAGCTCTGTCAATAATTTCCCTTGTTTGCCTTACTATTTAAGTTGCTGTGTTTTTCACTGGTTTGGTCACATTAATTTTAAGTTGTGTTTGCTCGCTTGCCTTTTGGATTGTTTGCTTGTATGGAATTTTTAAAGCCTTTTTTGAACATGATCTTCATCTTCCTATGCTTCCTACAACCTAAACGTGACAAACATATTAGTGATGGCGAAGTGAAGCATTCTGAACCAGCAAAGCTTTCAACACAATTGTATTAGAAAAAGGTTCATTACTCGAAGCTTTTCAAATCAGAGCTTGACGAGGACCTCTGCTGGTGAGAGTGAGGGAAAGCGCTGTCACAAAAATGTTTAACAACCGACCAATGCTTTAATCTTAGAAGCAAAAATCAATGAATGAATGGAAAGATGAATAAATGAATGATTCAATATATTAAATAAATGACAACAATCTGTTCAATTGCATATTCTAGTAACTCAAAACAATAAAATAAACAATAAAGAACAATAAAACAATAAAGACAACATTTTGTATTGTGGATGTGGACATTTTTCCTGTTTGTAAACAAATAAAACTCATGAATAGAGTATACAAATGCAGTTTTAAGTAAATAAATACAGGTGCACTCTGTCGCTGTGAGAAGCTAGCGCAGTGAATGGGGCCTGAGAGTGTGTTGTGAGTGAGGGCGCGGGTGCAGCCTCCGTGTTGCCAGATACACATTTTATATGTCTTTTTGGACTCGTTTTTCCCATTTATTGTGACACTTCATGCCCTCTTCAATTACACACGCAAATGTGGCAGTGCGCGCTTTATGTCACTTCATTATAAGCACAAAAGAAACTACAAGCATGATGCAACATTGTAGTTGATGTCAATTAGTGAGTCATGAAATTACCAAAAAGTGCCAATAAATTATGCAACTTATTAATATATGCAACTCTTATTAAACATGTGTACAGTTGGTTATAAATATTACCAAGAATGTAACCTCAGAAGAAGAAACTATATTAATTTACAATTAAATTTCAAATGTTTAGTCATCACTACTCACCGAAGCGTCTTCAGTTTATAACGTGGATCCTCCTTCAGACCAGAGAGCAGCTTCACTCCTGAGTCTCCTAGTTTATTCAATGACAGATCCAGTTTTCTCAGGTGTGAGGGGTTTGATCTCAGAGCTGAAGCCAGATCAGCACAACCTTCACCTGTAACACCACAATCCATCAACCTGTAGAGAACAATGACACTCTTCAGTCTCTCAGTTCAGGATCTACAGCTCAGATAATCAGGAACTTCACAATCAGAAACAGAGACTTAATCCATGACATGATTGACAGGTCCAGTCTAAGGTTCAGACCTGCTTCTACATGCTGCTTCGGGGGGTTCATTTCAATATCAGAAAAAAATGTCATAATCATTTAACTCATGTTTTCATCATAATAATAAGTACAGTTATGTCACTTTTGAAAGAATTTAATGAAGTTTTCTTACAGCACACATTGTCAGTCTTTTAGGCTTTTGTGTTAATTTTGTTTTACTGTTTTGTAATTTTCAATATTCACATTGGGAGGGAGTGTAACAGTATATGTATTCATCCTGAATCGTACAGTACGGAAGTCACGGTTCAGTGCATGCAGCCGACACATTCAGTCACAGACAATCCACACTCCAATCCAGAAGGGGGCGCGCGGCAATGCAACGCTGTTTGCTAACAGTAAAAAGCTCAGAAGAAGAAGAAGAGATTTCACTCAATATGTTCAAATCTATAATCCTATGTTTCGACTGTGTAACGATATCAATAAAAGAATAAGATCTCACGTAGCATTACATTTGCCTCATGCATTTAGTGTCGACAGCAGGTTAGTTCGCTAGAGAGATTAACTCTAGAAAGAAGCATTTCGAATATGCACTATATTAGCCAATTCATTATATTTACTTAACCTGTTAGTAATGTCTTGATTTTATAATGTATGTTTAAAAAAAATGGTCAAGTGATTATATTTCAAAAATGAATTGGAGTAGAAAATTAACTTTATAATTAGATTTAGAAGGTAATGCAGAACCTGCCTTATGTGCAATTTACACGTTTTTATTTTTTTATTTGAGCGTTGATTATTAAATTGAAAAATAAATAGCAAATGAATTTAATAATTGGGCTCTGTTGTTAATTGTAAAATGTAATATTATAGTTCAGTTCAGTTCAGTTTCACTTTATTGTCATTCAAACATGTTAAACATGAAGGAACGAAATTCGTTTCCCAGGTCCAGCAGCGTAATACAAAATAAATAAATATTTACAATTCTAAGACAGACCCTATATAAAACATATAAAACGTAGACCTATATAAAACATTAAAAATAGTCTTAACCATAATAAACAATCAGAGCCATAATTTAACCATATGACATCATTAAAGTGCCTTATGCAGTAGCAGCAGCGAGCGAGCAGAGGGCAGGAGGAGCTCTAAACCAAGGAGTTCATAAGCCTCACAGCCTCTGGAAAGAAGCTGCACGTTAGCCTTGTAGTTCTTGATTTAAGGCTGCGCAGCCTTCTGCCAGTGGGGAGGGTGGTAAACAGTTTATGCGCCGGGTGAGTGGAGTCCTTCATAATATCTGATGCCCTGCTTCTGCACCTGCTGACATAGATGTCATCTAGGGAAGGAAGGCTGTCATTTGTTGTTATTTTCTTAGCAGACTTAACTACTCGCTGCAGCGCCTTCCTGTCAGCTGCAGAGCAGTTTCCATACCAGACGGTGATGGAGGATGTCAATGCGCTCTCCACCACACACCGGTAAAAAAAGGTCAGGATAGCAGGGTTGAGGCCGGCCTGCTTCAACCTCCTCAAAAAGTACAAGCGTTGGTGGGCCTTCTTAATAATGCTGGCTGTATTTGTGGCCCATGTGAGGTCGTTGGAGATGTACAAGCCCAGATATTTAAAATTGGTCACCATCTCCACAATTACTCCATCAATGAAGATGGGAGGAGGTAGAGTATGATCTATCCTCCTAAAATCCACAACCATCTCCTTAGTATTTCCCACATTGATGCAGAGATTGTTTTATCTGCACCAGACCACGAGTTCCTCCACCTCCTGACTATATGCTGACTCGTCATTATTAGATATCAGTCCAATCACAGCCGTGTCATCTGCAAACTTCACTATGTGATTGCTCAGACGTGTTACAGAGCAATCATATGTGAGGAGCGTATACAGCAAAGGGCTCAAGACACATCCTTGTGGGGAGCCAGTGTTGAGTATAAGGGTGGAAGATGAGGTGCCGTGGATCTTAACCGACTGTGGCCTGTTTGTCAAGAAGTCCAGGACCCAATTACAAAGGGAGTCCCAGCAGCAGCAGTTTGTTTATTAATGTCTGTGGAATGATGGTATGAAAAGTCCAGGAAGAGCAGCCTGACATAGTAATCCCTGTTCTCTCGGTGGGTGAGAGCAGAGTGGATGACAGTTGACACTGCGTCAGACACAGACCGGTTCCTTCTATAAGCATACTGGTGGGGGTCCACCTTGATGTTAACAGTGTCCTTCATGTGAGCCAGAACCAGTCGCTCAAAGCATTTCATGATCAGTGGAGTGAGGGCCACGGGACGATAGTCATTCATACTTTCCACTACTGATTTTTTAGGCACTGGTACAATAGTGGACGTCTTAAGACAAACAGGCACAGTATCTAGGGAAAGTGATAGATTAAAAATATCTGTTAGCTCCCCTGTAAGCTCCTGAGCACAGTCTTTAAGAACCCGGCCAGGGATGCTATCTGGACCTGCTGCCTTGCGTGGGTTAATCTGCCGCAGCGTCACTTCCTCAGCAGACACATTGAAAGATAGCTCACCTGGAGGTGGTGTGAACCTGGTACTTTTGGAGGAGTTGGATAAGTCAAAACGAGCATAGAAGGCATTTAGAGCATCAGGAAGGGATGGGTCCAGAGGACATTCTGCATCCTTTCCTTTATATCCTGTGATACACTTAATGCCCCTCCACATGCCTGGGGGTCATTATTGTAAAAAGTAATGTGTAATGAAGGGCTCATTATAGGGGTGGGACAAAATATTGGTCGGGCGATATATCGTTGTCCTTCTCCGTGCGATAAGATAATCGATACGCTGCCGCCAAATATCGATATTTAAATTAATAAAATAAGGCACTCTAAATAGATTTCCCTGTTCCCAGCGTCGCTACTTCATGGCTCCTTGAGGTAGCGCTAACACATGAATGAGGGAAACGTGAACATAAGTTAACTAGCCTAAGATTATTAAGATTTTTAATAGGGATGTGCAAGACTAGTCGACTAAACTCTACAGCTGCTACTAGTCAACATTGAAAACAATAGATTACACAGAAAAAATAAAGAAGATTTAATGTTCCTGTGAAGAGCAGGGCGCGAGCCATGGAAACGGAGTGAGGCCGGTGGAGCAAATGTTAAAGAGATAGTTCACTTTTAATTTTCATTTAATTGTAATTTTTGGGTGAACAATCCCTTTAATGAACGTCACTGAGCGCTGCACCGTCTGGAGTCCCAGGAGCTGTGAAGGATAAGAGGAGGAGTGACGACAGTGGAAGACGAGAGAAGACTAGGCCTGGACATTTACATTGTGTTTTGTCTATGTATGGGCAGTTGAAGGCACAAGGCGTTGAAGTTTAAAAATATTTATATTTAAAAGTATTTTAAATATCACATTAAAATAAAAAACTTGGAAAGATAATACATTAAGAGGTAGGGCCTAATCTTGTTATTTGACCTCAGATTTGTTTTCTTCGTCTCAGTCACGGAGAGCACAGAAATGATCGCTCAAAGACAAATGAGGCGTGGGAGTAGAAATAAAAGGGACAAGTTTTATGTAAGCTGTGCCATTTCAAGTAGTAAGTGTGATAGCCGGAGCAAGCAAATGCACTTCAACATAGAAAAAATAACTGTGCTTCAGAATCAGCTTTATTCGCCAAGTGTGCGGCGTTTAGCAGCATTTATTATATTATTATGGGATTTGACAGTATGATTCATAGATTAAGTGCTCTAATGGATCATATATACACAAGTCTTTAGAGGGTTTTTACTTTGACTAGTCGGTTACATAACTTGTTGTACAAAGACATCTTTGACGCTCTTCACCGAGCGCTTACACAGATACACACGGGAGCGTTTCAGAGCATGCGTCTATAAGTGGATTCGTCTATATAATTTACTTAAAATGTTGAATTTAATTTACAGACTGAAAAACATTTAGTACTGTTTTCTAACAGTTTGGACTTTAATAAAGAGAGAAAACCTGCACTTAGCCTTTACACAGGCATTTTGTTTTCATAGTTTGACAGATATCGTGATGTATCATTATTGTCTAGCAATATATCGAATATTGCAGAATTGCTGTATCGTGATATTATTGTTATCGTCGTGAGCCATGTATCATGTATCGTATCGTGAGGTACCCTGTGATTCCCGTCCCTAGCTCCTAATATAGTTTACAACATTAGCTGAGATAGATTTTTTTATCCTTAAGAAAATTCATTATAATAGTATTTATTTAAATATATATACACTTTTTTTTTTAAACAGTTTAATAAAAAAAGATAAAGCAATATTGTGTTTATTTTACTCGCCACTGCTGTACCAAACCATGACTTCAATACCGAGGTACGCACCGAACCGTCATGTTTGTGTACCGCTACACCCCAAATGTTGACACATTTATACAATCTTACCACAGTATCTCCAGTTTACAGTCCAGATCCTTCAGTCCACCAGAGAGCAGCTTCACTCCTCTGTTTCCTAGTTTATTTTTAGACAGATTCAGATCTCTCAGGTGTGAGGGGTTTGATCTCAACGCTGAAGCCAGATCAGCACAACCTTCACCTGTAACACCACATTCCCACAACCTGTAGAGAACAATGACACTCTTCATTCTCTCAGTTCAGGATCTACAGCTCAGATAATCAGGAACTTCACAATCAGAAACAGACACTTAATCCATGACATGATTGACAGGTCCAGTCTAAAGCATGAAGTCTTCATAATTTCTCCAACACTGTACCGCAACTGTCCTCTGACTTGCACACATCTAGAGATGTTTATATTTGATCCGCTTGCCACCATACTATTTTTTTAAATGGCACGGTTTGGGGAAAATTGTCACAGTTATTTTCTGTTAAATTCATTTTAATGGACTTTTAATTTGTTTATCTTCAGTTACATGTTTCCTTTGTTCTGGTTTCCCGCCACTCATGAGTTACTATGGTTACTGATATGATTAGATATGATTCTGTTCAGCTCTGTCAATAATTACCCTTGTTTGCCTTACTATTTAAGTTGCTGTGTTTCTGATTGGTTTGGTCACATTAATATTAAGTTGTGTTTGCTTGCTTGCCTTTTGAATTGTTTGCTTGTATGGAATTTTTAAATCCTTTTTTGAACATGATCTTCATCTTCCTATGCTTCCTACAACCTAAACGTGACAAACATATTAGTGATGGCGAAGTGAAGCATTCTGAACCAGCAAAGCTTTCAACACAATTGTATTAGAAAAAGGTTCATTACTCGAAGTTTTTCAAATCAGAGCTTGACGAGGACCTCTGCTGGTGAGAGTGAGGGAAAGCGCTGTCACAAAAATGTTTAACAACCGACCAACACTTTAATCTTAGAAGCAAAAATCAATGAATGAATGGAAAGATGAATAAATTAATGATTCAATATATTAAATACATGACAACAATCTGTTCCATTGCATATTCTAGTAACTCAAAACAATAAAATAAACAATAAAGAACAATAAAACAATAAAGACAACATTTTGTATTGTGGATGTGGACATTTTTCCTGTTTGTAAACAAATAAAACTCATGAATAGAGTATATAAATGCAGTTTTAAAAAGTAAATAAATACAGGTGCACTCTGTCGCTGTGAGAAGCTAGCGCAGTGAATGGGGCTTGAGAGTGTGTTGTGAGTGAGGGCGCGGGTGCAGCCTCCGTGTTGCCAGATCCACATTTTATATGTCTTTTTGAACTCGTTTTTCCCATTTATTGTGACACTTCGGGCCCTCTTCAATTACACACGCAAATGTGGCAGCACGCGCTTTATGTCACTTCATTATAAGCACAAAAGAAACTACAAGCATGATGCAACATTGTAGTTGATGTCATTTAGTCATGAAATTACCAAAAAGTGCCAATAAATTATGCAACTTACTTCATATGTTAGCTGGGAATGATTTACGTGAAGGTGTAATATAATATTTGTTTTTAACCTAGCCATTATGCCTTGGACATTATAATAATTATAATAATAATAATAATAATAATAATAATATATTCAGTTCTAACTCAACCTGTTAACACTGAACAGAATAGGGAAACTAAAAGCACCAGGATCGGAACAAAAAGTGCATTTATGGTAGGAATGGGCATTTAAAAAAATATATATATTCGATGATCGCTGGGAATTATTAAATTATTATTAGAAAAACGCACCCCTCCCCCACATACTTACTGGTAAAACACGTTTGCTCAAATTCTGCTCCAACATAAAATTTCTCTGTAATGTAGGCCTACTATACGTGTTGTAGCTATTAAAGAAAACGCATTTACTTTCATATGCATGAAGTAACAGCATGAGTAAGATAGGATCATTAGATGCGCAATATATCGGGAAACATATGGAGTGGGTCAGACATGATTTTGACCACTTCATAAAGTTTTCTTTTGTTTAAAGCCTTTCTTTAAAGCAATTTTTTTTTATATAAATTGTATCTTAATTTTAATCGATGTTTCATCAACCAATTGCCTAGATTTAATAAATGAGAATATTTAACAAATATAGCAGACAATAAACAGGACATGGAAGTGCCGGCGCGATCACTTGCATTGCTCGTGAACTGGAGCGCGTCTCATAAATGAACCGAAACTCAGCGTATAGGCTACTTTACAGACATGAGAAATATATACATAGAAAGCTTGAAATTTTAGACAAAACAATTCAAAACTAAAAGAAACAGACTACTCTCTTATGTAATCTTATGTAAAAAAAAAAGTGCATTTCTCACTATAGGCAGGTTCACTACATTTGGACATTTTTGTGCAATTCTATTTATTAAACGTGTAAATACTTTCCTAACCGTTACATATAGTATTATAAATGTCGTGTTCAGACGTTCGTGATATAAAAAAATAAACTTAGAATAACTTTGAAAATGGAGTGAACACGGAGCAGTCTTTCCATAAGCGGGAATGTAAAACCTGGAGTGGACCCAGAGCGGAGTAATAATAGAACACTTAGAGTGGAGAGAGGAACGTGCTTTTGCTCCACTCCAGGCTTTATCACATCCCCCTCAGCAGGGTGAATACACCTCGTCTTTCCTTAATTTAAGACCTATTCACACTAAAATTAAGACATTTATTATACTATTTGAGAAATGTACGCCTATTTACGATCTTAAAATTATGAAAAGTGAATTTAAGACATTAAGGACAGGCGGGAACCCTGCAAATAACGGAGATCCATCGTAGCGACAGAGAACTTTAATCCCTGTATTTATTCATGTTTGATTTAATGACACTCTTCAGTCTCAGTTCAGGATCTACAGCTCAGATAAGCAGGAACTTCACAATCAGAAACAGAGACTTAATCTACGGCAGAGTCAGTGGTTAGGATTAGGCCATGGTCTGTGTGAATACTCGATTCTGATTGGCTGGAAGGTGTGTGTTCAGACTGTTTAATGCACAGGTAGTTATATTAACTATATAAACTCTTTATATTATATTATATTATCTATATTAATATAACTATATTAACTCTTTCCCCCACAATATTCTATTCTAGCTTCATGCATTCTTTTTTATCAACACTTGAATGTTGGCAATTTTCATAAAAAAGCAACGCTTTGAGCATAAACTTGAGAAAATCAAGCTTTTGTCGAAGACTACATCCAGATGTGATTCAGAACAATGATCAAAACACTGATGGAGTAGATCGAGTCCATCAACACCTCAAAGCTTTACAGTCCTGAAGCTCATCCTGGGTCGACATTTCATTCAGTAACTTTAGGCAGTTTGATTTATATGCTGATTAATGTTGGTGATCGTGTTATTTTACATGTGCATATTACATATGATATCGCTTGTCTGTGCTTCTTTTTCACATGTGTTTTGACCTGTTTAAAGCTGTTATTGATGTTTGCAGCACAATATTTGACCAGAAGGAAAAAATTGACGGTTATTTTCGTCAGTTACTGCTCGTTAGATCAAGTATTCTGCCCGCTTTGAATCAGACACAGAGATAAAGTAGTGTATAAGATTACTTTTATTTGAATGAACAAATTATAGTATTTATTTGAATTAATTAGAGAGAGAGAGAGAGAGAGAGAGAGAGAGAGAGAGATTTGTACCTGTGTCTCTTCAGCTTCTCTCTATTAACAATGAATCTGTGAGTTGAATTACTTCAGAATAGCGATGTAACCCCTTCGTTGCTGAGAAATATAATGTAGCAATTCAGTAGCAAAGCTATTTTATTACTTAAAGTTGCAGGACAGCGTTGATAAGTTTCTGTGCTCCTGAATGTTACTGTGTGAGCAGCGCAATCTCCTCTCTCTCTCTCTGTGTGTGAGTGACGTATGTGTGTGTGTGTGTGTGTGTGTGTGTGTGTGTGTGTGTGTGTGTGTGTGTGCTTCAATGAAAACAGTGCATTAATATAGAACGGTGATTAAACTGAACTGGATCTACCTGGACTCTGAATGAGCTAAGTGGAATGGATTTGAGGAAGCAGCAACGTGGAAGTCAAGGCTGTAGCTAAAACACGGAATGGAGTTTAATTTAAACTGTAAATCTGTGTCCAGGGTTAAGTATAAGCATATACTATCCGGGTTAGATGGAGCATGAGACACATTAAGCAAGATTCTAGATTTTCTCTTTATGCTGTTACATATTTATGCAGTTATATAGGGGCAACAGATAAAATACCATATGAAATATTAGCAGGCATGGTACAGCATATTTCATAGTATTAGAACAAAGAACAATAATGAATTGCCATTTCAACCTAAATTTGAGTCAAATAGTAATTTACCTGTAATTAAAGACCTTAAACTGCAATAACACCAGTGTTAGGCACAATTTTTTATTATTGCTTGACACAAATTTCACAATTTCAATTTCATTAATTTCTTGTGATTTGATTTAATATTGACTCATTTGGATAAATATTAGGTTCACAAGATAGGCGTTAATTTTTCTCAAGAAAAAAAAAAACTCACCTAATGCTGTAAACTTACAGAGAGCCCTGTCAGCTGGTAGTATTATTTAAAGGACAAGTTCGGTATTTTACACTTAAAGCCCTGTTTACAGATCGTTTCTGATGAAATAGAACTGTTAAGATTAAAATTTGGACAGATGCTGCTGTCCCGAGAATTTTAGGTTTCTTCCGCGTTCCCCAAAACCTCCAGAATGGGTGTATAGGTGCACTCGAACACTCCTTCCTAATACGCATTAAACTTTCGTTTACAAAGACGTGAAACTCACCGAGTGGTCAGGGTTGTTCACTGATATGCTCACACAAAAATCGCTGCAAAATATGCTTTCCAACAGGTTTTATCGTAGTTTTTGTCCAACTCCATTGACTTGTATTGAAAGAGCTGTGTGAGGTACGGTATTACTCCGCCGCTTCTTCTTCTGCTTCTTCTGTGTATTCAATGAAATGCCAGTGGTTTGCTTGCAATTGGCAAAGGTGCATTATCGCCACCAACTGGGCTGGAGTGTCTATTATTCAAGCTCTCAGCGGAAGAATGTACGGGTGTGAGACGTTTGGAAAAATAGGTCCACAGTTTTACAACCAGTGCTCGAAGTGGGGCGGTACTCACCGGTACGCAGTACCGGCACTTCTGCATTTTACTCCAAAGCGTACCTGCACGTTTTCTTGCGTACCGCTACTTCTCGCATGTAGCCGGTACTCTACCACTGACAAAAAAAGCGTCAGTGTCACGCCCATTTCACATATATACTCCGTTTGCAGTGCGTATGCGGTGCTTTTTTTTTTTTCGCACCCATATTAACAGGTTAGAGCTTTCACACTGCACGCGGATGCGGTCCGGCAATGCGTTCCAGGAGCGGTGCATATACAGCAGTCCAACGATCGTTTCCACACCGAGTCTATTTTCGCTGTGCTGCACGCGCTGAATTAAAGTGACAGCGCGTGGTTCGTGGTCAAAATTAACACAGAATATGACATTATATATAATTTGTATTATTTAAAATTACTTTTAACATTTAAAAACAGACGTTTTCAAATTCCAAAGCTTGCAGAAGGTTCCTAATGGCAATACTGACTTAGGCTACAGCTTTCCTGGTAGCCTTGAGTGAATTAACTTGTCTAAGAAAATGATTCATAAAACGTATAAATATCTGTTGAGCCTATGTTTACTTTCGTCATTGACACAGACGAAAATTAAAAGACTAAGTTCAGCTTTAGGAGGGGAAGAAATAGTCCAGGATAAGAAGACTGAGAGAAAAAGAAATATGAAGATGAGGAGAGAGCAGGTATTGACAAATAATCTAATGACAAGGTTTTAAAGATAACCTATTTCTTATAATTTTTTGGCCTTCAAAAGTCCTAAATTGCACATATGTAGATCAGAGAAATACAAATTTTCTCGGGGGAGCATGCCCCCGAACCCCCCTAACTACGGGGGGGCTTGAGTCTGGTTGTCCAGGGCACAGGAAATTGTTAATCTGGCCCTGGGTGAAGGCGGTGAGGTAAGGCAAGAGAGTACCGGCACCTTTTTCCCCCCACTTCAAGCACTGTTTACAACGAATGGTAAAACACCTGTTGGAAAGCATATTTTGCAGCGATTTTTGTGTGAACATATCAGTGAACACCCCTGACCACTCGGTGAGTTTCACGTCTTTGTAAACGAAAGTTTAATGCGTATTAGGAAGGATTGTTCGAGTGCACCTATACACCCATTCTGGAGGTTTTGGGGAACGCGAAAGAAACCTAAAATTCTCGGGACAGCAGCATTTGTCCAAATTTTAATCTTAACAGTTCTATTTCATCAGAAACGATCTGTAAACAGGGCTTTAAGTGTAAAATACCGAACTTGTCCTTTAAGGTTAAATTAACCTGAATTAAATATAATGCGTTTTTTATTATAATAACAACTTTATTTAATGACATAAGTAAAAATATAATAAATATGTAATATAGTACACATATTTAGCAAAATACTCTCAATAGCTCTTTTTTTCTAGCCAACTAATGTGCTATAGCCTATATTATGGTCATTAAATGGCTTTCCTGAGGTAAATGTTATGTGACATAATTGTTCTCCAGAAAATGTATGTGTCGTGAGAGCGTGTGAAAAGTGTCAATTACGTGAGTCTCAGAGTGAATGCGTGAGAGTTGGCAGCTCTGATATAAGTCATGTCAGAATGTATGTCATGAATTAATGTCAGACTGTAAGATCTCAGTTATCATTGATGTCACACTGTAAGATCTCAGTTGTCATTGATGTCAGACTGTAAGATCTCAGTTGTCATTTATGTCAGACTGTAAGATCTCAGTTGTCATTGATGTCACACTGTACGATAAACGAAAAGATAATTTGACGGTCGTTGTTGGAGAATCACTGCAGGACTGAGAGGCAAATCTTCTGACACTGCCAGAATTTCGTCTGAGGTAAAATTGTAAAAAATGTAAATGTAAAAATGACTGTCGCAGCGGTCATTAATCGGCTGTCATTGAACATGTCAAACTAACAACAAACCCCCCCACACTTGGTTTTATTGCCTAATGGAATGTCAAGCAACTGAGGTTTTAGGAGTGGAGCAGAATTAAAGTGTTAATCTTTACTCCTACTTAAATCCTACATTTTCTATATGTATAACCACTAAAGAAATGTAAACATGGATGTAAATTCCCATCTCATAATTTTTCTTTTACGTGGTGTAGTTTGTGTATTCTGGTAAACTTTGGTAATAAGGTTAGACAAATCAGGTGTGTATCGTGTTTAGTTCCTTAAGCTTCATCTCCATTTGTAGCCTAGGGTACAACACATTTTGGGTAAATCTTATTTCTAGCCATGTAACGAACTTTAAAATGTTTGTAAATATGCATATCTTATGTAACTTGATATTCTTAAAATCTTCATATGACGTGTGTGATATCGTTGAAATTCTCTCAATCTAACGGAGTCGAATTCCGATAACAGAATGAAGTAATATGCATTATTTTACACTTTTTCATATTTCGGGAGCCGAACAGCTCAAAGCCCATCTCATCATGACTCATTCAAGTGGGCGTGTCTAAACAGGACAAAGGAAAAATCTTCCCGCCCGAGATGCTCTAAGATGATTGGTCCGCGTACGCAGAGCAGGCGTCAACCCATCCTTTACATAAAAGACCAACTCAGAAAATCTTCGGAGAGCACTTTTTCCGTGAGAGGTTTTCAAGATCCATCCATGGCTCCCTTTTAGGGAGCATTCTCCGTTTTCTCTTTTATTTCTCTTTAAGTCTTTTCTTTATTTTCGTCTTCGGACTCTCCTGAACGTAGCCGGCAACGTCAGCTCAAAGAAAAAGACTCTTTTGAAATGACCGCGCTCCTCTTCCTTAGGGACACACGAGGAAGCACTTTTACGAACCCTCTTCGTCGGCGAGAAGATCCATGGCTCCTTCGGGAGCTTTCCTCCGTTTCTCAATTCTTTTTCTGTAAGTCTTTTCTTTATTTTCGTCTTCGGACTCAGCGAAGCAAACGCAGCAAGCAACTTCAACTCAAAGAAAAAGACTCTTTTGAAAAGACTAGACGAGAGCGCAAGCCCTGCAGAAACACACGCACGCTGCTCTTGACGCACGCACGACTCTGCGTTCTTCAACAACAAAGAGAACCATTTTGCAAGATAAGTTTATTGAACTTTTAAGGTGATTTGATTCCTTGTTGTCTCTCAAAAGGTTACATCTGGTCTGTGATTTTGCCTAACTGTGATCTTTCTTTGATCGCACATGTTAGTTTCACTTTCTCTCATCTCTCTCATTGTCCGATTTCATCCTCTCCCTCTCTCATCTGTTATTCGTTTAGTCTTGTATTTGTTTACGTGTTCTGTATATACATACATATTTACTCTGTGTGAATCGTAGTTATGTATTCATTAGTTCAATTATTAAATTCCATATATTCCTGATTGTCTCAATGCTCATTTTCAAGTCAATGATTTGTTGATCCAAGCTACATGCTTTATCTTGTTACGATTTCAGTAACCTAAATTTTATAAGGACAGGAGAGTTGCTTCAATGGCCAGAAAACAGCTTTCTTTGAATTATAAGAAGTGATAACATTATTGAGAAGTTAAGTTAATCTTACGGCTGGTTGCTGGACAAACACTGTTCGATAATTACATTAATTTCCATTAAGGGTTATCTCAAATAAATCGATCTGAGATAGGACTATTGATATATGAATGAGGAATTACAATTCGTTGTAATTGATTATTCATATGCAATCGATCTAGTTTCAGCTTCGATAATTTAATGTAACCGTAATATGCAATATATTAATCATATTCATGATTAATTATTAAAATTCCCTATAGATCATTTGAGCTATTTGTTAATGTACGTACCCAGTGCAGTTACAGTGTGTGTGTGTGTGTGTGTGTGTGTGTGTGTGTGTGTGTGTGTGTGTATTCTGTGAATTTTAAAAAGCAATTTTAACCAGAAAAATCTAAAATTTATTCCCAAAATCGTGCAGGCCTTTCTCTTGATATCAGTATGTTCACTTTTTTATTTTCAGGGCCCAGATGCCACTGAGGACTTCAGTGAACATGAACATGGTAAAGTGAAAATCAAACACCTTGGAAATGAAAGGTATGTACAATGTTTTTAGGAATGGCACAAAGGTCTCTGTCTTTGGATCATTGTTTTCAATAAGTGCTTTTTTGGCATTTGTTGTGTGTATCTTTGGACTATGTTGTGTTGTAAATAAATCCAAACAATTTAAAAGCCATTCTTTTTTAAATCTCCTCATTTACAGTATTGTGCAAGGTTGCCCAGAATGACAGGGCCTGATAGCTCCTAATAGGGCCGTTAGGGGAGGGTCTTTGTCTTTCTCAGGTGTGAAAACAATACATATTAATGACCTCCGCATAAAGCTTTTTCACACAAAACACGTCGTAAAAATTGTAAATCAATATATTGTCTTATCTGAATGAGCAGTCAGGGTGATTTTCACATAGTTTTAGAGCAAATATTCTAGGCTACGTGATACAATTTTCAAAAGTCTTGTGAAGAAATAATCAGTATGGGTTTCATGGACTTATTTCAGTGAGAATTTTTTTTTTTTGTATTTTCACAAACCACTCATAAATGTCATTATCTCAAAACTACAAACTTTTACATACATGCTGCTGATATATTATCGTAGCAGAGTTTGTGCTGAATACAGTGTAATTAGACTTTAGCCATGAAAATGTCACAAGTAACAGAAATAACCAGAAATGTCAGAGCATGTCAGAACACCTCCAGGGCCCAGAAAACAGCTCAGACCTCAGAGGGTTAAGAAGGAAATCTGAGGATTACATTAAATAGGAATGTCCTAAGCCCTTGATCACTTGGATTCAGCTATGGAGTTGATTTATTATTAAAATATTCTCTTACAAATTTGTTTGATGTAGCATTATATATGTATATAGGTGTGCTTAGGCAGTATTAAATATTTTAAAGATAATTAATATTAGTTGTTTGGGGTGGAGGTAAAATAAAAGCTATCATGTTGTCTACATACTCAAAATCGAGGGGTCAAGGGTCTGTCCATATAAATGTCTCGGTTACTAAAGTAACCTCGGTTCTCTGTAGATGAGGGAACGAGTGTTGAGTAAGCTATCTTACGCTAAGGGAAAATCCCTTTTCTCGAGAATACTGAAGCCAAAAATTATCCTTAATTTTGTATTAATTTCAAACGCATTTGCTGCACAGAGCAGACCTAGGCGAGGCGGCTCGCGCGCCTATTGGTCGCTCTGCGGCAACTGCTGCAGCCTATCGAGGGACTGCTTGTGACGTAAGCGCCAATGAGGGCGCGTGTATCACATCCCGCCAGAATGGGCGTGGCTTATGTCTATATAAGCCCAGTCCCGATAGGATGTTCTTTGGTTTTACACACTGAAGCGAAAACAGAACGTAGCACAAGCACGGCAGGGTTACGCAACACTCGTTCCCTCATCTAGAGAGAACTGAGGTTACGTTAGTAACCGAGACGGTCTCTTACGAGAGTACTCTCGTGTTGCGTAAGCTAGCTTACGCTACGGGAACCCAATGTAAAACGCTGTGCGTGCTAAGTGTTGTCCACAACATAGTCCCAAGGGCAGGTGCCCGGGGTTATATCAAATCCAACTAGACTTGATGCAATATAACAGTCAGGAAGTCGGCCTGAACTGTGAACAGACAGTTGGACTGAGCACAGTCCGCTCTGTACGCATAACACGCACACCTGCCAGATATAATCGAGCAGGGCTACTGCACATCTGTTTAGACTGATAACAGTTTAGCCTGTAATGCAGGAACTTCTAGGTTATAAAACCTTATAAATGTAGACGGAGAGGCCCAGCCTGCCACCGTACAAATATCATGAAGTGATATCCCGCTGGACCAGGCCCATGAAGAGGCCATGCCTCTGGTGGAGTGAGCTTTAACGCCAAATGGGCAGCGAAGGCCCTTGGACGTGTAAGCCAGCGCAATAGCGTCGACTATCCACTTGGATAGGCTCTGTTTTGAGGTGGCTAACCCTTTGGTGCGGCCACCGAAGGAAACGAAAAGCTGTTCTGACTGTCTGAAACCAGCCGAACGGTCCACGTAAATTCTCAGAGCCCTGACCGGGCAGAGAAGATTTGCATCATTCTCGCTGTTAGATCTCGGGAGGGGTGACAGGGAAATCACTTGTGCTCTGAAAGGGGTGGAGAGCACTTTGGGGACATAACCATGTCTCGGTTTGAGGATGACTTTGGAGTCATTAGGCCCAAACTCGAGGCACGTGGCACTCACGGAGAGGCGAGAGCCACCAGAAAAACGTTTTTAAATGAGAGATAACGCAGATCAACTGACTGCAATGGTTCGAAGGGGTCACCTTTCATGGCCTCCAGGACTGTGGAAAGGTCCCATACGGGAACCAAGGGGGGTCGAGGGGGGTTCAGCCTGCCCTGGCACGTGCGCTGCTCTCAGCGAGCGCAGGTTGTGCTAAGACCACACGAGGAGGCGTTCCGCCAACGAGTGTAGGTTCCGTGATCTGAGACCGCCCTGGCGGTTTATGTAGGACACCTTGAGGCGTGCGCGGCCAGTGGTCCAAGCGTGACGCGCATCTTCAGCCAGTACTGAAACGGGCGCATGCGAAGCAAGCCCAGCCGAAGCATCGCTAAGGCTGAAGCCATAAGGCCCAGCATCCTTTGAAAACTTTTGAGAGGTGTGAGGCTGCCCGTTTTGAAAGACGCTGCTAGACGCTGAATACTCAGGGCGCGCTGCGACGTAAGCCGCACTGTCATAGACACTGAGTCTAACTCTGTTCCCAGAAAAGAGATTCTCTGGCTGGGAGACAGCGAACTCTTGGTCCAGTTGACTTTGAGACCTAGATTCTCTAGGTGGCTGAGTAGTAAGGCCCTGTGCGTTATCAATTCCGCCTCTGACTGCGCTAGAATTAGCCAGTCGTCCAAATAATTCAGCACTCGCATACCCCGTTGTCTCAGGGGAGCGAGCGCCGCGTCCATGCACTTTGTGAATGTACGAGGTGCTAAAGACAGGCCGAACGGCAGGATGGTGTATTGATAAGCCTGGCTGTCGAAGGCGAATCTCAAGAAAGGCCTGTGACGGGGTGCTATTTGGATCTGAAAATAAGCATCTCTCAGATCCACTGAAATAAACCAGTCCCTCGGGCGAATTTGCGCAAGGATTTTTCTGGTCGTGAGCATTTTGAATGATCTTTTCAAAAGAGCTTTGTTCTAACGTCTGAGATCTAGGATGGGTCTGAGACCGCCATCCTTTTTGGGTACTAAGAAGTACCGGCTGTAAAAGCCCGACTCGCTCTGAGTCACCGGGACAGTTTCTAGAAAGTAAGTGGGCTACTTAGTCTTTCACTTTGGTTTCGACCTTGGCTCGAAAACGCGGAGGTCTGCGAGCGAACTGCAGCGAATAGCCTTGCTTTACAATGTTCAACACCCATTCTGACACACCCGGGATATTTCCCCATGCTTCTGCACTTAGGGCTAGTGGCAAAATGATTTCTGGGCTCTGGTCGATGTGTGCCAGAGATCCAGCATGATTGGGTTGACACATCGACACTGTGCTTACAGCACTCATGCGAGGCGGTTTGCTGTTGACGGTGGACAGCTGATTCGCACCGGACACTCTGGCTGCGAGGAGCGGCGAGTGTCTTATTGTACGAAGCCCTTTTGGTGTGTAACACCGGGCGTGCAGTGTTTCTTAGTAAGCGCGAGCACTGAACAGCGGGCGCGCTTCTTACACTTAAAACACAGCTGGTGTTTGCTGAGGGGAGCCCTAAGTGAGTGTGTTTCACCGAGCGGACAGTGTTTATGGGAAGGAGTGGGCACTGAGTAGTGGGCACTTCCCTTATATTTGAAACACCTGTGGCTTGAGCCGGTTTCATTGATATGGGCCGTGAATGAGTGAGTGTTACTGAATTGGCCGTGCTTATTTGTAGGGGTGGAGGGGGGGAGGAGGAGGCCTGCAGCGGCTTGAGGAGCGCGAGCGCTAACAAGAGTCTCTGGGCTGATGGCGCTGTGAAGCTGGCGGCGGAGGCGGTGGCGCTGTGTTCTGGCTGGAAGGCTGCTTTTTGAAGCGGCCTGCAGCGGAACTCGAGTGCCTGGGGATGAAGTGTCGCATGGCCTGCGATGTCTTCTGCACCTCTGTGTATCGCTCAGCAAATCCTTTGACAGAAGGGCCGAAGAGACCCGCGGGTGAAACCAGCGCGTCAAGGAAAGTGGCTTTATCGGCGTCTTTCATGTCCGAAAGCGTGAGCCACAAGTGTCTCTCGGTGACGGCGAGAGAAGCCATCAACGTCCCAATGGCCTGTGCAGCGGACTTAGTGGCTCGCAGCTCTAAGTCTGTGGCGCTTCTCAAATCCGTGAAGTTAGTCGGATCCGGGCCCGTCTCCAATGACCGGAGGAGGTTTGCCTGGAAGATTTGCAGCATGGCCATAGAGTGAAGTGCCGAAGCGGCCTGACCGGCGGCGGCGTAAGCGCGGCCGATGAGAGCCGATGTAGTCCGGCAGGCTTTGGAAGGCAGGGCAGGTTTGGACCGCCAACCCGCGGAGGGCAGGCAGAGATGAGTGGCTACCGCTTCCTCGACCAGAGGAATAGAGAGGTAGCCTTTGTCTCTCGTGCCGTCGACAGACGAGAGCGTCGAGGAGACAGGGGTACGCAACCTTGCAGAATATGGCGCCTTCCAACACTTAGACAGCTCCTCGTGCAGCTCAGACAGAAAATGAGCGGGCCTCGAGCGAGGCATTGAGTGGCGTCCAGGGAGGAAGCATCCGTCAAGCCTGTTAGGCGCAGGCTCTTTGGCCAGCGACCAATCGAGGCAGAGGTCCTCCGCGACCTTTGTTAGGAGGCGGAGAAGCTCAGTGTCAACGCTAGCCCGTAATCTACTGGACTCTTGTATGGAAGGGGCGGGGTCCGGAATGGAGCCCGACCACTCTTCACTACCCGAGGCGAGGATAGAGCAGCTGTCTTCCTCAGCGTCGTCTCCCTCGAACTCATACAGCACAAAGGTGGCCGGTGCGGGGTGTTGGCCATCCGTGAGCGAGGAGGGAGACTCAACCAGCGAAGCACGGGGGGATACAGCCGGCGTGTCTTTGCGGGGAGAAACATCCTCCGGGGGTCTCTGCAAGCGGTGCTTTTTACGGCGCGGCCCAGACGAGAGAAGCGGAGGGGAGGAGTCCATGTTAAGTGATGCCAGTCGAGCCCGCAGGGTCGACATAGTCATCATTTCGCACTCAGGGCAGCCGCCCTGGCAGAGCGTGAGTTGAGCGTGGTTAATGCCCAGGCAGGAAGCGCACAGGATGTGGCGGTCCCCGTCGATGAGCTGGGCTCTGCACGAGCCACACTTGGAACGAGGCATTTGCAACAACGCCTCGTGCTCTTTTAGAAGGATAAGTGTGTGTCGCGGCGGTGAACACACACAAGCTTTGAAAAAGGATATAGGCGCTGGATAGCGCAGCAGGAACGGTGGCTGAAGGCGGCGAGAGGCGACCGGCTTCTTCAGGCACTTTGTATCTGCGAGGCAGATGGCTCGTCCCCCTGAGGTGCTTGTCCCGGAGCGACAAATAGGCGCTCGCGCTGCCTTGCCTAGGTCTGCTCTGTGCAGCAAATGCGTTTTAAATTTATTACACACTGGCGGCAGGGATTCCCCCGAGGGAAAGTGCTTAGGGAAGTTCACGAGTGTGTGCCTAAAAGTGAAGTGTATCGCAGCCCTGGTTGGAGCTAAACTCTGCAGGACATCGCCCTCCAGGAGCAGGATTGAACACTTCTGCTGTAATGGATTATAATACACATGGAAGATTTTGAAACAGTTTCAACTCAAATAAATATTTAATGTCCTCAAAATTATTCATTTAGTGAAAAGCCGTGTAATAAGTGTCATGACTGTATATTATCCCTTAAATGGTCTTCTTGTTTGAGCTTGTTCGTTCGTCTTGGTTCAAATCTGCTTGCTAGGAACATTTTTACTTTGCGGAAGCATTGAGTTTCCAGATAATATAATAGTTAAAGTCAAATCAATATTTTGTATCCAATTATTTACTTATGTGGGAAATAAATGTATAATTAGCAGGATAATATACATTCCAACGGTTCTCATCACAAAATAAACCTGACAGGGTGATCAGGACTGAAACAGAAGGGTCTTGTATCGCCCTGAATGCACAGCTAGACATGGTTTATCCATTACATATAAGTATTAGTAATAAAAACTCAAAAACTTTGGAAACAATCTAGGGGTGACCCCAAATAGTCGAAGATTCGATGCTTCGATTGGAGGAGCCTGATTCGACTATCGATCTCACGGTCGAATCTTCGCAGAGGTGTTATGATCATGCCACTTTGGCTATATGAGGGCGCTCAATGTCTGATTTCACATAGAACTATCGGTTTTCTGTCAATACGTTAATATTCAGCCTATTATGATAATGCTGTATATAAAAATGTGCAAAGAAATAAGCTTTTAATAAATATTTTTTAACGTGCGTGAATAAATCCAAACACCCCGCGTGACAGATTTAAGTTTCACTTTCAATCCGTAACCGACAGAGGAGCGTCTTGGCTGCAAGGATTTAAATATTTAAAATAACAATGTCTGCTGGTATAAGAAAATATAAAGTGTGGATGTACACCGTCAGAAAGGATATTCTCCAAGGCTGGATAGCATCAGGAAAACCATGATCGCACTTCTGCCGGCCAACGTAAACAAGTTTCACGTTAGAATTGTAGGCTATTTTATCCGCGCGAACAATTTGAAAAGACTCCAACGGACACAGACAGAGTGAAAGATTGGATTTGTTCTCTCGATCAGGTAGGGTACAAGTGATTTCAAAACTTTTCAGACGGTTCTAATTAGATTTTTGGATGCTGTGAGTGTGAACATTTTTAGCTAAAAAGACTGCCACTCCAATTTAGCATTTATTGTTGTTTCTGCAGTTAAAAAGACAAAGTTGAAAATTCTGGCTACTATCGTTATTTTAATAATTTCTTTATTTTTATTTTATTTATTGATCTGTCAGGGTTATCTAATCTATTTGTGTATTGTGTTTTGAATATATGTTCCCCTACACTTTAGGCATTTTGCACACAATTGCTCATCTGTGACTTGATTCTGATTTATTTCGTTTTGTATTTTTTTTTTTTTATTAGAAAGGTAGGCTATATTCTGTTCTAATTTAATTTAGTAAATTAATTGTTTTTTCGGTTTATCGATGTTGTGCATAGAGCCTGCTCGCACAGGTCATTTAGCCGATTTAGTTTGATTTGTATGTGAAATGCAAATCCTGTATGTGGCCTTTCTGGAGTTATTTATGTTATTTTTTAGTTTTATTGATCCAAAATGTTTTTATACATTTTCTTCTATATCTTTGTGTGATTTTCTGTACATCGTGGCTTTGAAATGTTAAAGCCCCGCCCCCAGCCCCTTACCACAGTTTCTCCAGTTTACAGTGAGGATCCTTCAGTCCATTAGAGAGTAGCTTCACTCCTCTGTCTCCTAGTTTATTTAATGACAGATTCATTTTTCTCAGGTGTGAGGGGTTTGATCTCAGAACTGAAGCCAGAGTAACACAACCTTCATCTGTAACACCACAATAACTCAACCTGTAGAGATTAAAGATACATGGTGAACTGATACCAGCTGCAAACATAGAATAAAAAGTGTAAAATGTGATTTCTAAAGGCAGTAAAACATTCACATAAACATCATTAGAGAACAAACAACATCAATATATATACACTATTGCTGTTTGCTGTCAGTTTTGATCCCCGTCACATTCAATCCTTCATCACGTCTCACACACTGACCTCTACAATCATCAGCTCTCACACACACACACACACACACACACACACACACACACACACTCAGCTGCTTTAGTAAGTGTGTCTCACATGTACCAGAAAATGAACCACTTTTGCTGCTTTAGTTTGAAAGCACCTGCTAAAATCATAAATGTGATCATGTTTTATCAGTGTAGTGATTGTTGTCAGAGTGACTTACTGAGCTATTCTGGATTCTTTAACCACAGGCAGCAGCTTCTCAAGAACTTTATCTGCTCTTTTTCCTGCTCCAATAAACTGATTTAGATCAAAATCATCCATCTTCTTCTCTGATGTCAGCAACACATAAACCAGAGCTGACCACTCTGAAGAGGAGAGTGTGGTTTCTCTTATTTCTCCAGATGTCACATAACATTGGATCTCCTGCATCAGTGAATCCTCACCCAGTTCATTCAGACAGTGGAACAGATTGATGAATCTCTCTGGAGAGCGATTCTTCCTGATCTTCTGATTGATGTACTGAACTGTTTCCTCTTTGTTGTAGGAGCAGCTTCCAGTCTGTGTCAGTAGTTTTCGTAAGAGAGTCTGATTGGACTCCAATGAGAGACCCAGAAGGAAACGCAGGAAAAGGTCCAGATGTCCATTCTTACTCTGTAAAGCCTCATCCACAGCTCTCTGATGCAGCTCAGATAATGAAGGATATTTCTTCTGGTTTAAATCCTTAGACAACAGACTTTGTTTGGTTTGTTCAAACACATGTATGTTCTTGTTTGTAAAGTAAATGTGAGCATATAGAGCTGCTAGATGTTCCTGGATGCTCAGATGAACAAAGCAGAAGACTTTCCCCTGATACAAGCCCAACTCCTCTCTGAAGATCTGAGTGCACAATCCTGAGTACACTGATGCTTCTGTCACATCAATGCCACACTCGCTCAGGTCTTCCTCATAGAAGATCAGGTTGCCTTTCACAAGCTGCTGGAAAGCCAGTTTCCCCAGTTTGAGAATCATGTCTTCATCTTTCACTCTCTTCTCATAGTCCTTCTCATGTCTGATGTTGGTCTGAATGATCAGGAAGTGTGTGTACATTTGAGTGAGAGTCTTGGGAATCTCTCCTCTCTCTGCTTCACTCAACATCTTCTCTAGAACAGCGGCTGAGATCCAGCAGAACACTGGGATGTGGCACATGATGTGGAGGCTCCTTGAGGACTTCAGGTGTGTGATGATTGTATTGGCCAGACTCTGATCACTGATTCTCTTCCTGAAGTATTCCTCCTTCTGTGTGTTACTGAAGCCTCGTACCTCTGTCACTCGATGGACACACTCAGAGGGGACGAGATCCGCTGCTGCTGGTCTGGAGGTGATCCAGATGAGAGCAGAGGGAAGCAGATTCCCCTCAATGAGGTTCGTCAGCAGCTCGTCCACTGAGGCTGATTCAGATATATTACACAGTTTCACTTCGCTCTTAAAGTTCAGAGACAGACGACACTCATCCAGACCATCAAAGATGAACAACACTTTATATTCTTCACTGGATATTTCCATTCCTTTTGTTTCAGGGAAAAAGAGACGAAGAAGATCTGAAAGACTGAGTGTTTTGTCCTTCATCAAGTTGAGCTCTCTGAAAGCAAGTGGAAATATGAGCTGGATGTCCTGATTCTCTGTCCCTTCAGCCCAGTCCACAATGAACTTCTGCACAGAGACTGTTTTTCCAATGCCAGCGACTCCCTTTGTCAGCACAGTTCTGATGGGTTTGTCTTGTCCAGTTAAAGGTCTAAAGATGTCATTGCATTTGATCGGTGTGCCCTCTGTTTCTGCTCTCCTGGCTTGTATCTCAATCTGTCTCACCTCATGCTCATTATTGATCTCTCCACTTTCACTCTCTGTGATGTAGAGCTCTGTGTAGATCTCATTCAGGAGTGTTGGGTTTCCCTGCTTTGCTGTTCCTTCATACAGACACTCAAACTTCTTCAGCAGATTTGATCTGAATCTGCTTTGCACCAGTTGAGAGTCATGACTGAAAGATTAAAATAATAGATTACAACATGAATTAAAGATGTGAAAGTGATAGTAAAATAAATAATAATAATAAACACTGTATTATTTTAAAAGTAATTTATTAATTTGGCTAGTGTGACTACAGTGAGTTGGTATAAGTGGTCCAAAGCATGGATGTAAACAAATACTCAGGGTTTGAGGGATGAAATGAAATGGCATTTCTAAATGTCTGTCTAAAAAAAGAGGAAGACACATCCAAATTCCCTACAACTGGTGCAGGATCAATACTAAATATTTGCACAAAGAAAACAGCAACATTTTGATAAAAATACTCTGACGAAGATCTTTTTGATTGAAATATTGCAGTTTTATTTTTCAAATAAAGGATGTGGTTAAACAGATTTTTCATGATTATTATTATCTGTCCAGACTAAAATATTGTACCTCAGACCAGTTGATGTGTGTTTTTCCTTAAATGTTACTGATGTGTCCATAGACTGATCACTCTTCATGGACACACAGCTGGACTCCGGTGAGTTTGATCTCTTCACATGTAATTCACTATAATAGAAGAGAGACAATAGAATAGAGATATTAAAATATGGAGAATATGAAAATATCTGGTGAGTTTGATCTGTGTAATTGACTTTAAAAGAAATAGTGACAAGAAGAATTATAGTTAAAGTGATAGTTTACCAAAAAATGAAAATTACCCCATGATTTACTCACCCTCAACTTCCAAGCTTTATAATGGCAGTGAATGGAGGATGAGATTTTGAAGCCCAAAAAAGTGCATCCATCATCATAAAAGTAAATCCATAAGGGTTACCATGGGGTTAATAAAGTCCTTCTGAAGCGAAGCGGTGCGTTTGTGTAAGAAAAATAACCATATTTATAACTTTATCAACTACAATAACAAGCTTTCGCAAGTCGACTTACGTCAAAAGGGTAACACTTGACGTGATGTATGACGAAGGATGTAGGAGTATCGTAAGCTTTGACGCCTCTCACGGTTCAAACAAAAATGGCTGGGCAACAAACTCAAGCTCCTCCCACATTTCTCTTTAAAAATGATCGTTTAAACTTAATTTATGACTGGTGTTTTGTTTTGCTTGATCCTCAGCGCTTCCGCGTTCGTAATGCATCATGCGTCAGGTCAAGTGTTACTCTTTCACCGTAAATCAATGTGTACAGCCGGCTGTCGGAAGCTACTTATTTTAGTTGATAAAGTTTTAAATACAGATCTTTTTCTCACAAAAACGCATCGCTTCACTTCAGAACGCCTTTATCAACCCCTGGATCCATATGGATTTACTTTTAATGATGGATGGATGCGCTTTTTTGGGGCTTCAAAATCTCATCCTCAATTCACTGCCATTATAAAGCTTGGAAAAGCTATGACATTTTTTAATATAACTCTGATTGTATTCGTCTGAAAGAAGAATGTCATATACACCTAGGTCCTAGGATGACTTGAGGGAGAGTAAATCATGGGTAATTTTCATTTTTGTATGAACTATCCCTTTAACTTGACAATTTTACATTGCACCATGGCAGTTATCTATCCATCCAAAAGGTTGTACCTCAGATCAGTTGGTGTGTGTTCTCCCTTAAATACTGGTGGTTTGTCCATAGACCAGTCACTCTTCATGGACACACAGCTGGACTCCGGTGAGTTTAATCTCTGACTGTGTGATTGACTTTAAAAGAAATAGTGATAAGAATAATTAATGTAGTTAACATGACAATTTTACATTGCACCACGATAATATCCACAGTGGTGTGAGAAGTAACAAATTACTAATAGTCACGTTACTGTAATTAAGTAGTTTTTTTTTCAGAAATTGTACTTTTTTGAGCAGTTTAAAAATTGTGTAATTTTACTTTTACTTGAGTAGCCTACATTTAAAGTGATGTATCGGTACTTTTACTCCGCTATTTTCCTTCTGTTTGTGGTCGTTACTCGTTACATGCTTGTTTTAAAATTTTATTTTTATCCATCAACGTGATTGGATCGAGTAATCGGTCTCGTAACTGTTGTCAAATCAAATTATGCATAGATAACTTTAACCGCTAGCCTTACCTGCTGTTACTCGTGGCTGCTGCAGTTGGTGAGAGTTCTCCTTTAAATTCTGGTGGTTTTCCCATAGACTGGTCACTCTTCATGGACACACAGCTGGACTCCGGTGAGATTGATCTCTCCAAATGGAATTGACTTTATCAGAATAGGAGACAGAAACTCATTTTAATTTAGCTTATTTTACATGTAGATAAACCTCATATAGTGAATCTATCCAAGCACCAGTCTAGCTCTCAGAACACCTTCCCAATCATGGCAAACATGCAGAACACCCGTTTATGTGACCATCCCGAAAGTATTCACAGCTCTTCACTTTTGTCACATTTTGTTATGTTACAGCCTTATTCCAAAATGGATTAAATTCATTATTTTCCTCAAAATTCTAAAAACAATTGTTGTGTTTTCTGTGAAGTTTTGTCATTTGTGAAGTTTTGTTATTTACATGTTTAATTAAATGTTTAATGTTTAAATTTACTTTAAACTAGAGCTACCAATGTTGCAAGTTACACTTTAGCAGCTCAATAGTGTAGTGCCTCTTTAAGAGAGGAGTGTGCTGTGAGCACATGTGACCGGTATTTACTACGTGAAAAGGAAGCGAGATTCATTCAGTTTGTAATAACTTTCAACCCGGTGTGCAGCCACTTGGTAAGCTCTCATAAATTCAAATGTTTTCTTGTCTACTTTAATGATGTATGCTTTATGTTATCTGCTGTCGCCATGCTATGTTGTTGTACTGTGTTTATGTCCGTTGCACGTTAAAGATAACGCTATTTCCGCTATTCTCCGGTAGATCAAAGCAGTTTAGTTTACTGATAGAGATCACGCTATGCGCTGTATGAGTTATAAATTGACGAGGTGGCGAAGCCGTGGGATTAACATTTAGATTCATAACATTACTATACTATACGTGTTCATTTGTATTTACTTTATTTAGTTTTATAATGTTTAATGAAGTAGGAATCACGGACTTCCTGGTATGCCGCGGGGCATTTTGGGAGCTGTAGTTTGCTGCTTATAGAAACGATTGCATGCATTTTGCATAGAGTTGTGGTGGGACTTGAGTATGATGCATAATGTTTGAAGTGTGAATTGTGTACATTTAAATTATGAAACTATTATTATTATTATTATTATAGTATATTAATATTATTTATATTTGTATTTTGATTAATGTTATTTATTGTTGCTTATTGTTATTGGGCTGTTAAGGTAAAGAACTGGGACTGGTTGTAGTATGCACATGGAAATTGAAACGTTGCATTTCTTGTTATTTCAGGTTTATTACCTGGTTATCTTTTGTGAACCAAAAAATAAATAAACAAACAAATGTGGAATACCGAGTAATATCCTCTTTGTACACTGGGTTGCCCTTTCCGTGGGAATAAAACGGAACAGTAATAAACCAACGGCCCAAGAGCGTTAAGCCAAGTCTGCCACTGCCATATCAGCATTGACCAGTGAAGGAGCACCAAGGGAAGAGGAATAGGCCAAATAGACCCCTCTGTCAATAGCGCCTTGGTCAGTGCAGAGAAAGGAAGATGGATTTGGCAGAATTAGTGTCCCTAAAAGGAAAGCGCTCAACAGCACAGAGCTCTTTCAGCAAGAGAGCCAAAAAGCTGTTCCTCACTGTAGACCTCCTAGAAAAAAAGGTGCTCATCGACGAGATCAGAGCACTTGGTGTGGACTTTGGAAAGCTGCACGACACTGGACTCGAATATGTTGATGCTCTAGGAGAAGTGGAAAGTGAGGAAGAAAAAGCAGAAAAAGAAGCGGCTCATGTAGAGGAGAAAATGGCGACGTGCCTTGCCACCTATACAGAAACGCTCCGGCTCGCTAAAGAGACGTTATGGTCCAAATTCGCCTATGTTGACCTTAAATTGTACGCCGATGGTGCAGAGGAGAAATGTGCTGAAGTGGAGAACACTGATCTGAAGGAGTTGGCAGATGAAGACTTTCAAGTCCTGAGAGAGGGCCTGGTGGAGAGAATCAAAATGCTTGAGCAGAAGGTGCTTGAATGGGAAGGTCTTGTCCCTGGAGCCAAGACAACAGTGTATAAGCAGCAGCTATACAAGCTGGTCAACAAACTGCATGACTGGGTGCGGAGCTGGCAAAAGTTGAAGCGGACAGAAGAGGTCGACGGAGGAGAAGAGGTTGAAGAAGCAGGTGCTAACGAAGAGCATAGCGAGTCCGAAGAGGGGCCCACTAGAGCTGGCACGCAGCCTCAAATCCCCAGTGTAACACCTGTATCCAGTACTGGAGCAGCTGCGTTTCCATATGCACCACCACAAAGCATCTCTGGCCTGCATCCCGGAGCATACGGCTTCAGACCACAGATCAGTCTTGAAAGAACACGCCTGCCCACGTTCTCGGGAGACATGACCGACTACTATCGGTGGAAGGCTGAGTGGGAAGAGCTGGAACAGCTGGGAAACCCACAGAGAACGGCTGGTGTTACAAGGTTCCACCTCCTGGCAAGTCTCAGCGACAGGGTTAAGAAAGACTTGGTTCTGTCCAGCTGTGCGTGGGCGGATGAAATGTTCAGGCGCCTCGACAACCGTTTTGGGAACAAGGCGAAAATCGTCCTGAAGATATCTGAGGAGGTTCAGGGCCTACCCCCCGTAAAGGGTGACAACCCTAGGAAAGCAATTGAGCTGATCCAAGCAGTGGAGCGGGCCCTTAGTAACCTTGTGATCCTGGGAGAAGAAGATGTTATAAAGAACCGTTGGGTAGCGCAGTCCCTTGAAAGCAAGCTACCAAGCTCTCTGAAGGAGAAATGGATTGCACACAAGACTGAGGCTGTGAATGGTTTTGCTCCACATAATCATTTTGACTGCTTACTGCGCTTCCTGAAGAAGCAGGAGGCAATCCTGGAGGAGCTGGATCAGCTGGAGGTAAGCCCTAAAGAGGGAAGCTCCTCAGTGAAAGGCCTGGCAGACAAACCAGAAAGAGGAGTCAAGAAAGCATTCTCCAAAGCTACCTCAGGCCGTAGAGAGACTCAGTCGAAGCTACGCTTGGGCTCGTGCACTGCCTGTGCTGATGAGACTCACGCTGGCAGGCTATTTGCTTGCAAAGCCTTTAGGGAGATGGATCTCCAGAGGAGAAAGACCCATCTAAATACCCATGGGATTTGCAATCGTTGTCTGTGCCTCCACCTAAAGGATGGCCGTTGCAACCCGAAGTTCCTCTGCAGTAAAATGGACTGCCGCAAAGAAGAGCCTCACCACTATCTGCTCTGCTCCAAGTCCATCGCTCAAGAGAAAGACGCTGGCAGAGAGGTGCAAGGTACCAAAAGGGTGGAGAGAAAAGGCCTCGGACTGACCAGCAAGCAAGAAGAGCTCCTGGCGAAAGTCACTCCGGAATTAAGAGCAGAATTTAGGAAGGCATTTTCCAACAAAGCCTCAACCACGGTCTGCACTGCTGGAGGTGGACTGAAAGAGTACCCAGTTATAATGATGTTACTGGAAGTGACAACTAACTCAGGCCAGATGATAGGCACTCTTATTGATCTTGCCTCTGACACCAACTACATAACAAACAACGCTGCCCAGCGCCTTGGACTGATTGGTGAGTGCATCAAGTTAATTGTCCATGGAATAGGAGGGATGAGAACAACAGTCACAACCAAGAGGTACTCCCTGCGACTAAGAGTGAAGACCACCAAGGGGACGGTAATGGAACACAAACTGCTCTGCTACGGTCTGGAGAGTATTGCGGAGATAAGTCAGCTTGTCACTCCGCAACAACTGCAAAAGATCTTTCCTGACGTCGCTATTGAAGAGCTGGTCCGCCCTGAGAACATCGATCTTTTGATCAGCCACAGGGAAGGTCGTCTAGTTCCACAGCCGTTCAAGTTGGAGGGAGATCTAGTCCTCTGGGACGGCCCATTGGGCAAAACTGTTGGTGGTACTCACCCTGACCTCTTCGAGGTAGTCGACCTAACGCTGCATCAGTCTGAAACTCACTTTGCAAGGTCTATGAGAACATCCTCAAGGGTGTATAAGGAGGTTGTTGTAGACACCAAAGACCTGAGTGAGAACCCAATGAGGATGGAAGAAGTGACCCTCAGCAGCACCATTGCTACGAATAAGGAGGTGTTTGATTGGTTCAAGTGGGATAGTATTGGAGCAGCGTGTGACCCGAAATGCGGGAGCTGCAAGTGCAGCAAGTGTCCTCCGGGAGGCAAAGAGATGACCCTTGGAGAAGAAAGGGACTTAGAAAAGATAAAGGACTGCCTCTTTTATGTGCTAGCGGACAAACACAGCGACGCCCCACACTGGGATGCGGCCTACCCATGGAAAGTAAGCCCAGCGATTCTGCCAGATAACCGCCGAGCAGTGGAAGCAACCTTCCTGAACACCGAGGCTCGGCTGGCTAGAGACCCTGTGTGGAAAGCGGCATATGGAGAGCAGATCCGCGAGATGGTATCAAGAGGAGCAGCCATCGAGTTCACGAAGGAAAAGATCAAGGGCTGGAACGGCCCAATCTGGTACATCAGCCATTTGGTTGCCCCAAATCCTCATTCTAGCTCAACGCCAGTGAGGATAGTCTGGAACAGTAGCCAGGAGTTTAAAGGGTTGAGCCTAAACAACCTCCTGCACAAAGGCCCTGATGTCCTCAACCCAATCCGAGGTGTTTTGCTGAGATTCAGAACGAGATTGTATGCTGCCCTTGGCGATGTTAAAAAAATGTATAATTCAGTGTGGCTGAAAGACGAGGAGGTCCACCTCCATCGATTCCTTTGGAGGGATAACCCCGAAGATGAAATCGGTGTGTTTGCCGTCGTCAGGGTCAACATCGGCGACAAGCCTGCCGGATGCATCGCTCAGGTTGCCATGAGAGAGACGGCAAACCTGCCTCAGTTTACATCTATAGTTGAAGAGCGCCGGATCCTGACAGAGGATTGCTATGTGGATGACATCTTGACATCGCATGATGATCTCCAAACTCTGATCAGGATGACCGAAGGAGTAGAAGAGATCCTAAAAGCAGGTGGCTTCTCTCTCAAGCCCTGGATCCTGACAGGCCAAAGTGGGAGGAGTGGAAAACCCACTGACCCCATCAACGTCAGGTCAACAGAACCCAAGACCCTGATACTCCCCAACCAGATGCGGGACGAGGAGAATAAGGCATTGGGAATGGGATATGAACCCGAATCTGACAAACTCCGTGTGCTGACGTCGGTGAACTTCTCAAGGAGGCGAGGAAAGATGAGGACAGGTCTGGATCTACGAGAGGATGAGATCAGAGGCAGCACTCCCGACCCTCTCACCCGACGCATGCTGCTGAGTCAGATCGCAGGGTTCTATGACCCCATTGGCCTGGCCTCACCTGCCAAGCAACGAGGAGCGATGCTTATAAGAGAGTCCTTTCAGGAAGCAGGAAAAGACCATTCCTCCAAGGATACCTGGGACGATCCTCTTTCACCACGTCTTCGAGAGGCTGCAATAAAACTCTTTGAGCAATATGTGAAGCTTGGCCAACTCAGATTTGACAGAAGTCTCACACCCCTTGGAGCCATAGGTCACCCGATGGGGATTACGTTTTCTGATGGTAGTGAAGCTTCCTACGGAGCCGTTCTTTACCTACGGTGGCAGACAGAAGATGGAGTCGTAGTGAAGCTGGTTGAGTCTAAGGCCAAGCTCACCCCTCTAGACCAGAAAGGTGATGTCATTAAAGCAGAGCTGTGCGGGGCTGTCTTTGCATCCCGCCTGAAGACATACTTCGAGAAGCACTGTTACATCAAGATTGATCAGTGGATCCATTTTGTCGATAGTCAGACAATCCTGGGAGCTATCCAAAAGGATAGCTATGGCTATCAGACATTTTTTGCAAACCGGATTGGAGAAATCCAAAAGGCTGGATCAGTAGATAGCTGGAGGTGGGTTGAAGGAAGACAGAATGTCGCTGACCTCATCACAAGGGGGGCATCCCCTGAGGAGCTTGCTGAAGGATCAGTCTGGCAGGAAGGCCCAGAATTTTTGAAGTTGCCTGAATCAGATTGGCCTGTGAAAACTGCCAGAGAGATCAATCCCTCTGTTGTTGAAGAGATAGGGGGACTTCGGAGGAAGGCGTTCTCGGCACTGGTCACAGTAGGAGCCCAGCCCAGGAAATGGTCAGGCCCAACCAGTGTTGCGCTTGTGCGCTTAGTGGACCCTCAAAGGTTCAGTTCACTGGCACGGTTATGCGGGACCATCGCCTGGATGAGACAAGCAGTAGAAATCTGGCTGGGCAACAGCCAGGCCCCAGTTCGGTCAAAGTGGGAGGCAAGACCATACCTGTCTGTGGAAGAAAGAGCAACAGCTTTCAAAGATCTAGCTCTTGCAGCTCAAGATGGTGTCGAATTCCGGGACACAACCCTGGATCGCCTGGTTGTTCAGAAAGAGGAAAAGACAGGACTTTTGTTCTGCGGAGGGAGAATCCAATGCTGGAATGAGGATAGAGTGGCTGTACCGCTAATCCCATGCCAGTCGTGGCTCGCAACCCTACTGGCCAGGGAGGCACATGAAGAAAACCATGAAGGTGTTGCCTCTACCCTTCTACGGACAAGAGGGAAAGCCTGGATCATACAGGGACGAAGAATCGTTAAGAAGGTGGTGAACAACTGTGTCACCTGCAGAAAGCAAAGAGCCAAGATGTGCCAGCAAGTAATGAGTGATCTCCCTCAAGAGCGTACCAAAAGAGCAAGCCCATTCGAGTATACAACCCTCAACCTTTTTGGTCCCTTTGAGGTGAAGGACGCTGTTAAAAGAAGGACAAGCAAGAAGGTCTGGGGCATTGTTTTCTGTTGTATGTCCTCGAGAGCCGTCCATGCGGACCTCACCGATGACCAGTCGGCAGAAAGCTTCCTTCAAGCATACTCCCGCTTTGTTGTTCTGAGGGGGCATCCAAGGAAACTATGGTCTGACAGAGGCACCAACTTTGTTGGTGCTAAGTTGGCTCTGTGTGAGCTGCATAAACATCTGGCTTGCCTGCAGGCTGCGTCCATAGAAGATGTAGCCGCTAAGAACGGGACTGAGTGGAAATGGAATTTTCACCCAGCAGATGCACCCCACAGGAATGGAGCTGCGGAGGCTGCTGTGAAGCTTTTGAAGAGGGCGCTCATGAGCCTTGGAGGAGCTACAGGATCTCTCACATGGGGGGAGCTCCAAACTCTGTTCTATCAGGCAGCCAACCTGACAAACGAACGCCCAATCGATGCCAGAGCTCAAGAACAGGAGGATTCGGTCGAGTACTTAACACCCAACTCCCTCATACTGGGTCGAGCATCGCTTGGAGGAGACACCAGCGGGCTTGACCTAGAGACCCATCCCTGGCGTCGTCTAAGGGCTATTCAAATCGGAGTTGACCGGTTCTGGGCAAAGTGGAGGGAACTAGCTGGTCCAAATCTGTTCATTCGACATAAGTGGCACCGGACAGAGAGGAACGTCAAAGTCGGCGACCTTGTCTGGATTGCTGACCCAAATGCTTTGAGAGGTCAGTTTCGTCTGGGCCGGATTTTGACAGTTTATCCTGACAGTAAAGGAATTGTCAGGGATGCTGACATTGTAACATGTACTGGCCTTCCTGTTTCCTTGGTGGATGGCCGAAAGAAGAGGAGTTCTTCACTGCCCATGACAGTTATTAGAAGAGACGTGAGAAGACTGGTGGTCCTTCTCCCGGTGGATGAAACTCATCCACCCCAGCCACCTTGACACCCGCCTCTTCCTGAACCCCTCTCATTTTGCACACTGCCCTATCCCCCTGGCCCAAACCCATCTCATTTACTGTCCAAACCCCTTTCACCTTGTCACCGCCCTAACCCTTGTTGGCTGGTTGGTGCAAGCCTAGCGCTGCCACCATGCCCATCACTTTGCACATACATGAAGAAGTTAGAGCATGCACATCCCATACCTCGCATACCCGGGCAGTACACCACACACCTGCCATAGGGATGTGATTGATTTGGACATTGGACTAAGCTGCTGCTCTTCCATTGGTCGTGCCTTCATCAGACACTTATATATAGACATTGTGCAAAGCTGTGGTTTAAAAAAAAAAAAAAAAAAAAAAAATATATATATATATATATATGCGTATAAACGTATGATTTGTGGAAAGGGAAAAATAAAGAGGGTGTCATTAAGAGGGGTCATTTGAGTGATTTTGGTAAGTTCCCTGGATTATAAGATCAGGAACTTAAGTGGGAGGTGTTGTGTTTTCTGTGAAGTTTTGTCATTTGTGAAGTTTTGTTATTTACATGTTTAATTAAATGTTTAATGTTTAAATTTACTTTAAACTAGAGCTACCAATGTTGCAAGTTACACTTTAGCAGCTCAATAGTGTAGTGCCTCTTTAAGAGAGGAGTGTGCTGTGAGCACATGTGACCGGTATTTACTACGTGAAAAGGAAGCGTGAGATTCATTCAGTTTGTAATAACTTTCAACCCGGTGTGCAGCCACTTGGTAAGCTCTCATAAATTCAAATGTTTTCTTGTCTACTTTAATGATGTATGCTTTATGTTATCTGCTGTCGCCATGCTATGTTGTTGTACTGTGTTTATGTCCGTTGCACGTTAAAGATAACGCTATTTCCGCTATTCTCCGGTAGATCAAAGCAGTTTAGTTTACTGATAGAGATCACGCTATGCGCTGTATGAGTTATAAATTGACGAGGTGGCGAAGCCGTGGGATTAACATTTAGATTCATAACATTACTATACTATACGTGTACATTTGTATTTACTTTATTTAGTTTTATAATGTTTAATGAAGTAGGAATCACGGACTTCCTGGTATGCCGCGGGGCATTTTGGGAGCTGTAGTTTGCTGCTTATAGAAACGATTGCATGCATTTTGCATAGAGTTGTGGTGGGACTTGAGTATGATGCATAATGTTTGAAGTGTGAATTGTGTACATTTAAATTATGAAACTATTATTATTATTATTATTATAGTATATTAATATTATTTATATTTGTATTTTGATTAATGTTATTTATTAAGTTGGCTTGAGAGAGCCAACTTACTGATATTGTACTTAAACTTATTAAGTTGGCTTGAGAGAGCCAACTTACTGATATTGTACTTAAACTTATTAAGTTGGCTTGAGAGAGCCAACATATTGAAATCCTATTTAAACTTATTATTATTAAGTTGGCTTGAGAGAGCCAACATATTGAAATCCTATTTAAACTTATTATTATTATTATTATTAGTGGTGCTTTTTTAAAAGCATCACTATTGTTATTGCTCATACTTATTAGTGGTGCTTTTTTGAAAGCATCACTATTGTTATTGCTCATACTTATTATTATTCTTTTTATTATTCTGGACAAAAGTTTGGCGCGTAACTCGCCCCGCACCGTTTGTCACAGACCCCTGAGTGAGGTGTCAAATCGACCGGCTCATTGAGGAGAGGTGTGCTATGACTTTTCTAAGCGATCGGGTGTACGATGTTCGCACAGCGGACGAAAAAGCGGCCAAAAAAGTCCCATTGACTTTACATTGGGAGTTCTAAAAATATTTGAATCCCAACCGACGTTTTCACACACACAGACTCCAAAGGGCCTGACACCCCTGCGTCTCTCCCTCTCTCTCTCCCTCAGAGGATTTATATTATCAAGCAACCAATAAGTAATGGCCTAAAATCTTCATAGCCACACCCTAGCAACCAGTTTCAGCACGCTAGCAACCACTAAGAGCTCCATAGCAACCACCCTAAACAAAAAAAAAAACATTTTTTTATTTTTTTTTATTTTTTAAAGCAGTTTTACTCTCGTGGCCTTGCGATATCGCTCCATGCTGGTGCCTATTCGGCCATAGGCACGAGGCCGTAGGCCGAGTGCCGTACAGAAGGCACTCGTTATTAAAGATTTTAAGAACTCTATAAAAACTCCATAGTAACCATATTTGACAACTACCAACCACCTAGTAACACCATAGCAACTAACAAAAACACCTTAGCAACCACCCTGAACACCCTAGCAACGTCTAGAAATGCTCTAGTAACCACAAAAACTCTAGCAAGCACCCAGAACACCCTAGCAACTGCCTAACAACCACCTAGAACACCTAGCAACTGCCTAGCAACCACCCAGAACACCCTAGCAACTGCCTAGCAATGCCCTAGCATCCACCTAGAATACCACAGCAACTGCCTAGCAACACCACAGCAACCACCCAGAACACCCTAGCAACCACCTAGCAACGCCCTAGCAACCACCAAGAATACCCTAGCAACTGCCTAGCAACCACCCAGAACACCTTAGCAACTGCCTAGCAACACCATAGCAACCACCCAGAACACCCTAGCAATTGCCTAGCAATGCCCTAGCATCCACCCAGAATACCATAGCAACTGCCTAGCAACACCATAGCAACCACCCAGAACACCCTAGCAACCACCTAGCAACGCCCTAGCAAACACCAAGAATACCCTAGCAACTGCCTAGCAACCACCCGGAACACCTTAGCAACTGCCTAGCAACACCATAGCAACCACCCAGAACACCCTAGCAACCACCTGGCAACAGCATCTTGCTAAAAACATGCTGGCAACATGCTAATCAAGCTAGCATCATGCTAGCAACATGCTAATCATGCTAGAATCATGCTAGCAACATGCTAATCAAGCTAGCATCATGCTAATCAAGCTAGCATCATGTTAGCAACATGCTAATCATGCTAGCATTGTGCTACCAACATGCTAATAAAGCTAGCATCATGCTAACAACATGCTAATCAAGCTAGCATAATGCTAGCATCATGCTAGCATTATGCTAGCAAAATGCTAATCAAGCTAGCATCATGCTAGCAACATGCTAATCAAGCTAGCATAATGCTAACAACATGCTAATCGTGTTAGCATCTAGTTAAAAACATGCTAGCAAAATGCTAATCAAGCTAGCATCATGCTAGCAACATGCTAATCAAGCTAGCATAATGCTAACAACATGCTAATCGTGTTAGCATCTAGCTAAAAACATGCTAGCAAAATGCTAATCATGCTAGCATCTTGTTAAAAGCATGCTAGCAACATGCTAATCATGCTAGCATCT
Source organism: Abramis brama (assembly GCF_963993115.1). Lineage (NCBI taxonomy): Eukaryota > Metazoa > Chordata > Actinopteri > Cypriniformes > Leuciscidae > Abramis > Abramis brama. Next base: position 1,102,469 of record NC_139977.1, read on the forward strand.
TGTTAAAAGCATGCTAAAAACATGCTAATCATGCTAGCATCTTGTTAAAAGCATGTTAGCAACATGCTTATCATGCTAGCATCATCCAACTAACATGCTAATCATGCTAACAACATTCTAATCCTGCTAGCATCATTCTAACAACATGTTAATCATAGTAAATCATGCTGGAATGTGGTAAATCGTAGTACATCATCTTAGAAACATGGTAAATCGTGGTAAATAATGCTAAAATGTGGTATATCATGGTATCACAACATGAAAATTGTGTTAGCATCTGCCCAGTGGCGAATTTTGCCACTGCAAGCACCACTTCACATTTTCTTCAGGAAATGTACATTCTAGTTATTAGTGGTGCTTTTTTGAAAGCATCACTATTGTTATTGCTCATACTTATTATTATTCTTTTTATTATTCTGGACAAAAGTTTGGCGCGTAACTCGCCCCGCACCATTTGTCACAGACCCCTGAGTGAGGTGTCAAATCGACCGGCTCATTGAGGAGAGGTGTGCTATGACTTTTCTAAGCGATCAGGTGTACGATGTTCGCACAGCGGACGAAAAAGCGGCCAAAAAAGTCCCATTGACTTTACATTGGGAGTTCTAAAAATATTTGAATCCCAACCGACGTTTTCACACACACACCACTCCAAAGGGCCTGACACCCCTGCATCTCTCCCTCTCTCTCTCCCTCAGAGGATTTATATTATCAAGCAGCCAATAAGTAATGGCCTAAAATCTTCATAGCCACACCCTAGCAACCAGTTTCAGCACCCTAGCAACCACTAAGAGCTCCATAGCAACCACCCTAAACAAAAAAAAAAACATTTTTTAATTTTTTTTTATTTTTTAAAGCAATTTTACTCTCGTGGCCTTGCGATATCGCTCCATGCTGGTGCCTATTCGGCCATAGGCACGGGGCCGCAGGCCGAGTGCCGTACAGAAGTCACTTGTTATTAAAGATTTTAAGAACTCTATAAAAACTCCATAGTAACCATATTTGACAACTACCAACCACCTAGTAACACCATAGCAACTAACAAAAACACCTTAGCAACCACCCTGAACACCCTAGCAACGTCTAGAAATGCTCTAGTAACCACAAAAAACTCTAGCAAGCACCCAGAACACCCTAGCAACTGCCTAGCAACCACCTAGAACACCTAGCAACTGCCTAGCAACCACCCAGAACACCTAGCAGCCACCCAGAACACCCTAGCAACTGCCTAGCAATGCCCTAGCATCCACCCAGAATACCATAGCAACTGCCTAGCAACACCATAGCAACCACCCAGAACACCCTAGCAACCACCTAGCAACGCCCTAGCAACCACCAAGAATACCCTAGTAACCGCCTAGCAACGCCCTAGCAACCATCCAGAATACCCTAGCAACTGCCTAGCAACGCCCTAGCAACCACCCAGAACACCCTAGCAACTGCCTAGCAACGCCCTAGCAACCACCAATAATACCCTAGCAACCACCCAGAATACCCTAGCAACCGCCTAGCAACACCATAGCAACCACCCAGAATACCCTAGCAACCGCCTAGCAACACCATAACAACCACCCAGAACACCCTAGCAACACCCTAGCAACCATCCAGAATACCCTAGCAACCGCCTAGCAACATCATAGCAACCACCCAGAATACCCTAGCAACTGCATAGCAACACCCTAGCAACCACCCAGAATACCCTAGCAACCGCCTAGCAACACCATAGCAACCACCCAGAACACCCTAGCAACTGCCTAGCAACGCCCTAGCAACCATCCAGAATACCCTAGCAACCGCCTAGCAACATCATAGCAACCACCCAGAATACCCTAGCAACTGCCTAGCAACGCCCTAGCAACCACCCAGAATATCCTAGCAACCACCTAGCAACACCATAGCAACCACCCAGAACACCCTAGCAACTGCCTAGCAACGCCCTAGCAACCACCAATAATACCCTAGCAACCGCCTAGCAACCACCCAGAATACCCTAGCAACCGCCTAGCAACACCATAGCAACCACCCAGAATACCCTAGCAACCGCCTAGCAACTTCATAGCAACCACCCAGAACACCCTAGCAACTGTCTAGCAACCACCCAGAATACCCTAGCAACCGCCTAGCAACCACCCAGAATACCCTAGCAACCGCCTAGCAACACCATAGCAACCACCCAGAACACCATAGCAACCACCCAGAACACCCTAGCAACCACCTAGCAAAGCCCTAGCAACCACACAGAACACCCTAGCAACCACCTGAACAACATGAATAAGCCATATCTCAGCACCAGAACATCGGACAGACATGGTTGTAGGCTCATATGCAATCATGTATAACACTCTAGCAACCGAGTGGCGAGTTTTGCCACTGCAAGCACCACTCACATTTTCTTCAGGAAATGTACATTCTAGTTATTATTCTACTTCTTTTTATTATTCTGGACAAAAGTTTGGCGCGAAACTCGCCCCGCACCGTTTGTCACAGACCCCTGAGTGAGGCGTCAAATCGAGCGGCTCATTGAGGAGAGGTGTGCTATGACTTTTCTAAGCGATCGGGTGTACGATGTTCGCACAGCGGACGAAAAAGCGGCCAAAAAAGTCCCATTGACTTTACATTGGGAGTTCTAAAAATATTTGAATCCCAACCGACGTTTTCACACACACAGACTCCAAAGGGCCTGACAGCCCTGCGTCTCTCCCTCTCTCTCTCCCTCAGAGGATTTATATTATCAAGCAGACAATAAGTAATGGCCTAAAATCTTCATAGCCACACCCTAGCAACCAGTTTCAGCACCCTAGCAACCACTAAGAGCTCCCTAGCAACCACCCTAAACCAAAAAAAAACATTTTTTTACATTTTTTTTATTTTTTAAAGCAATTTTACTCTCGTGGCCTTGCGATATCGCTCCATGCTTGTGCCTATTCGGCCATAGGCACGAGGCCGCAGGCCGAGTGCCGTACTGAAGGCACTCGTTATTCAAGATTTTAACAACTCTATAAAAACTCCATAGTAACCATATTTGACAACTACCAACCACCTAGTAACACCATAGCAACTAACAAAAATACCTTAGCAACCACCCTGAACACCCTAGCAACGTCTAGAAATGCTCTAGTAACCACCAAAAAACTCTAGCAACCACCCAGAACATCCTAGCAACTGCCTAGCAACCACCCAGAACACCTATCAACTGCCTAGTAACCACCCAGAACACCCTAGCAACGCCCTAGCAACCACCCAGAACACCCTAGCAACGCCCTAGCATCCACCCAGAATACCATAGCAACTGCCTAGCAACACCATAGCAACCACCCAGAACACCCTAGCAACTGCCTAGCAACGACCTAGCAACCACCCAGAACACCCTAGCAACTGCCTAGCAACCACCAAGAATACCCTAGCAACTGCCTAGCAACCACCCAGAACACCCTAGCAACCACCTAGCAACACCATAGCAACCACCCAGAATACCCTAGCAACCGCCTAGCAACACCATAGCAACCACCCAGAATACCCTAGCAACTGCCTAGCAACGCCCTAGCAAACACCCAGAATACCCTAGCAACCGCCTAGCAACACCATAACAACCACCCAGAACACCCTAGCAACTGCCTAGCAACGCCCTAGCAACAACCCAGAATACCCTAGCAACCGCCTAGCAACACCATAGCAACCACCCAGAACACCCTAGCAACTGCCTAGCAACGCCCTAGCAACCACCAATAATACCCTAGCAACCGCCTAGCAACCACCCAGAATACCCTAGCAACTGCCTAGCAACGCCCTAGCAACCACCCAGAATACCCTAGCAACCGCCTAGCAACACCATAGCAACCACCCAGAACACCCTAGCAACTGCCTAGCAACGCCGTAGCAACCACCCAGAATACCCTAGCACCCGCCTAGCAACACCATAGCAACCACCCAGAACACCCTAGCAACTGCCTAGCAACCACCAAGAATACCCTAGCAACCGCCTAGCAACCACCCATAATACCCTAGCAACCGCCTAGCAACATCATAGCAACCACCCAGAATACCCTAGCAACCGCCTAGCAACACCATAGCAACCACCCAGAACACCCTAGCAACCGCCTAGCAACCACCCAGAATACCCTAGCAACCGCCTAGCAACCACCCAGAATACCCTAGCAACCGCCTAGCAACACCATAGCAACCACCCAGAACAACATGAATAAGCCATATCTCAGCACCAGAACATCGTACAGACATGGTTGTTGGCTCGTATGCAATCATGTATAACACCCTAGCAACCGAGTGGCGAGTTTTGCCACTGCAAGCACCACTTCACATTTTCTTCAGGAAATGTACATTCTAGTTAAGTTGGCTTGAGAAAGCCAACATATTGAAATCCTATTTAAACTTATTATTATTATTCTTCTGACCCTAAAAAAATCTATATCAAACTCCTCCTAGAGCTTTAACTCTACATACTCCAAACTCGGCTCGGACACTCAGACTGATCTGACTCGGTATGCTATATCTTTTCAGACTGATCGGACTTACGGTTTTCCTAAAAATGACGATCAAAACTCGAAAAAACTCATTCAAAAACTCCATTGACTTACATTGGGGAGTTCTAAAAAATTCAAACCGACAAAAATTTAAATCTAAACACCTTGAAGACTAAACCAAACTGCCGTTCTATATACTATATGAGCCATTGAGACTAATTTAAACTAAAAAACTCTAAACTATAAACACTTATAAACTAATTAACTTATAAACTCATGAATTCATAAACTTATGAACTCAAACTCATAAAATTAATAAACTCTGAACTCTTAATCTCATTTAAACTTATAAACTCTAAACTGATTTAAACTTATAAACTCAAAACTCAAGAACTCATACACTTATAAACTCATCAATTTATACACTTATAAACTCTAAACTCAGACACACACACTGAGTTTATGAGTGAGTGTGTGAGCGAGTTAGAGTGTGTGTGTGTGTGTGTGTGTGTGTGTGTCTATCTAACTTATTTATCTATCTGTCAAACTTCAAACTACTGTAAACTACTGTAAACTTCAAACCACTATAAACTTCTTAAGTTTAAATCTTCCAGCTCCCAAGCAACTCCATAGCAACCAAACTCGAGTACCCTAGCAACCGTTTTGTAAGACCTATATCTCTGTATCAGAACATCGTATAGAGATGAGGTTTGGCTCTTTTGACTCATGCTAGCAAACAGCACTTCCAACATACTACACATGCTAGCAGTGAATAGCTACATGCTAGTAGTGATTAGTTAAGTGTTAAATCATGCCAAGATCATGCTAAGAACTCTATAAAAACTCCATAGTAACCATCTGTGACAACTACCAGCCACCTAGTAACACCATATCAACCGCCCTGAATACCTTAGCAACCGCCTAGCAACCACCCAGAACAGCCTAGCAACCACCCATAACACCCTAGCAACCACCTAGCAACCACCCTAGCAACCACCCAAAAGACCCTAGCAACCGCCTAGCAACCACCCAAAAGACCCTAGCAACCACCCAAAATACCCTAGCAACCGCCTAGCAACCACCCAAAAGACCCTAGCAACCACCGAAATATCCTAGCAACTGCCTAGCAACCATCCAAAAGACCCTAGCAACTACCCAAAATATCCTAGCAACTGCCTAGCAACTACCCAAAAGACCCTAGCAACCACCCAGAACACCCTAGCAACCACCCAGAACACCCTAGCAACCACCCAAAAGACCCTAGCAACCACCCAAAACACCCTAGCAACGCCTAGCAACCACCCAAAAGACCCTAGCAACCACCGAGAACACCCTAGCAACCACCCAAAATACCCTAGCAACCACCCAAAAGACCCTAGCAACCACCCAAAACACCCTAGCAACCGCCTAGCAACCACCCAAAAGACCCTAGCAACCACCCAAAATATCCTAGCAACCACCCAAACCACCCTAGCAACCGCCTAGCAACCACCCAAAAGACCCTAGCAACCACCCAAAACATCCTAGCAACCACCTAGCAACCACCCAAAAGACCCTAGCAACCACCTAGCAACCACCCAAAAGTCCCTAGCAACCACCTAAAATATCCTAGCAACCGCCTAGCAACCACCCAAAAGACCCTAGCAACCATCAGAAATATCCTAGCAACCGCCTAGCAACCACCCAGAATACCCTAGCAACCACCCAAAACAGCCTAGCAACCACCCAGAAAACCCTAGCAACCGCCTAGCAACCACCCAGAATACCCTAGCAACCACCCAAAATACCCTAGCAACCACCCAGAACACCCTAGCAACCGCCCAAAATACCATAGCAACACCATAGCAACCACCCATAACATCCTAGCAACTGCCTAGCAAAAAACGTTCTGCTCCAAACTTTTCTCAAGCCAACTTAAAGTTTGTCTCGACGAACTTTCGCATCTAGTTATTATTATTATTCCGAGACTAAAATTTCTATATGAAACTCCTCCTAGAGCTTTAACTCTACATACTCCAAACTCGGCTCAGACACTCAAACTGATCTGACTCGCGTTGCTATATCTTTTCAGACTGATCGGACTTACGGTTTTCCTAAAAATGACGATCAAAACTCGGAAAAACTCCCATTGACTTACATTGGGGAGTTCTAAAAACATTTGAATCCAAACTGCCGTTTTCACACACACAGACTCCAAAGGGCCTGACAGCCCTGCGTCTCTCCCTCTCTCTCTCCCTCAGAGGATTTATATTATCAAGCAACCAATAAGTAATGGCCTAAAATCTTCATAGCCACACCATAGCAACCAGTTTCAGCACCCTAGCAACCACTAAGAGCTCCCTAGCAACCACCCTAAACCAAAAAAAATTTTTTTTTACATTTTTTTGTATTTTTTAACGCAATATTACACTCGTGGCCTTGCGATATTGCTCCATTCTTGTGCCTATTCGGCAATAGGCACGAGGCCGCAGGCCGAGTGCCGTACTGAAGGCACTCGTTATTAAAGATTTTAAGAACTCTATAAAAACTCCATAGTAACCATCTTTGACAACTACCAACCACCTAGTAACACCATAGCAACTACCAAAAATACCTTAGCAACCATCTTGAACACCCTAGCAACATCTAGAAATGCTCTAGTAACCACCAAATATACCCTAGCAACCACCCAGAACACCCTAGCAACTGCCTAGCAACCCCCCAGAACACCTAGCAACTGCCTAGCAACCACCCAGAACACCTAGCAAACAGCCAGAACACCCTAGCAACTGCCTAGCAACCACCCAGAACACCTAGCAACTGCCTAGCAACAACCCAGAATACCCTAGCAACCGCCTAGCAACACCATAGCAACCACCCAGAACACCCTAGCAACCGCCTAGCAACCACCCAGAATACCTTAGCAACCGCCTAGCAACACCATAGCAACCACCCAGAACACCCTAGCAACCGCCTAGCAACCACCCAAAATACCCTAGCAACCGCCTAGCAACACCATAGCAACCACCCAGAACACCCTAGCAACCGCCTAGCAACCACCCAGAATACCTTAGCAACCGCCTAGCAACACCATAGCAACCACTCAGAACACCCTAGCAACTGCCTAACAACCACCCAGAACACCCTAGCAACCACCCAAAATATCCTAGCAACCGCCTAGCAACCACCCAGAACACCCTACAACCGCCTAGCAACCACCCAGAACACCCTAGCAACCACCCAAAATACCCTAGCAACCGCCTAGCAACCACCCAAAAGACCCTAGCAACCACCGAAAATATCTTAGAAACCGCCTAGCAACTACCCAAAAGACCCTAGCAACCACCCAAAATGCCCTAGCAACCGCCTAGCAACCACCCAGAATACCCTATCAACCACCCAAAATACCCTAGCAACCGCCTAGCAACCACCCAGAATACCCTAGCAACCACCTAAAATACCCTAGCAACCACCTAAAATACCCTAGCAACCGCCTATAAACCACCCAAAAGACCCTAGCAACCACCCAAAATATCCTAGCAACCGCCTAGCAACCACCCAGAACACCCTAGTAACCACCCATAACACCCTAGCAACCGCCTAGCAACCACCCAGAACACCCTAGCAACCACCCAAAACACCCTAGCAACCGCCTAGCAACCACCCAAAAGACCCTAGCAACCACCAGAAATATCCTAGCAACCGCCTAGCAACCACTCAGAATACCCTAGCAACCGCCTAGCAAAAAACTTTCTGGTCCAAACTTTCTCAAGCCAACTTAAAGTTTGTCTCGACGAACTTTCGCATCTAGTTATTATTATTATTCTTCTTACTAAAAATTTATCCCCTATCTCCTCCTAGAGCTTTAACTCTACATACTCCAAACTCGGCTCAGACCTTCAGACTATTCTGACTCGAGTTGCTTTATCTTTTCAGACTGATCGGACTTACAGTTTTCCTAAAAATGCCGATCAAAACTCGGAAAAACTCCCATTGACTTGCATTGGGGAGTTCTAAAAAATTCAAATCTAGATTCAAACTGACCAACCGACAAAAATTTAAATCTAAACACCTTGAAGACTTATTCAAACTGCCGTTCTATATACAATATAAGCCATTGAGACTCAATTAAACTAATAAACTCATCTATCTATCTACTTCAAACTATTTTAAACTTTAAACTACTTTAAACTTCAAACTAAATTAAACTTCAAACTAATATAAACTTTAAACTACTTTAAACTTCAAACTTAAGCTTTAACTCATTTAAACTTATAAACTGTAAACTCATTTAAACTTATAAACTGTAAACTAATTTAAACTTATAAACTCAAAACTCATTTAAACTTATAAACTAAACTCAAAAACTTGTACACTTATAAACTCTAAACTCATAAACTCTGAGTGTGTGTGTGTGTGTAAACACACACACACACACACTCTAAACTCATTTAAACAACTTGCATTTAAACTTATAAACGCAAAACTCAAAAACTAGTAAACTACTTTAAACTTCAAACCACTTTAAACTTCTTAAGTTTAAAGCTCCCAGCTCCCAAGCAACTCCATAGCAACCAAACTTGAGTACCCTAGCAACCGTTTTACAAGACCTATATCTCTGCATCAGAACTTCGTATAGAGATGAGGTTTGGCTCTTTTGACTCATGCTAGCAAACAGCACTTCCAACATGCTACACATGCTAGCAGTGAATAGCTACATGCTAATAGCAATTAGTTAAGTGCTAAATCATGCCAAGATCATGCTAAGAACTCTATAAAAACTCCATAGTAACCATCTGTAACAACTACCAACCACCTAGTAACACCATAGCAACCGCCCAGAATACCTTAGTAACCGCCTAGCAACACCATAACAACCACCCAGAACACCCTAGCAACCACCCAGAATACCCTAGCAACTGCCTAGCAACACCATAGCAACAACCCAGAACACCCTAGCAACCACCCAGAATACCTTAGCAACCGCCTAGCAACACCATAGCAACCACCCAGAACACCCTAGCAACCGCCTAGCAACCACCAAGAACACCCAAGCAACCGCCTAGCAACCACCCAGAATACCCTAGCAACTGCCTAGCAACACCATAGCAACCACCCAGAACACCCTAGCAACCACCTAGCAACCACCCAGAACACCCTAGCAACCGCCTAGCAACCACCAAGAATACCCTAGCAACCACCTAGCAACACCATAACAACCACCCAAAACACCCTAGCAACCCACTAGAAAACCCCCAACAACTTTTTAACTGTAAACTACTTTAAACTTCAAACTGATTTAAACTTTAAACTAATTTAAACGTTAGACTAATTTAAACTTTAAACTAATTTAAACTTCAAACTAATTTAAACTTCAAACTAATTTAAACTTTAAAGTAATTTAAAATTTAAACTACTTTAAACTTGAAACTAATTTAAACTTTAAACTAATTTAAACTTTAGACTAATTTAAACTTTAAACTAATTTAAGCTTCAAACTAATTTAGACTTTAAACTATTTTAAACTTCTAACTAATTTGAACTTTAAACTAATTTAAACTTCAAACTACTTTAAACTCCAAACTGCTTTAAACTTCTTCAAACTTTCTGGTCCAGCTTTCTCAAGCCAACTTAAAGTTTGTCTCGACGAACTTTTTAATCTAGTTAAGTTGGCTTGAGAGAGCCAACATATTGAAATCCTATTTAAACTTATTAAGTTGGCTTGAGAGAGCCAACATACTGATATTGTACTTAAACTTATTATTATTATTATTCTTCTGAGCGGAAAAAAATCTGACTCAAACTCCTCCTAGAGCTTTAACTCTACATACTCCAAACTTGGCTCAGACACTCAAACTGTTCTGACTTAGTGTGCTATATCTTTTCAGACTGATCGGACTTACGGTTTTCCTAAAAATGACGATCAAAACTCGGAAAAACTCCCATTGACTTACATTGGGGAGTTCTAAAAAATTCAAATCCAGATTCAAACTCACCAACCGACGAAAATTCAAATCAAAATACCTTGAAGACTAAACCAAACTGCCGTTCTATATACTATATTAGCCAATGAGACTCATTTAAACTAATGAACTCTAAACTCATACACTTATAAACTAATTAACTTATAAACTCATGAATTCATAGACTTATGAACTCTTAAACTCATAAATTAATAAACTCTGAACTCTTAAACTCATTTAAACTTATAAACTCTAAACTCATTAAAACTTATAAACTCTAAACTCATTTAAAACTTATAAACTCTAAACTCAAAAACTCTAACACTTATAAACTCATCAATTTATACACTTAAAAACTCTAAACTCATAAACTCTGAGTGTGTGTGTGTGTGTGTGAACACACACACACACACACACACTAAACTCATTTAAACTTAAACTCTAAACTCATTTAAACTTGTAAACTCAAAACTCGTAAACTACTTTAAACTTCAAACCACTTTAAACGTTTTAAGTTTAAAGCTTCAAGCTCCCAAGCAACTCCATAGCAACCAAACTTGAGTACCCTAGCAACCGTTTTGCAAGACCTATATCTCTGTATCAGAACATCGTATAGAGATGAGGTTTGGCTCTTTTGACTCATGCTAGCAAACAGCACTTCCAACATGCTACACATGCTAGCAGTGAATAGCTACATGCTAATATCAATTAGTTAAGTGCTAAATCATACCAAGATCATGCTAAGGACTCTATAAAAACTCCATAGTAACCATCTGTGACAACTACCAACCACCTAGTAACACCATATCAACCGCCCTCAATACCATAGCAACCACCCAGAACACCCTAGCAACCGCCTAGCAACCACCCAGAACACCCTAGCAACCACCCAAAATACCTTAGAACACCCTAGCAACACCATAGCAACCACTCAGAACACCCTAGCAACTGCCTAACAACCACCCAGAACACCCTAGCAACCACCCAAAATACCTTAGAACACCCTAGCAACACCATAGCAACCACCCAGAACCCCCTAGCAACCACCCAAAATACCTTAGAACACCATAGCAACACCATAGCAACCACTCAGAACACCCTAGCAACCACCCAAAATACCTTAGAACACCCTAGCAACACCATAGCAACCACTCAGAACACCCTAGCAACCACCCAAAATACCTTAGAACACCCTAGCAACACCATAGCAACCACTCAGAACACCCTAGCAACCACCCAAAATACCTTAGAACACCCTAGCTACACCATAGCAACCACCCAGAACACCCTAGCAACCACCCAAAATACCTTAGAACACCCTAGCAACACCATAGCAACCACCCAGAACACCCTAGAAACCACCCAAAATACCTTAGGACACCCTAGCAACACCATAGCAACCACTCAGAACACCGTAGCAACTGCCTAACAACCACCCAGAACACTCTAGCAACCACCCAAAATACCCTAGCAACCGCCTAGCAACCGCCTAGCAATCACCCAGACCACCCTAGCAACCACCCAAAACAGCCTAGCAACCACCCAGAACACCCTAGCAACCACCCAAAATACCCTAGCAACCGCCTAGCAACCACCCAAAAGACCCTAGCAACCACCCAAAAGACCCTAGCAACCACCCAAAATATCTTAGCAACCACCCAAAACGCCCTAGCAACTGCCTAGCAACCACCCAGAACACCCTAGCAACCACCCAAAAGACCCTAGCAACCACCAGAAATATCCTAGCAACCGCCTAGCAACCACTCAGAATACCCTAGCAACCGCCTAGCAAAAAACTTTCTGGTCCAAACTTTCTCAAGCCAACTTAAAGTTTGTCTCGACGAACTTTCGCATCTAGTTAAGTTGGCTTGAGAGAGCCAACATATTGAAATCCTATTTAAACTTATTATTATTATTATTCTTCTGTTAAAAACTGTTGACTCAAACTCGTCCTAGAGCTTTAACTCTACATACTCCAAACTCGGCTCAGACACTCAAACTGATCTGACCGAGTGTGCTATATCTTTTCAGACTGATCGGACTTACGGTTTTCCTAAAAATGACGATCAAAACTCGGAAAAACTCCCATTGACTTGCATTGGGGAGTTCTAAAAAATTCAAATTTAGATTCAAACTCACCAACCGACGAAAATTCAAATCAAAATACCTTGAAGACTAAACCAAACTGCCGTTCTATATACTATATTAGCCAATGAGACTCATTTAAACTAATGAACTCTAAACTCATACACTTATAAACTAATTAACTTATAAACTCATGAATTCATAGACTTATGAACTCTTAAACTCATAAATTAATAAACTCTGAACTCTTAAACTCATTTAAACTTATAAACTCTAAACTCATTTAAACTTATAAACTCTAAACTCATTTAAAACTTATAAACTCTAAACTCAAAAACTCTTACACTTATAAACTCATCAATTTATACACTTATAAACTCTAAACTCATAAACTCTGAGTGTGTGTGTGTGTGTGTGAACACACACACACACACACACACACACACACACACACTAAACTCATTTAAACTTAAACTCTAAACTCATTTAAACTTGTAAACTCAAAACTCGTAAACTACTTTAAACTTCAAACCACTTTCACATGCTACATGCTTTCACTTCCAACATGCTACACATGCTAGCAGTGAATAGCTACATGCTAATATCAATTAGTTAAGTGCTAAATCATACCAAGATCATGCTAAGGACTCTATAAAAACTCCATAGTAACCATCTGTGACAACTACCAACCACCTAGCAACACCATAGCAACCGCCCAGAACACCCTAGCAACTGCCTAGCAACCGCCCAGAATACCTTAGCAACCGCCTAGCAACATCATAGCAACCACCCAGAACACCCTAGCAACCGCCTAGCAACACCATAGCAACCACCCAGAACACCCTAGCAACCGCCTAGCAACCACCCAGAATACCCTAGCAACCGCCTAGCAACACCATAGCAACCACCCAGAACACCCTAGCAACCGCCTAGCAACCACCCAGAACACCTTAGCAACAGCATAGCAACCACTCAGAACACCCTAGCAACTGCCTAGCAACCACCCAGAATACCTTAGCAACTGCCTAGCAACACCATAGCAACCACCCAGAACACCCTAGCAACCGCCTAGCAACACCATAGAAACCACTAAAACACCCTAGCAACCGCCTAGCAACCACCCAGAACACCCTAGCAACCACCCAGAACACCCTAGTAACCGCCTAGCAACCACCCAAAATACCTTAGCAACCGCCTAACAACACCCTAGCAACCACCCAAAACACCATAGCAACCGCCTAGCAACCACCCAGAACACCCTAGCAACCAACCAGAATACCCTAGCAACCACCCATAACACCCTAGCAACCGCCTAGCAACCACCCAAAATACCTTAGCAACCGTCTAGCAACACCATAGCAACCACCCAGAACACCCTAGCAACACCCTAGCAACCACCCAAAATACCATAGCAACCGCCTAGCAACCACCCAGAACACCCTAGCAACCACCCAAAATACCTTAGCAACCGCCTAGCAACACCCTAGCAACCACCCAAAATACCCTAGCAACCGCTTAGCAACACCCTAGCAACCACCCAGAATACCCTAGCAACCGCCTAGCAACACCATAGCAAGCACCCAGAACACCCTAAACTAAACTAAATTAAACTTCAAACTATTTTAAACTTTCAACTAATTTAAACTTTAAACTAAATTAAACTTCAAACTACTTTAAACTTTCAACTATTTTAAACTTTAAACTAAATTAAACTTCAAACTATTTTAAACTTTCAACTAATTTAAACTTTAAACTAAATTAAACTTCAAACTATTTTAAACTTTCAACTAATTTACACTTTAAACTAAATTAAACTTTAAACTACTTTAAACTTTTTCAAACTTTATGGTCCAAACTTTCTCAAGCCAACTTAAAGTTTGTCTCGACGAACTTTCGCATCTAGTTAAGTTGGCTTGAGAGAGCCAACATATTGAAATCCTATTTAAACTTATTATTATTATTATTCTTCTGACCCTAAAAAAATCTATATCAAACTCCTCCTAGAGCTTTAACTCTACATACTCCAAACTCGGCTCAGACACTCAAACTGATCTGACTCGAGTTGCTATATCTTTTCAGACTGATCGGACTTACGGTTTTCCTAAAAATGACGATCAAAACTCGAAAAAACTCATTCAAAAACTCCCATTGACTTACATTGGGAGTTCTAAAAAATTCAAACCGACGAAAATTCAAATCAAAATACCTTGAAGACTAAACCAAACTGCCGTTCTATATACTATATTAGCCAATGAGACTCATTTAAACTAATAAACTATAAACTATAAACACTTATAAACTAATTAACTTATAAACTCATGAATTCATAAACTTATGAACTCTTAAACTCATAAATTAATAAACTCTGAACTCTTAATCTCATTTAAACTTATAAACTCTAAACTGATTTAAACTTATAAACTCAAAACTCAAGAACTCATACACTTATTAACTCATCAATTTATACACTTATAAACTCTAAACTCAGACACACACACTGAGTTTATGAGTGAGTGTGTGAGCGAGTTAGTGGGTGTGTGTGTGTGTGTGTGTGTCTGTGTGTTTGTGTGTTTGTTTGTGTGTGTGTGTGTGTGTCTAACTTATTTATCTATCTCTCAAACTTCAAACTACTGTAAACTACTGTAAACTTAAAACCACTATAAACTTCTTAAGTTTAAATCTTCCAGCTCCCAAGCAACTCCATAGCAACCAAACTCGAGTACCCTAGCAACCGTTTTGTAAGACCTATATCTCTGTATCAGAACATCGTATAGAGATGAGGTTTGGCTCTTTTGACTCGTGCTAGCAAACAGCACTTCCAACATGCTACATATGCTAGCAGTGAATAGCTACATGCTAATAGCGATTAGTTAAGTGTTAAATCATGCCAAGATCATGCTAAGAACTCTATAAAAACTCCATAGTAACCATCTGTGACAACTACCAACCACCTAGTAACACCATATCAACCGCCCTGAATACCATAGCAACCCCCCAGAACACCCTAGCAACCGCCTAGCAACCACCCAAAAGACCCTAGCAACCACCCAGAACACCGTAGCAACCACCCAAAATACCCTAGCAACCACCCAAAACACCCTAGCAACCGCCTAGCAACCACCCAAAAGACCCTAGCAACCGCCTAGCAACCACCCAAAAGACCCTAGCAACCACCCAAAATATCCTAGCAACCGCCTAGCAACCACCCAAAAGACCCTAGCAACCACCAGAAATATCCTAGCAACCGCCTAGCAACCACCCAGAATATCCTAGCAACCACCCAAAACAGCCTAGCAACAACCCAGAACACCCTAGCAACCGCCTAGCAACCACCCAAAAGACCCTAGCAACCGCCTAGCAACCACCCAGAACACCCTAGCAACCACCCAAAAGACCCTAGCAACCACCCAAAATACCCTAGCAACCGCCTAGCAACCACCCAAAAGACCCTAGCAACATCCAAAAGACCCTAGCAACCGCCTAGCAACCACCCAAAATATCCTAGCAACCACCCAAAACACCCTAGCAACCGCCTAGCAACCACCCAAAAGACCCTAGCAACCACCCAAAACAGCCTAGCAACCACCCAGAACACCCTAGCCACCACCTAGCAACCACCCAGAATACCTTAGCAACGCCTAGCAACACCATAGCAACCACCCATAACACCCTTGCAACTGCCTAGCAACCACCCAGAACACCCTAGCAACCACCCAAAATACCTTAGCAACCGCCTAGCAACACCATAGCAACCACCCATAACACCCTAGCAACCGCCTAGCAACCACCCAAAAGACTCTAGCAACCACCCAAAATATCCTAGCAACCACCCAAAACACCCTAGCAACCGCCTAGCAACCACCCAAAAGACCCTAGCAACCGCCTAGCAACCACCCAAAAGACCCTAGCAACCACCTAAAATATCCTAGCAACCACCCAGAACACCCTAGCAACCACCTAGCAACCGCCTAGCAACCACACAAAAGACCCTAGCAACCACCCAAAACACCCTAGCAACCACCCAAAACACCCTAGCAACCGCCTAGCAACCACCCAGAATACCTTAGCAACCGCCTAGCAACACCATAGCGACCACCCATAACATCATAACAACCGCCTAGCAAAAAACTTTCCGGTCCAAACTTTCTCAAGCCAACTTAAAGTTTGTCTCGACGAACTTTCGCATCTAGTTATTATTATTATTCCGAGACTAAAATTTCTATATGAAACTCCTCCTAGAGCTTTAACTCTACATACTCCAAACTCGGCTCAGACACTCAAACTGATCTGACTCGCGTTGCTATATCTTTTCAGACTGATCGGACTTACGGTTTTCCTAAAAATGACGATCAAAACTCGGAAAAACTCCCATTGACTTACATTGGGGAGTTCTAAAAATATTTGAATCCAAACTGCCGTTTTCACACACACAGACTCCAAAGGGCCTGACAGCCCTGCGTCTCTCCCTCTCTCTCTCCCTCAGAGGATTTATATTATCAAGCAACCAATAAGTAATGGCCTAAAATCTTCATAGCCACACCATAGCAACCAGTTTCAGCACCCTAGCAACCACTAAGAGCTCCCTAGCAACCACCCTAAACCAAAAAAAAATTGTTTTTACATTTTTTTGTATTTTTTAACGCAATATTACACTCGTGGCCTTGCGATATTGCTCCATGCTTGTGCCTATTCGGCCGAGTGCTATACTGAAGGCACTCGTTATTAACTCCATATAAACCATCTTTGACAACTACCAACCACCTAGTAACACCATAGCAACTACCAAAAATACCTTAGCAACCATCTTGAACACCCTAGCAACATCTAGAAATGCTCTAGTAACCACCAAATATACCCTAGCAACCACCCAGAACACCCTAGCAACTGCCTAGCAACCCCCCAGAACACCTAGCAACTGCCTAGCAACCACCCAGAACACCTAGCAAACAGCCAGAACACCCTAGCAACTGCCTAGCAACCACCCAGAACACCTAGCAACTGCCTAGCAACAACCCAGAACACCCTAGCAACCGCCTAGCAACACCATAGCAACCACCCAGAACACCCTAGCAACCGCCTAGCAACCACCCAGAATACCTTAGCAACCGCCTAGCAACACCATAGCAACCACCCAGAACACCCTAGCAACCGCCTAGCAACCACCCAAAATACCCTAGCAACCGCCTAGCAACACCATAGCAACCACCCAGAACACCCTAGCAACCGCCTAGCAACCACCCAGAATACCTTAGCAACCGCCTAGCAACACCATAGCAACCACTCAGAACACCCTAGCAACTGCCTAACAACCACCCAGAACACCCTAGCAACCACCCAAAATATCCTAGCAACCGCCTAGCAACCACCCAGAACACCCTACAACCGCCTAGCAACCACCCAGAACACCCTAGCAACCACCCAAAATACCCTAGCAACCGCCTAGCAACCACCCAAAAGACCCTAGCAACCACCGAAAATATCTTAGAAACCGCCTAGCAACTACCCAAAAGACCCTAGCAACCACCCAAAATGCCCTAGCAACCGCCTAGCAACCACCCAGAATACCCTATCAACCACCTAAAATACCCTAGCAACCACCTAAAATACCCTAGCAACCGCCTATCAACCACCCAAAAGACCCTAGCAACCACCCAAAATATCCTAGCAACCGCCTAGCAACCACCCAGAACACCCTAGTAACCACCCAGAACACCCTAGCAACCGCCTAGCAACCACCCAGAACACCCTAGCAACCACCCAAAATACCCTAGCAACCGCCTAGCAACCACCCAAAAGACCCTAGCAACCACCGAAAATATCTTAGAAACCGCCTAGCAACTACCCAAAAGACCCTAGCAACCACCCAAAATACCCTAGCAACCGCCTAGCAACCACCCAGAATACCCTAGCAACCACCTAAAATACCCTAGCAACCACCTAAAATACCCTAGCAACCGCCTATAAACCACCCAAAAGACCCTAGCAACCACCCAAAATATCCTAGCAACCGCCTAGCAACCACCCAGAACACCCTAGTAACCACCCAGAACACCCTAGCAACCGCCTAGCAACCACCCAGAACACCCTAGCAACCGCCTAGCAACCACCCAAAAGACCCTAGCAACCACCAGAAATATCCTAGCAACCGCCTAGCAACCACTCAGAATACCCTAGCAACCGCCTAGCAAAAAACTTTCTGGTCCAAACTTTCTCAAGCCAACTTAAAGTTTGTCTCGACGAACTTTCGCATCTAGTTATTATTATTATTCTTCTGTTAAAAACTGTTGACTCAAACTCGTCCTAGAGCTTTAACTCTACATACTCCAAACTCGGCTCAGACACTCAAACTGATCTGAAGTTAGTTGCTATATCTTTTCAGACTGATCGGACTTACGGTTTTCCTAAAAATGACGATCAAAACTCGGAAAAACTCCCATTGACTTACATTGGGGAGTTCTAAAAACATTTGAATCCAAACTGCCGTTTTCACACACACAGACTCCAAAGGGCCTGACAGCCCTGCGTCTCTCCCTCTCTCTCTCCCTCAGAGGATTTATATTATCAAGCAACCAATAAGTAATGGCCTAAAATCTTCATAGCCACACCATAGCAACCAGTTTCAGCACCCTAGCAACCACTAAGAGCTCCCTAGCAACCACCCTAAACCAAAAAAATTTTTTTTTTACATTTTTTTGTATTTTTTAACGCAATATTACACTCGTGGCCTTGCGATATTGCTCCATGCTTGTGCCTATTCGGCCATAGGCACGAGGCCGCAGGCCGAGTGCCGTACTGAAGGCACTCGTTATTAAAGATTTTAAGAACTCTATAAAAACTCCATAGTAACCATCTTTGACAACTACCAACCACCTAGTAACACCATAGCAACTACCAAAAATACCTTAGCAACCATCTTGAACACCCTAGCAACATCTAGAAATGCTCTAGTAACCACCAAATATACCCTAGCAACCACCCAGAACACCCTAGCAACTGCCTAGCAACCCCCCAGAACACCTAGCAACTGCCTAGCAACCACCCAGAACACCTAGCAAACAGCCAGAACACCCTAGCAACTGCCTAGCAACCACCCAGAACACCTAGCAACTGCCTAGCAACAACCCAGAACACCCTAGCAACCGCCTAGCAACACCATAGCAACCACCCAGAACACCCTAGCAACCGCCTAGCAACCACCCAGAATACCTTAGCAACCGCCTAGCAACACCATAGCAACCACCCAGAACACCCTAGCAACCGCCTAACAACCACCCAAAATACCCTAGCAACCGCCTAGCAACACCATAGCAACCACCCAGAACACCCTAGCAACCGCCTAGCAACCACCCAGAATACCCTATCAACCACCTAAAATACCCTAGCAACCACCTAAAATACCCTAGCAACCGCCTATCAACCACCCAAAAGACCCTAGCAACCACCCAAAATATCCTAGCAACCGCCTAGCAACCACCCAGAACACCCTAGTAACCACCCAGAACACCCTACAACCGCCTAGCAACCACCCAGAACACCCTAGCAACCACCCAAAATACCCTAGCAACCGCCTAGCAACCACCCAAAAGACCCTAGCAACCACCGAAAATATCTTAGAAACCGCCTAGCAACTACCCAAAAGACCCTAGCAACCACCCAAAATGCCCTAGCAACCGCCTAGCAACCACCCAGAATACCCTATCAACCACCTAAAATACCCTAGCAACCACCTAAAATACCCTAGCAACCGCATATCAACCACCCAAAAGACCCTAGCAACCACCCAAAATATCCTAGCAACCGCCTAGCAACCACCCAGAACACCCTAGTAACCACCCAGAACACCCTAGCAACCGCCTAGCAACCACCCAGAACACCCTAGCAACCACCCAAAATACCCTAGCAACCGCCTAGCAACCACCCAAAAGACCCTAGCAACCACCGAAAATATCTTAGAAACCGCCTAGCAACTACCCAAAAGACCCTAGCAACCACCCAAAATACCCTAGCAACCGCCTAGCAACCACCCAGAATACCCTAGCAACCACCTAAAATACCCTAGCAACCACCTAAAATACCCTAGCAACCGCCTATAAACCACCCAAAAGACCCTAGCAACCACCCAAAATATCCTAGCAACCGCCTAGCAACCACCCAGAACACCCTAGTAACCACCCAGAACACCCTAGCAACCGCCTAGCAACCACCCAGAACACCCTAGCAACCACCCAAAACACCCTAGCAACCGCCTAGCAACCACCCAAAAGACCCTAGCAACCACCAGAAATATCCTAGCAACCGCCTAGCAACCACTCAGAATACCCTAGCAACCGCCTAGCAAAAAACTTTCTGGTCCAAACTTTCTCAAGCCAACTTAAAGTTTGTCTCGACGAACTTTCGCATCTAGTTATTATTATTAAGTTGGCTTGAGAAAGCCAACATATTGAAATCCTATTTAAACTTATTATTATTATTATTATTATTCCGAGACTAAAATTTCTATATGAAACTCCTCCTAGAGCTTTAACTCTACATACTCCAAACTCGGCTCAGACACTCAAACTGATCTGACTCGCGTTGCTATATCTTTTCAGACTGATCGGACTTACGGTTTTCCTAAAAATGACGATCAAAACTCGGAAAAACTCCCATTGACTTACATTGGGGAGTTCTAAAAACATTTGAATCCAAACTGCCGTTTTCACACACACAGACTCCAAAGGGCCTGACAGCCCTGCGTCTCTCCCTCTCTCTCTCCCTCAGAGGATTTATATTATCAAGCAACCAATAAGTAATGGCCTAAAATCTTCATAGCCACACCATAGCAACCAGTTTCAGCACCCTAGCAACCACTAAGAGCTCCCTAGCAACCACCCTAAACCAAAAAAAAATTTTTTTTACATTTTTTTGTATTTTTTAACGCAATATTACACTCGTGGCCTTGCGATATTGCTCCATGCTTGTGCCTATTCGGCCATAGTACCGTACTGAAGGCACTCGTTATTAAAGATTTTAAGAACTCTATAAAAACTCCATAGTAACCATCTTTGACAACTACCAACCACCTAGTAACACCATAGCAACTACCAAAAATACCTTAGCAACCATCTTGAACACCCTAGCAACATCTAGAAATGCTCTAGTAACCACCAAATATACCCTAGCAACCACCCAGAACACCCTAGCAACTGCCTAGCAACCCCCCAGAACACCTAGCAACTGCCTAGCAACCACCCAGAACACCTAGCAAACAGCCAGAACACCCTAGCAACTGCCTAGCAACCACCCAGAACACCTAGCAACTGCCTAGCAACAACCCAGAACACCCTAGCAACCGCCTAGCAACACCATAGCAACCACCCAGAACACCCTAGCAACCGCCTAGCAACCACCCAGAATACCTTAGCAACCGCCTAGCAACACCATAGCAACCACCCAGAACACCCTAGCAACCGCCTAGCAACCACCCAGAATACCTTAGCAACCGCCTAGCAACACCATAGCAACCACTCAGAACACCCTAGCAACTGCCTAACAACCACCCAGAACACCCTAGCAACCACCCAAAATATCCTAGCAACCGCCTAGCAACCACCCAGAACACCCTACAACCGCCTAGCAACCACCCAGAACACCCTAGCAACCACCCAGAACACCCTAGCAACCACCCAAAATACCCTAGCAACCGCCTAGCAACCACCCAAAAGACCCTAGCAACCACCGAAAATATCTTAGAAACCGCCTAGCAACTACCCAAAAGACCCTAGCAACCACCCAAAATGCCCTAGCAACCGCCTAGCAACCACCCAGAATACCCTATCAACCACCTAAAATACCCTAGCAACCACCTAAAATACCCTAGCAACCGCCTATCAACCACCCAAAAGACCCTAGCAACCACCCAAAATATCCTAGCAACCGCCTAGCAACCACCCAGAACACCCTAGTAACCACCCAGAACACCCTAGCAACCGCCTAGCAACCACCCAGAACACCCTAGCAACCACCCAAAATACCCTAGCAACCGCCTAGCAACCACCCAAAATATCCTAGCAACCGCCTAGCAACCACCCAGAACACCCTAGTAACCACCCAGAACACCCTAGCAACCGCCTAGCAACCACCCAGAACACCTTAGCAACCACCCAAAACACCCTAGCAACCGCCTAGCAACCACCCAAAAGACCCTAGCAACCACCAGAAATATCCTAGCAACCGCCTAGCAACCACTCAGAATACCCTAGCAACCGCTTAGCAAAAAACTTTCTGGTCCAAACTTTCTCAAGCCAACTTAAAGTTTGTCTCGACGAACTTTCGCATCTAGTTATTATTATTATTCCGAGACTAAAATTTCTATATGAAACTCCTCCTAGAGCTTTAACTCTACATACTCCAAACTCGGCTCAGACACTCAAACTGATCTGACTCGCGTTGCTATATCTTTTCAGACTGATCGGACTTACGGTTTTCCTAAAAATGACGATCAAAACTCGGAAAAACTCCCATTGACTTACATTGGGGAGTTCTAAAAACATTTGAATCCAAACTGCCGTTTTCACACACACAGACTCCAAAGGGCCTGACAGCCCTGCGTCTCTCCCTCTCTCTCTCCCTCAGAGGATTTATATTATCAAGCAACCAATAAGTAATGGCCTAAAATCTTCATAGCCACAGCCTAGCAACCAGTTTCAGCACCCTAGCAACCACTAAGAGCTCCCTAGCAACCACCCTAAACCAAAAAAAAACATTTTTTTATTATTTTTTTATTTTTTAAAGCAATTTTACTCATGGCCTTGCGATATCGCTCCATGCTTGTGCCTATTCGGCCATAGGCACGAGGCCGCAGGCCGAGTGCCGTACTGAAGGCACTCGTTATTAACTCCATATAAACCATCTTTGACAACTACCAACCGCCTAGCAACACCATAGCAACCACCCAGAATACCCTAGCAACCACCTAGCAACACCATAGCAACCACTCAGAACACCCTAGCAACTGCCTAACAACCACCCAGAACACCCTAGCAACCACCCAAAATACCTTAGAACACCCTAGCAACACCATAGCAACCACTCAGAACACCCTATCAACCACCCAAAATACCTTAGAACACCATAGCAACCACCCAGAACACCCTAGCAACCACCCAAAATACCCTAGCAACCGCCTAGCAACCACCCAAAATACCCTAGCAACCATCCAAAATATCCTAGCAACCGCCTAGCAACCACCCAGAACACCCTAGTAACCACCCAGAACACCCTAGCAACCACCTAGCAACCACCCAGAACACCCTAGCAACCACCCAAAATACCCTAGCAACCGCCTAGCAACCACCCAGAACACCCTAGCAACCACCGAAAATATCCTAGCAACTGCCTAGCAACCACCCAGAACACCCTAGCAACCACCTAGCAACCACCCAGAACACCCTAGCAACCACCCAAAATACCCTAGCAACCGCCTAGCAACCACCCAGAACACCCTAGCAACCACCGAAAATATCTTAGAAACCGCCTAGCAACTACCCAAAAGACCCTAGCAACCACCCAAAATACCCTAGCAACCGCCTAGCAACCACCCAGAATACCCTAGCAACCACCTAAAATACCCTAGCAACCACCTAAAATACCCTAGCAACCGCCTATCAACCACCTAAAAGACCCTAGCAACCACCCAAAATATCCTAGCAACCGCCTAGCAACCACCCAGAACACCCTAGTAACCACCCAGAACACCCTAGCAACCGCCTAGCAACCACCCAGAACACCCTAGCAACCACCCAAAATACCCTAGCAACCGCCTAGCAACCACCCAAAAGACCCTAGCAACCACCAGAAATATCCTAGCAACTGCCTAGCAACAACCCAGAACACCCTAACAACTGCCTAGCAACACCATAGCAACCACCCAGAACACCCTAGCAACCGCCTAGCAACCACCCAGAACACCCTAGCAACCACCTAGCAACACCATAGCAACCACCCAGAACACCCTAGCAACCGCCTAACAACACCATAGCAACCACCCAGAACACCCTAGCAACCGCCTAGCAACCACCCAGAATACCTTAGCAACCGCCTAGCAACACCATAGCAACCACTCAGAACACCCTAGCAACTGCCTAACAACCACCCAGAACACCCTAGCAACCACCCAAAATACCTTAGAACACCCTAGCAACACCATAGCAACCACTCAGAACACCCTATCAACCACCCAAAATACCTTAGAACACCATAGCAACCACCCAGAACACCCTAGCAACCACCCAAAATACCCTAGCAACCGCCTAGCAACCACCCAAAAGACCCTAGCAACCACCCAAAATATCCTAGCAACCGCCTAGCAACCACCCAGAACACCCTATTAACCACCCAGAACACCCTAGCAACCGCATAGCAATCACCCAGAACACCCTAGCAACCACCCAAAAGACCCTAGCAACCACCGAAAATATCTTAGAAACCGCCTAGCAACTACCCAAAAGACCCTAGCAACCACCCAAAATACCCTAGCAACCGCCTAGCAACCACCCAGAATACCCTAGCAACCACCTAAAAGACCATAGCAACCACCCAAAATATCCTAGCAACCGCCTAGCAACCACCCAGAACACCCTAGTAACCACCCAGAACACCCTAGCAACCGCCTAGCAACCACCCAGAACACCCTAGCAACCACCCAAAATACCCTAGCAACCGCCTAGCAACCACCCAAAAGACCCTAGCAACCACCAGAAATATCCTAGCAACCGCCTAGCAACCACTCAGAATACCCTAGCAACCGCCTAGCAAAAAACTTTCTGGTCCAAACTTTCTCAAGCCAACTTAAAGTTTGTCTCGACGAACTTTCGCATCTAGTTATTATTATTCTTCTGAGACTAAAAAACTAAATGGATCTCCTCCTAGAGCTTTAACTCTACATACTCCAAACTCGGCTCAGACACTCAAACTAATCTGACTCGAGTTGCTATATCTTTTCAGACTGATCGGACTTACGGTTTTCCTAAAAATGACGATCAAAACTCGGAAAAACTCCCATTGACTTACATTGGGGAGTTCTAAAAAATTCAAATCCAGATTCAAACTCACCAACCGACGAAAATTCAAATCAAAATACCTTGAAGACTAAACCAAACTGCCGTTCTATATACTATATTAGCCAATGAGACTCATTTAAACTAATGAACTCTAAACTCATACACTTATAAACTAATTAACTTATAAACTCATGAATTCATAGACTTATGAACTCTTAAACTCATAAATTAATAAACTCTGAACTCTTAAACTCATTTAAACTTATAAACTCTAAACTCATTAAAACTTATAAACTCTAAACTCATTTAAAACTTATAAACTCTAAACTCAAAAACTCTTACACTTATAAACTCATCAATTTATACACTTATAAACTCTAAACTCATAAACTCTGAGTGTGTGTGTGTGTGTGTGTGTGAACACACACACACACACACACACACACACACACACTCTAAACTCATTTAAACTTATAAACTCAAAACTCAAAAACTCGTAAACTACTTTAAACTTCAAACCACTTTAAACTTCTTAAGTTTAAAGCTTCCAGCTCCCAAGCAACTCCATAGCAACCAAACCTGAGTACCCTAGCAACCGTTTTGCAAGACCTATATCTCTGTATCAGAACATCGTATAGAGATGAGGTTTGGCTCTTTTGACTCATGCTAGCAAACAGCACTTCCAACATGCTACACATGCTAGCAGTGAATAGCTACATGCTAATAGCGATTAGTTAAGTGCTAAATCATGCCAAGATCATGCTAAGAACTATAAAAACTCCATAGTAACCATCTGTGACAACTACCAACCACCTAGTAAAACCATAGCAACCACCCATAACACCCTAGCAACCACCTAGCAACACCCTAGCAACCACCCAGAATATCCTAGCAACACCATAGCAACCACCAAAACACCCTAGCAACCACCTAGCAACATCATAGCAACCACCCAGAACACCCTAGCAACCGCCTAGCAACACCATAGCAACCACCAAAACACCCTAGCAACCGCCTAGCAACACCCTAGCAACCACCAAAACATCCTAGCAACCACCTAGAATACCCTAGCAACAGCCTAGCAACCACCCAGAATACCCTAGCAACCGCCTAGCAACACCATAGCAACCACCAAAACACCCTAGCAACCGTCTAGCAACATCATAGCAACCACCCAGAACACCCTAGCAACCGCCTAGCAACACCATAGCAACCATCAAAACACCCTAGCAACCGCCTAGCAACATCATAGCAACCACCCAGAACACCCTAGCAACCACCTAGCAACACCCTAGCAACCACCCAGAACACCCTAGCAACCGCATAGCAACCACCCAGAATACCCTAGCAACCACCTAGCAACAGCATAGCAACCACCCAGAACACCCTAGCAACCGCCTAGCAACATCATAGCAACCACCCAGAACACCCTAGCAACCACCTAGCAACACCATAGCAACCACCCAGAACACCCTAGCAACCGCCTAGCAACCAACCAGAATACCCTAGCAACCACCTAGCAACACCATAGCAACCACCCAGAACACCCTAGCAACTGCCTAGCAACCACCCAGAACACCTTAGCAACCCACTAGAAAACCCCCAACAACTTTTTAACTTTAAACTACTTTAAACTTTAAACTAATTTAAACTAATTTAAACTTCAAACTAATTTAAACTTTAAACTATAAACTTCAAACTACTTTAAACTTTAAACTAAATTAAACTTCAAACTTCTTTAAACTTTAAACTAAATTAAACTTCAAACTACTTTAATCTTCAAACTACTTTAAACTTCAAACTTTCCGGTACAAACTTTCTCAAGCCAACTTAAAGTTTGTCTCGACGAACTTTTTAATCTAGTTATTATTATTCTTCTGAGACTAAAAAACTAAATGGATCTCCTCCTAGAGCTTTAACTCTACATACTCCAAACTCGGCTCAGACACTCAAACTAATCTGACTCGAGTTGCTATATCTTTTCAGACTGATCGGACTTACGGTTTTCCTAAAAATGACGATCAAAACTCGGAAAAACTCCCATTGACTTACATTGGGGAGTTCTAAAAAATTCAAATCCAGATTCAAACTCACCAACCGACGAAAATTCAAATCAAAATACCTTGAAGACTAAACCAAACTGCCATTCTATATACTATATTAGCCAATGAGACTCATTTAAACTAATGAACTCTAAACTCATACACTTATAAACTAATTAACTTATAAACTCATGAATTCATAGACTTATGAACTCTTAAACTCATAAATTAATAAACTCTGAACTCTTAAACTCATTAAAACTTATAAACTCTAAACTCATTAAAACTTATAAACTCTAAACTCATTTAAAACTTATAAACTCTAAACTCAAAAACTCTTACACTTATAAACTCATCAATTTATACACTTATAAACTCTAAACTCATAAACTCTGAGTGTGTGTGTGTGTGTGTGAACACACACACACACACACACACACACACACACACACACACACACACACACTCTAAACTCATTTAAACTTATAAACTCAAAACTCAAAAACTCGTAAACTACTTTAAACTTCAAACCACTTTAAACTTCTTAAGTTTAAAGCTTCCAGCTCCCAAGCAACTCCATAGCAACCAAACCTGAGTACCCTAGCAACCGTTTTGCAAGACCTATATCTCTGTATCAGAACATCGTATAGAGATGAGGTTTGGCTCTTTTGACTCATGCTAGCAAACAGCACTTCCAACATGCTACATATGCTAGCAGTGAATAGCTACATGCTAATAGCGATTAGTTAAGTGCTAAATCATGCCAAGATCATGCTAAGAACTATAAAAACTCCATAGTAACCATCTGACAACTACCAACCACCTAGTAAAACCATAGCAACCACCCATAACACCCTAGCAACCACCTAGCAACACCCTAGCAACCACCCAGAATATCCTAGCAACACCATAGCAACCACCAAAACACCCTAGCAACCACCTAGCAACATCATAGCAACCACCCAGAACACCCTAGCAACCACCTAGCAACACCATAGCAACCACCAAAACACCCTAGCAACCGCCTAGCAACACCCTGGCAACCACCAAAACATCCTAGCAACCACCTAGAATACCCTAGCAACACCCTAACAACCACCCAGAATACCCTAGCAACCGCCTAGCAACACCATAGCAACCACCAAAACACCCTAGCAACCGTCTAGCAACATCATAGCAACCACCCAGAACACCCTAGCAACACCATAGCAACCATCAAAACACCCTAGCAACCGCCTAGCAACATCATAGCAACCACCCAGAACACCCTAGCAACCACCTAGCAACACCCTAGCAACCACCCAGAACACCCTAGCAACCGCATAGCAACCACCCTAGAATACCCTAGCAACCACCTAGCAACAGCATAGCAACCACCCAGAACACCCTAGCAACCGCCTAGCAACACCATAGCAACCACCCAGAACACCCTAGCAACCGCCTAGCAACATCATAGCAACCACCCAGAACACCCTAGCAACCACCTAGCAACACCATAGCAACCACCAAAACACCCTAGCAACCGCCTAGCAACACCCTAGCAACCACCAAAACATCCTAGCAACCACCTAGAATACCCTAGCAACACCCTAGCAACCACCCAGAATACCCTAGCAACCGCCTAGCAACACCATAGCAACCACCAAAACACCCTAGCAACCGTCTAGCAACATCATAGCAACCACCCAGAACACCCTAGCAACCGCCTTGCAACACCATAGCAACCATCAAAACACCCTAGCAACCGCCTAGCAACATCATAGCAACCACCCAGAACACCCTAGCAACCACCTAGCAACACCCTAGCAACCACCCAGAACACCCTAGCAACCGCATAGCAACCACCCTAGAATACCCTAGCAACCACCTAGCAACAGCATAGCAACCACCCAGAACACCCTAGCAACCGCCTAGCAACACCATAGCAACCACCCAGAACACCCTAGCAACCGCCTAGCAACATCATAGCAACCACCCAGAACACCCTAGCAACCACCTAGCAACACCATAGCAACCACCCAGAACACCCTAGCAACCGCCTAGCAACCACCTAGCAACCAACCAGAATACCCTAGCAACCACCTAGCAACACCATAGCAACCACCCAGAACACCCTAGCAACACCATAGCAACCACCCAGAACACGTTAGCAACCCACTAGAAAACCCCCAACAACTTTTTAACTTTAAACTACTTTAAACTAATTTAAACTAATTTAAACTAATTTAAACTTCAAACTAATTTAAACTTTAAACTATAAACTTCAAACTACTTTAAACTTTAAACTTCTTTAAACTTTAAACTAAATTAAACTTCAAACTTCTTTAAACTTTAAACTAAATTAAACTTCAAACTACTTTAATCTTCAAACTACTTTAAACTTCAAACTTTCCGGTACAAACTTTCTCAAGCCAACTTAAAGTTTGTCTCGACGAACTTTTTAATCTAGTTGTTGCTTATTGTTATTGGGCTGTTAAGGTAAAGAACTGGGACTGGTTGTAGTATGCACATGGAAATTGAAACGTTGCATTTCTTGTTATTTCAGGTTTATTACCTGGTTATCTTTTGTGAACCAAAAAATAAATAAACAAACAAATGTGGAATACCGAGTAATATCCTCTTTGTACACTGGGTTGCCCTTTCCGTGGGAATAAAACGGAACAACAATACTCCATAATGACAATGTGAAAGAAGTTTGTTTAAATAAAAAAAAATAAAAAAAATAAAAAATCACATGTACATTGGTATTCACAGCCTTTGCTCAATACCTTGTTGAAGCACCTTTGGCACCAATTACAGCCTCAAGTCTTTTTTAATATGATGCTATAAGCTTGGCACACCTGTTTTTGGGCAGTTTCTCCCATTCTTCTTTGCAGAACCTCTCAAGCTCCATCAGGTTGGATGGGGAGCGTTGATGCACATCCATGTTCAGATCTCTCCAGAGATGTTCAATCGGGTTCGAGTCTGGGCTCTGGTGAGCCACTCAAGGACATTCACAGAGTTGTCCCGGAGCCACTCCTATGTTATCTTGGCTGTGTGCTTCGGGTCGTTGCCCTGTTGGAAGATGAACCGTCGTCCCAGTCTGAGGTCCAAAGCTCTCATCAAGGACGTCTCTGTACATTCATCTTTCCCTCGACCCTGACGAGTCTCCCAGTCCCTGCCGCTGAATAACACCCCCAAAGCTAATGCTGCTTCACTGTAGGGATGGTACTGGCCAGGTGATGAGCCTGGTTTCCTCCAGACATGACGCTTGCCATTCTGGCCAAAGAGTTCAATCTTTGTTTCTCATGGCCTGAGAGTCCTTCAGGTGCCTTTAGGCAAACACCAGGCGGGCTGTCATGTGCCTTTAACACTCTGAGGTCGACAAACGCGCGGGCGCGTTTTGCTGGATTTTCTCCACATTGTAGCACTATAAACTTAAATTACTCCTTCATTTATGGTCATACAGAAAAAAGAAATATAAAAAAAAGAATCTGTGATATTTCTACTTTTGTATGTGTCCACTTACAATCAAATCAAAATATTGTGCTTTTGTAAAATAAAGAAAATAAACAGGGTGTGCGTTCTGCCTCTCCGTCGCTGTGAACTTTTTTTCTTGAGCACGTCTATAAACTGAAACAAAACTCAGCGAATACTTGTCACACATTTATGAGCCATATACCTTTATAAACATTTAAGTGTGTACTTTTAAATGATCGGATTCAAACTGAAAACAAATATTCTCTGTTTAAGTAATTTGTATAAAACCAACAAGATGTCCAGCTTCTCAAACACTTGCTCATTATTTTTTTAACTTACCACACCCACTCGCGCAAAAGATATTCACATGCAAATCTCCACATGGAACGCGATCGCGCTCATTAGGCTACCTCAAAAACAAAACACCAAAACACTTTACAAGTCTCTGCTTTTAGACGCGCCTAAACTTACATTGGATTTACATCAGAAGAAGAAGAACGGGATTTGAAGACAAGAAAGATGTAAGGTAAGAAATTCTTACATATTAGTTTGCTATTGTTGCATAAATTTCACATTGCAGTTGAACTGTTGCTAGATATATGGTGAATATTATAATATTTAGACCCGTGTCTACTGTTACTGTGTTTGTGGATATCTGCTCAAACGTAGATATGTATATGGTAACCATAATGTTTTATATTTGAGCGCGATCGCGTTTGAATGTATCATATTTTGCAGCGCGATCGCATTTGAATGTATCATATTTTGCAGCGCGATCGCGTTTGAATGTATAATTTTTTGCAGTGCGATCGCGTTTGAAAAGCAAACGGCTTCATGTTTTTACTATTATCTCATTTCATATCATCATAACGAATGGAAACATTTGAAGTAACATGATAATCAATATATTTTTCTCTAGCTTAGTTGTTATTGAAATCTTTTGGAAGATTTATACTGCTATAAGGTTATTTTTATTTTATCCAGCACTGTGCATAGCTTATGCCTACAAGGCACAACAAACCTGGTGTTCATTATATTATATATTGTTGGAAACATTTGTGTGTGTGTGTGTGTGTGTGTGTGTGTGTGTGTATTCTGTGAATTTTAAAAAGCAATTTTAACCAGAAAAATCTAAAATTTATTCCCAAAATCGTGCAGGCCTTTCTCTTGATATCAGTATGTTCACTTTTTTTTTTCAGGGCCCAGATGCCACTGAGGACTTTAGTGAACATGAACATGGTAAAGTGAAAATCAAACACCTTGGAAATGAAAGGTATGTACAATGTTTTTAGGAATGGCACAAAGGTCTCTGTCTTTGGATCACTGTTTTCAATAAGTGCTTTTTGGCATTTGTTGTGTGTATCTTTGGACTATGTTGTGTTGTAAATAAATCCAAACAATTTAAAAGCCATTCTTTTTTAAATCTCCTCATTTACAGTATTGTGCAAGGTTGCTCAGAATGACAGGGCCTGATAGCTCCTAATAGGGCCGTTAGGGGAGGGTCTTTGTCTTTCTCAGGTGTGAAAACAATACATATTAATGACCTCCGCATAAAGCTTTTTCACACAAAACACGTCGTAAATTTTTTAAATCAATATATTGTCTTATCTGAATGAGCAGTCAGGGTGATTTTCACATAGTTTTAGAGCAAATATTCTAGGCTACGTGATACAATTTTCAAAAGTCTTGTGAAGAAATAATCAGTATGGGTTTCATGGCCTTATTTCAGTGAGAATTTTTTTTTGTATTTTCACAAACCATGCATAAATGTCATTATCTCAAAACTACAAACTTTTACATACATGCTGCTGATATATTATCGTAGCAGAGTTTGTGCTGAATACAGTGTAATTAGACTTTAGCCATGAAAATGTCACAAGTAACAGAAATAACCAGAAATGTCAGAGCATGTCAGAACACCTCCAGGGCCCAGAAAACAGCTCAGACCTCAGAGGGTTAATGAGGGGTGGCTTCTGTCTTATTGGTGGAGATCTGCAGAGATGGTTGTTCTTCTGAAAAGTCCTCCTCTCTCCACAGAGAAACGCTGCAGCTCTGCCAGAGTGACCATCGGGTTCTTGGTCTCCTCCCTGACTAAGGCCCTTCTCCCTCGATCACTCAGTTTGGCCGGGCGGATTGCTCTAGGAAGAGTTCTGGTGGTTCCAAACTTCTTCCATTTACAGAAGATGGAGGCCACTGAGGCCACTGTGCTCATTGGGACCTTCAATGCTACAGAAACTTTTCTGTACCCTTCCTCAGATCTGTGTCTCAATACAATCCAGTCCAGTCCAGTCTCAGAGGTCTACAGACAACTCCTTGGACTTCATGGCTTGGTTTGTGCTCTGACATGCACTTCTTCTTCTCTTATTTAATGGCGGATTGCAAACAACTTTTAGTTGCATACCACCACCTACTGTACTGGAGTGTGTATCATCATGTCTTTTAACAATTATTTAAATTCTACTCCACAACCCTGTGTCTTTTAAAAATTTAAATAGTCTGTGTCTGCGTAAATCTTCCTGGTGATTCTTATCTCCTCTCACTCTCCTTCTGATCCCAGTATCCCTACCAGATTCCACTCCCTCCCTGCCTCCTGAACCTTATCTTTAAACACCCATCTTTCCACCTCATTCAATGTGCAGTACAATATTTAATGTTCAACATTTTCTTTAACCCCACAGTTTTCACAGTTCTCACTATTCCTTTTCCCCATTAAAAACAGTGTGCCATTCAGCCCTCTGTGATCCACCCTGAGTCTAGCCATTACAATTTCCTCTCTCCTGGACCTTTCCATGTAACTCTTTATACTGACTAATTTTTGTATTTTATAATATCTCCTTCCTTTCCTGTCTTCCTCCCACCATTTCTGCCATATTTCAAGTCCTTTCTTCTTAACCACCGCTTTTCCTTCGCCTGTCCCTAGTGGAATTGTAACTGTTATTACCTTTAGCAATGCCTCTTTAGCCAGTTTGTCTGCAATCTCGTTCCCTTTAACCCCCTCATGTGCTCACATGCCACCCCAATGTAATCTTATCAAACTGTGATAAAGTTCTATTAGTAGCTCTTCTCTGACCGATGTCATTGACTGTATGCTTTTTATGATAGCTAAAGAGTCTGTGCATAGTACCACCCTATCAGGTCTGACCTCTTCAACCCACTGTAATGCAATAATGACTGCCACTATTTCTGCTGTATATACAGATAACCGGTCAGGTAGTCTTTTGGAGAGATTTATTTTAAATTCTGGGATATGAACTCCAACTCCCTCACATTCCTGTTTGTTCTTGGATCCGTATTACATCCAGCAATGTATGTATTTCTCCTGTTCTGTATTTCCGTGTCTTGTTGCTATTCTAGGTCAGGTCCAGTGCTTAATCAAAGTTTCAAAGTTTATTTATAAAGCACTTTTTAAAAACAACAAGTGTTTAACAAAGTGCTGTACACACATATCCTTTATCAATAATGCAATCAACCAACATGACTTAAAAAAAAGAATAAAAAAAAACAAAAAAACAAAAAAACAATACTCTTACATAGCATGAAATGCCAAACTGTAGTAGTGAGTTTTGAGATTCGATTTAAAAATAGGCAGGGTTTGAGCCTGTCTGATGTGCAGGGGCAAACTATTCCAGAGCTTCGGTCCTGCTACTGCAAATGCTCTTTCACCTCTGCTTTTTAGTTTCACCCGAGGGACAACCAACAGCAAATGGTCAGCAGACCTAAGCGCTCTTGACGGAGCGTATTGCCTAATCAATTCTGACATATACTTGGGAGCAAGGCCATGAAGCGATTTAAAAACAAACATCATAATTTTGAAATTAATTCTAAAATAGATTGGCAACCAGTGAAGAGAGGAAAGAACAGGTGTAATATGTTCGCGCTTTCGTGTCCCAGTCAACAAGAGAGCTGCAGCATTCTGAACCCTCTGCAGTCTAGAGAGAGAGGCCTGACTAATGCCTATATAGAGGCCATTACAATAATCTAGACGCGATGAAATAAAAATGTGAAGAAGTCTTTCAAAGTCTCTAGAAGACAAAAATGATTTCACCTTGGTGAGTTGTCTCAACTGGAAAAAGCTCGATTTAACTACCAAGTTAATCTGTTTATCCAATTTAAAATCACAATCCATAGTGAAACCTAGATTTTTGACGTAAGGTTTCACTAGTGGATTCAACTCACCAAGATCAACATTTTTTGATTCATAAGTACCACCGGAAGTAAAAAGCATAACCTCTGTTTTGTTTTCATTAAAACAAAAAGTTCTGTGCCATCCAAGCTTTAATTTCCTCGAGACACTGGAGTAAGGTGCAAGAGTCTTCTCTTTTCAAAGGCAGATCAATTTGGGTATCATCTGCATAGACATGAAACGAAATTCCAAATTTCCTAAACAACATAGGCCCCAAAATGGAGCCCTGGGGGACCCCAGACGTGAGAGAAGCCGTAGAGGAGACAAATTTTCCGAGGCGAACAGCAAAAGTTATTTCGGACAAATACGACTTAAACCATGCCAACGCAATACCCTCAACACCAACACATTCTTCTAAACATGAAATTAAAGTCCTATGGTCTAAGGTATCGAATGCAGCTGAAAGGTCCAATAATAATAAAATCGCACAATTCCCTGAGTCAGTGGTGAGTAACAAATCATTTGAAACCCTCAACAATGCAGTTTCTGTACTATGCAAAGACTTAAAACCAGACTGAAACACTTTGTGGATACCATTTAAACATAAAAATACATTCAACTGTTCAAATACAACCTTTTCGAGTAATTTAGACAAGAACGAAAGTCTAGAGATAGGTCTAAAATTAGCAAAGACTGATGGATCCAGATTACTTTTCTTAATAACCGGTTCCACCACTGCATGTTTAAAAGATTTGGGTACAACTCCCGTAGCCAGGCTACTGTTAATAATAGCAAGAACCGAAGAGCTAATGGCATCAAATGCATCCTTTAAGAGTCGTGGAGGAACAATGTCAGTGTGACATGCAGAAAATTTCATTTTGACAAAAGTCTTCCTCAATGAGACAAGGGACACCGGCTCGAACTGATTTAAGACAGTAGAACGCTCAAAATTAATAGGTTGGAAAATCAGAGAAGATGATATATTCGATCTAACAGCATCAATCTTGTCAATAATTTTTTTTTAAATTGTTCACACAGTTCGGCAGAATGTTCTAAACAAGCAGCTTGGGGAGTGTTCAAAACCACATTAATGGTACTAAACAGTACAGCTGGCTTAAGAGAGTTACTACTAATTATATTCGATAAGTACTTTGATTTCTCCAGTCTCACACACTTTTGATATTTAGACAAATTATAGCGTAGTATATCAAGTGAGATCTGCAACTTATCCTTCTTCCAGCGGCGTTCAGCCCTTCTGCATTCCAGCCTTATAGCTCTAGTTGTAGTGTTCAGCCACGGTTGAACTCTACATTTATCTCGAATCGTCCTGAAAGGGGCAACAATGTCCAAAATGCTATTGCAAGTTGAAAAGAACGATGAAGTTAATTCTTCAGTAGTTAGCCCACATGATGGCATCCAATAGTCCAACTCAATTAAATTAAAAGCCTCCGAAAATAAATGAGAAGTTGAGGGATTTATCATCCGGCAACGACGTTTTGGAGCAGTCACTTTAGAGTCACGAGAAGTACATATCTCAAATAGGACAGGCAAATGATCAGAGAAAGTGGCATCACAGACGTCGATGTTATTAATAGGCAAGCCATATGAAAAAAATAGTAGTAAGGCAAAAATCCTTTTTGTGTTTATTTCTTATACTTGTCAAATGAGTTTAACAGACTGGTAATGTCAACAAATTCAACATATTATTTAGCAATTTTTGCAAAAATAATTAATTTTTCTGAAGGAAAATAAATATTTCTGCATTCTCTAGGATAATTTGGGACCTCTCCTATAGCTTAAGCCTTATTGTATCTCCAGCAGTGGAGAATACCCTCTCAGAAGGGGTAGAATATGATTGAACACACATGTAAGATCTAGACAGGTGAAACATAATATTTCGATTTGAATGATTGATTCATAAAGACTTCACTTCATTACTGGATGAATCAGCGCTCTAGCAGTTAAATAAACAGAACGTTTTGCGGAAGAACATTGTAGCCGGAGCTACTTCTCTGTTTATTTCTATGACGCGGGTGAGTCACTCAGGCACTGTGCTACTCCGCAGCGGTGCCGGTGTAAAGTAGTCCGAGTATAAACGCTTATTACAGGCTTGCTGTAGTGATTCAGGATAAGACAAAAACACGGTTTGAAAAAAGGCATTCATGATGTACTCGCTCATTATATACATTTAAATTCTGAAGCGTATTTTCGCTATTTGAAGCGACTTTCAAAAGGTGATTTACTCAGTTGCTACCGTAGATATCAGTGTTTATAAACTATAAACTTTTATTTCAGTACTTCTGTGATCATTTGAATATTTGTAACACCGAAATACCGATACTGTGTTGTTGAAAAGATTGTGAAAGTAAAGCTGTTTCATATTGACAACTGCTCTCTCAGCGACAGCGCAAACAGATTTGAATGTTCCAGTGTGAAGTTTTTGTCATTTAGGAATAAGATCGCGTGAGTGTTTGAATCGAGATCGTCTCTCTCTCTCGCTCTCTCAAAACGTATATGAGTAGCGCGAGTGCTTTCATTACTATTTTAATATTCATGAGGTGAGTGTGAGACGTCGCTGAAGATAAGCTCCCAGTACTTCGCCCACACATCGGCCCAGAACCGTTTTTGGAACCGAAACTTAGGAATTTCGCACGGTTCCGGTATTTTTCAAAAAACACTACCGGTTCTGGATAAGAACCGGTTTTCGGTTCCCAACCCTAAACATGACAGACTTGATGAATACGAACTAACGCATAAAGCTCATTTTGGCAAACGTCTGCATTCAGCAAATGGACAAAGAGACGTGTTTTCTTTTCGTAATAAAGCTCCAAACGTTAATTCTCTACCAGTTAGTCAAGACCGGTCAGGTGTTACATCTGATGCAGAACAAGTTTGCCGTTATTGCCAAGGGAAAGGTCATTGGAAAGGGAACTGTCCAGTGCTGAAGTCAAAGAACAAAGCTCGTTTTTCGTTTGTGAAACCTGCTGCTTTGGCTGTGTCGCCTGTTAATTCAGATGTTGTACTTCTTAACAAACTGAAGCCTAATTACTTTCCATTTATTTCAGATGGATTTGTTTAACTAATTGGCAATGAGGAGAAGTTTCCTGTAAAAATCTTGCGTGATACAGGAGCATCAGAGTCCTTTATTTTGGAGTCTATTTTGCTGTTTTCTTCTTCCTCAAGGTCTGGGAGATCTCTTTTGGTGAGAGGTATTGATCTTAATACTTTAGAAGTCCCTTTACATAAGGTTGTGCTCTACTCTGAGTTCGTAGAGGGGGAGGTTAAATTGGGAGTACACCCTGCCCTCCCTGTTGATGGGGTGTCTGTTATATTAGGGAATAATCTGGCTGGCGGGCGTGTTTGGCAGAGTAATCCTATTCCTGTGGTGACTGATTCTCCTCAGTTGAGGAATGAATCTGATGACTGTTTTAAAGAGTTACCTCAGGTGTTTGCTGCTTGTGCTAAAACTCCCGCTGCTAGTCGTGCTGGGAAGGAGGCCCTGGAAGTTAAGGCTGCTGCAGAAAAGACTAGGTTTGCTTTACCAGATTTTCCCTTGACTCTTTCTCAAGAAGACCTAGTTAAGGAACAGCATGCAGATCAATCTCTGTCTTCGTTGTTTGAGCGAGCTGTTCCTGCTGACTGTTTTGAGAGTGTGGCTCATGGTTATTCTGTTCTAGATGGTTTGCTAGTGAGAAAATGGACACCCTCAACTAACATTTCACTGGGGGAACCATGGTTTCAGGTTGTTGTGCCTACCATCATTTGACAGCTGGTGCTGAAGACTGCTCACGACATGTTGGGGCATTTGGGGGTGAGAAAGACATATGATCGAATTATGCATAATTTCTATTGGCCTAAATTAAAGAAAGATGTTGCGGCCTATATTAAAACCTGCCGCATATGCCAGATGACTGGAAAGCCCAATCAGGTTATAAAGCCTGCACCTTTGCATCCAATACCTGTTGTGGCTGGTCCTTTTGAATATTTACAGTTGGACTGTGTAGGGCCATTAGTTGGTGCTAAAGGTGGGTCTAGGTATTTGCTGACCATAATGTGTCAGGTAACCCGTTATCCTGCTGCCTACCTGCTATGCTCTATTACTACTAGGTCCATTGTAAGGGCTCTTTCTCAGTTTTTTTCTATATTTGGCATACCAAAGTTTGTCCAGACTGACCAAGGCTACAATTTTATGTCTCGTGTCTTTGCTCAGGTTTTACAACAGCTTCACATTAAACACAACAAATCCTCTGCTTACCACCCTCAGAGCCAAGTTGTTTTTGAACGTTTCCACCAGACACTGAAGTCCCTTCTCCGTGCTTATTGTATGGAGTTGGGACGTGACTGGGAGGAAGGTTTGCCATGGCTGTTGCTTGCCTCTAGGGAGGTGGTTCAAGAAAGTACAGGGTTTAGCCCTAATGATTTAGTTTTTGGCCACTCTGTACGTGGACCTTTGGCTGTCCTAAAGGATGGTTTGGACCTCAAGGAGTCACCAAAAGCCTTGTGTGATTATGTAAATGGTTTTAGGAGACGTCTTTATGAGGCGGGGAGGTTGGCCCGTGAAAAGTTAACAAACACTCAGTCTAAAATAAAGGAGCGGTATGATAAGCGAACTCAGCGTCGTGTTTTGGCAGTGGGTGATAAAGTGCTGGCTCTTCTGCCAGTTTTGTCATCTCCTTTGCAGGCGAAGTTTTCTGGCCCATACACTGTTGTCAGGAAGGTTTCAGATGTAAATTATGTAATTGCCACTCCGGACAGGAGGAAAAGTACCCAGTTGTGTCACCTTAACATGCTTAATCCATATCACGAAAGTTCAGATGCATTCGAGTGTAAAACTGCTGTACAGCCTGTAGCTCTGAGTGACGCTAGTCTGTCTCCTGTTTTTTCTCTTGTTGCTCCGGTGGCAGCGCAGGAGCAAGAGGAGATCAGAGCTCCTGATGATGGGGTTTTGCATGCGCATTTGCACAATTCTGAGACATTGAAGCAACTTCCACAGTTGCTGCAACACTTGTCTGTGGACAAGTGTGCTGAGTTAATTAATTTAATTAATGACTTTTCCACTCTTTTCTCAGATACTCCGACTCAGACGCATCTCTTAGAACATGATATAGATGTTGGTCATGCTTCCCCAATCAGGCAGCAGTTTTATCGTGTTTCTCAAGAGAAGCGGAAGCACATTGATACAGAAGTGGAGTACCTTCTCGACAATGGTCTGGCTGAACCTTCTGCATCAGCCTGGGCATCACCATGCCTTCTGGTTAATAAGCCAGATGGTACCTTTAGGTTTTGCACTGACTATCGGAAACTTAATGCTGTCACAAAATCAGATAGTTTTCCGTTGCCTCGTATAGAGGACTGTGTAGACCAGGTTGGTGCCGCGACATTTGTTAGCAAATTCGATCTTCTCAAGGGCTACTGGCAAGTGCCTTTGACTGACCGTGCCAGAGAGGTGTCCACTTTTATCACTTCACAGGGGTTGTTCTCCTATAAAGTAATGAGTTTTGGGTTACGAAACTCTCCTGCCATGTTCCAGCGACTGATGAACACCGTGGTCGCTGGTCTAGACGGTTGTGCAGTGTATTTAGACGATGTGGTGGTCTTTAGTGATACTTGGGGTGGACACTTGGACTCTATTAGAGCTCTGTTTCAGCGCCTTGCCCAGGCTCATTTAACTATCAATCTCGCAAAGTGTGAGTTTGCGAGGGCGACGGTGACCTACCTGGGAAAGGTGGTAGGCCAAGGACAAGTGTGTCCTATACGGGCTAAGACTTTGGCCATAGATCAGTATTCGTCACAAATAAAAAGGAGTTGATGAGGTTCTTAGGTATGGTGGGTTTTTATCGTTGTTTCTGCCCAAATTCCTCTTCAGTTGTTGCTCCGTTAACTGACCTATTGAAGTCCGGTGTCAAGTATAGCTGGACACCTGATTGCCAGACTTGCTTTGAGACTATTAAAGCTCTTTTAACCTCCTCTCCTGTCCTTGCAGCGCCGCAGTTGAACCAGCCATTCAAGCTGCAAGTTGATGCTAGTCAGGTAGGAGCTGGAGCTGTTTTGCTCCAGGAAGATGAACAGGGTGTTGATCGTCCAGTTTCTTTCTTCTCTCGAAAGTTTGCTTCTTATCAGGCAAATTATTCTGTTATTGAGAAAGAAGCGTTGGCATTAATTTGGGCGCTTCATCATTTTGATGTCTATGTAGCTGGTGCCATTTCTTTGGTAGTCTTCTGTGACCATAACCCGTTAACTTTCTTGCACTCCCTTTAAAATCCAAATCAGTGCATAATGCATTGGGCTCTTTAACCATACCATTTGGATATACGCCACATTAAAGGCAAAGATAATGTGATTGCAGACATAGGCGGAATTGTAGATTAACTGTTAAGTGCAGGTGCGCATTTAGATTTTCACGCTTTCACTGTGTGATTTAGTCAGTTTATATCATTTAATAAAGTTAATCTAATATAATATCACACAAATAGTGCAGTTTTTCTCCAGATATTAACATGATAATAAATGTGATTTAATAAATTGATAAATGAAAAGTTTTCTTTTAGACACCATATTGCCTGTTTTAACTCTATTTCGCCAACGAAAATAGTTGAAAACTAAGCCAGCACTGTATTTGCATCTCTGAGAAACACACAAGGTGTTTCCTTACTGACTTATGAATCAGCTTTTTGAACGCATTAACAATGAATTGCTGCCACCTACTGGCGGTTTTAATTTCACATTTAAATTATCTTTTCATGTTTTAAATCATTTTATATATCAATAATCAACGTTTTATGTTTTAAACAAAACATTATGTCTGTGTAAAAGTATCTAAATGCCATTTCAAATGCAGCTTCTGTGTTTCCTCTCCATTGCAAAAAATTTGTTGATACTTATTTAATTTAATTGGTAACAGCCGTATTGTGTCTTATTATTATAATTAAATTTAATTAAATGTATGAAATTGACACAAAAGATGATGCATGCATATAATTAGGTTTAAAAATACATTTATAAAGGGAAAAATGCTAATGAAGGTAAAAATCTATTGAAACTTATTGGAAAAATGATTTCTGTCACTGCTGTGAACTGACCGCCACACAGAATATGAAGAATATCAAAAACTGTAGGAGTCGGCTGTCCACGGCAGTCCTAAACATACCAAGTTACCAGCACAATAACACACTCAGCAAAATATTGTCTAATTATTGTTATCGATAAAATCCCTGAAAATATAGAGATAATTTTTTGTCAATTTCGCACAGCAATGAAGAATATTTTGGTCAATTTAGTCAGCTTTTTCAATGAACCAGAGAGAAACTTTGAGAAGAAGGATAATGGCACGGACAATCTCCATGCTAGCTACACTAATAATAGTAGTAAGGCTTTCCTCTGTGTACTACATATCCATAGAAAGTACAATTTTGCCTGTATTATTGGTGTCCCCTTCAAAAATTGCTCTTGAGGAAAGTTATGTTAATTGTCCCCCCCAACATTCAGATGAAATTTATGCCCCTGATTGCAGATGCTTTGTCTCGTGCTCCCTCTGGTTGATGTTTTGCTGTTTATTACCCTGTGTCTTTCTTTCTGTCTTTTATGTTTTCCAGGGCCCGGATTACAGAAGTTGTGACAGTTGGGAGATGCGTGTGGAAAAAGGGGTTAAAGTTTTTTTTCTGTAGTATGGTGTGTTTTGTAAATATTTTTGAATGTTTTGCACATTTTTTGCACAAATTTTTTACTGTTGGTGTACCAAGATTTCTATAGTGTTATTTACATTATGGTTGTGGTGTAGCATAGCCTCCAAGACCCGTTTTTTATGGTGGGGGGTGTTACATCCAGCAATGTATGTATTTCTCCTGTTCTGTATTTCCGTGTCTTGTTGCTATTCTAGGTCTGGTCCAGTGCTTAATTGATGGGATGTGCCGGTGCGCGAGGCGTGTCCCAGCCTGACGGCATAAAGAGGGCTTGGTTATGGCGTGGCGGGCGGGAGAGAGCGGCTTTGCTTTGTGTTTCAATTGTTGCTTTAAGTTGAATCTCAGTTATGTAAACTTTTGTGTTAAATAATAAATCTTTAGACATTTGTTTGTCGAACTCTCTCCTGCTCTTTTGTTACTATTTGAGAGCCAGTAGTAACAATCCGTCTGTGTAAATCTTTAAATAATTATAATAACTGTTTCTCATGTAAATGCTTGTTTTAACTCCCACTTCCTCCGTTCTCCATTCTCTTTTCTTTTCCAGGATATTAATATCGGCCTTTACTTCTGGAAAAAGCCATGGTGAAACATTACTAACTGGATTGGCCGTGGTGAAATCTAAGGCTTCCATTTCATATTCCCTCACTCTTTTTTCCCTTGTCCATCCA
Source organism: Abramis brama (assembly GCF_963993115.1). Taxonomy (NCBI): domain Eukaryota; kingdom Metazoa; phylum Chordata; class Actinopteri; order Cypriniformes; family Leuciscidae; genus Abramis; species Abramis brama. Next base: position 1,145,982 of record NC_139977.1, read on the forward strand.
AACCCAAGCACATGAAACTTGGAATACTCCCAACATTCCTGTATTGTTTCTTTTGTTGGGTTTTCTTTCCCACTTCCTTTTAATCTGATCCAATACGCCAACGCTAATTTCTCTCTTCTTAACTCCAGTGGTATCTCTCCTGCTTCTATGAGTATTGCATTAATGGGGGTTGTCTCAACAGCTCCGATTCATACACGTAATATATACTGTAATCTATTATTTTTTTCCAATATTGTTTTTGCCGCTGCTCCATAAACTACACAACCATAATCTATTGATGACCTCAGGCATGCCCTATAGATGTTAATTAACGACTGTCTATCTGCCTCTGACATGCACTGTTAACTGTGGGACCTTATATAGACAGGTGTGTGCCTTTCCAAACATGTCCAATCAACTGAATTTACCACAGGTGGAGTCCAATCCAGTTGTAGAAACATCTCAAGGATGATCAGTGGAAACTGTGTCATGGCAAAGGCTGTGAATACTTATGTACATGTGATTTTTTTTTTTTTTTTTTTTGTACATGTGAAAGATTTCAAACAATCTTCTTTCACGTTGTCATTATGGGGTATTGTTTGTAGAATTTTGAGGAAAATAATACATTTAATCCATTTCGCAATAAGGCTGTAACAAAATGTGATAAAGGTGAAGCGCTGTGAATACTTTCCGGATGCACTGTATCTAGACAGAAATGCTGTACCTCAGATCAGTTGATGTGTGTTCTCCCTTAAATACTGGTGGTTTGTCCATAGACCAGTCACTCTTCATGGACACACAGCTAGACTCCGGTGAGTTTGATCTCTGACTGTGTGATTGACTTTAAAAACAATAGTGATAAGAAGAATTAATGTAGTTAACATGACGATTTTACATTGTACCATGATAATGTTTTCCATACATCCAAAATTATGTTTTGTATTTTCACATAATAGAGACAACAGAATAAACAAAAATTACATATATGATACGACAACTTATATAATAATAGCATCATCTATAAATCTATTCATCAAGACAGAAATGTTGTACCTCAGATCAGTTGGTGTGTGTTCTCCCTTAAATTCTGGTGGTATTCCCATAGACTGGTCACTCTTCATGGACACACAGCTGGACTCCAGTGAGTTTGATTTCTCCAAATGGAATTGACTTTATCAGAATAGGAGACAGAAATTAATTTTAATTTAGCTTATTTTACATGTAGATAAACCTCATATAGGGAATCTATCTAAGTCTATCCAAGAGAAGCTTCACAAAAGTTGAAGAGTGAAGACATTGCACAAGGATAAATCCAGTCATCTCTGTATTCCATTCACGGCACCAGACTAGCTCTCAGAACACCTTCCCAATCATGGCAAACATGCAGAACACCCTGTTATGTGACATGCACTGTATTATCCATTACATTAAGGTCATATGAAGATTGTGAAGCACCTGAGTGCTGGAGAAACATCTCCATCTCTGAATGTTTCTCTGTCCTCCATGATTCATTCAGTCTTCATGGAGCGTCACAGGTAAGCCTGAAGAGTCAGAAACACTGATTCAGACACACTGACAAAGTATTTCACCTTCATATGTAATATATGAGGACAGAGGAGCAGATTTATGACACAGAAGTCCTGTGTGTCTTTGAGAAGTTGACGCAAACACAGAAGTTTCACATTCACCATATTTCTCTCCCTTTTCCCCATTATGTCATTTGTAAACACATTACTTAAAGTACTACTTTAAACTACAGTAACAACAGCAGTAATGCTGTTAAAATGTGATAATGTGATAATGTTTCTGCAACACTGTGAAAATAGATTACATAAAATAATGACATGTATTAGTATAAAATATATAAGTATATACTAGACAAAAAAAAGAATTAACAGTTAATCTACACTTTAAGTTTTATAATTTGATTTGGAATCAAATGATAACCTGGTATCATCGGAATCAACAGGTTCTCTTGTGCAGTTTGATATAGAACATTCACACAAGTATTAAAAATATATATAAGTATTATAGCTGAGCTGATGGGGATGATTGTAAATAAATGCTTCGACTGGACCCACAAACACACTGTGGTCATTGTATATGCCAACATTTAGTACATCTGTAAAAGTGACTCACATGCACAAATATGTGTTCAATATTTATTCCAACTTGTTTGCTGTTAAAAATAAAAATGGTTTACTAATTATATGTAGGTTGTAACAACAGCACTCTTTGTAATCGACATTAACTTTTGATTATATTATATCAAAACACTACAAACGGAAAATCGAAAAGCGTTTGGTTTCTAGAACGTTACACATTTAGAGTAGTGTTCCCTTATGTGTAGATAACGAAAATTAAGCCTACATAACAAATAGGGCCTCTATGTCCAACAACAGTTAAGACACAATAATAAGATTTAGATCATCTTTAAGTTCATATGTGGTTACTTACGTTAACTAGAACTTTCATGCGCCAATCTTGAGCACTTGATCGAAATGCAACTCGACTCAGCTTCTCAAAACGTTCATGTTTTTTTAAGAGCATTTAATTTCATACATAAACAACGAAAAACAATATTATTAAACATTGCTACATTAGCATTAGATGCCTTTTTTCCGATCCAAATCTTCGTAAAATGGCGCATGTAACACTGAACATCTACTTTCACTTTCATTTCCTTCCATCAGCAATAATTCCACGCTGAACTTTTTGTGGAGACATGTGAAAATATCTGAAAATGATGGTAATAGAAACTCATGTTAGATATGTGTTGGATAGAAAAATAGTCACCCAAACTAAGCAGAACAGGGACAGTCTTTACATCCCAGAGAATTTTTAATTTATGAAGATGGATTTATGCTTGAAGATGATAACTCATGGGAATATTATTATCATTATATGTTGTTTTGTTCATCACTAGTATCTGTTATAAACACAGCAGCACATTGGAAAAAAATTAAAAGCACTTGTCAAAAACATTCACAAACAACCATTTAAAGGTGCACCTCTTTAAAATGTAATTTGCTGTATCCAAATGTTACATGACCTGAATGCCTATTACCTTCAGTCAAAACAAACAAACCAATTAAATCATAATAAACTGTTATGAAAATGTAAAAAAATTAAGCTTTTCACCCATTTCTCTCCGCATTGCATTTCATTATCTGTTGCCATAGTTACTTCAACTGTGAGACAGAGAGAAATAGCTACAGAGAGAGAGAGAGCAGCTAGATATTTGTTTGAATTTTGTGATACGGCGCAGTTCTCTTACGAGAGGTCTCTAGTACTGCGTAATAGCTTACGCTAGGGGAAAAACTCTTTTCCGCGAGATATTGAAGCCAAAAATTATCCTTAATTTTGTAATAATGTAAAACGCGTTGCGGCAGCATACAGACATAGGCGAGATGGCTTGCGTGCCCATTGGCTGCCCTCAAATCCAATGAAGGCCTCATAGAAATCCAATTTCGGCGGGCCAATGAGGGGCGAAACGGGCGTGGCTTGGGCCTATAATTATAGCTTGACAGGCTGGAGAATCTGGTTTTCCATCTGAGAAAGCCTTCTGCGGGACGAGCCTTTGCACCTGAAGCCGCTGGCCGACAACTTGCCGCCTTCAGTCGCCGTTCCTGCTACGCTATCCGGCATCCATATCCTTTTCTCTGCTAGTGTGTGTTCGCCGCTGCGACTCACACTCTCTGCCTAAAAGAGCCGAGCGTCTTTTTTAAGATGTCTCGTACCACCTGTGGCTCGTGTCGAGCCTCACTCGATGACGGGGACTGCCATGTCATTTGCGTTTCCTGCCTGGGTGAGGATCACGCAGCTTTCGCGCTTGCTGACGGCGGCTGCCCTCACTGCGAGCTGATGCCCATGGTGACTCTGAGGACTCACCTGGCATCTTTCGCTAAGTCTGTACCTCCGCCCGCTGCGGTGCCGCGGCGTTAAAAAAACGCCGTGCTCAGCGGGTCCCGGAACCTCCTCCAACCCGCAAAAGCTCGCCGGTTCGCCCGCCAGCTTCGCCGCCTGCTTCGCCCGAGTATCTCTTACTGCCGGACAGCGGCCGCGTCTGCCGCCGCTTCCGTCATGAATGACGACGAAGAAGCCGTGTGTGTGGAGGATGACAGCTGCTCTCTCCTGGTGTCGGGCAGTGAGGACTGAAGAAGCTGTAGCGGCCCATCTTAGCCCGCCCTCTGCTGTACCACGTGCTAAGACAGCGCTACCATCAAAAGCCTGCCGCACGACTTCAGCTATGCACGGTCGCGCTTACACCGCCGCTGGACAGGCTGTATCTGCGTTACACTCTATGGCCATCCTGCAGATCTTCCAGGCCAACCTTCTCCGTAAACTGGAAGGACCGTAGCTATCAGCGTGCCGGACCTGAGGAGCACTACGGATCTTGCTCTTCGCGCTACTAAGTCCACTGCACAGGCCATAGGGCGGAGGATGGCCTCTCTCACTGTAGCTGAGAGACACTTGTGGCTTACATTATCCGAGATGTCGGACTCGGAGCACACTGCATTCCTCGACGCCCCCATCTCCTCTGCCGGCCTCTTTGGATCATCCGTCAAGGATTTTGCGGATAGATTTGCTGAGGTGCAGAAAACGTCATAGGCCATGAAACATTTTCTGCCTAAGCGCTCCAGTTCCGCAGCAGGCCGCTCTAGACAGCCGTCTGCTCGAAGCTCCCAGCTGCAGCCGCAGCCCACCACCGCCTCTTCGCAGAGTCAACAGGCCCGGGACCCCAGATCGCGCTCTCGCTCTGCTGGCCGCCGCCCCCTTCCGCGTGGGCCCCGGCCTAAGATCGAGATAAAGCCAGAGGCCTCAAAGTCTTCCTAGCCCGCCTAGGAAAACGACGGTGTTCAAGTCCCGCTGCGGCCAGACTTCCACCAAAACTTCTCGCTCGTTCAGTTCCAGAAAATGCAACTGTTCCAGTTTATTTAGCAGAAAACAAAACTGTACCACAGCCCGTTTGCCTGCACACAAACGCCGTTTTTATGGCGACACAGATAAATCTCATAAAGAGTGTATTTTCTGGTATTCCGGCCACGGCCGATGAGTGTAGTAAAAATGCCCACAGCCCAGTGCTCATTCCTACACACAAGCACAGCCCGCCACACAGGGCTCACACACATAAAATCGACTCATGTCGATTGTGCATTAAATGTAGTGAATGAGCCCACGACCCTGTGCCCACAAACACTACACACTGCATGTCTCACGGTTTCTGTAAAAACGAAACCAACGCACATACAGTCTGCTCAAGCAGACGGTGTTTTCAGTGTAGTAAATGTGCCCGCTGTCCCGCACCCACATTCACTCACAGACATGACAAGCCCTACAGGGTTCGCCCCGCTCGCTCTCTCTCAGCAAACCACCATAGGAGAGTCGAGCGTGGGCAGGCTGCCCACTGTGATCAGCGCGCCCCCCGCCTCGAACGCTGCAAGCACGGCGTCTATGTTACAGCATACAGATGCTCTCCGGTCACCACCATGTCACGGCCAGAGTCCAGATCTCATTCATCCTCTAGCTATTCATGCGAGTGCATGGGCAAAGCTCCCCGGGGTATCAGAATGGGTGCTGAACATTATAAAAAGAGGCTATTCGCTACAGTTCACTCGACGCCCCCACTGTTACGCAGCGCGAGTCGAAACTACGGTGGAAAAGGAAGTAGCACATCTACTTTGAGCCGAAATAGCGAAACTGTTGAGCAAAGGGGCCATAGAGCCTTTATCTCAAGCTCAGAGCGAAGGGGGCCTATACAGCAGATATTTTCTGGTACCGAAAAAAGACTAAGGTCTCCGATGCCTGTCGAGACGGCAATCCCCGAACCCGGTGGTGGACACCGGAAGTAGGGGATGCCCTCAAGCTGAAAAAGGAGTCCTATCGGGCCTGGTTGGCTTTTGGGACTCCTGAGACAGCTGACAGGTACCGGCAGGCCAAGCGAACTGCAGCCCGGGTGGTTGTGAAGGCAAAAACTCGGGCCTGGGAGGAGTTCGGTGAGGCCATGGAGAAGGACTATCGGCTGGCCTCGAAGAGATTCTGGCAAACTGTCCGGCGCCTCAGGAGGGGGAAGCAGTGCCCTACCAATGCTGTTTACAGTAGAGGTGGGGAGCTGTTGACCTCAACTGGGGATGTCGTTGGACGGTGGAAGGAATACTTCGAGGATCTCCTCAATCCCGTCGTCACGTCTTCCATTGAGGAAGCAGAGGCTGAGAGCTCAGAGGTGGACTCGTCCATCACCCAAGCTGAAGTCACCGAGGTAGTCAAGAAACTCCTCGGTGGCAAGGCACCGGGGTGGATGAGATCCACCCTGAGTACCTCAAGTCTCTGGATGCTGTGGGGCTGTCTTGTCTGACACGCCTCTGCAGCATCGCGTGGCGGTTGGGGACAGTGCCTCTGGGATGGCAGACTGGGGTGGTGGTCCCTCTTTTTAAGAAGACAGTGTGGTTTTCGTCCAGGCTGTGGAACACTGGACCGGCTCTATACCCTCTACAGGGTGCTGGAGGGTTCATGGGAGTTTGCCCAACCAATCCACATGTGCTTTGTGGATTTGGAGAAGGCATTCGACTGTGTCCCTCGCAGCGGCCTGTGGAGGGTGCTCCGGGAGTATGGAGTACGGGGTCCTTTGCTAAGGGCTGTCCGGTCCCTGTACGACCGAAGCAGGAGCTTGGTTCGCATTGCCGGCAGTAAGTCAGATTTGTTCCAGGTGCATGTTGGACTTTGGCAGGGCTGCCCTTTGTCGCCGGTTCTGTTCATAATTTTTATGGACAGAATTTCTAGGCGCAGCCAGGGGCCGGAGGGTGTAAGGTTTGGTGAAAAAGCGATTTCGTCTCTGCTCTTTGCGGATGATGTTGTCGTGTTGGCCTCATCAAACTAGGACCTTCAGCATGCACTGGGACGGTTTGCAGCCGAGTGTGAAACGGCTGGGATGAAAATCAGCACCTCCAAATCCGAGGCCATGGTCCTCAGTCGGAAAAGGGTGGCTTGCCCACTTCAGGTTGGTGGAGAGTTCCTGCCTCAAGTGGAGAAGTTTAAGTATCTTGGGGTTTTGTTCACGAGTGAGGGAAGGATGGAACGGGAGATTGACAGACGGATCGGTGCACTTTCAGCAGTAATGCGGTCGATGTACCGGTCTGTCGTGGTGAAGAAAGAGCTGAGCCGTAAGGCGAAGCTCTCGATTTACCGGTCAATCTACGTTCTTACTCTCACCTATGGACATGACCATACAGGCAGCCGAAATGAGCTTTCTCCGCAGGGTGGCTGGGCGATCCCTTAGAGATAGGATGAGAAGCTCGGTCACTCGGGAGGAGCTCAGAATAGAGCCGCTGCTCCTCCACATCGAGAGAGGTCAGCTAAGGTGGCTCGGGCATCTTTTCCGGATGCCTCCTGGATGCCTTCCCGGGAAGGTGTTCCGGGCGCGTCCCACTGGGAGGAGACCCCGGGGAAGACCTAGGACACGCTGGAGAGACTATGTCTCCCGGCTGGCCTGGGAACGCCTCGGTGTCCCCCCGGAAGAGCTGGAGGAAGTGTCTAGGGAGAGGGAAGTCTGGACATTCCTGCTTAGACTGCTGCCCCCGTGACCCGGCCCCGGATAAGCGGAAGAAGATGGATGGATGGATAATAACAACAAAAACTAATATATATTATATTAACATTATCAATCACTAATTCAAATGTTGTGCATGCATAAAAACAACAGCAACATTTTTTTTGTAAAGCCACACAGGCACATATACACTTTGTATTATCACTAAGTATAAAAACAAAATTGAACTAACATCTGTAAACTAATGGGTAAATATGTACTTATTCTTTCTGATTTTCGATTGTGTTGCAACGTGCCCTCTTAGTGCGAGTTGAAGGGTGAAGATGAGAGTGATGCAGCTACATTCCTTTCAAAAAAGGTATTATTATTACATAAATATTTCACAATATAAAACCAGTAGCCTAAATGCATAACAGATGGGAGTTATGGGTATAGACGCGTGCTTTATATGCGTGTCAATGGGTCATAACCGGAGTAAGTATTCCTGACTCTACAAGGATCTGCTTGTCACTAGCAGTATTACAGCACCAATCATTCGCTTCAGGGTACAGTGGAACTTGTAGTTTGAATACACCTTGCTCTGGAGTACAGGAGAGGAAGGTGTTTAACACCTGAGCTCATATGCAGTCCAGGATTATGGCGGTGTCTGGGTAGTCTTGAACTCTGCTGGCAAGGACCCATTCATTTTGTTTTGGGACATCCAAATTCATTGTGAGTCAGGAATGCAGAACAAAAAAGTTCAGGAACAGTTCATCTATTGGCTGTAATTATGTATGACATATGTTATAAAATATTCTTACATTAACTACATTTCTACAACAAAATATAAAATAGAATATATCTGTGAAATAAATGATGTATGGTTATGTGAGATAATCACTGTTTGAAGCTCTTGATTTGGTCACTCGCACCATGAATTGCAGAGATGTTTCAAGGAGCTGCCAAAACCACATTAGGTGGTCATGAGACGAAGACCTGGAAACATGACATGCATCTCCCCAACATTTAGCAGGTCCACATTAAATTAAAACACATTTTTGTAAATACATTGGGTATTATTTCTGACAGTAATTCACATTTGTATGACACACTGTTCATGATCTCAAAGGCTTTTCACTTTTGCCATTTAGATTTTTATGCTTATTTTAAGTTTTATAAAACATTCACTGGATTTAGAACAAATAAAAAAAAAAGGCTGAACTTTACTTCTGCGTCAAGTTGGGCAAAGTATCTAGCAATAAGAAAAGAAGAAGAGATACAGGGAAGATAGGCAATCGCATTTTATAAGTGAACCAACGTCAAATAACAATACAAGTATGAGTGTGGCATCACAACTTTTAAACAGAAAGACCAACATACCTTGTGTAGAAACGGATGTCCCTGTCAGAGCCTGCAAATCTCTGGAGCCCAAAATGCTGTTTGAGTGACAGCTGTTAAAGCTTCTGCCTCAGCTGGGCAATTTCATCGTGAAGACTTAGGTTTTCTCTGAGAACCGAGTCAACAAGCGGGGGGTTCGGCGATGTGCAGTAGTCATGGTCGTTGGCACATATAGGTGTAGCGTTTATACGCCCACGTATAAATATTATTAATTATTATTTATAACGAATTATGATCAATAATTAATCATTTAATTATTTTCAATTATTTACTGTAACAGAATCAATAATATGATCATTTATCAGTTCATCCAATGAACAGAAAGCATAAACAATTATTAACTCTAGGAAATATAATATCTTCCTGGCCAAGAAAGAATAACCCCCTAACAGTAAATTAAGAAATAGGGTAAAAGCATAGGTAACTTTTGATCAAAGTTCAAGACAATAAAATTTGATAAGCACATACACAAGCAATATCTTTTCAAATACAAACAATACTTTATTGATTATATACTAACACCTAACACAAACAAGACTCTATTGATTATTCTAACAACTAATGTCTAACACAAACACACGCGCACGCATACACACACATTCATACAGGTTGCAGACAGGAAGAGAGAAAGAAAGAAATAAAGAAAAGAAATACACAATAAAGAAATACAAAAAAGAAGACTGAGTTTGGGAAGAATGAGTTTAAGGGTAAGAGGAAGGAATTCCGAATTCCTATATGCACTTGTAAGACATGACCTGAACGAACCATCAATCATTAATTTAAACCCTTCTATCGTTTCTTAGACAGGTTATTACATTTATCAAAACACCAGTTCAGTTTTAGTCTGGAGGTACTTGCGTCTTTGCTTTTGCGTTCCTTTTGGGAATTCCTTTGGTCAGCGTCAAAGGGGTTCGTTCGTTGGTTATGGTCTCCTCGTGCCTGGATAGATGGGGCGAGAACCAGTCACGTGTGGCTGGCGGTTGCTGATGGTTGATGAGTCTTTGAAGTTGAAAGCGTGCGTTGCAGCCTTGAATCGTGGAACGAAACTTTGCAGCAAAACTTAACTTAAAACCGGGACTTTCAATCGGAAAAGAAGAATAACACAAAAGAAAGAAAGAAAATAAGATACGGAAAGGAGCTAGATGACTGGAATTAATTCTAACCCATCTGATCTTAATTTGGGTTGATCTGCTCGTCTGTTAACGTTACATGGTTACTAAAGCCATCGTCTGCCGTCTCCGTCTTTGTTCTGCACTCGTTGAGAGCTCTTCTGTATCAGAACATTTTAAACGAACTTAGAGAGCGAACTCCAACCCCCCCAACGCTATGCGCTGGGTTTTAAAGGGTTTTTAAAACAAATAAAGGTTTGTTACCCTACCAATGAAGTCCTGACTGTTGCTTTGTTTGCAAAGTCATAAATCATGTCTTCCCTGGGGGGTTTCTCTAATGAAACTAAAAGACCAGATGCACAGTTTAGGCATGATTTCTAATTATCAGAATATGAAACATTTTACACAGATTTAATTGCAGCCATCTTTTGAATCATGAGCATACGATCACACTGATATGAAACACAACACACTTTCCTTCACACCTCTAATAATCATATCAATTACATGAATTATATGGGATTAAAGCATATTAAAACACACACAGGTGAAACCACACACGTAAAACAACATAGAATTCTGTAATTGCGTGATGTCTGATCATAAGTCCATTGAAAATTGTTCTTGAATGATTTTATGTATAGTTATTGGTAAAAATCAGTTCTCTGGTTTGAAGAGACAGAGCTCTGTTTGTTCGTTCAGAGGTCTTACGGAGGAGGGGTTCAGGAATGTTTGCTGGTATCGATCCATCTTGCAAAACTATCAAACGTTGACCAGTTCTTCCTTCATTTAACCAATAAAAGTCTTTGGTTAGCAGACTTTCTGGAGACTGTGAATGATTCATGGTTGGGTAATTTGAATCTGGAATGTGAGGACTCTTGTGTGAGACCTTGGTCTCTGTCTTTCTCTTAACCAATCAGTAATTTGGCAACAAAGCTAGCTTTGACCAGTTATGTGTTAGTGCTGGGGCTGTAATTAGTCAGCCTGGTCGGCGCCTGGATCCCGTGACAAGATGGATGAGGATAGAAGTCCTGACCAAATCTTGAATTAATATTCTGTTTGAATTAATATTCTGGAAGAAGATTATTTTGTGGTTGGTTTCCTACGCATTGTCGCTACATAGGACTAACATCTTCCTCAGTCTCCAGACTCTCTGGCCTCGCTCTCCGTTCCCACACCTCAAGCCTTCTCACTCCAAGAGAGTCATTGTTCCAGGGGAAAACACAGGTACAGCACCAGGCTTCAACATCCAACTACCTCCTACTTCAGTCAGCTCTGTCACATCTTCTGACTCAGTGTCGACTACACACATGGGTATGGTGAGATGTGTTATTAGGTTATCTCTTCTTATATTTATGATCCATTTCTTTCGTTGTTGGTCATCTGAGGGAAAAGTGTGTAAACTGATGGTCGCATTGAATTTTGCTGAGGAGGAACATTGAGGAACGCAACAGTGCTCAGCTGTTGTCTCCTCACGACGCTGACATTTAAACGTCTTTTTCATCTTGTTTTACTTTTGAACAACTAAATTAATGCAAGGCCTGACTATTTAACTGATTATATTCTGATTATAAACTATATTACACTATTGATACTTCTAAAGCTATCTCAGAAAATTGAAGAAACTGCCACGCCAGCAAGTGAAGTTTCACCGCAAGTCCTGTTTTTTAAAATGTATGTAATTCATGAAGTCACTCTGTTTCTGGACATGAAGCAGTAATACTGTAGACCAGCATCTGATCTCAAAAGAGCTTCATGGGTAAAGATGGCACCTAGATTACTGTTAAACAGCCTTCAGGTCTGTGATCAGAACTGTGCAAAGTATATACCTGCTTTCATTTAGACTTGGCAGGTTTTGGGACAGGGAAGTCGAGCGATGGAGTCCCCTGAACAATGTCATCCAGACATATAGAGCACTCACCAGAGTCCCGGGACAAAACATCATCCACAGAAAGATCAACTCACAACAAGAAGCTCAGAGCAGCAGTAGTCAGCTGATGTCACATGGGGGCGCTGTTCTACAGCAAAACACATGAGCTTTAAAATAGACAGAAACTAGTTTGTCAGTGGAGCTGATATCTGGTCCAGCATGAAATAAATGAAATGTTACAATCAGGGTTTTTCTTTTCTTTTCTTTTTCTCCAGATAATTTTCAGCATCTTCAACTCTGTTTGAGAACTCAAGATTGCAGATTGATCTAACTGGACAGAAAGAGAGTGACGTGAGATCAGTGTGTGATAGTGAAGGTTGTTCTTGCCGTTATAATGGAGTCGTGGTCTGGAGAAATACACGAGCAAATGAACATCTGTTTCATCAGAACTGACGACCTTTGAGCAGACGGGACAGTCAAGCTGAAACAAACAGAACAGACATGAAATCACTTGATGAAGTTTTTTCGGTTCCTTGCCACTGTTGCCTTTGGCTTGCTCAGTTGGGGATATTTTGGGGATATTTAATTTTATTCTATCAATCAATAAATTCCACTAGAAACAAACCTTGTTGTATTATTTTATTTTAATTTAATACTGTGAAGCTGCTTTGATACAATCTGTATTGTGAAAAGCGCTATACAAATATATTTGATTTGATTTGAAAATCCTGTATGCATTGCCTCATATGGAGAATAGACAACTACAAACTGCCCAGTCTAAAGAGTCTAAACCTTTGATTGTGATGTCTCTTTTTATCTTACAATTATGATCTGGGCTGGATTTCCCAAAACCTTCTTAACGCTAAGTCATTCTTAAGTTATACCTTAAGCTGTGCCTTATCATTAATATGTGTTTCTTGAAACGTTCTTGGTTAAGTATACCTTCTGTAATCATATGTTCATTAGGTTGGTCTGGATCATTATTAGCTATACCTTATTACTGTTGAATGTCCATACGAATATAATTCTGAAGTTGTAATACACCCAGCGTTCAATTAGGCTAAATGAAGTGTATTCATGCAAAGAATAAAATTATCATTACACTGATGGTTGTTAGCTTTTTAATGATATAATCCAAAGGCACATCCGCTGGCAAACCATACAGTAAGGCTTAGGAGTCTATTTAAAGGAGAACTCGGCAACTCTAGCGAACTCTACTCACTTCTTCGCTGATTTTCCCTTTTGTTGTTGCATGTTTTCCCCACGAGCTCCCCCTACACCTGTGGGGGGGCGTATATGTCACAACACGGTCGTAAAAAACTCACTTGCGGCGGCCTTCTCCCCCTCTCTACCGCTGCTCATGTGCGTTTGTTTTGATCAGAGCAAGCCAGACATCGTGTGGAACGATGTCTACCGAGGTGGGTAATCTGGTAATACATCATACATGAGTGTGTGTTTATGTCGAATTGCCGTAAAGCAATTCATGTTTCGCGCTCGTTCTCGCTTCTCATGAGACTTCCAATTTCTATCTTGCCGGGACGGTAGTCCCCAAGTTGCAAGGTTGGTTTTCCGCCTGGGAACACTGGGCGGAGCGGGGAAAGTCACCAATATCACCAGAACAGGTTGTTTAACCATCCAAATGATTTCTAGACAGTTTTATTAAGTTAAAAAAGTTACCAAGTTCTCCTTTAAAGGGAATGATTGTGGTGGGGAGTTTAGTCAAACTATGGCAGCGATACAGCGAATAGTTGTGCTAAAAGACGGCACCATCCGCGGAGCCAATTAGTGTATGTGCACGTCAGCAGCTTTTAGATCTTGTTGGTCAGACTTTGTTGAGACAAACACAACAGTGTCAGGTCAGGACACAGACTCAAACTGCAGTTTTATTTTTCTTCAAAACAGGAAACATAAAAGCCGATCAATAATCCAGACAGGAACTTAATACAATATGAAAAAATTCTGAGGAACTCCCAGGGTAGCATTCTCTGTAGATTGACAACATCTGAAGAGCCAGAACAAAGCTGTGTAGCGCAGAGGGGAAGGGCTGAAGAGGCGGGGGGCTGGCGGCTCTCAGGCAGAGAAAGAGGCGATCCACAATCGGAGACCGAGAGCGAGACCAGGGCTGAATGCAACGGAACTGCCTGGGAAAATCAGGAGGTAGAGAAAATAACCAAAAACTGGCAAAGATCCAATACGACATGGTAGAACACACGACAAAGCGAATAGAACTATCACTCACACATAACTCAAACAACAATCTAGCACAAGACAACACACACGTGGGGACTAAATAGAAGAAGGAATTAATTGATACTGGATCAGATGAGGTGAGTGAATCAATAACGAGGTAATGAATGTGATAACAAGGGGGGGCGGGCGCAATGACAGTGAAGCACATGGTGAACTGTCAAAACTATAATGAGCAGATCTATTATGTGATGAGTACTGTGTTACTCCAGCAGGTGGCAGTAATGTGTTGTATAAGATGAAGTGCATTTGCTAAGGAAGAGAGTGGTTGTAATGTATACAGTGGTGGACAAAATTAATGGCACCCCTGGTAAATATGATCAAAAATGGCTGTAAAAAATAAATCTGCATTGTTTATCCTTTTGATCTTTAATTTAAAAAAAAATGGCAAAAATCTAACCTTTCATTGAAGTAAAAGAATTGAAAATGGGGAGGAAATCACATTATGAAATAAATGTTTTTCACCAAAACCACAATTATTGGCACCCCTAGAATTTTTTTACGAGTAAAATATCTCTGAAGTATATTACAATTAGAAATTGTCTAGCTATGACTTCTTGTTTCACAGGAGTTTAAATATGAGGAAAAGGCCAAATTTCTTTAATCATCCATCACAATGAGTAAAACCAAATAATATAGTTCTGATGTGCAGCAAAAGATTGCTGAGCTTCACAAAAAAGAAAGAGGCTGTAAGAAAATAGCTAAATAATTGAAAATCCCCATTTTGACCATCAGGGCAATAATTAAGAAGTTCCAATCAACTAAAGATGTTATGAATCTGCCAGGAAGAGGACGTGTGTCTATAGTGTCTAAATGCGGTGAGGAGGAAAGTTTGCCTGGCCAAAGACTCTCCAAGGATCACAGATGGAGAATTGCAGAGATTAGTTGAGTCTTGGGGTCAGAAAGCCTAAAACAAATTATCAAACAACCCCTACATCCCCACGTGTTGTTTGGGAGGGTTTCAAGAAAAATGCTCCTCGCTCCTCCAAGAACAAACTCCAGCATGTTCAGTGGTCAGACACGACTGGATCTTCAAAAGGGACTGGATTCTATGCTCTTGTCATGCATCAAGAAACAAAAAAATGGCAGCCACCAGATGTGTTTGGTGCACACAGGGATGAAGAGTCCCCCATGCCTACGGTTTAATATACCACTGGATCTTATATGTTGTGGGCCTATTTTTTTGCTGGAGATCCTGGACATCTTGTTCAGATACATGGTATTATGGATTCTAGCAAATACCAACAGATAAAAAATCAAAACCTGACGGCCTCTGCTAGAAATCTTATAATGGGCCATGGTTGGATCTTCCATCAGGACAACAGTACAAAACAAACATTAAAATCAACACAAAAATGTGTTTCGGAGCACAAAATGAAGCTTCTGCCATGACCGTCCCAGTCCCCTGACCTGATGAGTGGAGTGACCTGAAGAGAAGAAGCACCAACATGGATCTGGGAATCTGAAGGATCTGGAGAGATTCTGTATGGAGGAATGGTCTCTGATCTCTGGTCAGGTGTTCTCCAAACTCATCAGGCATTATAGGAGAAGACTCAGAGCTGTTATCTTGGCAAAAGGAGATTGCAAAAAGTATTTAATAACAGGGTGCCAATAATTATGGCCAGTGTGTTTTGGAGAAAAGCATTTATTTTATAATGTGATTTACCCCGAACATTCAATTCTTTTACTTCAATGAAAGGATAGATTTTTGCGAATTTTTTGAAAGAAAGATCAAAAGGATAAACAATGCAGATTTATTTTTTACAGCCATTTTTGATCATATTTACCAGGGGTGCCATTAATTTTGTCCACCACTGTATATGCTGAGTGTTCCACGTGGAATAAAGATGCCAATATCAGTCATTCCTTTTCTCTTTATTTGATGTCTCTTGAAATACAAAAACTAACGCACATGCTCCAAATAAACACAAACACACGACTGAGACCGGGAAAGGATGGACAGATCTGCCCAGGGACACGAGTCATGACAGACGGATCTCTCAGTCCTGAATTCAGCTGCTGGCGGTTCTCCTCTCTCTGTCTTTATTCTCCGCCATAGTCGCTGTTGAATATATATGTTGTAGATGTTATATGTATATGTTAAGTAGGTCATCCAATAACAGAAATTAGTGATTTACACCAATAATGTGACACGGCTGCTGTTGGGCAATCTGGTTGTGGAGTAAATGAAGACACTATGGCAAATATATTATGATAATATAAATGACCCTCACAAAGGCGTGTGAAGGCACACTGCCAGTTACTGTAGCGGGTTGAGGCATGGTACGTTTGGGCATGAGGCGGTGGATTCGTGCACTCGTTTCGAAATTATATAAAATATCCACGGTTGGATTTTGTTTTGCAATTTGGATTATTTTTTATAAAATCCAATGAGGCCTGATAAATGCAATTTCCACTATTTCTGAAGTACTTCTTTTATAAAGAACACCGCTATCTCACATAACGCAGTGAAGCTGTTCCTGCATGAGTGAGTAATTGATTCTTGAGCCGTCGATATCAGCAGATTCAGCAGCATCGCCACGGACAGCACTGGGTAACGTCACACGTAAGAAGGTTTATCTTAAGCAGCCTCCTAAGGTATAGTTCGGGAAACACGTCTAGAAATGGTACACCTTTAGTTAAGTTATACCTTTAGAGTCTTCATAGCGCACTAAGACACAAGGTTATCCAGCCCTGTATTGTAGTGGATATTGCACTCTTGCCAGAGGCGAAGCTACATTGAGTGGGGGCCCTAGGCAACATTAATTAATGAGGCCCTTCTAAAAGTTTTTTTGTTAATATATCTTTGTTACCAACAGACATACAACAAACAAAAAAATAGTCAAAACACATCTAATGGAACATAAATTATTTATTTTTTTACAACATTAAAGTGCTTATTTTTTAATTAACAAAATGTAGATCTTTATATTTTTTACTAGAAGATGCAATATAGCCTAATCTTAAATCTTCAAATGGTGCTTTGTGTGCTGGTGACAGGAACAAGCAAATTAATATTTATCATTTTTTATTTATAATAACGAGGACTGCATGTGAACACAGGCTTCTCTGCTGATGTGATAGAACAGAGAACAGTTATTGACCTTATGTATGGATGTATATGACCATTATATGTGTGCATGACAAGAAGGCCTCTGCCTTTGAGAGTAGAATATAATGGACAAAGTCTAAACAATGATTCACCATCTATTAAGTTAACTGAACAATATGAAGTTAGTAACTATGGTTAATAATTAGTGCTGGTTTTACAGTTATAAATTGCTAAAATAGTGTAATAAATACAATTTGACCCCCTGTTCTAAAGTGAAAGATATATCCTCATTAATTATGGCACTTATTGAGTGGTCTCATAATTATGTAGGTATTAATACGTAACATTTACAGACACAATACTTTTTTGTTCATTCGGATAGATGCTGAAACATACAATATGGATGTATTGGCAACATTTAAACGTAAACATTATTAAGTATTTACAGCTAAAAAAACGTAAAATATTTACAAATCTTTTATATCGTAAATACATCTGTATAATTTCCCTTTTACCATTTTATAGATAAATGTTATATCCCTAAACCAACCTCAAACCTAAACATAACCATTTTATAGAGAATATAAAAGGAATATATACAACATAATGGACAGAAATGTGTAGGAAAATTACAATTTTAGTCACAATATAGCAGTAAAGCGATATTTTGAGCTGCTAATCCCACTCAAACCTCTAAACCTGCCCATAACCATTTCTTAAGAGTTATATAGAAAAACATAATAGACAGAAAAGTGCAAAGTACACATGTCAGTTCTGAAGAAGAAAGAAATGTTTTCCATGTTTGACTCTGGATGAAGGATTGGATCATTCTGGAAAGTTACACAAACACACGTGTGTGTGATGATCACTATGGGTTTGTGTGTGTTGAGCCTGTTGAATGTGATGTGTCTGTAGCCGCTCTTTATTCTCCATCAGCTGATCCAGAGAAGGTCAGACTAATATCTAAACCTGTAAATAAAACACAGACAGTCAAATTATCCACTGTAGAACAACTAAAACAAACTATTTGCACTATTAGTCAGAGATAATAAAATAACCCTGTGATGTTAAAGGCACAATATGTTTTTTTTTTGCTTTAAAAATATAAAAAATCACTATATCTATGTTATATATTTTAAAGTTGTGTATTTACATTATCCCGACAGTTCCAATTAACTTCTAAATCCAGAGAAATTAATATTTTAATTCGAAGACACGGACCGTGTCTTTATTTCCGTTATGTCGCAGTCAATGGCGTCATATCCGCGTTGTCCCTGGTTTCCGCTCGTGCTGCCATGGTAACCATAGCTATGAACCAGAGCCCTCTGATAGTAACCAAGACGACAGACGTGGACCACTGTAGTTCGCAATGTCTATCTGCACGCTGTTGTTGTTTCGTTCAAACATTATGGACCATGGCAAGTAGACTTTGGATAAAAAAGGAGAACTAAAACGAGAATCAATATCAGCGCGGTGTTTTCGAGATGCCGAGAGCTCCCATAGACAGTATATTTAAACGAGAGCTCCACGTCCGAAACTTCGACCGTTCCTACATGTACTTTATTAAACAGGTGAGCACATTTACATAAAACTAATCAATGTTATATAGTTCAACAATGATAAAATGTCAGAATATGATCTGTATGTTATTCTAATGTTGATCTAGCTTAACGTTACTGCTAACGTTAGTCTCATACAGACAAACTAACTCATAAGATACATTTCAACACATTCAAATGCAGTTTAGTGTGATAGTGTAATGTTAGACCAAGTGAAACAGCGCTGCGTTACCTCACAAGTTTAATTTGTCTAATAAACTGACCTGTGTGTAGTGATTCTGCGTGTAGTTCGGTAGAATGAAATGTCCATATTCCTTTTATATCCGCGGGACTCGCGTCGCGTGTGGAGCTGATAGCTGTCTCTTAGCAATCCCGAACTGCTTCATATCACAGTCATGACAAAAACATCGATGTATTCAGTCATCCATAAACATTATTAGATCGGTCGGCTTGACGTTGACGACAAGATCCATAATTCTTAGCAAATGTTGCATCATCAAACTACGCCTTTGTTATTGTAAATAGGTTAGCGACCCCTAGTGGAGAAAAAATCCCATACTGTACGTTTAAATTTTAGGTATCTTTTTAACCATTCAGATTTTGATTTTGCATCCAAACCACCATGAATGATGACCCTTGACCCTTATCCATAATCCTGTATGACTGTCCTCTTTCTGTCATTAGGTCAGTTTTATTATCGACAACGAAAGTAGTAATAAATATTTAACATTATCTTCTATTGCAAATGAAATGATACTAATTTAGAGGTCTTTAGAATCGCGTGGAAAGACAGTATGTCACGTTATAAAAAGGCCCTAAAAGCGGCCAGGGCTGAGCACCTCCGCAAACTAATAGAAAACAACCAAAACAATCCTAGGTTTTTATTTAACACCGTGGCTAGACTAACAAATAAACAGACGTCACCCGAACAAAATATCCCGTTACAGTTTAGTAGTAATGATTTCATGAACTTCTTCACTGAGAAAATAGAAAACATCAGAACCACAATTGTAAACGTTCAATCCTCAATCGCACCTTATAATTCAGCCTCAATTATCCCCCCGCAAGAACAATTACAGTGCTTTACAACTATAGAACAAAAAGAGTTAAATAAACTTATCACTTCATCTAAAACAACAACATGTTTATTAGATCCTATACCAACTAAACTACTGAAGGAAGTGTTACCTGTAGTGGAAGAGCCTCTCCTCAATATTATTAACTCATCTTTATCTTTAGGTCATGTTCCAAGAACATTTAAACTGGCAATGATAAAACCTCTCATTAAGAAACCACAATTAGACCCGCATAATCTAGCAAATTATAGACCCATTTCAAATCTACCTTTTATGTCTAAAATAGTAGAAAAAGTTGTGTCCACTCAACTGGGCTCTTTCTTGCAAGAAAATGATATCTATGAAAAGTTTCAGTCAGGATTCAGGCCGCATCATAGCACTGAAACTGCGCTCGTTAAAATCACAAATTATTTACTCTTAGCTTCTGACCAAGGCTGCATCTCAATACTAGTTTTACTTGATCTAAGTGCTGCGTTCGATACTATAGATCATACAATACTCTTAGATCGACTACAAAATTATACTGGTGTTCAAGGACAAGCATTAAGCTGGTTTAGATCATACTTATCAGACCGCTACCATTTTGTCTATTTAAATGGAGAAAAATCGATCATAATTCCAGTAAACTATGGAGTGCCGCAGGGATCTGTGTTGGGCCCTCTGTTATTCTCAATATATATGCTGCCACTTGGAAATATTATAAGGAAACATGGAATTAGTTTCCATTGTTATGCTGATGACACTCAAATATATATTTCATCACGGCCGGATGAAAACGCTAAATTATCCAAATTGACAGAGTGTGTTAAAGATATAAAAGATTGGATGACGCGTAATTTTCTTTTATTAAATCCAGACAAGACAGAGGTAATACTTATCGGTTCAAAAAACCGCCCACAGAACCTCTCACAATACAACTTTGACATCGTAGGATGTCCTGTTACTTTATCCTCTACAGTAAAAGACCTGGGTGTTATACTCGATTGTAACCTGTCTTTTGAAAATCATATTTCGTATGTTACAAAAACAGCCTTTTTCCACCTTAGAAACATTGCTAAGCTACGTAATATGCTATCAGTTTCTGATGCAGAAAAGTTAGTTCATGCATTCATGACCTCGAGACTAGATTACTGTAATGCTTTATTAGCCGGTTGTCCTGCATCCTCAATAAACAAGCTACAGTTAGTCCAAAATGCAGCCGCTAGAGTTCTTACTAGATCAAGAAAATATGATCATATAACACCGATTTTATCATCACTACATTGGCTACCTATAAAGTTCCGTATTAATTATAAGGTATTGCTATTGACTTATAAAGCCCTAAACGGCTTAGCTCCAGTCTATTTAACGGATCTTCTATCACCCTATAATCCATCACGCTCTTTAAGATCAATAAATTCGAGGCTTTTGGTCATACCTAGGATATCCAGATCAACCAAAGGAGGGAGAGCATTTTCGCATTTGGCTCCAAAACTCTGGAATAGCCTTCCTGATACTGTTCGTTACTCGGACTCACTCTCCCAGTTTAAAACTAGATTAAAGACGCATCTTTTCAGCCAGGCATTCATATAATATTGTTAATCTCACAGTTTCAAACTACAATCCGGCCTCTAGTTCATAAATGCCAGAGGAGAACTGGCCCCCGACTGAGCCTGGGTTCTCCCAAGGTTTTTTTTTTCTCCATTAGGTCACCTGATGGAGTTTTAGGACACCATTAGGTCACTTGATGGAGTTTTTCGGTTCCTTGCCACTGTTGCCTTTGGCTTGCTCAGTTGGGGATATTTTGGGGATATTTAATTTTATTCTATCAATCAATAAATTCCACTAGAAACAAACTTTGTTGTATTATTTTATTTTAATATTGTGAAGCTGCTTTGATACAATCTGTATTGTGAAAAGCGCTATACAAATATACTTGATTTGATTTGATTTGATATTCAAAATAATGTAATTTTCATCATTCTGATTATCCGCTATAAGAAGTGTGGTTATTTTTACCACCATTATTCTCATACCCCAATGCACAGCACAAATGATGAACTCACATAGAGTAGGAGTGTTACTGGCCACTGTTTTAATCTACTTAAGTCAAACGCTAAACACATTTCTATGGACGTATTGGATGGTTATTCTGCGCTGTGATGAACATCAAACTGTGATAGCAATGCCGCTTCAGACGGGGTTTCCTACACTGCCATTGTGTTCTTCACACTGTCTGGATGAAGATAAGTAGCAGACACTGGTGGCAGCGAGTTCAGCGATTCAGAGCCGAGGGAAAACTTCAGAATAATGTCAGACTTCATTCATGGAGTTGTGTGAACAACACACGTCATATCTGTGTACGTACTAGCACATGCACTTTGGTCAGAGCGAAATAGTTTAAAGGGAAAAATCATCCAAAAATGAAAATTAAGAATGATGAGTAAATGGGTAAGTAAAAAGAGTAAGCAAACAATGACTTAATTTTAATTTTTGGGTGAACTATCCGTTAAGGTATTTACATGCCTGTTTGTTGCAATTAAAAACAACACAACACATATTTTACAAAGATCATGGTTCCTTCAATTATGAACATAATCAAATCAATTTGACTGAAGTATCGTCTATACATGACTAATTCTCATTACAATCACATTATGAGAGTTCATGTAAACCTAGTCAATGATACAAGCGATATGTTGTATTGTTCTGACATAAAAAGAAACATTCATATACTTAACTCTAACAATAAATGGAATCAAACTCTTATTAACCCTCTGGGGTCTGAGGGGTTTTTGGGGTCCTTGAGATGTTCTGACATGCCCTGACATTTGTGCTTTTTTCAGTTGCTTATAAACATATTAATGGCAAAGGTGTAAATTCACTCTATTTAGCACAAACAGGGCTACCATAATATGTGAACAACTTGCATGTACATGTTTGTATTTTTGAGAGAATAATGTTTATGCATGGTTTTTTAAAAAACTAAAAACTAAAGTTTCTGAAATAAGGCCACAAAACACATAGTAAATATGTGTCAATAAGACTTGACTAATGGATGTCGTTGCCATGTGTTTTTTCTTCAAAAGTATGTGAAAATTATCCTGCCTAATCATTCACATAACACAATACATTGATTTAAATTTTACAAAACGCTTTCTGTCTGGAAAGTCAATATGCGGAGTGGGCGTCAACGATCATGCATATTTAGTGGTTTGCACCTGGAGACAATGGGGCCGCATACTTAATGAGGCATTCATTCAGGTGTGTCACAAGAAAGAATGCAGGAGCAACAGTTGGAAGCATCTAGTATTGGCCTATAATATGAAAAGGAAAACATGTCTAGTAATTGTGCAGTTAATTCTCATACTGTATTTTCAGTTTTGGAATATTTATCCTCTCCCCAAATTTGTCACTAATAAAACAAAATAAAATATTATTTTAAAGAAAAGGCTTATATTTACCTTTTATTAGTTTGTTTACATCTACCTTGTATTTTTTTATTTATTAAAAAGGTTACAATTACAACAACATTTCAAGTGTAATATTTATTTGTAAAAACTAAAGTATACATTTATCATACATATTTCAAAGTTAAGGATTCATTACTTGAATATAGCCTAGGCTACATTGGAATAAACACTATAACATATTATTTGATTACTTTATTTTTGACAAAACATACTATATTTAACATATGAGCAAAAATTGTCAAACAAAAGCTTATTTGAGGTGGCAGATATTTTACAGTGAAAATGTATAATCTATTCAAAACAAATCAATAAAATGTTGTCTTTCATATGTCTGTAACATAGTAACTTTAGTTTTTATAATAAGAAATATAAATGTTAATTTGCAGTTTAATACGTTGCTTATACAAATGCATTTTATTTCAACATATTTCACTCGATTTTTACTCAGTAGCCTATTGTTTTACGGTGTATCTTCTAACCTTTACACCTTTTACCTATTTATTTATTATTCTCAGGTAGGTAAGGAAAGTCGAATCTGGACAAAACCATAAGCATTCAAAAATACTTACAATTAGTTCAGCAGACTTCCCTGTGGACAGTTCTTGCTTAAGGCTTCTTAAATTATAACTCAGGCAGACAATCTCTTGCCAATAATATAATATAAGTTTTATTAAAGTTAACAATAGTTATATCAAAGTTACAGTTAGGTTACAATAATAAGTTTCAACAATCAGCTGGTTACAGGCGTCGAGGGACACTGCGCTATTCAGTCTCCAACCGGTTCAGTCTCTCTCTCAGTCTTTTATACGCAGACTTCGAAATGCAGGTTCCAGACTCTCCTCTGACGTCATCAAATGGAGTTCTGCCAACTCCTTCGACATGGCTCTCAGTTGTTTACGGCGTATCCCTTCACGGCGCCTCCGTCTTCTCTTTCTCTGCTTTCTTCTCCTAATTGTCTGCAACACATACTTTAACTAGTACATTTCCCATTTATCATAAAAACTATTTCTAATACATAAGTACTTTCTACTCTAAATCAGTCAATACATACATTTCATGCAAGTAAGTAGTTTTCTTAATAACAATAAAATCACACAACACATCATCAATAACAGGGTTACATATATCTATTCAAGCAAAAGCATTATTATTATTCAGGTTACATCATATTAAAGCAAATCAAGCATTAATCATGACAGCATAATTGCAAAATCATCATCTCATTCAACACTATAGCAATACAGTTTGCTAAAAGCGAAACATTCACAGACAGAAACGATTCAAATTTAAACCGTCTTTTGCCAGTTGTGGTAAACAGCGGCATCTCTGCCGTTCATTCATTCATTCATGCACAGAAACGCGACGCACTTGAGAATGAAAAAAAAAACTTACTACATTATTCCATAGCCTCGGATCTGTTGCTCCTCGTACATCTAAGGTAAATTTACCATTATAGTATTATTCCTCACAGCCAGGGGCGTAATTTGTGGGGGGGTTGGGGGGGAGATAACCCCCCCCAATATTTAAATCTATGCATTACAACCCCCCCAATATTTATACCATGATCACATGAAAAATATGCAGACCCAAACTTCAACCCCCCCAATGTTCAAACCAAATCTATGCCCTTGCTCACAGCGCTGCGAGACTGTGTAAACAAGTACAATGATCTGATGTGTTTTCTCGAGCTGATATGGGGGCGTTCACAGTTTGCAGGATTGCCTCAGTCATTTGCGTTTGAATAGCGCGCGCGCTCCGGGGCGGGGTCACATTACATGTGAATGAGATCTAATTAGCTCGACTGGACTCACTCTCTTTTAATACAGATTTCACAAGCTGAGAATATTTGTTTTTTATATATATTACTTCATTTAAAAGGAGAGAATTCAAGCTTCATGCCTGTGTGTCTGTATGCCTGTTTGACTGAGTATTCGCTGAGTTATGGTTCATTTTCGGACGCGTTTCAGAATGGACTACACTGACAGAGAGGAGGCAGAACTCGCATCATGTTTATTTTTCTTTATTTGGCGAAAAGCACAACACTTTGTTTTTATTGTGAGTGTACACAAAAATAATACACACTTAACAGGATAGATTGATGTATAACACAAGCATATAAGATAAAATTTTTTTTTTTTTTTTTTTTTTTTTTTGCACTCATACGGAAAAAAACGAGCCTATCGCGCCAGTGCGATAGCCGACCTCAGGGGGTTAAACATGTTTATAGTGCATAAATATTACCAAGAAAGTAACCTCAGAAGCAAAAACTATATTAATTAGGGGTTCAAGAAAACCTATTGTAATTGTTAGGATTTTTATTATTATCATTATTATTATTATTATTCCGCCGAAAAACTGGGCAGACCAAACCGTAAGGACTAGAGACCTGAAACCTGGCCAGGTGGTAGGTCTTAATTTGGGAAGAACCTCACAAAATATGACCCCGACTGGCCAATAGGTTAGGGTTACCCTAGTCTCGCGTAGCCAGACCTTCAGACTGATGGCTGAAGGTCTGGAATTCATAGCAGCTTTCTTTGGCCAAGGCCCGCCCATAAGGCCGTTTGACCGACATGTCAAACAACCAATTACAATTCGTTTCGTTCAGCGTCACGTTTCGGGGCGTGGAAATGTCCCCACAACAACAGACCGGCGTGCAACAAGTCAGTCAGCATAGAAAATCAAAGAAGAAGAAGAAAACACTAAGTGCCTCAAACAAAA
This sequence comes from Abramis brama, assembly GCF_963993115.1. NCBI lineage: Eukaryota > Metazoa > Chordata > Actinopteri > Cypriniformes > Leuciscidae > Abramis > Abramis brama. Next base: position 1,171,967 of record NC_139977.1, read on the forward strand.
CTCCTGGACATCTCTTAAAGAGTCTATGCCGTGAACCTCGCATACTTTTGAGAATCCTACGTTTAGCTGATCTTGATTAATGCTCATTGTCACTCATGTAAACACAACAGTTTTTCTTCCGCAATCACACGTCTGCGCTTTGTTTCCCGGCGGACCGAAAATAAACGCGACACTCGCGCCCCCCCCGGAAATCCGATAAAATTTAACCAATCAGATGACGACTTCGACATTCCTGAAGTGTTTCCAGTTAAGTGTACCATATGCATTAGACGTTTAGCCAACGTTCCGTGGGCGTGATGTCTGAGGCTGAGACTAGGGTTACCCTAACCTACAGCGATCAACAACGTGAAACCTCTCATAACTCCTATACCGTTTATCGTAGTGTCTTATATCATTGGAAACCTTGAGTCCAGACAAACAAAATGTATATCTCCGATTTTATTTCCGGAATGCAAATTTTCTCGCCATTTAGAATTTTCTGAAAAATCTACTTTTTCATACTCCTCATAGTCCGTTTGTCAAATTCACTTGAAACTTGTCATGCATCATCAAGGGAGCCTCATGGCAAAACGTTGTCAAAAGAATTATGATCAGTGATTCACGCTCACCATGGGACGCCAAAACGTTTGAAGTAGGCGGGGCCACTTTCACTAAAATGGATATAACTCTTGAAAGCATTGAGATATTTTCACCAAACTTGTTATACTTATGTACAAGCTCATTTTGTGGTCACACAAAAAAAATCTGCAGCGATTCACCAATTGGTGGCGCTATAATATGAAAAAGGCATAAAACTGCTTATAACTACGCTAACGTTAGTCTGATTGACTTGAAAATGGGCATGCAGTGTCTTTGTCCAGGTTGCCATGCCTTTCTATGAGGACATTGGCGTATCTCGAAAAACATGACCGCCATAAGCCAGTGAAATTTGAGCAACTATTAGACAAGGTTAACGAAGTTTGATCGGAAAAAAACACGGTGGGCGTGTTCAAATTATGGCCACAAGGTCTGTAAGAATTTTGAAAGAAATAGGCCACTAGTTGGTGAAAACGAGTTTTACGGCTCTGTAATCACGTGGTGTTACACTCATCCACACAATATGCATATCATTTGATAGATCTCCTCAAAGTGAACAACTTTGCCTCAATAACCACTGCTGTCTATCAAATCATTCATTAAATATTCACGATTATGTTAAAAACCTACTTTTGTGAACTAGTCCTAGGTTTTTCGCCCCCGATCGGATCCAAACCAGTGCAGTACAATTCTTTGGACTCTCTAAATCAATAATACTTCACTCTTTGGGTAGCTATAACAGGATAATTTAGAAAATGGGTATGGCAAAAAACACTCAAAAGTCTATAAATCCTAAACGAAAACTCAGAACTTCATGAAAATTGGTGAGCATATGTGACATAACATTCTAAACAAGCAAGACAAACTTTATGAAATCGGACCATAGGTGGTGCTATGATTGTCAAAAAGCTTTAAAAACATATATTTCTCTTGTAAATTGCCTTGTGTGCTTAAAAGCCTTAAATGCGTGAACCCCGATAAATGCTGCTTGCAGCTTTAATTTAAAATGAAAATGCAAATACTTTTAGTCATCACTACTCACCGAAGCGTTTCTAGTTTATAATGTGGATCATCCTTCAGATCAGAGAGCAGCTTCACTCTGTTTCCTACTTTATTTCCATACAGATCCAGTTCTCTCAGGTGTGAGGGGTTTGATCTCAAAGCTGAAGCCAGATCAGCACAACCTTCATCTGTAACACCACAATCACTCAACCTGTAGAAAACAATGACACTCTTCAGTCTCTCAGTTCAAGATCTACAGCTCAGATAAACAGGAACTTCAAAATCAGAAAGAGAGACATGATTGAATCCAACATGAATCCAACATGATTGAGGTCCAGTCTAAGGTTCAGACCTGCTTCTACCTGCTGCTTCAGGGTGTCACAATCATTTAACTCATGTTTTCATCATAATGATAAATACAATTATATCACTATTGAAAGAATTTCCCTTTCAGTCACTTCATTCTCGACGTTCGTCCATGAACCTTGCTAGAAAGCCAATCTACTTCGAGTGTAACTAAACGAGCCAATACACATTATTTTGCAACAGCTGCTCTGCCTTGCAGCGCAGCTTTATAATAAGCAGGTGTGATGGCACTTCAGCTTTTCGCTTTGGAGCCAAGCATTGTGTGCGTCTTCTGAAGAGTGTTTTCTGCAAGAGAGAGAAGAAGCCTGTCGTGGTGTTGGCGAGACGGCGCATGCAGCGGACTGTAACTGAGCAAATTAGACCAACAGCTGATATCACAGCTATTCTGTCGGCCACATGCTGACAGTGATTAAGTGCACATACAGGCTGTAACAGGCTCTGCTGTCCTCAGTGCGTTCAGTGCAGTCCTCTCTGCGCTTCAGCACCAGGGCATTATTCCTCTAAAAGAGCCTACATGGCAGAGATCGCGTCTTTTTAAAGATTCTGATTTCAAGCCGTGTGTTTCTGGATGCTGTCATCTTTTGGCGTCGGCTGATGGTCACGATCGTTGGCTCGCATGCCTGGGCATTCAGCACGCTGAGGCTGTTTTCGTGGATAAGACATGTTCTCACTGTGGGAATATGTCCATCTTGGTGTTGAGGTCTAGACTCCAATACTCCAGTGGAGTCCCCCTGCCTGTCTCTCGTAATGGCGCCCTCCCTGATCACCGGTGGCAGGAGAGGTCCACTGCAGCGGCTCGTGGGGGGGGGGGGTTTGGGTGGGGGGTATTGAGCTTCCAACGGAGTGTGCTGGTCCATCTAAATGATGTGTGCCAGCTGTTTCCTTCGGGGCTCCAGCTGATGATCAAATGTCAATCGCAGCATCAGAAGGTGAGCCTGAAGTTTCTGGGGATGAGAATTCGGCTGCGCTGCCCCCTTCTGGGACAGTAGTGTTGTCCGAGTCTGACTCTGAGATGTCTGAGTCTCTGAGTCTGAGATGATGGCTATGCTTTCCCAGGCTGCCGAGAGCGTCGGGCTCATGTGGAATCCTCCACCATGTCCCAAACCATCAAGGCTGGATGATTGGTTTCTGGGGTTGGATCCTGCTAGTTCTCAGCGCCCCGCCCCAGTACATTTCTTTTCTGGAGGTGCATGATTAGATCCCCAAAACCGCCTTGGTAACTCCCCCCTCGCTATCCTCGATGGCGGGGCCAGTAAGGGGTAAACGCAGATTGGTCCTGTGGAACGGGCCGTGGCTTTGCAACTGTGCCCTAACTCCACCAAAGGGGGCAATCCGTGTCTCCCTTCCCAAGCCTGTAGATACTCGTCGGCTCTGACTGGCAAGGCTTATCAGGCTTGAGGGGAAGCAGCCTCTGCCTTACACGCTATGGTGGGCCAAGGCACTGAGAGACCTGCACAAGGGTGGTCACAGCCTAGAGGTTCTCCCAAGAGCTTCGTACCGCAACGGACCTCGCGCTTGGTGTGAAGAAAGGTTATGGCACGGTCTCTGGGCTGTGCAATGTCCACACTGGTGGTCCAGGAACGCCACCTTTGGCTGTGACTCTGTGACTTAAAAAAGACTCGGTTTTTAAATTCCCGTCTCCCAGGCCGGCCTCTTCTGCGACGAAGCAGTTCCACCCAGCAGTTCTCCCGGTCGCCCAAAGCAGATGGAGGCCATTAAACACATGTTGCACAACCGGCCAGCTGCTGCTTTACCCGTCCGCCGGCTGCAGCCCCTCCGCCTGCTCATCGCCGAGGGTGTCCCCCTGCGACTGGTTCCCAGCTCTTCTCGCTGGCTCATTCGGACTATCAGGCTCGGCTATGCGATTCAGTTAACCCGGTGTCCCCCAAAGTTTAGGGGCATCCATTTCACATCTGTGAGAATGTCAGATGCCCATGTCTTGCGAGTGGAGATCGCAGTCCAACTGGCGAAGGACGCGACAGAGCCGGTCCCTCCAGCCGATATGAGGTAGGGTTTTACAGCACCTATATCATTGTACCCAAGAAAGGCGGTGGGTTACGGCCAATATTGGAAAAGAACAAACTCGCCCCTGTGCAGAGGATCTCTTTTCTCGGTTTGGATTTGGATTCGGTCACACAGAAGAGCGTGTCTAGTCAGTGTTGAACTGCTTGAATTCGTTCAAAGGCAGGACAGTGGCCCCACTGAAGTTATTTCAGAGGCTCCTGGGGCATATGGCAGCCACAGTAATGCCGCTCAGCTTGCTTCATATGAGGCCGCTTCAGCACTGGCTTCATGGCCGAGTCCCGAGATGGGCATGGCAACGCGGCACTCACCGAGTGACAATCACTCAGGTCTGCCGTCAAGCCTTCAACCCAGAGTGCCCCTAGAACAGATGTCCAGGCACGCTGTGGTCTCCACGGATGCCTCCACCACGGGCTGGGGTATCACGTAAAACGGGCATGCAGTTTCAGGGATGTGGACAGGTCCGCAACTGCATTGGCACATCAACTGCCTCAAGTTGTTGGCAGTACGTCTTGCTCTGGACCGCCTAATAAAGCCACTACAGGGCAAATACGTACTGGTCCATACGGACAACATTGTACGGACCACAAATATTGTTTTACTGTTTTGTAATTTTCAATGTTCATTGGGTCACAGGCGATCCACACTCCGATCCAGAAGGGGCACGTGGCAATGCAACACTGTTTGCTAACATTAAAAAGTGCAGAAGAAGCGACGATCGCTCGATATGTTTACATCTCTCAACCAGTGTTTCAACTGCGGAAAGATATCAATAAAACGGCTTGAGAATAATATCTCATGTAGCATTACATTTACCTCAGGCATTTAGTGTCGACAGCAGGTTAGTTCGCTAGAGAAATGAACTCTAGAGAGAAGCATTTCGTATATGCACTATATTAGTCAATTTAATGGTAACACTTTATTTTACGGTGCCCTTGATACAGAGTAATTACTTAATTAATTACTTAGTAATAGACTTTGTAATAACATGTAACAAAATGTACTTAACATGTAACTAAGTTATGGAACAGCCTGTACTTACAGATTGTAATTACGCACATGTAATAGGCAGCTACTGTTACACATGTGTAAAAAGCCGAGTCTGTTACATACGTGTTACAGACTTGGTACACTGTAATTATGTAAGAAAGTACTTAGTATAACACAATGTAACAACAAGTACTTAAATATGTTAGGCTACTGAGGTCTGCAGTTACACATGGTAAATGTGTATGTGTTCTGTAGCATTACTTGTATGTAACATAAAATAAAGTGTATCAAGATTGTACTTAAGTGCACTTCCTGTGTATCTACATATGCAGCCTGATCTCACGGTAATTCGTACGAATTCTATGAGGTGGCTAATTCGTACGAATTCATACGACCTCACTCGTATGAATTAGTACGATTTTTGCTAAATCGTACATATTTTACGAATTGCCCAATTTGTATGAATTCATACGAATGACCTACCCCTGACCCCGCCCCTAAACCTACCCATCACGTGGGTTTAGACAAATCGTACAAATTCGTTCGAGTGAAGTCGTTCGAATTCGTACGAATTAGCCAACTTTTTATCACTCGTTAGAATTCGTACGAATTGGTCGTGAGATAGCGTTGACATATGTTATCCATCTGAAATAACCCACTAGTTCATAGCTTAAATACATGCATTAGCTTCCTAATTACATTAAAATTACAGAAAATTACACGGGTATAAGCTACGTAAAATAAAGTGTATCAAGAATGTACTGAAGTGTACTTTGTGTATACATATCTTATCCATCTCTGCCTTACTTTGATTTAACTCACTAGTTCACAGCTTAAATGCATGCAGTAGTTTCCTAATTACATTGTAATTACATAATATTACACAGGGATGAGCTACGTAAAATAAAGTGTATCAAGAATGTACTTAAGTGTACTTTGTGTATACATACCTTATCCATCTCTGCCTTAGTTTGATTTAAACTCACTAGTTCATAGCTTAAATGCATGCAGTAGTTTCCTAATTACATAATATTACACAGGTATAAGCTACGTAAAATAAAGTGTATCAAGAATATACTTAAGTGTACTTTGTGTATACATATCTTATCCATCTCTGCCTTACTTTGATTTAACTCACTAGTTCACAGCTTAAATGCATGCAGTAGTTTCCTAATTACATTGCAATTACATAATATTACACGGGTATAAGCTACGCAAAATAAAGTGTATCAAGAATGTACTTAAGTGTACTTTGTGTATACATACCTTATCCATCTCTGCCTTAGTTTGATTTAACTCACTAGTTCACAGCTTAAATGCATGCAGTAGTTTCCTAATTACATTGTAATTACATAATATTACACAGGTATAAGCTACGTAAAATAAAGTGTATCAAGAATGTACTTAAGTGTACTTCATGTGTATCTATAAACCTTATCCAACTCGGCTTGTTACACATGTGTAACAGTAGCTGCCTATTACATGTGCGTAATTACAATCTGTAAGTACAGGCTGTTCCATAACTTAGTTACATGTTAAGTACATTTTGTTACATGTTATTACAACGTCTATTACTAAGTAATTAATTAAGTAATTACTCTCTATCAAGGGCACCGTAAAATAAAGTGTTACCACTAAAGTTAAAAATTATATTAAAGTTAATACAAAACCTGTTTTTTTTTTGTTTGTTTTTTAGCGTTGATTATTATATCTAAAAAATAAATAGCAACTGAATTTCATAATCTGGGCTCTGTTGTTAATTTTAAAATGTAATATTATAGTAATGTGTAATGAAGGACTCCTTATAGGGGTGGGACAAAATATCGATCAGACGATATATCATTGTTCTTCTCCGTGCGATATGATCGATAGGCTGCCGCCAGATATCGATATTTAAATTAATAAAATAAGGCGCTACTTCATCGCTACTTCATGGCCCCTCAAAATGGTGCTCAACACATGAATGAGGGAAACGGGAAAATAAGTTAACTAGCCTAAGATTAAAGGGATAATAGGGATGTGCAAGACTAGTCGACTAAATGGTACAGTTGGTACTAGTCGACACTGAAACCTATTGTCGATTACACTTGAAAAAATACACAAGATTGTATTGCTCAAATTACTGTAGTTTTAATATTACAATGAAGAGCAGAGCGTGAGCTGTGGAAACTTGTGTGAGTGAGGCCGGTGGCGCGAGTGTTAATGAACGTAACTGAGCACTGCACCAAGTCTGGAGTCCCAGGAGCTCTGAAGGATAAGAGGAGGAGTGACGACAGTGGAAGACGAGAGAAGACCAGGCCTGGACATTTACGTTGTGTTTTGTCTATGTATGGGCGGCAGTCGACTATGAAGCACCTGCCGTTTACTTTCTTTTTATATATTTTAAAACTTCCGTTTACCGTTCACTGGTTTCCCCTTCTTCCCTTCCTTGAACTTTGTTATATTTATATTTAAAAGCATTTTAGATATCACATTAAAATAAAACACTTGGAAATATAATACATTAAGAGGTAGGTCCTAATATTATTATTTTTTTATCTCAGATGTGTTTTCTTCGTGTCAGTCACGGAGAGCACAGAAATGACCGCTCAAAAGACAAACGAGGCGCGGATTATTATCGTTATCGTGAGCCATGTATCGTGTCTCATATCGTATCATGAGGTATCCTGTGATTCCCACCCCTAGCTCCTTATATAGTTTACAGCATTAGCTAAGATAGATTTTCTTATACTTAAAATAAATAATTATGAATTGATTTAAACACGTTTACACATTTGTAAAAAAAAAAAAAAGGAAGAAATTTTGTGTTTAGTTTTCTACCCCTGCTGTACCGGACCGTCATGTTCGTGTACCATTACACCCCTAATGTTGACACATTTATACAGTCTTACTGCAGCGTTTCCAGTTTACAATGAGGATCCTTCAGTCCATCAGAGAGCAGCTTCACTCCTCTGTCTCCTAGTTTATTCCATGACAGATACAGTTTTCTCAGGTGTGAGGGGTTTGATCTCAGAGCTGAAGCCAGATCAGCACAACCTTCATCTGTAACACCACAATCCCACAACCTGTAGAGAACAATGACACTCTTCAGTCTCTCAGTTCAGGATCTACAGCTCAGATAATCAGGAACTTCACAATCAGAAACAGAGACTTAATTCATGACATGATTGACAGGTCCAGTCTAAGGTTTAGACATGCTTCTACATGCTGCTTCAAGGGGTTTATTTCAATATCATATAAAATGTGATAATTGAGCAGGAATATGAAAGATGTTGACTAGAAATTAATGCAAAACCTGCCTTATGTGCAATTTATATGTTTTTTAGCGTTGATTATTATATCTAAAAAAAAGCAACTGAATTTAATAATTTGCGCTCTGGTTTTAAAATTAAAATTTAATATTATAGTAATGTGTAAATAAGGGCTCCTTTATATAGTTTACAGCATTAGCTAAGATAGTTTTTTGTATCCTTAAGAAATTTTTAATTATAATAGAATTTATTTAAACACATACACATTTGTTAATGAATTCATTGCCTGTGAATTCAAGACCGAGGTATGTACCGGACCACCATGTTTGAGTACCGTTACACCCCTAATGTTGACACATTTATACAATCTTACCACAGTATCTCCAGTTTACAGTGGGGATCCTTCAGTAGATCAGAGAGCAGCTTCACTCCTCTGTCTCCTACTTTATTTCCAGTCAGACTCAGTTCTCTCAGGTGTGAGGGGTTTGATCTCAGTGCTGAAGCCAGAGCAGCACAACCTTCATCTGTAACACCACAATCCCTCAACCTGTAGAGATTAAATACGCATGGGGAAATGATACCAGCTGCAAACATAGAATAATGATTTATAGAGGCAGTAAAACATCCACATAAACATCATTAGAGGACAAACAGCATCAATATATAGAAAAAGACACTGTTAAAGACACTGTTGCTGTTTGCTGTCAGTTTCGATCCACGTCACATTCAGTCCTTCATCACGTCTCACACACTGACCTCTACAATCATCAGCTCTTGCTCTCTCTCTCGCTCTCTCTCTCTCTCGCTCTCTCGCTCTCTCGCTCTCTCGCTCTCACACTCGTGTCTCGCATGTACCAGAAAATGAACCACTTGTGTTGCTTTGGTTAGAAAGCACCTGCTAAAATCATAAATGTGATCATGTTTTATTAGTGTAGTGATTGTTATCAGAGTGACTTACAGAACTGATCTGGATTCTTTAACCACAGGTAGCAGCTTCTGAAGAACTTCATCCGCTGTATTTTGTGCTCCAATAAATGGTTTTAAATCAAAATCATCCATCTTCTGCTCTGATGTCAGCAACACATAAACCAGAGCTGACCACTGTGAAGAGGAGAGTTTGGTTTTTCTTATTTCTCCAGATCTCAGATAACGTTGGATCTCCTGCATCAGTGAATCATCACCCAGTTCATTCAGACAGTGGAACAGATTGATGGATCTCTCTGGAGAGCGATTCTCGCTGATCTTCTGTTTGATGTACTGAACTGTTTCCTCTTTGTTGTAGGAGCAGCTTTCAGTCTGTGTCAGTAGGTCTCGTAAGAGAGTCTGATTGGACTCCAATGAGAGGCCCAGAAGGAAACGCAGGAAAAGGTCCAGATGGCCATTCTTACTCTGTAAAGCCCCATCCACAGCTCTCTGATGCAGCTCAGATAATGAAGGATATTTCAACCAGTTAAAAATTTTAGACAAGAAACTTTGATTTGTGATTTGCTCAAACACATTCCTGTTCTTGTTTGTAAAGTAAATGTGAGCATATAGAGCTGCTAGATGTTCCTGGATGCTCAGATGAACAAAGCAGAAGACTTTTCCCTGATACAAGCCCAACTCCTCTCTGAAGATCTGAGTGCACAATCCTGAGTACACTGATGCTTCTGTCACATCAATGCCACACTCGCTCAGGTCTTCCTCATAGAAGATCAGGTTGCCTTTCACAAGCTGCTGGAAAGCCAGTTTCCCCAGTTTGAGAATCATGTCTTCATCTTTCACTCTCTTCTCATAGTCCTTCTCATGTCTGATGTTGGTCTGAATGATCAGGAAGTGTGTGTACATTTGAGTGAGAGTCTTGGGAATCTCTCCTCTCTCTGCATCACTCAACATCTTCTCTAGAACAGCGGCTGAGATCCAGCAGAACACTGGGATGTGGCACATGATGTGGAGGCTCCTTGAGGACTTCAGGTGTGTGATGATTGTATTGGCCAGACTCTGATCACTGATTCTCTTCCTGAAGTATTCCTCCTTCTGTGTGTCACTGAAGCCTCGTACCTCTGTCACTCGATGGACACACTCAGAGGGAACGAGATCCGCTGCTGCTGGTCTGGAGGTGATCCAGATGAGAGCAGAGGGAAGCAGATTCCCCTCAATGAGGTTCATCAGCAGCTCGTCCACTGAGGCTGATTCAGATATATTACACAGTTTCACTTTGCTCTTAAAGTTCAGAGACAGACGACACTCATCCAGACCATCAAAGATGAACAACACTTTATATTCTTCACTGGATATTTCCATTTCTTTTGTTTCAGGGAAAAATACATGAAGAAGATCTGAAAGACTGAGTGTTTTGTCCTTCATCAAGTTGAGCTCTCTGAAAGGAAGTGGAAATATGAGCTGGACGTCCTGATTCTCTGTCCCTTCAGCCCAGTCCACAATGAACTTCTGCACAGAGACTGTTTTTCCAATGCCAGCGACTCCCTTTGTCAGCACAGTTCTGATGGGTTTGTTTTGTCCAGGTAAAGGTCTAAAGATGTCATTGCATTTGATCAGTGTGTCCTCTGTTCCTGCTCTCCTGGTTTGTGTCTCAATCTGTCTCACCTCATGCTCATTATTGATCTCTCCACTTCTACTCTCTGTGATGTAGAGCTCTGTGTAGATCTCATTCAGGAGTGTTGGGTTTCCCTGCTTTGCTGTTACTTCATACAGACACTCAAACTTCTTCAACAGATTTGATTTGAATCTGGTTTGGACCAGTTGAGAGTCATGACTGAAAGATTAAAATAATAGATTACAACATGAATTATAGATGTGAAAATAAATAAACACTGTATTTTAAAAGTAATTTATTCATTTGGTTAGTGTGACTACAGTGAATTGGTATAAGTGGTCCAAAGCATGGATGTAAACAAATACTCAGGGTTTAAGGGATGAAATGGCATTTCTAACTGTCTGTCTAAAAAAAGAGGAAGAAAAGACACATCCGAATTCCCTACAACTGCTGTAGGATCAATACAAAATATTTGCACACAGAAAACAGCAACGTTTTGATAAAAATAAATCTTTTTGTTTGGAATGTTGCAGTTTTATTTTTCAAAATAAAGGACATGGTTAAACAGATTTTTCATGATTATTATCTCTCCAAACTAAAATATTGTACCTCAGATCAGTTGATGTGTGTTTTTCCTTAAATGTAACTGTGTCCATAGACCGGTCACTCTTCATGGACACACAGCTGGACTCCGGTGAGCTTGATCTCTTCACATGTAATTCACTTTAAGATGGGAGACAATAGAATAGAGATTAAAATATGGAGAATATGAAAATCTCCCGTGAGATTGATCTCTGACTGTGTAATTGACTTTAAATGAAATAGTGACAAGAAGAATTCATGTAGTTAAAGGGATAGTTCACCCAAAAATGAAAATTACCCCATGATTTACTCACCCTTGAGGTGTATATGACTTTCTTCTTTCAGATGAATATAATCCGAGTTATATGAACTAACCGGGGCGGCAGTGGCTCAGTGGTTCATGTCGGTGTATGAATGAGTGAGTGAATGGGTGAATGTGAGGCTATATGTAAAGCGCTTTGGTGGCCATAGATCTGTGAAAGCACTATATAAATGCAGTCCATTTACCATATATTTAAAAATATCATTGCTCTTCCAAGCTTCTGTATAGTGATCCACTGGAGGCAAGTTGTGAATGAGAACCCAAGTGCAGTTTATTATAAACAAAACCTAACATGAAATAAAAACATGGCAGCCATCTCTGCTGAGGGCTCAGGTTCAGGCATGGCAGTGTATTAAGAGCAGGCGCGCTCAACTCCAAAAATATTTATGGGTGCGAGTAATAAAGACGTTTATCAAAAATAAAGATGAAAAACCGCACTCTCAGGTTATATTTTCATAAATTTATTATTACTATGTCCTCACAGACGCGTTTCAGCCTAAGCCATCAGTGTGTACAGTGTGTGGCGGTGGCCATCTCTGCTGAGGGCTCAGGTTCAGGCGTGGCGGCGGCAATTTTTGCTGAAGGCTCAGGTTCAGGCGTGGCAGCGGCCATTTTTGCTGAGGGCTCAGGTGACGTGGTGGCAGCCATCTTGTCTGGAGACACTGGCTCGGCGGCGACCATCTTGTCTGGAGACACTGGCTCGGCGGCGACCATCTTGTCTGGAGACACTGGCTTGGCGGCAGACGTGGCATGAACAGACTCAGACTTGGCAGACATGACGTGAAGAGACTCAGACTTGGCAGACATGACGTGAAGTGGCTCAGGCTTGGCAGGCATGACGTGAAGTGGCTCAGGCTTGGCAGGCATGACGTGAAGTGGCTCAGGCTTGGCAGGCATGACGTGAAGTGGCTCAGGCCCGGCAGGCATGACGTGAAGTGAAGTGGCTCAGGCTTGGCAGGCATGACGTGAAGAGGCTGAGGCTTGGCAGGCATGACGTGAAGAGGCTCAGGCTTGGCAGGCTTGACGTGAAGTGGCTCAGGCTTGGCAGGCTTGACGTGAAGAGGCTCAGGCTTGGCAGGCATGACATGAAGAGGCTCAGGCTTGGCAGGCATGACGTGAAGAGACTCAGGCTTGGCAGGCATGACGTGAAGAGACTCAGGCTTGGCAGGCATGACGTGAAGAGACTCAGGCTTGGCAGGCATGACGTGAAGAGACTCAGGCTTGGCAGGCATGACGTGAAGTGGCTCAGGCTTGGCAGGCATGACGTGAAGTGGCTCAGGCTTGGCAGGCATGACGTGAAGAGGCTCAGGCTTGGCAGGCATGACGTGAAGAGGCTCAGGCTTGGCAGGCATGACGTGAAGTGGCTCAGGCTTGGCAGGCATGATGTGAAGTGAAGTGGCTCAGGCTTGGCAGGCATGATGTGAAGTGAAGTGGCTCAGGCTTGGCAGGCATGACGTGAAGAGGCTCAGGCTTGGCAGGCATGACGTGAAGTGGCTCAGGCTTGGCAGGCATGACGTGAAGAGACTCAGGCTTGGCAGGCATGACGTGAAGAGGCTCAGGCTTGGCAGGCATGACATGAAGAGACTCAGGCTTGGCAGGCATGACGTGAAGAGTCGCAGGCTTGGCAGGCATGACGTGAAGTGGCTCAGGCTTGGCAGGCTTGGCAGGCATGACGTGAAGAGACTCAGGCTTGGCAGGCATGACGTGAAGAGGCTCAGGCTTGGCAGGCATGACGTGAAGAGACTCAGGCTTGGCAGGCATGACGTAAAGAGACTCAGGCTTGGCAGGCATGACGTGAAGTGGCTCAGGCTTGGCAGGCTTGGCAGGCATGACGTGAAGTGGCTCAGGCTTGGCAGGCATGACGTGAAGAGACTCAGGCTTGGCAGGCATGACGTGAAGAGGCTCAGGCTTGGCAGGCATGACGTGAAGAGGCTCAGGCTTGGCAGGCATGACGTGAAGTGGCTCAGGCTTGGCAGGCATGACGTGAAGTGGCTCAGGCTTGGCAGGCATGACGTAAAGTGGCTCAGGCTTGGCAGGCATGACGTAAAGTGGCTCAGGCTTGGCAGGCATGATGTGAAGGGGCTCAGGCTTGGCAGGCATGACGTGAAGGGGCTCAGGCTTGGCAGGCATGACGTGAAGTGGCTCAGGCTTGGCAGGCATGACGTGAAGAGACTCAGGCTTGAAAGGCATGTCGTGAAGAGACTCAGGCTTGGCAGGCATGACGTGAAGTGGCTCAGGCCAATGAATTCAAATGAATTTTTCCCCCTGGCAACTGGGACCGCACCGGATCGTTCAGCCCAAAATGAAAAATGTCCTTAAGAGCCACATCGTTAAATTTTACCTGGCAACACAGTCCACAAAATTCTTCCACTTACGTTTCCTGGGGAAGATACCCTGGTGTGGGTTTAGGAGGGCAACCGCTGGGTTCATTGTTGGAGGTCAAGTATTCTGTAAAGTGGTCCACTGGAGGCAAGTTGTAAATGAGAACCCAAGTGCAGTTTATTATAAACAAAACCAAACATGAAACAAAATCATGGCGTGGGATGAAAACAAAAACCAAAGCATGAACATGAACTTACACAACAGCAGATTACAGGAAACAATACTTGACAAAGACAAATGGCAAACATGAGGGCTTAAATACAAAGACTAATGACAAGACAAGGGACACCTGTGAACAATGATCAGACAATTAACCAATGACAAGACACATGGCTGGATCACATGACAAACAGGGAATCACATGACAGACATGGAAACATGACATGAACAAACCCAAAACGTGACAGCTTTATAATGGCAGTGAATGGAGGATGAAATTTTGAAGCCAAAATGCATACGGCCGGCTGTCGGAAGCTACATATTGTAGTTGATAAAGTTTTAAATATGGATATTTTTCTCATACAAATGCATCGCTTTGATTTAGAAGGCCTTTATTTATCCATATGGATTTACTTTTATGATGGATGGACTTTTTTGGGCTTCAAAATTTCATCCTCCATTAACTTATAAAGCTTGGAAGAGCAATGATATTTTTTATTTAACTCCAATTATATTCGTCTGAAAGAAGAAAGTCATATACACCTAGGAAGGCTTCAGGGTGAACTATCCCTTTATTATGACGCACAATGATAGTTATCTATCCATCCAAAAGGTTGTACCTCAGATCAGTTGGTGTGTGTTTTCCCTTAAATACTGGTGGTTTGTCCATAGACCAGTCACTCTTCATGGACACACAGCTGGACTCCGGTGAGTTTGATCTCTGACTGTGTAATTGACTTTAAAAGAAATAGTGACAAGAAGAACAATTGTGAATTGTTCATTCCCGGTTGGCACACATTTTGCTGCCCTTACAAAAGTGCCCTAGACAATTGCCTAGTTCGCCTATATGGACGCGCCGGCCCTGATAATACTACAACTTGTATAATGATAGCATCATCTATCTATCTATATATCTAGACAGAAATATTGTACCTCAGATCAGTTGATGTGTGTTTTCCCTTAAATACTGGTGGTTTGTTCATAGACCAGTCACTCTTCATGGACACACAGCTGGACTCCAGTGAGTTTGATTTCTCCAAATGAAATTGACTTTATCAGAATAGGAGACAGAAATTAATTTTCATTTAGCTTATTTTACATGTTGATAAACCTCATATAGAGAATCTATCCAAGTCTATCCAAGAGAAGATTCACAAAAGTTGAAGAGTGAAGACATTGCAAGGATAAAGGATAAATCCAGCCATCTCTCTATTCCATTCATGGCACCAGACTAGCTCTCAGAACAATTTCCCAATCATGGCAAACATGCAGAACACCCTGTTATGTGACATACACTGTATTATCCATTACATTAAGGTCATATGAAGATTGTGATGTACCTGAATGCTGGAGAAACATCTCCATCTCTGAATGTTTCTCTGTCCTCCATGATTCATTCAGTCTTCATGGAGCATCACAGGTAAACCTGAAGAGTCAGAAACACTGATTCAGACACACTGACAAAGTCTTTCACCTTCATATGTAATATATGAGGACAGAGGAGCAGATTTATGACACAGATGTCCTGTGTGTCTTTGAGAAGTTGACACAAACACAGAAGTTTCACATTCACCATATTTCTCTCCCTTTTCCCCATTATGTCATTTGTAAACACTTATTACTTAGAGTACTCCTTTAAACTACCGTAACAACAGCAGTAATGCTGTTAAAATGTGTTAATGTGATAATGTTTTTGCAACACTGTGAAAATAGATTACATAAAATAATGATAGTTGTTTTAGTATAAAAAATACAACCTTGAATAAAAATATAAAGTATTTTCAATAAAAAAAATCTACACTTTAAGTTTTATAATTTGATTTGGAATCAAATGACAACCTGGTATCATCAATTGTTAGTAGCACAACTGTTAAAGATGGCAGCGTGCACAGCCGCAGCGATCCGGAGCTCCCTCTGCGATAGTGGCTTTAGTAAATCTATAACCTACACGCAAACAGAAATCTTGCGTCTGAAAGACTGTTGTTTCGGACGTGCACCCAGTGATTCTGGATCTTTTCCACGGGAAATTATGATGGACAATGGGATAACAGGAAAGATCAACAGACCCACGGAGAGGCGATGCAGGCGGAGATGTGAGAGGAAGCAGAAGCGGGGTAAGCGAGCCGGCATTCATGCTAGGCTACGACGATGACCGCACAAACCTGCCGGCACGGCATCTTCCTCGCAAATGCCCGCTCCCTTGTTAACAAACTGGATGACGTAAGGTTGCGGATTACCAATAACCGCTTGGATTGCTGCATCATGGTGATAACTAAGACCTGGCTGCATGATAACATCCCTGACCTAGCCATGGAGCTAGCAGGCCGCTCCCTCTACCGTGCAGATCGCACAGCCGACTCTGGTAAGTCGAGAGGAGGAGGCGTGTGTGCATACATCCACAACAGTTGGTGCACAGACACTATTGTCATTGAGAGACATTGCTGCCTGGATTTGGAGTTCCTGATGCTGAAATGCAGGCCTTTTTATCTGCCTAGGGAATTTTCATCTGTTTTTATCCCTGCTGTCTATGTGCACCCCAGAGCCAATGCTAAAACAGCCATAGGTAAGCTATATGATGCCATATGCATCCAGCAAAACAGACACCCGGAGAGCATATTTATAGTGGCAGGGGATTTTAACCACACTAACCTGAAGACAGTTCTGCCCAAATTTTACAAAGAATGTGCACATTAAAACAAGGAATAACAAGACACTGGACCAGGTGTATACAAATGTTCCCGGAGCTTATAAAACCCAATCTTCACCTCATCTTGGACAGTCTGACCATCTATCCCTGCTCCTGACACCAGCTTACAAGCCCATCATCAGCAGGATCAAACCTCAGGTAAAGACAGTGCAGATCTGGACTGCAGAAGCCTGCTTTGAAGCCTGCTTTGATGACACCAGGTGGGAGCTCTTTGAACATACAGACATTGAGCACCATACATCCACAGTCCTCTCCTACATCAACTTCTGCACGGACATTGTAACAACAAAAAAGCAAATTAAAGTGCTCCCCAACCAAAAGCCCTGGTTCAACAACAGGGTGAGGGAGCTGCTCAGAGCTCGGGACACAGCGCTGAGATCAGGGGACAGGGAGGAGTACAGAAGGGCGAGGGCCAACCTACTTAGAGGCATCACATGTGCAAAACGGAAATACCAACAATGCATTGAGGACAACTTCAATGACAACAACCCCCGTGCAATGTGGCAGGGTGTAAAGAACATTACTGGCTACAAACAAAGCAACTGTAACCCAACCTCAACTGACTCCTCTCTCCCAGACCAGCTAAACACCTTCTTCGCCCGCTTCGAAGACTCCAGCTCCAGCTACAACAGGGGACCGGATTCACATACACGCACCACCTCCTCAGGGAGCGACCAGCCCCTCACTCTTCTGACCTACCAGGTAAAGAGAGCACTACAAAACATCAACTGCAATAAAGCAACGGGGCCTGATGGAGTTGCAGGACGAGTGCAGAAGCAATGCGCTGACCAGCTCGCTCCAGTATTCACACGCATTTTTAACCTGTCATTACAGCAAGCCATAGTCCCCACCTGTCTGAAAACCGCCACTATAATCCCTGTACCCAAAACCTCAGCTATCACAAGCCTGAACGATTACCGGCCAGTGGCTCTCACGCCAGAGATCATGAAATGCTTTGAGAACTTGGTTATGCCCCATATCAAGGCCCGCATCCGTCCTGATCTCGATCAACATCAATTTGCATACAGGACCAACAGATCCACTGATGACGCCATCTCCGTAGCACTGCACACAGCCCTCACACACTTGAACACCCCCAACAGCTATGTTAGGATGTTATTTGGATGCTAGGAACCGGAAGGTTGGTGGTTCAATCCCTGGTTCCACCTGACCAAGTGTCGAGGTGTCCATGAGCAAGACACCTAACCCCAGCTGCTCCCGACGAGCTGGATGGCGCCTTGCATGGCTGACACCACCGTCGGTGTATGAATGTGTGAGTGAATGGGTGAATGTGAGGCTATATGTACAGCGCTTTGGTGGCCATAGGTCTGTGAAAGCGCTATATAATAATGCAGTCCATTTACCATTTACCATATTTATTGACTACAGCTCTGCATTCAACTCCATCAACCCAGACAAATTGATTAACAAACTACAAACACTGGGTCTGGGAGACCTTCTCTGCCAGTGGATTAAAGACTTCCTCACCAATACACCCCAGCGTGTCAGGATCAGCCATCACACCTCCTCTAGCGTTATTCTCAACACCGGTGTCCCCCAGGACTGCGTCCTTATTCCAGCCCTCTATTCACTCTTCACCCACGACTGCACTTCCTCACACAACTCCAACATTCGCATCAAATTTGCCGATGACACAACCATAGTGGGACTCATATCAGACAACAACGAAATAGCCTACAGGAAAGAGGTCCAGAACCTGTCAGCTTGGTGCACGGACAACGACCTCAACATTAAGAAGACAAAAGAAACAATAATTGACTACAGAAGGAACAAAATAAACCACAGCGGACTGTATATCAACGGGAAGGAGGTGGGGAGGGTAGCAACCTTTAAGTTCCTGGGAGTGCACATTGCAGAGGATCTAACCTGGAGCCAGAATACCTCCCATACCATTAAAAAAGCCCAGAAGAAGATGTTCTTCCTGAGGACCCTGAAGCGCAATGGGCTCCCTCAGGAACTTCTGACGCGCTTTTATCGCTGCACCATTGAGAGCACCCTGACATACTGCTGCACTGTGTGGCACTCAGCAGAAAGAAAGGACCTGCAGCGGGTTGTCAAGACGGCTGAGAGAATAATTGGCTCCCCCTACTGAACCTGAGTGAAATATACTCAAGCCGTCTTCTCGCACGGGCCACAAACATCAGGCAGGACACCTCACACCCCAGACACTCCCTGTTCACCACACTCCCTGTTCACCACACTCCCCTCAGGCAGACTGAGAACCCCCAGCACACGCACAAATAGACTCCGGAACAGCTTCTTCCCCAGAGCTGTGAACATATTACAAAAATCATACACACATCCATGCATACAAACATACATACACACATCTCTCACCCCCCTCCTACCCCCTCAGTGCAATATGACTCTGTGCAATAACTGCTGTGTTCATTGTTTTAGCTGTTTTATCTATTTATTGAGAATGTGTTAGTGTATGTGTATATGTGTATGCGTGTGTATGTATGTATGTGTATACATATATATATGTATGTATACGTATGTGTGTATGTATATGTATATCTATCTATCTATCTCTCTCTCTCTCTCTTTCTCTCTCTCTTTCTCTCTCTCTATCTCTCTATCTATCTATCTATCTATCGGAATCAACAGGTTATCTTGTGCAGTTTGATATAGAACATTCACACAAGTATTAAAATATACAGTAGGCTATATAAGTATTATGAGCTGATGGGGATGATTGTAACAATGTGCTTCGACTGGACCCACAAACACACTGTGGTCATTGTATGCCAACATTTAGTACATCTGTGAAGTGACTAACATGCACAAATATGTGTTCAATATTTATTCCAACTTGTTTGCTGTTTGAAAATAAAAGGTTTTCCTATTTGTTTACTTTTTATATGTA
This sequence comes from Abramis brama, assembly GCF_963993115.1. Lineage (NCBI taxonomy): Eukaryota > Metazoa > Chordata > Actinopteri > Cypriniformes > Leuciscidae > Abramis > Abramis brama. Next base: position 1,191,752 of record NC_139977.1, read on the forward strand.
GGTTGTAACAACAGCACTCTTTGTACTTGACTTTAACTTACACAGAAAATAAAAAAAAATGTTTTTTGTTTTTTTTTAAACAGTACAAACAATGGTTTCTAGAACGTTACGCATTTAGAAGTACACAGCAAACACAGAACGTTGGCACAACGTAGCCAACCTTCTAACAACGTTTTATCAACATGGCCAAACGGTTGCTATAAATACGTTGTGTGGTGAAGGTTGTTACAGCGTTGTCACAATGTTGACATTAAACCATCGTTCAGGGCCATTGCTTAAGGTTGTGCCAACGGTGTCGACAACCACTGGACTACATAATGTACTCGTCACTGCCCTAAAGCGCGAAAATCAGCCTTTTAAATCCCAACCACCTGTTGGGCTCATCATTGTGTTCTCATTCATCATCGAGCAAGGATACGTGAGTATTGCGTTTAATTTAGCCTACCTCAGCTATCAAACACAACCTACAAATTTAATTTATAATGTGATTAATGTAGCCTCGCTTGCACTGTTTAGTTTGTCATTTGATTTTTCCGCTATCTCATTCGTTTCTTTGCTCCTCTGGATTTGTGGATGTTTCCCCGACCTTTATCGTCCGGCTTTCGGCTACTGTCTGCCATACAGACCCGGTTTTGTTCATTAAATGTTCTGATCTGCCTTTGCTTTTTATGTTTTATATTATACTTATGTCTGCCTCTGAAAACAGTATTATACAAGCTTTAGCCCATAATGATTTTAGCTCTGTCAGGTATACATCTAGACTGTGGAGACATATGGCGCTCCTGTTTGTATATTACAAGTGAAAGTTACTGACCTTTTATTTATTAATTTATTTACTGTATATTGTATTGCTATGTTGTAACTATTATTTTTAAATTTGTACAATGGACCTTCCATTCTGAGTCCTGAATAAAGACATTATTATTATTATATTATTATTATACTTAAAATAAATTTGTATATTCGTTTATTTCGTTTTTTCTTTTTTCACAAATGTATTACTTTTGGAAGTGCAATTTGATTACCATATTATGCAGTTTTAATAAAGTTGAATTAACGAAATTAACCTTCTGTCATTTTTACTCTTCAAAGTGTACACTTGCAGGTGTTGATAGCCCCATTAAATAATAATATAGATAAACAATAAACGATAAAAAGTATATACTTATCTAACAAAATGCTAAATGGGGGATATAGCAGCATATAAAAATATTGTCAGAACGTCGTCACTCAGTTGCTGAATGTCGCGCAACAACGTTGCTACAGCCCTGTCGCGTCTTACAATTCTACTTTGTTACAATGTTGCGAGCACGTAGACAGCGACGTTGCCATAGCAGAAATGCAACGTGCCTGAGACATTGCCACAACGTAAATGTGTTTGCTGGGTAGTGTTCACCTATCTGTAGGCTAGATAACGAAAATTAGGCCTACATATAAAAAGTGTAATTTTTTGTAATTCTTAACAAATATGTCCAACAAAAAGACAAACAATAATACAATTTAGATAATCATTAAGTTCATATGTGGTTACTTACATTAACTAGAAAGTCACTTCTTACGCCACACTTGAACACTTTATCGAAATGCAAAGTTACTCGACACAGCTTCTCAAAAAGTTCCTGCATAAACAACTAAAAACAATACTATTAAACATTGCAACATTAGCATTAGATGCCTTTTTTCCGATACAAATCTTCCGTCCTGCTGTAAAATGGCGCGTGTGACACTGAACATACTTTCACTTTCATTCTGGAAAAAATTCTCCCGGTCGCCGTTTCCTTCCATCAGCAATAATTCCACGCTGAACTTTTTGTGGAGACATGTGGAAATATGTGAAAACGACGGTAATAGAAACTCATGTTAGATATGTGTTGGATAGAAAAATAGTCACCCAAACAAAGCAGAACAGGGACAGTCTTTACATCCCAGAGCCTTTTAATTTATAAAGATGGATTTATGCTTGAATATCCTTGATTCTTTTCCAAAGAAGACTTGTGTCAGTAAATATCCCTGTACACCAGACAAAGCAGACACTTTGTTTTTTCACTTTGTTTATTACAATTCAGTGTATTTAAATCAAATTTAGAACAAACTTTCATTTGTCTGGGATCCCAAGAAGTGTGTTAATATGTGTTTAAATGTTTTTGCTAATTTTATGTCATAGTATGCCATGAAATCTTGTTTGTGAATAAAATTAGGATTAGGATAGGAATGTCCCCTGATAAAATATATATTACACTTCACTTTAGGATTAAATAAAGAGATTCTTCGATATTATTTACCAACTAAGCAAGCAATGACAGAACAATCACAGCAGTGTGCCTAATTATCCCTATAATAATAACAATCCTCATCCTTTTGGCAATTCTGTCTTCTTCTCCATATACACATTTGTAAATAAACCCCCATGAGTAACATTTAACTTTGTGGTTGATTGATTTAACCACTTGTAATTAAATTTTTACATTTAAATTGTTGTGGTACGCTTGTAGAATTGAACTAAAACCTTGTGAAAGTGCTGCAGGATTGCTCATTTCACCATCTCACCATGTTTCTAATCATAGAGCATGTGTGTTTCGCGGAAAAATATGAAGAAGGTTTACATGCATTAATTCATGCATGTCAAAAACATAAACATAACATTCTCATTGTGCTTTAATACTAATATATAGTTGAAGTTATGCAGGCTATCAATTGAGATCACAAATGAAACTTTATTATGCCACCACAGATTCATTTATACAAGTTATCAAGCAAACTATTTTAAAAGACCATCAAAGCAAAACAGTAATAACTTATAATACAAATAAACAAACAAATAAACTCGATGGCTGTTGGCTCATTAACTCGGAGCCTATCCTAACGATCGGCCACTGGCAAACCAGTGGCTGAAATCATTAAATTATTATTTTACACCACATAATGTACAAACTATTGAGCATACATAAACAGTTATGTAAAAAAAGATGCTTAACTTCATTTGACACTGAAATGCAATTACGTCACCGGAAATCTTTTGCTGCTTCTCATTTAATTCGGAGGCTGCGTCTCCTGGAGGTCACATTTGAAGGCTGTGTACGTCATCGAGTTAGTCTTATTTAAGAAAAGTAACAATAGATTACTGTCGTAACCCCGGTTCTCTGAAACATCGAGTGGAGAGATCCACCTATGGGAAGGGCATCCGTACCTGACCTCTGCAAAAGCATCCGATTGCACCAAGTCTGGCTTGACAGACATCATCTCACAGTCTGCGAGGCCCCACAGGTTAAGCCAAGAGCGCACGATGATGGATGGCCTGACGAGCATTACGGAGGACGAGCTGCCATATCTTTCACCACAAGGCCCTCGAGACTGTGTTTGAGATCGAGCGGGTCGCTCCAGTTGTGCCTGATGTGCTTCATGAATTTGGTCCCAGCAGTTTCCCGTCGTAAATGTCCCTTTCCTGGTTGGTGGCGCTCTGTGGAGCCGGCCACTCGATGTTGAGGCGAGACGTTCACACTCGTCCAGGAGGATGGACTACTAGCGTAAGGCCACGGGGGCGTTGGCCTGGGGAACGCAAGAGGGCGGGATGGGCTCCTCGTCCTCTGAGACCTCGAGAAGGCCCGCGTCGCCATCATCAGGCAACACTTCTACAGCCAGTTATTTTACTTATTATTTTACACATTCTGTGTTGTCAGTCGGTTTTTGTTTTGGTCTGTGTGACTCCGCCCACTGCTAGCTCAGCCAATAGTGTTTCGACACCCGGGACGCCAGTTGGCGGGAAACACAGCGTATCGCAGCCTTGGAAACGAACAAACAAACTGGGTGGCAGATTCCACACAACCTAAAAAGCCTCGATATCCATCTAAAAATCTCTATGAATGAGAGAATATTAAAACACGGATATATCAACTCATTAACTTACGAAGTGTAAGTTTGTAAATCAGTAAGTCTCCTCGGCTTTGGTTGTCAATTGCTCTCGTTCCTGTCGCGTGTCCTCAGACTGGCAAACCAGTGTGAGTGGAGAGTCTGAGGAGGAGGAGGCGGAGGAAACAACGATCTCTGATATTTTGAATTTGGACTGCAGTACCTGTTTCTACCACTTGCTGTCATTCTTACACACTGCACCTTTAAATAAGACGTTCTTGACGACGCATGCAGCCTTCAGATGCGCCGCTGCAGAGTCGCAGAGAACACAGCCTCCCGCTGTCACATGTAGCTGTGGATCGATTCATTATTGGTGGCAGAGAGTAACGAAGCTTTAATTGAACCAACTGCTTTGGTCTGGAAACGCTGGCGACAACTGCTGGTGAAACTACATCATTGACATCTTTTACTAAACAAATGCAAATGTTTTCATAAGTGTAATGTTTTATGTATAAATTACAAATCATTAAATGCCATTAAATATAGTACTTGGATTGTGTGTTTTTAGTTAGGGGCTCCATGTTGGGGCCCGTTCTTCGTACGTTGCTTATTACATCCGAGATCAAATGACACATCCAAGATGATATCATCGTGCGAATCATGATCTGGCTAACTCGGTTCTTCGAACACACTTTCCGGATATGATTAGTATCGCTGGATTGAGTTATCTGAGATAATTGCGCGTTCATGCGCTGGTTAAAAGGGGATATGTATCGATAGTAGAAACATTGATCAGCAACGCTGCTATTGGCTGCTCAGCGTGGCCAAAGACCGCGCTCAGTTTTACTCAGCAGAGCAAGAACTAATAGTCGAAGTTTATTCGGAATTTTAATGTTTAATCAAAACGCCAGGGAACACCTCAAAGTCTGCAAAAGCCAGGAGAGAGGGCTGGCAAAAAGTAGCAGACAATTTAAATCCGTTAGAAGTGGCCATGTTAGATGTTTTTATCACTTAATAGCCTATTTTTGTATTTTAATAATTGCATAATTACTTTGTTCATTGTAATGTCAGAGTCACCACACTAGAACATGGGAACAAAAGTGAAGTACAAAAATATTCTACATAATGGTAATTTTTAGTTATATTATAGTCTCTTTTATAAAGGGCACTGTTGAATAAATGGTTGTCTGTTTATAAAAGCAACCAAGAAAAAGGCTGAGAAAAAAAAAGAAAAGATCTTAGTAGCCTACACTGTAAAATCATTTTTGCTGCATTAAATTAAGGCTGTATAGTCATTTCAACTGTTAAATCTTGAGTAATGATGAATTGCTTTGACTTGTGAAAGTGAAAACTGATAACTTATGAACTTATGTTAATGTAAAAATATTTTGCCATGAGTTATTGATCACATTTTTCCCGAGTGTAGTTCATTCTAATGACATTGTGTTTTCCTCTTTTGTGCACTTTTACATAATACACCAACACTTGTATCTGTTCCCAAGAAAGTGGAGCTGAAATATGTGCAGTAAGTGGACATTTTATAACTTTCCAAAGGAAAGAATGTATAAGACTTTGTAATGTCCTTTTGTTTCCATTGCACTGGACAGTGAATAAACCCTCTACACAGAAAGGCCTACAGAAGAGTCTGCACAGACAGAGGAGACATAGGCCTACAGGTGGGCAGTGGATAGCCAACTTTTCCTTTTTATTTGTTGCATGAGGCATGTGTCTAATATCTCTTGTTGCAGGCATTTGAACACTGGCTTTTCTTTACAAAGAACAATTGAAATAAAACTCAAGGAACTAAGCATATTTGTCTTTTATTAAACATTTAATGAAAAGTGTTTTTTTGTGGCAATGTTGTGTAATATGGCACATGCAACAATGTCACAGGCCCTGTCAGGTGTGCAACCCTCAGACTTTTCAGACACTGAAATCTTCCCTTTAGCCAAAGTTCATTTCATTGTGTGCCCTTGTCCTGGCTAGAGCTGCACTGTAACTGGTTTGGGTCAGGGAATGGGGTCATAAAACACCTGTCTGCAGGAACATGTCATAATCACCTATGAAAAAATGCAGTTCTGTTAGGATCAGCATAAGTGTATATAATACAGCGAGCTTGATATTTAATTGTGGAACTTTTCTTACCACTTTAAAATAATGTGCATAAATGTGAATCTCTGAAAATTCTTAAGTCATGCACAGATCCTGGCCATTTTGCTTTCACATTTGTGATATGGAAGATTTTAGTCAACTGCCTTTTTTTTTTATTTGATATAATATTACTAATCTGGAATATTAAGAATCACAATAGTAACTGGGCAGCACATTTACATTGTGAATCCCCTTTCTGTTCACATAATCCCCTTCATTGAGGCCTTGATGGCAGTCTATGGTAGCCTATAGTCTATGGTACCAATCACGTTAGTGAAGCCTGAGTGACATATCTGTAATCATGGTCATGATTGTATGGTCTTCATAAAAAATTATGATAGCCTAAAAAAAAAAAAAAAAACACTGCTTTACAACATTGGGGTATTAAGTGGCTTGGAAATGCCACAAAAAAAAAAAAAAACTGAAACTGTCTTTTAAACATAAAAGCGACAAAAAACGACAATCTAACGAATCACGAGAAAAAATATATATCTCAGAAAGAAAGTGCACTATCGCGCTGCGCTGGACTTCCCGTATCAGCTCCGCTTATGAAGCCGCGATCTAATCCTGTTTACATGAAATAAGCTCCCGAGCAGGTTTAAGTTTGCGCACCTGTTGCTATGACAGCAAGTCCAGGATGAGCGTTGAAGAACCAAACAATCCAAGATCATGCCAAATCGCCAACAATCAAATCCAGCTAACTGAGTTAGCGACGTACGAAGAACGGACCCCATGTTGGTCTTAATTGTATTAATTGTCTTAATGAAACAGAAGTTGTGCTGGTCTGGTTCTTCTCTATTGTGCGGTAGGCCTATATATGTAAGTGAATATATATTCTGGAATAAGAACAAATGTGGGCGGGGCTTGATTGTGTCCGTGGGGAATTGATTGGATGATTGGATGGTTGTGGTTTGCTATTGGCTGATCTCATGTGAGTGACAGTTTGCCCCGATAAATCATTGAGAATAAACACAGCAATATTCCATAAAAAACAAGAATTGTCCATGTTGATTTTATGGTGACTTTAACCTCTGGTCTAGGAGTACTAGATCGTAACGTGAACTAAATCATCACTTCCTGGGAAACTTAATAAAATGAAAGTTTCTGCAGTTGGGGAAGCAAGCTTACTGATCCTATTCAGATGTGCAGATGGAAGTTAATTGTGTTATTGCATTCAGATATCTGATGTTTGGGATGTTCTAGAGACAGTTATTCCAACTAATTGTACAGCTAATAAAGGCACCAATAAAATTATCACCTATTTTGAACTTACAAATAAATAAATAAATATTAAAGCTGATAAATAATATTGCCTTCAGCTGAGACACTGTTCGCCATGATGGTTTTGAATTGCTTAAAATATGATTGGAATCACTTCAAAAAAGAAAAATACAGTTCAGCACAAGTCTGTCATATAGGCTTCATTGTGTGCTTGGAACATGGCTTGTAATGGTGAGACTTTTGTTTTTGTAATCAGGCTTTAAAAAATTATATAAAATTTGGATTTAGATTTATGGGTCAATATATCAGTTATCGGCTTTCAAATATAAAGAATTATCGGTTAACAGTATCGGCCAAAATGTTCATCAGTGCATCCCTAGTGTGTTACTCACTTTTGAGACTGCAAATAAATCTCTCAAATAATACAATCTGCTGGGTCTATGATAGTAGATGCAATTTTATTGTTAGGTATTATTTTTGTATTCAAGATTTTTATATTATTCATATTTTAATCAAGAAAGGAGCAGCTACTGACTGGTGTTTCCTCCGCATGGATCGTCAGCTGATCAGCGGTCGGCCAATCACAGGTCAGCTGGTGACGTCACGAGGCTGTAAACATGTACAGTATAAACAGACATGACTGTCAGCTCCTGATCTCACACAGCCAGCATGGACAGAGTAAGTCATTTCACTGCATTATTGTTCACTGGGGTTTGTTCTGCCTCACTGAACTCTTACTTTAAAGTGTGTGTAATTATAGATGTGTCACTGTTGTTACATCATCGCTGTCGTGTTATTTTGCATAACGAGTCTGCTTGTTTTGAACATTTACTGAAGTTTACAAAGAAAATATTTAAAAGATTGAAACTGCTATTTCAATTTGATGAAAACAAACATATTGCATATAATAACTTGTAATTGCACATCGAAAAATATATAATAACGTAATAATAATAAATGCTGAATTGTTTCTGCACAATTAACTCTCCAGTTTACAAGCTGTCAATCCTGTCAGAAATACTGTGTCATGTCGTAGTTTTGATGACTTTACTATTATTCTATTATTATGTCACAGTGCTTTTCACTGGTGGTGTATACGTTCAATAAATGCTCTTATGGTGGCACTTTATACATTAGTTGAACTTCAACAATATGAAGTGGCATTTAGTCTTCATCTCTCTAAAGGAGAACACTGGAGGGCTTTGGGACTCGGTGAAGAAAGCAGCTTTTGTCATCGGATCTGGGCTTTTCTTCCTGGTCGGGTTTAGAAACTCAGTGACATGGTGAGCAATTTTCATCTTCACAGTCTTGCTTTACATTTCAAATCCTGCTAATCTGTACCTTGCCCTCGACGTGTCCTTTATGATCGAGCATTAATCATTAATGAGCTGTCTGTGTTTTGAAGGCACTTGCAGAGGTTTTGGGGAGCGTCTGGAGACTTCTGGCAGACGCAGTGGACCAAGCTTCACCAAGCCATGGGGGGAAATGAGGCCGCCTTGTTTTTCACCGGTCAGAGAATCAGCAAAACTTGTTTTTTAACCTTTATGCAGCTTCCCCTCTGGACACTGATCATGAAGTGTTCACGCATCTGTTGTTCTAGGCTGAACTGACCTCCTAAAAGTGCAAAACAGACACATAGCGATCTCTGTTAGTGTCAGTCTCTCAAAACTTCACTTAAATAGCATAATTTTTGCAATGCCACTGTATTCTGCATCAGGCAATTTTGTTTAATTAAATCTTCCCAACAATGCTAAGAATTGAAAGTGGTTTCTGCCCAAACATGAATAGTGGATTAATGCTGCATGTTGTCTGTGGTGTTGAACAGGGACCATGCTGGTGCCGATGCTCTCCTTCTGGCTGTTCAACGCCCTGCTGATGCTGGTCGACACCACGGGAAAGCCGGGCTTCATCACACGCTACAGGATTCAGCCTGACAAAAACAATCCGGTATCGTCCTGTTTAAGCTCTCAGTCATCACTGCCTGTTTCTAACGGTGCGGGATTCATCCCAGGACTGTCACCATCACTCCATCTGTAAAAATGACATATACAATTGACCCGTGTCGAGTAATGGGTAAAATGCCAGAAGTGATTGAGACGTACAATACCAGTCAAATGTTTTGGATCTGTAAGATTTGTAATGTTCTTCTGCTCACCAAGGCTGCATTTATTTGATAAAAATAATCATATTTCAAAATAAACAGTGTTTTCTATGTGAATATATAGTAAAGTGAATGTTCAGCATCATTACTCCAGTCTTCAGTGTCACATGATCCTTCAGAAATCACTCTAATATGAGGATTTGATGATCAAGAAACATTTCTCATTATTATCAGTGTTTAAAACAGTTATTTAAATTTTTATTTCAGGATTCTCTGATGAATAGAAAGTTCAAAAGAACAGCATTTATCTGAAATAGAAGCTTTTGTAACATTAAACACTACCGTTCAAAAGTTTGGGGTCAGTACGAATTTTTATTTTATTTTTTGGTGGAAATAAATAAATGAAATCAATACTTTTATTCATCGAGGATTAATTAAATTGATCAAAAGTGACAGTAAAGACATTTATAATGTTACAAAAGATTCTATTTCAGATAAATACTGCTCTTTTAACTTTCTGTTAGAATCCTGGAAAAAACACTGATAATAATGAGAAATGTTTCTTGATCATCAAATCCTCATATTAGAGTGATTTGTGAAGGATCATGTGACACTGAAGACTGGAGTAATGATGCTGAACATTCAGCTTTGATCACAGGAATAAATTACACTTTACTATATATTCACATAGAAAACAGCTGTTTTAAATAGTCATAATATTGAACGATATTACTGTTTTTATCTTTAATCAAATAAACTTTGGGTCAGTAAGATTTTTTATTTAATTTTTTGGTGGAAATAAATATAATGATCATAAACTTCATCTGCTCAGAGTCTGACGTGCATTTGGAAACGCAACATACGCTACTAACTCGACCAGATCTGTAAAGACAAGCGTTTATGAACACGTTGCCAACAAAGGAGAAGCTTTAAGGACTCTGAGGATTTCCATCAAAATACAAGCTTGATGGTGTAACGTTTGAGAAAGATATTAAGGCGTAAATATTAGTATTGTAATTTTACAATTGCACTATAAAGTAAAAAAGAGTTCATGATGTGACATCATGACATAATTATTTAAAATTAAATTTAGATTAATTTGGATAATGTTCATGCATATTATATGTATGCTTCAGGGATGCACCATATATTGGCCACCATATCAGTATCAGCCGATACATGTTCATTTTTAATGTTATCGTCTCAATCAGAAAATCTGGCTGATATATTAAGCTGATAAATAACATTTCCTTCAGCTGAGACTCATCAGGTGTGCTCTCTTCACCTTGAGGGTTTTGAGTTGCTTGAAATATGATTGAAATCACTTCAAAAAAGGAAAATGCGGTTCAGTGCAACATTAATTAAAATTATCATAAGAACATCATTATAACTGTGTGTGTACCAGGCCAACAGTGCATCCCTAGTATGTTACTTACCTTTGAGACTGTATGGATCCAATTATTAATAACAAAAAATATCTGATTGTCAATGACTTGATTATAATAATAATGGATGGTGGCAGGCCTAGTGTAATGAAGAAAAGACCCAAACCCACTGATTAGTTCTTGCTGAGGCTGGGAAATATATTTAATATTCACACAATTATTTTGCTGACAATGAAAGATTAAGCAACATTATTGAATATTGCACTGATTTTAATGCAATTACTATTTGACCAGTAAGTTTCTTAACAACATTAGACAAATTACATGATCCTTCCGTGTTTTGTGACTCACTAATAATGCAGACGTGTTTCAGTAGCGTCTCTGATCTAAACATGAAAAAGCAAAAATGACCTAAAAGACTTAAGTCATTTCTATGTATTACTTTAGACTATGTTTCAGTGAATCAATTCAAAACCTTTTAATTTTGTGGCTCGTTTGCAGCACCGCTCAACGATGTTTAGTAAAATTAGTAAAAATTTTATTAGTAAAATATCTGCAAATATCGATATGTATTGATATATTAGAGTAAATATTCTTCTTTGTTTCTTCTGTCTGTACTGTAGCTCATAGTCCAAATGATAACTTTCTGCACTGATAACAGTTTTAGCACGCATTGCATGAATTTAGATTACACAGCATATATAATCTTAAAATATCAGTCGTAAACACTTACATGTTTCGATTATGTAGTGTATAATAATAATAATGTCTGGCTGTTAAAGCAAAGAGAGAAGCTCAATAATACCCTGTTTATGATAAAGTTCAGAGTTCACTGATGACAGTCTCAGTCATTATATGAAGCAACAGGTTTTTTAAAGTCTGATAATAATAATCTGTACAGTTGAACGTCTCCTGAGGAGGTTTTCTCTCAGTGTTTTCACATCAGATAATGCTTTACCCTTGAGTAACCTCCACTTTAGAGATATAAGTAACAACTACATGTCAACTAACTCTCATTAGAGTATTAGTAGACTGTTTAGTTAGGGTTCGAGTTAGTAGAATAAGCTGACATGTATCAAAGACTAAGGGCCCCATCACACACCCGGCGACGCAAGTGTGTTTTGCTAGTTTCAGCCCGACGCAGTTTTCATTTTTACGTCCAGCGACGCATTGTTTAAATAGCAAATGCATTAGCGCTCATCTGTGGCCCATGGGCTGCTGGTCTGAGAACGAGTGTGTGTTCAGGAGCAGTGATGGACCACTGATATTATGAGGAACTGAAATAGACTGAGCCGTTGACCAACTGAACCTGCTCTAAAGTCAATGGCGCAGGATTTTATTTGTTATTTAAAGATCATGTTAGTAATATTAGTGCACAACATGCTACACTCTGCTTATTACACACACACGCACACACACACACACACACACTCTGCTTATTACACACACAGGGACGCGCAGCAGCACACAAGCAATGCCAAGTATTAAAAATAAGAGGATTGCAATGTAAAAGATTATTATAGTGTACATAAAGATATGGTGAATCCGGCTTGTCTCGTAGATGGTCTCGCTTTAACCTCACACACACACACACACACACACACACACACTCACACAGCTTTAACCTCGCGCTCGAGCAGATCCGTTTCCTCGCTAGAGAAGCGTTCAGTTTTTCCGCTTGCTAATTCCTCCTTGTAAATAGCGAATCCGCCATGACACGAGCGCAACTGGCTTTTAAAGGGAGTGGGAGATGAGACTCTGATTGGTTTATTTCACGTTACGCCCAAAACACACCCGTTACTCATTAAGAGAATAGAGACAAAACACACCCGTTACTCATTAAGAGAACAGAGACAAAACACACCCATTACTCATTATAAGAATAGGGACAACACTTTTAGACCAGCGCCGGGAGCGCCAACCATTTTTCCCGTCGTTAAACTAGCACAAGTGGATTTGGACTCGCTCTGAGTGCGCTTTAGACCATGAGCTCAGATCCTTAAAATAGGGCCTTTATAGTCAGTAGAATGTCTGTTGCGGAGCATCAGGTATAATGAGTGTTTCCGGCAGGTGGACGCGGACCGGTTGCGTCATGCGGTGAAGACGGTGCTGTTTAACCAGGTGTTTCTGTCGGGGCCGGTGGTGGTTCTGGTCTACATGCTGATGCAGTGGCGCGGGGACCCGTGCGGCCCGGAGCTGCCCAGCTTCCACTGGGTCCTGCTGGAGCTGTCCGTCTCCGGCCTGATAGAGGAGGTGCTCTTCTACTACACACACAGGTCAGCGGTCACATGATGCTCTTCTACTACACACACAGGTCAGCGGTCACATGATGCTCTTCTACTACACACACAGGTCAGCGGTCCGACTCTACACACACAGGTCAGCAGTCTGACTCTACACACACAGGTCAGCTGTCTGACTCTATACACACAGGTCAGCTGTCTGACTCTACACACACAGGTCAGCGGTCCGACTCTACACACACAGGTCAGCTGTCTGACTCTATACACACAGGTCAGCGGTCCGACTCTACACACACAGGTCAGCGGTCCGACTCTACACACACAGGTCAGCTGTCTGACTCTACACACACAGGTCAGCGGTCCGACTCTACACACACAGGTCAGCTGTCTGACTCTATACACACAGGTCAGCGGTCCGACTCTACACACACAGGTCAGCGGTCCGACTCTACACACACAGGTCAGCGGTCACATGATGCTCTTCTACTACACACACAGGTCAGCGGTCCGACTCTACACACACAGGTCAGCAGTCTGACTCTACACACACAGGTCAGCGGTCACATGATGCTCTTCTACTACACACACAGGTCAGCGGTCCGACTCTACACACACAGGTCAGCAGTCTGACTCTACACACACAGGTCAGCTGTCTGACTATACACACAGGTCAGCTGTCTGACTCTACACACACAGGTCAGCGGTCCGACTCTACACACACAGGTCAGCGGTCCGACTCTACACACACAGGTCAGCGGTCACATGATGCTCTTCTACTACACACACAGGTCAGCGGTCCGACTCTACACACACAGGTCAGCAGTCTGACTCTACACACACAGGTCAGCTGTCTGACTATACACACAGGTCAGCTGTCTGACTCTACACACACAGGTCAGCGGTCCGACTCTACACACACAGGTCAGCGGTCCGACTCTACACACACAGGTCAGCTGTCTGACTCTATACACACAGGTCAGCTGTCTGACTCTATACACACAGGTCAGCGGTCCGACTCTACACACACAGGTCAGCGGTCCGACTCTACACACACAGGTCAGCGGTCTGACTCTACACACACAGGTCAGCTGTCTGACTCTATACACACAGGTCAGCGGTCCGACTCTACACACACAGGTCAGCTGTCTGACTCTACACACACAGGTCAGCGGTCCGACTCTACACACACAGGTCAGCGGTCCGACTCTACACACACAGGTCAGTTGTCTGACTCTATACACACAGGTCAGCGGTCCGACTCTACACACACAGGTCAGCTGTCTGACTCTATACACACAGGTCAGCGGTCACATGATACAGCAGAATCACTGGCTACGTCTACAATAATCCGTTAGTAATGGGATTGACGGCTCAGTCGGACTGAAAAGTCTTCGTGTAAAACACCTTACTCGAGCCGATTGAGCTCAATCCCAATGACATTCCGATTGGATTAAAAGGGCCGGTTTATTCCTTTTCTAATCCGATCGAGAGAACATGTAAACACTTGATCAGATTGAAAGCCGAAACTTAAAGGACTGCGCATGTGCAATGACGTAGAAATAGCGTAATGACGTAGTAATTGCGTAATGACGCGCTGAACGAGCTGTTCTCCTGCTGAATAAAGTGTGGTATAAACGAGTGTCTCGTCCTCCTATAATCCTCCTCTTCTGCGTGTGTGAAGTGGAGCAGGACAACGGCCCACCAGTGCTGCTTCAGAAGCTCACACACACACGACTGGTTTTGGGCATTTTTACTGCGTGATATTAAAGGTGGTATCAGCGATTTCAGGCCCAAACATAAATGATCACATTCATCTAATCTTTCCTAATGATCCGCTAGCTGCCCGCCCCATAAGCTTGCCGTCAAAAAAATGTGTCTCTGTAGGCAGCCTAGATCTGCAGAACAAAAACAAATGGTTTAACCAACACTCAAAACCAAAACAAATAGTGTTCCAACCAATCACCGGCAGGGGGGGGGTGCTGTGAGGTTTTCGCGGGCAGCCGTCATAGGCTGCCTACAGAGACACGTTTTTTTGACGGCAAGCTTATGGGGCGGCAGCTAGCGGATCATTAGGAAAGATTAGATGAATGTGATCATTTATGTTTGGGCCTGAAATCGCTGATACCACCTTTAAGTCTGCTGTTTAAAACAAATAAAGAACCAATGTATGAGTTAACAGTTATAATGTGCAAACAGTGGGAAACTCATATTCGTGCAGTGAGCGCATGTCAACAGATATTCCGATTTAAAGCTTGTGATATAAACGCGCACATCAACCCGATCACGGTTAGCATTCATGTAAACACTACATTCGATGCAAACTTCATCAAATATCTGCTGTAAAGCAGCTCTAAAAAGACTATAGTGACATTATAGTGTTATTATTATTAATATTATTGACCACCTGCTTTGACAACATAGTATGAGAACTAGGGGTGTAGCGATTCCCTCATGTCACGATACTGAACTCACGATACGATATTACTGAGATACTCCAAGACATATGATGAAAGGTTAACAAAAAAATAACTGTTGATTAAAATGCTAAATTTGATATTACATTGTGTGTGTAAATGAATAGTCTTGGACTTGGTGCTGAAACCCAAAGCACAGGACAATAGAGACACCAGAATAACAATATTCATGATTCTGAAGCTGAAAATACTGAATTATTGTAGATGAATATTCTTGATCTCCGTCACTGACTAGATATATTTACAGTAATGTAGGACACTTTTACTGGTAACTAGACATTTGGCATTATCAGGACACACTAATATTCCCTCATTGCATTATTGCAGTTTACTGTAGTACTGACACAAAAAACGTGAATTTTTTCTCACACAGGCATTTTTATTTTGGGTGAACTTACCATGATACAAATTGTTGCATTTTTGTATTGCGATATATTGTTACACCCCTAATGAGAACTGAACTGAGCTGGACGATGACATCACTGTTTTCTCCAGAGCGGCTGTAAAGATAAATGAGCTATGGGTACGTTTGTACGACCTTACAGATAAAAGCGTTATCAAACTGATCCTCATCCACACGGATCTGCTGAAACGACTAAAACACTGTATTATGCTGCCAGACAAGTAATTGGTGATGTCACTTTATAAAGAAAGACTACACGCCTGCACACACACGCACAAGCATGACTAAACACGTAACACACACGTGCACGGTTTTAACGTTTACACGGAGATGATAACGGCATTGCTTTCAAAACTCAGTTTGTGTTCTCAGGCCACCAAAACACTGCTGTCGTGTAAATGAACGGCCAGAACCATTAAAGGCTTTCTGTTTTCAGTTGTCGTAAGTTAATAACTAATGATGAACGGAAATGAATCGATGCTGAACTTAAACTGGACTCTTTCTTCTAGATCTGCCGTACAGCAGAAACACACTCTGGTGCGTTATTGTCCTGTTATCTCTGTAAAGCTGCTTTGAAACACTCTGTGTTATTAAAAGCGCTGTATAAATAAAGATTATTCAGATCAGTGTTGATTCAGTTCAGTTCAATAACAGTGTAAAGTTCATTAATCATGAAAGAAGTTCAGTTCAGCTTCAGCGGTTGGCTAACTCTTAATCATGTTCATCAGTTAACTGGCCAATGATAGTGTGTCCACATAAGATGGCTGTATAGCCCTCATGCAGAGCGCAGGCGGTGAGGGACAGACCTCCAGTGGCATCCGCTGTAGAAGATCCCAGATCACGTGTCATTTTACACAGCTCATGTTGTGTGGCGTTTTCTGTCTTCTGAAATTTCTTGAAAACATATTTTTGCAGTGTTTCATGAGCAGAACAATCCAAAAACACATTAAACAACAGTACAGCCCACTGAAGAGATGTCTATCCCTCACAGCCTCGCTTTCATTCCTGTTAAAAATCAAAGATGGCGCTGCTGTGAATAAGAGGACCGAGACCGCTGAAAAGATGAGTCTCAATCCGCTTCTACTTCTAAGATATTACTACCTAATCTGTGTGTGTGTGTGAGTGTGAGTGTGTGAGTGTGTGTGTGTGTGTGTGTAACGGAGGGATTCCTGACACTGTTTTGACTCCTTTACACAGTTTATAAGCTCTTCATGAGTTCTCGGCTGGTCAGAATACCATCATATGTAGATACGCACACACAACGAGCGCATTGTTTTGGATGTTCGGTAAGTTGCGAAATATACGTTATAAAAGCCGACCAATCAGGTTGTGAACATATCCCTATGCCTTTAGGTTCAGACTAAATGTGAACCAGGACTTAACCGAACTATAAGTGTGAACATTTATGTTAAATGTTATAATATGTTATATTTATGTTAAATGTTATTTTATGTTATCTAAGCCAGCCATTTATGATTTATAGCATGTTTTTTTCCTACAAAATCTTTCCTGATGTACGTTTTAAGCCAGAGCAGTTTGTTTCATAGCCAAACTGCAGTCGTTCGGGTTTAGAGTTTAGAGGGACAAAAAACAACGATTTCACTTTTTGTGAATGTAGTTCAAATCCAGAAGCTTATAACCCATTTGGACGTTCTCATTGGCTCATTCGCTGCTGCGTCTTACATCATCAACCCGTCAATCAACGATTCGGTTCAATGCCGTGAACCAGCTTGACCGGTTACTGGCTTAAAACACAGATTTGTTCAAGAATCGAACATCAGTAGTTGCGGGGAATTTGATCTGACAAAATCCCTGTAGTGCATTTGCACAGAAACACACACACACACACACACACACACACACACACACACACACACACACACACACACACACACACACACACACACACACACACACACACACACACACACACACACACACACACACACACACACACACACGCACACACACACACACACACACACACAGGCTGAAAGCTACAAACGCCTAATTTTGACTTCAAGGCACATTTTCTTGATATCAAGAATTATACTTCTTTTAGTAACAATGGCAATTTTTGATAGCAGGAATTACATTTCCACTTGTAAAAATGTGAATTATTGATATCAGCAGTGACATCATCACGAATTCTTGATAGCAAGAATTTAATTTAAACTGTAAATGATGTCTGTAATTGTATTTTCACCGAAGGCTGTCATCAAATTCAAATGTTGATATCAAGAATTTCTTTGTTACTAGTAAAAATATATATTTCTGATATCATTAATTCAACTGTCACAAGTTGAAATATTAATTCTTGATATCTGTGAATGTATTTCAACATGTTACATTCGTTTGAAATTACATTAGTAATTTCAGATATCTAAAATGGCTTTCTTTCTAGAATCAATCACATTCATGAATATATCAAGAATTTAATTTAATCTATAAATGATGTCTGTAATTGTATTTTCACCACAGGCTGTCATCAAATTAATTTGTTGATATGAAGAATTCATATCCCGGGAATGAATAACAGTGTAAACGGCTTGCCATAATTCATCACACGCAGGATCTGATGGATCAGACTGAATGTTTCTGACGTTCATGAGCTCATCTTCTCCTCTTCAGGCTGGTCCACCATCCGTCGCTCTACAAGAGCATCCACAAGATTCACCACGAGTGGACGGCTCCGGTGGGAGTGGTGGCGCTCTACGCTCATCCGGTGGAGCATGTGGTAAGATCCGGCTCAGGTGTGATCATGTGACCCGTACAGTGGGTGTGTGTTGAACGCCCTCGGTATGTGTGTGCAGATGTCCAACATGCTGCCGGCTCTGGCGGGCCCGGTTCTGCTCGGCTCGCACGTCTCCACCACCAGCCTCTGGTTCACCATCGCTCTGCTGGTGACCACCGTCTCCCACTGCGGGTACCACCTACCCCTGCTGCCCTCGCCAGAGTTCCACGACTACCACCACCTCAAGTAAGGCCAGCGCTCAGGGCTGAGGTGAACACCACGTCACACCTGTTCGTTCTTCGATTTGAAGTAAATCAGAGCCTTGAATAATAGGCTTATCTTAAAGGAGTAGTTCACCTTAGAATTAAAATCTCCTGATTATGTATTCACTCGCCCCCGCGTCATCCAAGATGTTGATGTCTTTCTTTCTTCAGTGGAAAAGAAATGAAGGTTTTTGAGGAAAACACTCCAGGATGTTTCTCCATATAGTGTCTTCAATGGGGTCCAACGGGTCGAAGGTCCAGATGTGAGTTTCAGTGCAGCTTCAAAGTCTCGACACGATCCAGCCGAGGAATAAGAGTCTCATCCAGACAAACCAGCCGACATTTATAACAAAATAAACATTTATATACTTTTAACCACAAATGCTGGTCTTGCACTCGCTGTGATGCGACACACATTTACGTTGAAAGGACTTTGAAGCTGAAGCTTTTCCACTGAAGACAGAAAGACATGAACATCTTGGATGACGTGGAGAAGAGTAAACTATCAGGACATTTTAATTCTGAAGTGAGCTACTCCTTTAAATAAATAACAGAGTGTGTGTGTGAATGTCAGTCACTTTTACAGTGGTTCCAAATGTTGACTTGTATGCTTTTTTATGTTGTTTAGTCTTTGTGTTTCCATTAGAAGTAAATGAGGAATGTTTTGTTATATTCACAAGTTATATCCCAGAAGTGAAAGTTTTTCCTGAAAGTTGAAAGTAAATCCTGTATATTTGTTCACAGAAACTACCTAATTACCTAACTAAGGGTTATAATAGTGATGCACCAATCATTTTACAAGCAAATTGGCGGATTCCAGTAGTCCGATTGCAAATGTATTTATTTAGTTTATTTGTTTATCTTTGTGCAAGCAATTTTATTTGTTGCTTAAACAAAAAAATGTGTAGCCATTTGAAATTAGTGGGAACCACTGCATTTTAATCATGATCCAAACAGAGATGCTGCACACATGCAACATGAGCAGTTGTTTTTTAATTTTAATGAGATGGTATAATATCAAGATTTTAAGCAAAAACCGAGTGGTCTGAGTGTAGACTTGTGAAGTGATGCTACATAAGACACACCGGCACTAAACAAAAACAGCAGATGGACTGAGTGAAAATGCAGATTCACTCTCTGCCAGTAGGTGGCGCTCATGGAAGAGCAGCCGTTTCTGTGGTGACCGCTGTACAGCAGTTTACAGACTTCAGAACATTTACACACAAATTACATTTTAGGAAAATGATTGCAATGCAGTTTCCCACAAGTCCAGAAAAGAGATCAGCATTTATGGCCGGTCGACCGGTGCATCTGTAGTTATAAGCGTACTGGTAGTGTGCAGTAAGACGTGGTTTATGACTGTGAGGTAGAGTTGATCTGTGCTGTTGTCCAATCAATGAGCCTTTCAACTGTGCTCTACTTTCAACTCATGCAGTCAACTTTGTTCTCATGAGATAACCGGCAAACTCTGGGAGCTGTTCAGCCAGCTGATAGCTGTCCATGTGAGGATACACACATGCAAACTGGTGATGCATCATGTAACAGAGTCAAAACTTTCAA
Source organism: Abramis brama (assembly GCF_963993115.1). Taxonomy (NCBI): domain Eukaryota; kingdom Metazoa; phylum Chordata; class Actinopteri; order Cypriniformes; family Leuciscidae; genus Abramis; species Abramis brama. The sequence goes on from NC_139977.1 coordinate 1,212,133, forward strand.
TGTATTGCCAATTTTTCTTTATGAAAATGATTTGCAAATTCTGTCCCCACCATATCACTCCATATCGTACCCGTTTGCAGCTTATAAGTAAATGATCGCCTCTTCATTTTTCATTTGCAAAAAATCTATCAGCTTTTTGTGCTTTCTTTCACATCAGTTAGGATGAGTGAGCCTAAACTAAAATGTGCACCATTTTGTAGTCCATTGTCACACTGCATGGCTTCATAATAACAAGCTACTTATTCCCTAATTGTTGCAGACTTGCTCTAATGGGTTTCCAGCACTTGCTTCAGGTATCGCATAGAGGCTAAATATAGATTGTGATTATGTATATGTCATTTCCTTTGGTGTTCCATTGAAAAAGCAATGTTTTCTATAGGTGTAATCAGGCCTCCCCTTACTTGGAGAATGGATAGAAATTGTTAAAGAAATATACAATATGGAAGAATTGACTTTTATTTTGAGACTTAAAAAGGACCTATTTCTAAAATACTGGAAGAAATGGATTGAGCACTGTAATGTAAACGATCAATGACTGTATATGTGGATCTATACTTTTCCCAAAACAGAATGTATACCCTGTTCTATTGTTTGCTTCTTTCTATTTTTCTTAATGCTGTATGCTTAAAAATCATCAATACAAATACAGTAAAAAAAGCAATGTTTTCTAGGAGGAAAATCAAAGGCAATGCATTAAACATGACGTGTGTCATGATGGCATCACCAGTTTGGATAGACCTACTACGGTAAAACCCTGCTCTTTAGCACAAGTCCTTGCCTGACCTCTGACCCTCTTCGCCCGCAGGTTTAATCAGTGCTATGGAGTGCTGGGTGTGCTGGACAGGCTTCACGGGACAGACGACAAGTTCCGTAACTCAAAGGCATACGATCGGCACACCGTCCTGCTGGGTCTGACCCCGCTGAGCCAGAGCATCCCCGAACACGCCAAGAAGGAGCAAGACTAACCAGAACCCACGTGTGCGTGAGACGTGTTCCTGTATTCTCTGCAAGGCTTCATTACTGATTAAGTAAAGATAACTCTTACATAAGCAGTGTAATCGATCTGGAGTATGGACACTCACTCCTGGATTCAGTATCACGGAATTAAGGTTCATTCAACCTAAAGCGTTGTACTAATACATGCAGGACTAAGCTAATTTACTGTATCGCACTTTACTTTATCTGAAGCTGCTCTAGTCGTTGTTTGGGATCAGGGTTCAAATGCTGTCGAATGACCTTGTGTCGTACAGAGACGATCAATTCCTCTATACGGTCCTTTTTATTGTTCTTAATCTGTGTCTGAGTTCTTATACTGTGTCAGAATAGCTCCAACATTTATACAGTTGATAAATGATTTTAATACTGATCAATGCTATATTTTAATACTGAAAATCTGGTGCTGGTTTCTTGGAACTGAACATGTCCATGACTGTACTGTAGTCCACCTATTCATCTACTCTTTATGAGATTAGTTTCTGGATTTTCTGATTGAAGATCACTCATTAAAGCTAACCTGCTGCACTGGGTGAGTTTGATCATTAATAATTCTGATGCTCAGAGTAAAATAATGACACTTGCTGTTCAATTTGTCCTCTGGAACCAGAGTATGCATGAAGAAATCCATTGTCATACGGGCCTCACCAGGGGCACTCATCACTCATTTATAAAATGTTGCGTAGAAACCCTCCAGCGTTTGATCTATTACGGTCATTTCTCAAAAGAGCATTTGTGTGATTCAGAGAACAAATGTTCGCAATAAAACTAAATCTCTCTTCTAGATGTGAAATCGCAAATGATCCTGAAATTGTGCATATCTGAATACTTTCAGATCTCCACTTTAACACCACCCCTGTATATTAATGTCATTAACATATAAAAGAGCTCAAGTCAACGTCCAAATGCGTTACTTGAGAACGGCGAGCAGCAAGAACAGGAATCTCTGAATACCTGCAGTTCTCCGACTCTCTTCCAGAAGGGAAAAGATAGTGTTCACGTCAAAGACTGATTTTATAAATCTGAACGTTGGTGTGGATTTTAGCGTACACACACTTAAATCAAATCTGTGCGTACGCATGTTTTATATATGATGTTTAATTAAAACAACCAATCAGCTGCACTATTTTGATAATGATGTGATCGCTACCAAATTGAGTTATGGATCTATCCCAGACAGCAACATAAGTGTCGGCCCAGATCCGGCCCACATCTGGTACGCATTCAATCCACATGTACCAGATCTGGGCCGACACTATCTGGCTATCTGGGATCAGCCTGTGTCATCTAGTGTTTCATGACAGAGCTTAGTATTTAATAAAGTAGACAGTTTTGGTCTCATTTCCAATATAAATCATTTACACTCATTTAGGTTTATTTTTGGCATTTTCTTGTTTGTGGTTTTCCCTAGACAGATCTGGCAACACAGTCTCTTTAAACACTATATGGCCCTCGAGATCCTCACTTATCAAACACAGCTCAACAAGCTAATCAATGTCTTCAGGATTACTGGAAAGGCGAGTTTGATCAAGGTTAGAGCTAAACTCTGCAGGACAGTGCACCTCGAGGGCCAGAGCTGAGAACCCCTGGTCTAGACCAATCTCAGTTCCTGGAGACCCACTGTCCTGCAGAGCTCAGCTCAACCCTGATCACACACACCTGAACCAGCTAATCAAGGTGAGCTGAAGCGGGTTGGATATGTGTCGGCTGTACACCCTACACTATAACCATGACATGAAACTTGGCATGGATATAGTGGTCTGAAAAATCATCTGATTAAATGTGAAGTCATGATTTGACATATCAGGAGAATCCAATAGGAGCTTTGGGATTGAGTCACATGTGGCCGGAACGACAAGATTCCAAACGGGTTCATGAAATCCTGGGAGGAAGGGCTCGAAGACAAACTAAACAGCCTCAGCATTAGCACACCAAATTATGGCAAAATACACACAGCCCAAGGTATGATATAGATATATATAGCTGTTCCATTAAAGGTGCTGTATGTCATTTATTTCCTATAATAAAGCATGAAAATACCATAACGTGTTAAATCCAGCGTATTGCAGCCATGGAAGCCAGCAAACAGGTTCTTCCAGACCCCAAAAGCCTTGGCATCCATCTAAGAAGCTCTATGACTAGAGGCATATTAAAACGTGGATGAATACTGGAGATGTTTTTGAGAGATGGAGACACTTAAAGCCCAGAAAGACTCTGAGCAGAGCTGTCTGTGCAGGGTGATCGAGAGAGCACTTGATCCCACTCATGAAACATACATCAATAATAAAGTGCAAAACTTGTTACATCTGAGATGGTACAAGAGTCCAGAACTCTGAATTAAACTGGCCCTGCTTTCCTGAGGAACAAATGAAGATATCTTGTCATGACTGGATAAAGACGGAGCTTATGGCTTCAATCGTGTCAACAGATTCATTGAACACTTCTCTTGAAAGGGCTTCTGGATGGATTCTGAAGTTCAAAAAGATGCTCAAAAGATTGAGCCCCAAAACAAAAGTACGCTAATTCAATTAATTTACAAAAACCTGACATGCACCATTTATGCCGGTCTGATCTCTGCTGAAAAATCCAGCATGAGTTCCATGTTAGTTTGGTTAGTTCTGGTATAGCTTTGGCGTAGCTGGCGGACCATAATCACGGTGTTCTCCAGCAAAACTGAGCAGGGGTGCGTTTCCCGAAAGCATCGTTAGCCAACTATGGTCGCAAGTTCCCTCGTTACCAATAGAGTTCAATGGACATTGCGATGAACTTGCGACCATAGTTGGCCAAGGATGCTTTCGGGAAACGCACCCCAGATCCACCAGCACTCCTGCTTCCCGTTCTGAAGACCAGCCAACCAGGAGCCAGCATCCCAAGCTGTCCCAGCATGCAAACCATTCCTCATGTTGGTGAACAGCAATGCTGGATGTTTCAGTAGGGATGACAGAATAATAACTGAAGTCAAACCTCATCTTAGAAATGATTTCAGTGGAGGACCTCAAACATGCGGAGATCGCTTCATCCAGCAACAGACGTACCAAGATGAGGTTACATCACCTGGAGAAAGAACATTGAGTGGGAACGTGTGCTTATCGGCACTATCCCAACACCTGTGAAAATGATTTGGGTTTATAAGAAAAGCTCAACAGCTGATTTAAGGTCTTTGATCATTTTAAAGTTTTTTTTCCCGTTTATTAAAAGCAAAATTACAAATCACACTAATAGCAAATCACATCTGCCTATAATTCAGATGAAGTGTTATGATACAAGATTTGGTTCAAGTATTTTACAGTTTCCATTTTTCTTTTCTCAATAAGCCGAATGTGTATACGAGTCATGGTAATGAAGTATTAACAGTTTTAATGGATCACATACAGTTATTTATATGGCTTGATGAACTATTTTGTCTGTTCCCAGTAATCCGAGCCGTTGACCTGAAGCAGCACCAACACCCGTCATCAACTCGCACAATGGAAAAGACCATTTAGTTGAATAAAAGCCTTTTAATTATATCAGTGATCACAATAATTTTCTCATCAGGATTTGACCACAGCTACTGTGAATGAAGAAGCCCACCGAGGGGGAACGGGGAACGGGAGCTGCTAATGTTTGCCGGGAGTTAAAATGAGATAAAATTTAAATCCAAATATTACCAGAGAGAGCATGACCCAAACATTCCAGCAAACGAATGTATAGACGTTCATATGGCAGCCGAATTCAAAAGTGAAATCCCATAAATTAGATTGGAATATTGCTTATGATCCAAAGGCAGTCGGGCAAAGTTTTCAAATGCATCTCAAATCATCATAATCAAGGTTTGCCTTTCTTCACATGATTCCAGTTGAAACCCTGAGGTCAGTTTCCCTTTACTCAGACCGACATGCTGTTTGTATGAAGAAAAGCAAGAAGTGATACTAAAACATACCCATAATAACTCAAAACGCATTAGGGCGAGCATAAAAAAGGTGAACACGTAAGGCAAATATATCTCTATAAACAATAAATGACACATACAGCCAAGGTGGTGTAATGTCTCTTAATTTCTTGAATTCATATGTACACTAGGACCAACACTCTGGTAAGACTCCCGTTGGCAGGAGACGGTGTGATTGTGCCGGTGAACGAGCTCGGCTGCGCGCCTCGGGTCGTCCTCGACAGCGGTGATGAGCGGAGGAATGATTCGTCCATGTGAAGGTAGTCGTCGTCTTCTTCTGTAACAGACCGTGACACTCGGAAGCAAGCGAGAGGATTTGGCAGGCGGGACGTTAGTGTCACAGTGATGGCCAAGCTTACGGTACGCTAAAAGTTATTAGCTATAGAATTTAGCGTCCACTCCCGAAAAAAAAAACAGGTAACAAAATCATCTCGCTCAAACAACTGCAGATCTATAGTATTTGCATTATTTTCTGTGTTACGTGTTTGCCTCATCCAGTACCTAGTCTAGTCAAGAGCAATCTTATCATCGTTCAACACAATCTCTAACAAGGAAAGAAAAAAGAAAAAGATCATGGTGGAATCACGCGTCGTTCAGCCAAATAAAACAGTGAGTCCACTGAGGATTATAAAGCAGAAAGATTCAACAAAAGCCTTTTTGTACCCCAATGATACAACAGGAATAAAACTTCAAAGTCTTAATAAAACGAAGAATGGAAGTATTTCTCATGCCCTCTGCTGTCCGTTTCTGATGCACAAATGCTGTGAACGAGGGGAAGATGGAAGAGCCTAGATTGGACAATCGTGAGCCGTTCGTTGGCGAGCCGTTGCGTCATGCTTGTGTTCGGTCGGTCGGACCCGCGGCCCGTGAGACGCTCACTTCGGGGGCTTGCCGTCTGAAGCGGTTCGCTGGCTCGGGTTGGCAGCATCTCTGGTGGGAGGAGCTCCAGCAGGGGGGGCGGAGCCTGAAGCAGCATCTCTGGTGGGAGGAGCTCCGGATGGGGGGGCGGAGCCTGAAGCAGCATCTCTGGTGGGAGGAGCTCCCACAGGGGGGGCGGAGCCTGAAGCAGCCTGGTTCTGGGTTCGGTTGGACTGCTGGGAAGGGTGGCGGCGACGGCCATCTCCGCTGGAAGAGTGTCTCTTACGCCCACCTTCCTCCATTGGCGGCTGAAGGCAAGAAATAACACATGGTTTGGTACCTGAGCATAACCTTTCAACTCCTGAAACTGAAGCATCTCTCAGGCCCTGTTTACAGCTGGTGTTAAGATGTGTTTTGGTCGATCGGACCACAACTGGACGACACTCTACGGGTGTAACAATATATTGTAAATATTTTTTAAATATATCAAGTCAGTGACAGAATCCAAGCATATTCATTAAAATAATTCAGTATTTTCAGCTTCAGAATCATGAATATTGTTATTCTGGCTTCTCTATTGTCCTGTGCTTTGGGTTTCAGCACCAAGTCCAAGACTAAGCCTATTCATTAACACACACAATGTAAAACCAAATTTAGCATTTTAATCAACAGGACTTTTATCATCTGTCTTGGAGTATCGCAATAATATCGTATCGTGAGTTCAGGGTATTGTTACACCCCTAATAAATACAGGTGTAAACGGGTCTAAAACGTTTTGAGCTTGTCCACTTTCCACCACTTCCAGAGGGAGTTGAAAACACATTCGCCTGGATTGCTTTCGTAGTGTAAACACTCATGTGCTCAGACAGCCACTAAAGGCCGTCTTCTCTCCGTCTACTGACCGAACGCGTGAACATTATGGGGAGAGCTCTAGCCAGACGGGTTTAAACTTCATCAGCTGAAGACACAAGTTTGGTTTGAAGATGAAAACTGAACCAAGCTTGATGTTCTCCCACTGTTCCTGATTTCTAACACACTCACAGCGTTCAGGTGGTCATGTGTCTGTCAGAGCAGAAACAAAAGCTGATGTTCTCCGTATGTTCATATGCGTGAGCTTCTTTCGACCATTAGATAGAAAGATGTGAAAACACCCACACATTTACCCGCTCACAGACCCTCCCCTGAAGAAATCAGGACAGAAGTGGTTGAAAGTGGACGGAAGAGAGGGATTAAAACACCAGGTGTAAACGGGAATGTGTCTCCCTCCTCTACTTGTGATCCGATCCACCAAAACACATCTTAATACCAGCTGTAAACACGACCCATGTGACGCCAACCAAGAAGGAATAAAGTTTGACAAAGTGACTTCTAACATGACAAAAATCCCAAAACTTTTTAATTTAGAAAAATGCAATCAATGTGATTATGAAATTAACCATGTTGATTCCATGCTTGAAAATGAGGAGAAATGCCCGACTCACGTCCACTCTGAAGTCCTCTAGACGCTTGAACTTGCTGAGATGCACCTGCAGCTTGGGGTCGATCTCCATGTTCTTTGTTTTCGAGTACTTAAGAAAAGCCCAGAACTTCTCGAGTCCATACAGCTGGCCTGTCAGGGCGTATGAAGAAGAAATAAACAAGAGCTCCACACACACACACACTTCACAAATGCATCTGTTGTTTGCTAAGACAGACCTGCTTCATAGTCTTTAGTGGTCTCCTCTTGAAAATCTTTAAATATGTCCGGCCTGAACTTCCTCTCGAGTCCATAACTATAAAACCTGAAGAGACACTCCAGACCGTACCTGAGAAACAACACAGCGCTGTCAATTCAGAACATCACTGAACATCACTGACCGCTCAAAAACAAGAGATCACACTGGGAATGCAGTCAAACGCCATACTGAGGTCACAGAATCCTGAAAAATCGAAATCATCAGCTTTCAATAGAAACAAAAATACATTTTTCATATCATTTGCTCCTTGTAAACAGTAGGGCTTGTCAATCGATTACATTTTTTTATTTTGATTAATCGCATACTTATAGTGAAATTAAGCATCATTTATCTTGTTTAACGTTCATTTTGTCGTCATTTGCCAGCACAGTAAACCATCAGATTGAAGCGTGATTCTCACAAAACTAACAAAAAAAGGACACTTGGAGACTCCAAAAGGACAAAAAAAAAAAAAAAGTCAAGTTGTGATAACGAACAGGGGTGTTTCACACACGCGCACTCTTCAAAAACTACGAATCATTCAGAATTAATAAACAGCAACGTGACGAATCAAAACATTATCCTGAATGTGTGGAAATAATGTGAAGGTACTGAAATGTGTCTGTTTATAAATACAGCGTGCGATCAGTGCGTCGAGAGCACACACACTGTTTTGCACATTAATATAACACTCACTCGTGCTACTATACGACTCCTGTACGTCACTGCAATCTTTACCTTGATTAATCCACATCCCGCAGAACTTTACTAGCGAGACGCTGTTTGCTTTATCCAGTCGAGAAACGCAGTTTGCGTATCATCTGATCGGTTCCGCTCGGTCTGTATTTCTCACAGCGTGATGCGCAAGGGTTCACGCTCTTCAGAAACAATCACAGAATATGACAGAGCTCGTGTTTTAAAGCTAAACAGACACTGGAATTAATAATTAATAATTATATTAATGAATTATCATATGAATAACATGAATAATTCACTGAAATCTGGCCACGAATCTATTTTCTCTGCCATGATTTTACTAGACCTTTCGGCTGCATTTGATACTGAGGGCCTCAAGATCTTGATTACACACTTAGAACAATGTGTTGGCATTAAGGGCACTGCGCTGCCATGGTTTAGATCCTATTTGTCCAAAAGAACTTTCTCAGTTCGTTTTAAAGACTCTGTCTCGTTAACGGCTTCTTTCCCGTGTGGGGTCCCCCAGGGCTCTATTTTGGGGCCCATTTCGTTCTCCCTGTATATGCTCCCCTTAGGACATATTTTTAGGAAATTTGGTATTTATTTTCACTGTTATGCAGACGATACACAAATTTATATGCCTTTGAAATGAAAAGACGCTGGCACTTTAGCGCCTCTATTGCAGTGTCTTGAGGATATTAAGGCCTGGATGGCTCTACATTTCCTTAGTTTTAATGAAAATAAAACAGAAGTTACGCTGTTTACGCCGGGAGGCACTTATGAGTCAATAGATTTGGACCTTGGTGAATTGAACCCACTTGTGAAGCCCTATGTAAAAAATGTAGGTGTTATTATGGATTGTGATTTTAAACTGGACAAACAGATTAACTCGGTTTAAACTAGTTTTTTCCAATTGAGACAACTCACCAAGGTGAAATCTAACCAGTCTTTAAAAGACTTTGAAAAACTTGTTCATATTTTCATTTAATCTTGTCTGGATTACTGTAATGGCCTCTATATAGGCATTAGTCAGGCCTCTCTCTCCAGACTGCAGACGGTCCAGAATGCAGCAGCTCGCCTGTTGACGGGTACATGAAAGCGGGAACACATCTTCACCTCTCTTCACTGGTTGCCTGTTCATTTCAGGATTCATTTTAAGATTTTGGTGTTTGTTTTTAAATCTCATAATGGTTTAGCACCTAAATATCTTTGTGACCTGCTCCGCTAAGAGCACTTAGGTCTGCTGACCATTTGCTTTTAGTAGTCCCACGGGTAAAGCTGAAGAGCAGGGGTGACCGAGCATTTGCACAGGCTCAAACACTGTTAAATCTAGCTTAAAAACTTATTTTTATAGTTTGGCATTTGACGCTATGTGAGAGTTGTCTTATTGTTTTATTCTGTGCTGTTGACTGTTTGTATCATTGATATGGGATGTGTGTGTATAGCACTCTGATAAACACTGGCTGTTTTAAAAAAAAGTGCTTTATAAATAAACTTTGACCTCTGATCTCTGATGTAATCAGCCTGGTTTTCTTTACATTAGTGCTATCATGGATTGATTGTTTGAATTAATTCATTTACTAGATAATTAAACTGAAAACTTTCCTGGAGTTTGGCGGCTTAAAATGATCTGATTACAAACAGAGAAGCGAAACCGGGTTAAAGGGTTAGGGTCCTTGCACACGGAGTCAGACATTTTCACATGCGTTTGTTCGTCATCCTAAAAATTCGTCACGCACAGAAACCTTGCACACAGAGTCCGATGCGTAAAAAAACACAAAACAATACAAAATGAAGTCTTCAAGTAGTAAAGATGATTTTGTTGTCCTCTCTTAAAAAAAAAAAAAAAAAAGAGGAAATATTGGGTCCATCCAATCCTGAGACTGCGTAGAGAGGAAGGAGAGTTCCTGCGGGATTATCCCCATGATTCAAACTTTACTTCAGGGTGTCAGTGGCTCAGTTTGATGCTTTGCTAGCGATACTGGATCCACATATTAAAAAGACGACCACCAATTTCTGTGAACCAATTGATCCTGAACAGTTCTGGACTTTGGAACTCTGAACTGTCAAAACACTTTCTCAAAATGCTTGATACGGATGCGGAAAAGGCAGAAAATCAAATCTGATCCGATTTTTGTATGATTTTTGCAGTGTGTAAATGTGATTGGCACAACGTGAGGTCGCATTTACTTTTTAACGTGCGCAAATTTCTGTAGATTATATGCTGAGAACTGAACTGCCACATGATCTTTGAGTTTGCCTTAAAAAAAAAAAAAGGGTAATTCTCTCCAAATGCCAACGTTTGATTCAGAGAGCAATTAAAATCACTGCTAACACTGAAGTGACTTTACACCCCGCTCTCGAGCAAACATTCCTGTTCAAATAAAAAGCTTCAAGCATTATTTTCATACCTGTATCCCTCCTTCCCATCCTCCACCACCAGCTGTCTGAATTCCTCGTACATCTTTCTGTTGAAGTGATCCCGCAAGAAGAAGGACCAGAAGCGGAACAGCGTGTTCATCTCCTGAGACTGGCCGATGCCCAGACGCTTGCGCTCTGCAGGACCAGAAACACCACAGATCAGAACGACTGCTCACTTAATCGCATTTCTAATCGCAATTACGATTACGGACGCCATGATTACGTAATCGTTCAAAGCCGTGATTACAAAAAAAGTCCACTTACATTCAGCGTGATTAAGATGTGTGTTTAGAGCATGTGTATCGTTTCACTAAATATAAAGCGCAAAAGAAACTATGAGCATGAGACGTTGTTACGTTGTAAATTAGTAACTCATGAAATAAAAGTAAAATACCAATACATCTCGTTACTGGTCCATCGTGTGTTATCTGAGAAGGATTAGCATGCAGGGATGATGATGTTCAATCTGTTCATCAGGAGCAGTTTCCATGTTTCATTAACAGTTCTTGTTATTATTGTGTGTCACCATGGTAACTGCTGTTTCCATAACCTCAAAATGACACTATTTTTACTTTGTGTTATTTTGTATATTTTGAATTGATTGTGGTGGCTCATACCAACATCATATTAACAAAAACTAGTTTGGGACTGCTATTGAACAGCTTAACCTTATAGGCCTACTGTTTATTTATCAGTATTAGTTATATTCTTGTATGTGTGTGTTAAGTAAAGGGGGACAGTTCTTGTGTGTGTCAATTTTTGTGTAAACAAATGTATTATAATAGGCCTACATATACAGACAGTAGTCAACATTTGAAGTTGATCAAAACCTTTCATCAAAGTTATACATGAACTTTGAACATTACCCGTTCTTGTCCTAGGACAACTCTGAAGAACTCTTTTGATCCACTTCAAATGTTGACTACTGTATATATTCCTAAAAAAGTGGGTCACGGCTTGATGACCAGGGGAAAATGTGGGTCCCATGGCCAAACGAGTGGAGCGCCACTGGTATAAAGCCATTCAAAACATCATCAAAGTAAACTGTGATAACCCACCGTTGAGGCAGCGTCGCCGGTACTTGTGGTAGACGTGCTGTGTGAAGCCGTTCTCCTTCAGGAGCTCGTGCGACGGGTGCTGGAACTTGGGAAGAGACTGAGGCGTGCAGCCGTAGTTCCCCATCGCTGCGGTGCCTTCCGACGGGCTCGCGGTCGAGCTACAGACAAGACAAGCCACCTTTATTTATACAGCGCTTTTTACAACACAGCGTTTCAAAGCAGCTTTACAGAGATAACAGGAAAATACTGCAACAAAGTTTGTTTCCAGAAGAAAATAGCATCACAGTCCAGCTTAAGCTGTGATGGCTAATTTTTGTTGTACAAATTTTTTTTTCCAATTAATTTAGTTCATATATATATATATCGTCGCTGTCCGATGAAAACCGCGCATGTCCATTTAGCCGATTTTGAGATTTTTCGACGGATAGAATGTCCAGGTTCATTTCCGTATACAGTATGCTTCACATATCTAAATGACCATTGAAAAGTTGTGAAATCATGTCATCTGATTTTCACGTATATCCATTTGGTGTCAAAGCTGTCAATCACGGAGCGTATCTCCCGCCCTGTGGAGGCATCTCGCCGGTCTAAGCGTCTCTGGAAGCTCAGCATTGGATAGCCGAATAACTCTGTGAGGTAAAGTATCAGCAAACGTTTGTTTTTGACAACTGTTCAAGTTTATTATATATATTAGCAATATATTCACAACTGTTATTTACCGGTAAATGGTCAAGACGAAGTAATTGTCACTGTTTATTGTGGAGATGTTAACGCACGGGTCTGTTAACTTAAGCAATACTTTTAATGTAGTCTAATATTTTTCTGACTAATAAATTACTGACACAGTAAAGGGTAGATTTAAATAAAGAATAATGAATTTTAAATAAAGAAAAACAATTTAAATAAAGAAAAAAAACTAATTTAAAAAAAAGAAAAAATGAAATTTAAATAAAGAAAAAAGACATTTAAATAAAGAAAAAACGAAAATTAAATAAAGAAAAACGAAATTAAGTTAAATTAAAAACGAGATTAATTTAGATTGATAACGGGTAAAAAGGCTAATAGCCTACATGTTGGGTCCGTGTACTTTTTCGTTCATTCATTATTCTATTTCGGAATGAAAGATGAAATGTAAAAAAAAGGGTGCAGCTTGTTTTTTTGTTTAAAAGAAAAAAACAGAAATGGCTGTATTTTTTTGTACATAGCATAGCCTACTTTGTTATGATTTTAGTATCATAATGATTAATAAATGCACGCACAATTATCCGTGAACTTGATTTGAAGCCTTTCAACTTGTGTGTACAAAATGCAGAATTAAATGAACGTGCAACAATTTGTACAAATAGAGTCTGTAGGTCTACTATACTGTTGAAAGTATGAAAAGTGAACAGCACGAGTAATAGGATGCACAATTTGAGACGGGTCAGACATGATTTTGACCACTTCATTAAGTTTTGTTTAGTAGAAAACCTTTCTTTAAAAGTGAATTTCGTTTTGTATAAATTGTATCTTAATTTTAATCAATTTTTCATCAACCAATTGCCTGGAGTGGATTTAATAAATAAGAAGCAAATATATAGCAGACAATATAATCATGGAGGCGCCTGCATTGCACGTTAACTGGAGCGCATCTCATCCTAACTCAGTGTATGCCTCACACAGACATGAGAAAGACATCAAATACACAAAGCTTGAAAAGTCTTTAAACAAAATAATTCAAAACGAAAAGAAAAAGGCTACTCTCTGATTATGTATGATTATATGATCATAGCCTAGCCTATTTTGTGAATTGTTCATTCCCGGTTGGCACACATTTTGCTGCCCTTACAAAAGTGCCGCTCTAGGCAATTGCCTAGTTCGCCTATATGGACGCGCCGGCCCTGGGGTCAGCAATGAGTGTATTGATTCATTATCCCTTCATAGTTTGCAAGAGACATTTAATAAACTGAGCGTAGCCTATTCATCTGTCAATATGAAACGCGACTTGGCCATTCTAATTAATGATCGGAAGAACGCGTATCGACCACCGTTACTGTAAAATATGCACATATGTCCATTTAAACTCGATTTTGGTCAAATGTGGATTATATCATTACACTGGCAAGAATATGGTTACATTTAAAGATGCCGTACCAAGCATGACAACGCTACGTTCAACTGCTTTTGAAATTACGGTGTTTTTTTCACTTCCTGAAAAGTAACTGTTTTGGACATACGTGAGTTTCATCGGGCAGCGACGAGATAGATATATATATATATAGAGAGAGAGAGAGAGAGAGAGAGAGAGAGAGAGAGAGAGAGAGAGAGAGAGAGAGAGAGAGAGAGAGAGAGAGATAGAGATAGAGATAGAGACAGAGATAGAGAGAGAGATAGAGAGAGAGATATTCTGGTTCACCATCATCATCTGTAACACACACACACACTCTCACCTGACGGAGGCGGTGCGCGAGCGGTGCTCTCGCGAGTCCATCACCCAGCCCACATGACACTCCATGGGCGGGTTGGAGCTGTGTCGCGTCTTCCTCTTGCGAGGGGTCTGGAAGAGGACAGAAGCGGGAGTGAGACTCAGGAATTCAGAATTAAAATCTCCTGATAATTTACTCACCTCATCCAAGATGTTCATGTCTTTCTTTCTTCAGTGGAAAAGAAATGAAGGTTTTTGAGGAAAACACTCCAGGATGTTTCTCCATATAGTGTCTTCAATGGGGTCCAACGGGTCGAAGGTCCAGATGTGAGTTTCAGTGCAGCTTCAAAGTCTCGACACGATCCAGCCGAGGAATAAGAGTCTCATCTAGACAAACCAGCGGACATTTATAACAAAATAAACATTTATATAGTTTTAATCCACAAATGCTGGTCTTGCACTCGCTGTGATGCGCCACACATTACGCAATCAGGAAGATGTAGGATAGGGCGAATATTAGATTTTCTCCTCCAACTTCAAAATTATCCAACATCGTTGTTTTTTTTTTTTAAATCTTTTATTTATTCATTTAGTATTTTTTTTTACTCAAGTCTTTGCACGTTCGCTTTGTAAACAATAGGTCGGTTCTTTCGCCTACGTCACGCTTGACCTTTCACCCTGATTGCGTAATGTGTGGCGCATCACAGCGAGTGCAAGACCAGCATTTGTGGTTAAAAGTATATAAATGTTTATTTTGTTATAAATGTCGGCTGGTTTGTCTGGATGAGACTCTTATTCCTCGGCTGGATCGTGTCGAGACTTTGAAGCTGCACTGAAACTCACACCTGGACCTTCGACCCGTTGGACCCCATTGAAGACACTATATGGAGAAACATCCTGGAGTGTTTTCCTCAAAAACCTTCATTTCTTTTCCACTGAAGAAAGAAACACATGAACATTGGATGACGTGGGGGAGAGTAAATTATTAGGAAATGTGAACTTCTCTAAGCAGGACCGGAGCTCATACGCACTTTGGCATCGAGCGGCCGGCCGTCCTTCACCACAGGGTAGAAGCGTGGCGTCTGCGTGGGGTCCTTCAGGCGGGGGGTGCGGGGGGTCCGGGGCGTTCGGGCACTGCGGTAGTTGGGCGAGTCAGGCACTGTCGTCGGGAGAGAGCGAGCGATGGCCGACGGCTCAGGGGCGCCGAACAGCTTGTTGGCCAAGGCTTCCGTGGGGACTATGGGAGAGAAAACACTCGCGGTTAAAGCCCACATGACAGGTTTGGAGAAGGTCAAGTCACACAAGACGCTTTTGAGGACTCATTTTTGTATTGTATTGAGAATGAGTTCAACACGCAAAAAGAGAAAAACATCCCCAAGAAGAAAAATATGATTTTCTGAGTCATCACAATTCTCTCTTCTTCAGACCTGATCCCAAGATTAGCTTTTCCCTGCATATGTGCGATGGAGTTGTGTGCTAGAGACCGTCGTATTCTGCACGCGAAACCATCGAACAAATAAATGAACTTGCATGAGGTTTCAGGGTTGAAGCGAATGTGTGGTGAGATCTGTGAGATTTCCCTTATAAAAGCTTTGAGTTTGTTCATGCTGTGTAGATTATTAACACAGGCTTGCATGGACTAGTCGGAAGCTATCAAGCGTTTTTAACTCAAACCAGCGAGTGAAGAGATCATGAGGCCGGAGGACGATGACAGAACTCATGTGGTCTGCTGCTCATCACCAACTCTTGAGCCGGTCAGAGTGATGCGAGTACAGGTCCGTCACTGTTCTCGCTGCTGAAGACCTGTGAGATGTTATACTAGGAGGCTAATGTTGTAGAACACTTGAAGGCTAACTGTTAAAATAAATGTTATTAACATACATATGCACTAGGGATGCACGATATATCTGCATCAGCCAATATATGTTCATTTTTAACATTAATGATATCAGCCCAATAAGAAAATTTGCTCAATATATTAAAGCTAATAAATAATGGATTATTTCCTTCAGCTGCGTGATGGCCTTAAATTGCTTGAAATATGATTGGAATCACTTAAAAAACGGAAAATACAGTTCAGTGCAACGTGTCATATCGGCTACATAAAATTATCATGAGAACATTATAATTGTGTGTTTGGGACACGGCTTTTAATGGCGAGACCTTTGTTTTTTATACCAGGCTCTCAAAAATTATATAAAAATTCAAGTTTAGATTTATCGGCCAATATATCGGTTAGGGCTGACACTTTTGTGAAAAAATCCTGTTCGATTTTTGAGACATAAGTGTTCATTGAATCGATTGTAAAATCGATTTCCCATGTCTAAAGACGTTTCCATTTTAAACGCCAAATATGGGCAAATCCACGGACAACTAACAGGCATTAGGACGAACGTAAAGAGGGCGCTTGAGACGCGCACAAGTCAGCAATATTCCTGATGATTTATTGGCGTGAAGTTTCGTGCACAATGACAAACAGGAGTGCAACATTCCCGAAAAACAATAAGCAGAGTGGACTGCCATAGCATCAATGAACAACATCACTGCAGGCTTCAGCATGGCTGTGTTTACGATTAGAAATGTCAAACAAATTTCGCCAACGTAGGTGATTGTAGACTGTAGCCCGAATCTGTATCTGTATGCATGAGACTGTCTGCATACCGGCAGAATTCACAGTTTTGTTGTAAAAAGAGACACATTATGCAGAAGTATAATGTGCTGTTATGCGTGTGTGTCAGAGCCTGCAGTCGCTGTGTGACGCGCGTTCGCTGCGAGCGTGACGAGCTGGACGCGCTCCGAGAAAAGACCGTTAAAATTGATTCCCTATTTTCGTTTTCGAAACTTGCGTTAGTTGGTCCGATCGACTGTGCAATCGATTTTCGAACGTAAAGTGACAGTCCTAATATCGGTTATCGGCTTTCAAATATGAAGAATTATCGGTTATAATAATAGGCCAACATGTTCATATTAGAGCATCACTAGTATGCACATACTGTTCGATGCGGATGTTAAGCTTATGTTGTGTGTCAATTTACAACCGGTTATACTGCGCATAAATTAAACGTTATTTGAATGTTTTTAGACTGTTAGAAACGTTGGGATGTAAATTAATGAACACTTATTTTTTTAACCCGTGACGACCCACAGGACTGGAGCACGAGTCCCAGTGCAGTAACACACTCACTCTGCTGGGGTCTCGGCGGGCCCGGGGGAACCTCCTGGTGGGGGTCGATGGGCGGCTCCGGGGTCAGACAGTCGAACTCCTCTCTGCTGATCAGGTGCACTTTCTTGAAGTTCTCCACTTCTTGCTGTTGCGAAAACATACAAGAGTTACAACAACATGCCGTTGAAACACAAAAACCAGAACACACACAGTCATCCTCACTCCATATAATCCAGCAGGACAACGAAACAAGCACAACAGTAATGCTACTTACTGACAACAGCAACACATGAGGATACACATCTCGCCCGTACCTGTGCGCCGAAAAGAGCCATGAATCCCCGCGCTGCTAGTCAGACACCAGTAAACTGAACAAGCTAACACTATCTGGCTTTTCTAGCGGCTCTGCTGGCCTTCCAGGACTCGCACGTGAGCGGCACAAAGAGCACAGCACAAAAGACCACAACAAACACTCTGGTGGAAGACTATTCTGTGCGGCCGGGTCCAGAAGCACTGCGCTAAAGCACACACTCTCTCCGCACACGAGAAGAAAAGCACTGGAGAATGGACACACACCCAGAATCTGACAGAATTAAACTCATCTCATGACAGCCGACACAATGAACACACACACACCACCTCAGATCAGCTGTCACCGCTCATAACACATCAATGCACACATTTCTGCCACATCACATGACCCTTCACTACTGATAAACTTTAAAGTCCCCCTGTGTTAAATCCAGCTTGTAATGTTGTTTATGTGTCTATGTGGTGTTTTTAATCTGCTTTAAGACAAACCATGTGTAAGTTCATAAGTCGACTCCATTGCTGAGTATTTCCTCCTTAAAACTGCAGTGAACCAAAGACAGTCTCAAAAACACGCTTTGAAATCGCTGGTGTTTCTGACGTCACAAACTACCTTGTAACCAATCAGATCAACGTGTGATCGTCAACCAGTGGATCTCTGAGCTGAGTGGAGGCGGGGCTCATTTGCATATTCATAGAACCGTGAATACTAAATGAGGCAAGGGTGTCGAGTTACATTCAAGATATTTTAAGCCATGAAGACATTTTTCAAGGAAAAAACGTTTAAATATGTCATTTTAGTGATCAAAGATGAGTTTTAAGTGATCAAATGTATTGACTACAGGGAGACTTTAAGATATTTAAATGTTGTGGATGAAAACAATGAAGGAACGCTCTCAATGCAATTTTAAAAACCGTTTCACTCTTCGCCAAGCCGCCTAAAACGCTTTAAAGTCTCCATGAAATCAAAACTGACAATTCTATTTATAGATTGTTTTAATAGTCTTGAATCAGAATAACTTCTTGCAGCATCTCTTCTCTTCTCTGATGACGAGGGCGGGGCTATAACCTGTCACTCACATGAGATCAGCCAATAGCAAACCACAACCATCCAATCAATTATCCACAGACACAACCAAGCCCCGCCCACATTTGTTTTTGCTCCAGAAGCGTTTCATTCTGATATACGACACAATAGAGGAGAAGAGACCAGCGAAACTCCCCTTTATGACGAGTTTAAGTGCACTACAGTAGGACGTCATCCTGCTTTCTCTCTATTACTGATTTAGATCTTTTGGAAATGCTCAAACATGCCAAAACACAAGATAAATAACCAGCTCACCTTGATCATGGCATACTCGGGCTCGTACGTGTCGTCCCAGAGGTCCTGCTCGTAGTAGTACAGCCCGTCGTTGATGACCTTCACGAGCTCGCTGCTCAGCTTGGACCTGGAGGTGTGGTTCCCCGTGCGGTCTCCTCCCGGGTGCTTGCGCAGGTACGGCGGCGTCTGAGTCACGATCAGGATCTTGTTGACGTCTCGATCGTCGATTTCACAGTCCGAGTCCTCATCCGACCAGTCGGTGAAAGTGTTGCGCCGGCCGTCGATCTGCTCCATCTCCTCGTCGAACATGAAGTCCAGCTCCTCGGGCTCGTCCTGCTCCTCGCCTGACGCCGGGCCGGTCTGAGCCGGCGAACGCACCGCATCCGCTTTCTGCAAGACAGCCGAGCGCCACCAGAGGGTTAATGATGCTGCAGGCACCAACAAAAGGCTAAAAACACACAAAACACATCTGAAACGGGAAAGAGCTTTGAGATTGACTGAACAACTAGATCTGACAAGAAATCTGAGGTGTATTTTTACACACTGCCGAAAGCGACAGAACAGAAGCAAATGGATCGCTGTGATTCACAGAAACGACTGGATCCAGGCATTTGTGTGTCAATATGCTGAATTTAAGGGTAAAATCATACCTTATATATTGTATTGACAACTCATCAATTAAATATTTACCATTATATATATTCTGCATAATTGGATGTTTTTAAATAAACTGACAAAAAAATAAACTACATAAGTTTTAGTGCTGGACGATATGATATATATATATATAAATAAAACACTGATATGACTGATCACATGGATTTAGACCTATATTGTATTTCTATAAAGCGTTCACAGGCAAATTTGCTTTATGTATTTCCCTTGTCTCGAAATCAGGCTCATATAAATGTCAGGAAACACAATTCCTGCTGCATGTCAATATCCATGATCACTGGATCTGTGGTAAGATATAAGGAACACTATATCAAGCCCAACCAAACTTTAAACTGATAATCGTTGTTAAACTATTAAAGCTCAACTACATCTATGTTATGTCATGGTTTTGCATCAACTCAACATACGGAGAGCTGTTGCTGCAAATAAATACAATTTCTCATTTGTCCCTTTGATTGTGGTGGGACAGACGACCCAGACGGGTTCAGGAGGGCCAAACATAATCAATCCCTTGATTCTGAGGTGTTGATTCCAACAGTTGGAATCGATTCAATCCAGTTCAACAGAGCTAATCATTAAGGGGATCTTTTACGCCCCTTTCACGAGATGAAATATAAATCTACGGTGTCCCCAGAATGGGTCTGAAATTTCAGCTCAAAATACCCACAGATTATGTCACATTTGCTCAGAAGAGGGCGGAGCCTTCACACGAGCTTCGGATACTCCGCCAATAACAAAACAGGCCAATCTCACTCATCTAAGATCTCAATCAATCTTCCAATTTCTTCCAATCAAAAAAGAATCGATGTATGACGTGGAGAAGGAAGTAAATTATCAGGAAATGTTAATTCTGAAGTGAACTAGTCCTTCATAAACCTGCTCCTCCTACCTTGGGTCGAGCGGGTGACGGCCTCGGCCTCTTCTTGACCTCGATCCACGACTCCGAGTCCAGGTCCGGCAGACTGGCGGACAGGCCCTTGGGCATCAGCTTCAGGTTGCTGACGTCATCAGTCTTGTGGTGCTGGGGTGTGGAGGATCTCGGGGAACCTGTCGGGGTCAAAGGCTCAGTCAGGAGTGTGTGTCCCGTACAGCGCTGTAACTCCTGCTTCACTATCACAGTACGATCATCGTTGAAGAATCCACTAGCTAGTCCACGACTGTTTCCCGAAACCATATTGTCGCAAATTGGTCATTCAACCACGTTGGTTGATGATGTCACGCAGGTGGTGGAGTAATGACTACTAATGAATCTGTTTCAGATTGAATTAATGCGAGATGTTTTGCTATAAATCACAGACTGGCATCTGAGGACTATTTCTCATTTTTCTCAGTTATTTTGCTTTATTTCCAGATTCAATCATAGACTCGTTCTCACACACTAGAGCTCGTTCACACACTCTTCAAAAACTACACTTTAAATCTCTTGACGAACTAAAAGACGTAAATGACATTTGCATGTATTGTAAATTAAAGACACCGGTTGCAC
The DNA here is from genome assembly GCF_963993115.1 of Abramis brama. Lineage (NCBI taxonomy): Eukaryota > Metazoa > Chordata > Actinopteri > Cypriniformes > Leuciscidae > Abramis > Abramis brama. The sequence goes on from NC_139977.1 coordinate 1,233,163, forward strand.
TGAATGTCAGCTTGATTATATTTAGCCGCTAGGATTTATTGAGTCCACATGTCATGCAAACTAGAAACTCTTCTTCTAACCACAGGAGATCTGTCGTTACACACACACAACTCTGAGATGCTGTTTGCGAATGTTCGCTGGAAAGATGGTTTCGGGAAACACAGACTCGTTGAACTATGATGATAACGACGGAACTTGTGACCACAGCTGGCTAACGCTGCTTTCGGGAAACACACCCCAGAACGGCCCCTCACGTCGAGTCAGCGCTCACCTGTGTTTTTGTTCACAACGTTCCTGGGAACAAACTCCGGGCAGTTGATGAACTGGGAGAAGTCTGTCTGCGACTGGTCGGGCAGAGCGAGGCCCGGCAGGGGCCATTTCTCCGGCTCCTCCTTGCAGCGGATTTTCATATCCGTGATATCCACTATTTTACTGTCCTTCAGGGCCTGAGAGAAGAGCAAACCTCAGTTACAGCAGCAGTGTGTGTGTGTGTCTGTGTGTGTGTATGTGTATATGTGACACACCTCCAGTATGAGGCTGACGTCTGTGGTGGAAGCTGGCGATCAGGTGTGTGTGTGTGTGTGTGTGTGAGAGAGAGAGACACACCTCCAGTATGAGGCTGACGTCTGGTGGAAGCTGGCAATCAGAGGTGTGTGTGTGTGTGTGAGACACACCTCCAGTATGAGGCTGACGTCTGTGGTGGAAGCTGGCGATCAGGGGTGTGTGTGTGTGTGTGTGTGTGTGTGTGTGTGTGTGACACACCTCCAGTATGAGGCTGACGTCTGTGGTGAGCGCCTGCACGCGGTGGAAGCTGGCGATCGTGTGTGTGTGTATGTGTGTATATGTGACACACCTCCAGTATGAGGCTGCCGTCTGTGGTGGAAGCTGGCGATCAGGTGTGTGTGTGTGTGTGTGTGTGTGTGAGAGAGAGACACACACCTCCAGTATGAGGCTGACGTCTGTGGTGGAAGCTGGCGATCAGGGGTGTGTGTGTGTGTGTGTGTGTGTGTGTGTGTGACACACCTCCAGTATGAGGCTGACGTCTGTGGTGAGCGCCTGCACGCGGTGGAAGCTGGCGATCGTGTGTGTGTGTATGTGTGTATATGTGACACACCTCCAGTATGAGGCTGCCGTCTGTGGTGGAAGCTGGCGATCAGGTGTGTGTGTGTGTGTGTGTGTGTGTGAGAGAGAGACACACACCTCCAGTATGAGGCTGACGTCTGTGGTGGAAGCTGGCGATCAGGTGTGTGTGTGTGTGTGTGTGTGTGTGTGTGTGTGTGTGTGTGTGTGTGTGTGTGTGTGTGTGTGTGTGTGTGTGAGAGAGAGACACACACCTCCAGTATGAGGCTGACATCTGTGGTGGAAGCTGGCGATCAGGGGTGTGTGTGTGTGTGTGTGTGTGTGTGTGTGTGTGTGTGTGTGTGTGTGTGTGTGTGTGTGTGTGTGTGTGTGTGAGAGAGACACACCTCCAGTATGAGGCTGACGTCTGTGGTGAGCGCCTGCACGCGGTGGAAGCTGGCGATCAGGGGTGTGTGTGTGTGTGTGTGTGTGTGTGTGTGTGTGTGTGTGTGACACACCTCCAGTATGAGGCTGACGTCTGTGGTGAGCGCCTGCACGCGGTGGAAGCTGGCGATCAGAGACACCGGAAGGAAGCCCTCCTCATCCATCTTCCTGCGCAGGAAGAAGTCCCTCTCCAGATTGTCGCTGCTGAAGTAATATTCACTGCGGAAACACACACAGCATCTCAACACCGGTGAGAAACACACACAGCATCTCAACACCGGTGAGGAACACACACACACAGCCTTGAGGAACTGAACCGACCGCTTCTGAAGCGCCTATAGCGCTGGTCAGAGCAGTGTAAAAACATGCATTAAAAACAACTTTTACAAAACAATTGCAAATGTTTTATTAAAAGTGTAATCTATTAAACACAAGTAAACAAAAAAAATTCATCTAATACCACTAAATATGAAGTGCCTCTATAATGCGTGTTATTTTATTAAATCAGACCGATAAGAGACTTAACTAACTCTTTTTTTATTATACAAATGTGTCATTAATGTCTATACACATTTATAAAAATGTATCCAGTAAAAATCATATTTAGACACTGGTCCAGGGGTTCAGGGGTCACGGAGATCAGCGCCCCCTAGTGGCGAACCCCTGGAACGCTTCGAAACAGTAATGACGTCATGAAGCCTCGTTTACTGAGATGACTGGTTTCGAAGCTTAACAAGCACCATCTCTACATGACCTAATCGCTAATTAGTGTTTGTTCATGTGGTTTCTCACAGCTCACACAGACGAGGGCGAACACAAACATTAGGCCAGTTTCGTTCGAGAACGCTGATTCATCCACTAATGGAACGAAGTCTTTATGAGTGAGTCGTTGAATCATTCGCTCAATCCAACTTTTTAAAAAGCAATAATTCAACTTAAATATTTTGTAAATAGACTGCAGCAATTAACATTTTGTCAGAACCTCTAGTAAATTACATGTTATTTTGTTTAGTTGTCCATCCTGAACCGTGATCTATATTTTAAACAATATAACCGTGATTCTCAATGTACCCAGAGTCGTGCAGCTCTATAACAAATGATCCGTTTGCATCACTAATTACTAGAGCTGGGCAACGATTAAATCACATCCAAAATAAAAGTGTGTGTTTACTGTGTATATTTAGTATATATAAATACACACGTATACATTTAAGAAAAATGTGTTATTTATATGTAAAATATTTATATATAATATAAATTGTGCATATATATATATATACATGCAAATATTTCTTAAATATATACATGCATGTGTGTGTATTTATATATACAAAATAATTCCTATACAGTACACACATTTATTATGTTAAACTGGATGTGATAAACCCAGCACTAGTAATCACATGTCATAATTGCTGAAGTATTCACACACACACACACACACGATTCCCCCTCTGCATGTCTGGCTTCCTCAGAGCTGTGGAGTTACCCTGGCACTGTACAGATGATGAACACTGTTGGCTCTCTGACACTGCTTCTGAGCTGTCATACGCATAAACGCAGATGCACATCTACTCCTCCGGGAACGCGAGGCTCTCGCCGGACGGTGTTACTCACATCTGCCTCTTGATGTAGTCCTTGAGCAGGTCATGGTCCACAGTGTACAAGTCGTTACTGCTCATGTTGTCATAATAGTACGTCACGGTGCTGTTGAACTTCTGCCCACAGGCTCCATCCTTCCCATCAAAGCCTTTATAGCCGTAGTAGTAGTCATAATGACCTGATGAGACAACAACAGGACAATCAAGCAGGAACACACGATTAAAGTGCCCTCATTATGCTTTGAGAAATGACCCCCCATGTAGTGTGTGACGGAGCTGTTTGTGGATGTAGAAGGTCTAAAGTTTCAAAGGTCAAACTGCAGATAAGTGAAGTCACTGTCTCCCAAAGAAAGAAGCGATTCTGAACCGCCTGGAACAAGTCAGTAATTCAGTCTCACTTCCTGCTGAACCTGCGTAGGTTTGTGACTAATTTGTATAATTCCAGTTTATGGTCTTGATTGGCTGAGCAGCGTCTCTTAGCCCCGCCCTCAAACACTGTAGTGTATCTGAGACTGGAAGAGTTTGGTTCGTGTTGTTCATCAAAGGTGTGATTGGCAAAGGACAAAAAAGCAGGAAAATATACGGCGTTCAAAGCCATCGTTACTGTTCGTATCACTGTGATCAAGAGCTGAGATTCAGATATGATAATGAGCGTTTGGTTTCTGACCAATCAGAGCAGAGCAGCTCTCAGAGAGGCGGAGCTTAGAGAGACTGAATCCTTGATGGAAGCATTTCAGACACTGAGAGGAAAGAGCTGAGATTATGAGGACATTAAAGTGTTTTTGATGTTTGAGGAATGTGAGCCTGTTGTAGGCGACGCCAAAACAACATTAGGAACCTTTAAAATAGCACTATAACAATTTTGTTTCATTTCAAATTTTCACATTTATTTTCCCATTTACTTATTTCTATTTTAGTAAATATACGTAAGATTAATATAAATGTAATTTCAGCAATTGTTTGCAGGTGTTTTTATCTTTAAATGAAATGTAATATAATATACCGGTCTCCCTGCTCTCAGCGATATCAGCGTCGTCCATCAAATAAACCCATATTGGCCGACCCCTAAAATCATAATTATGGCTGGGAATCGAAAATGGATTCTGGAATCGAATACTTTTCTAATAAAATTAAAATTTCGATTCCTCTTATTGATTCCTTTGTGAGCATTTCAATATGACTTTAAACCATTCAAGTGCGAGAGACTCTGCTTTCTGTTCTCATGTGTATCAGTATACTGGACCCGGCAGCTCTTAAAGGGACAGCAGCCTAATATTCCTATTGCTGTCTCTATAATAACACTAATCAAACAACAAAAGACAGAAAATGTACTCGCTGTTCTTGACTGAATAACTGTAACTATATTTGTAATGTATATTATATTTATAAAGTACAGTGTTATTTTACATTTGATCAGTTTCTGAACCTGAAAATCTTAAAACACTTTATTTCAGTCGTATCTTTGTTCAGTTGTATCCATTTGTTGCAATTGCTAATTTCTGCAAATTTTTTTTTTGTTCTTTTTTAATTACTGAGTCTATAATAATGCTTGAAATGTATATTATTTAGGCTAGGTGTTTTTCTACAGGCAAACGCTCCTTGTGTAAGTGTTCTTTCGCCCGTTGATTATGTTCATGATATTCAGCTACAATTACATGTTTTGCAATAAGACTAAATGTGAATGATATCCAAGTTTTTTTTTTACCTTATTGGAATCGAAATTAGGAATCGATAAGCAGAATCGGAATCATTGAAACCCAAACGATACCCAGCCCTAATGCTGATGGCAGAGCGACTCAAGCATTGCTGGTTTAGCGAGTGGTGTAATGTTCTGCGAGCGTGACTTTGAGCCTGGACTCAGTGTTTGCTCAATCAATGGCAGATGAAGGTAGAGTTCATTACCTCGGCCTCTTCCTCGTCCTCTTCCTCGTCCCCGACCCCGGCCTCGGCCCCGGCCTCCGGCTCTGTACGGCGCTCCCTCGCTCTTCACACTCGACACCTCGTCATGGTCATCCCTCAACTCCTGATCGTACTTCCCACTGTGCCAATCTGCAAACACACATCAGAAGAGCTGTTGGTGTGACGTCAGGAGTTCTGGTAGTCTGGGAGCAGGGAGCTCGATTATGTAGTGATCATCCCTATGTCCTATTCTTTGAAGACGGTTTCTCTTTCAAATGCCCCATGAAGGGATCATCCGCAGCATTTAGGGTACAGTACAACTGGCTGACTGACAGCGGCTCTCCAGAGCTGAAGTATAGTTTATACTAGTGTGCATCTAGATAGTGGGTGTGCATATCATACAAGATAAAAGAAGTTTGTAGACAAACTAAGTTGGCTAGAAAAAGCCAAGCCAGAAAGTTTGAAGTAGCTTTAAAAGCTTGAAGTTTGAAGGTTTTAAGTTTAGTAGTTTTAATGGATGGATGGAATATTCAGGGTTCCCACTCTAAACCAAATGTCAAATTCCCTGACTTTCACCGACTAAAAAGATGAATTTCCATGACCTATAATGAACGGCAGAACAGGCCGCTGTTTAGCGGAGCACCGAGCAGACAAAAAACAGCCACCTGTCCTAACCTGACGTGACAAAGCTACAAGACGACAAAATCAATCATAAATCACAGCCAATCATAACCGCGTGTGGGCTCTGTTCGCAAAAATCGCTGCAAAAGATGCTTTCCAACAGGTGTTTTACCATTCGCTGTAAAACTGTGGACCTATTTTTCCAAACGCCTCACACCCGTACATTCTTCCGTTGAGAGCTTGAATAATAGACACTCAGCCCAGTTTCCGGCGGCGGAGTGATACCGCACCTCACAGCACATCCAATACAAGTCAATGGAGTTGACTACGATAAAACCTGTTGGAAAGCATCTTTTGCAGCGATTTTTGTGTGAGCATATCAGTGAACACCCGACCACTCGCTGAGTTTCACGCCTTTGTAAACAAAAGTTTAATGCGTTTTAGGAAGGATTGTTCCAGTGCCCATCGGCAGCCATTCTGTAGGTCGAGAAAGAAATCTAAAACTCTCGGGACAGCAGCATGTGTCCAAATTTTAATCTTAACGTTCTATTTCATCAGAAACGATCTGTAAACAGGGCTTTAAGTGTAAAATACCAAACTTGTCCTTTAAGCTGAGACGTGCTCCACTGTGTCTCACACTGCCGTCACTGCTGGGGGTGGGGCGGCTTCATTAGCTGATTGCGGTTCTCTTGGAGCTATGGGGAGGCTGCAGTAGAGCAGCGATGGGCACTTGGGCCGAAGATGATGCTCCTGTCGGCTTCATACGAGTAGCATGCTTCTTGCTGTTTGCGTGGCCTCACCCATATTTGATAGCTCAATAGTAGTTTTACAAACTTCACATTTAGCTTTTCTGTCGTCTACTTTTAACACCCAGTCTTTAAATTGTTCATTTTGTAGCCAAAGCTCTTGAAATTTACATTTTCCTGGCATGTTTGCCTTAGTCGAATGCAGTCACCTGTACCTGTTAACTAAGTGATTTCCAATTGAGCGGGAAAGGAATAAATATGGCGCTCAAAATAGACTAAGCACAACAATACAGAAAGATGTGTGAAACAAATCAGTATAGAAAAATTACATTTTGATAAATGGAAACTAAAATTTAAAGCAACAAACTAAATTCCCTGATATTCCATGACTTGGACAAAAAATATATAAAATTCCCTGACTTTCAATGTTTAAAATTCCATGACATTCCAGAAATTCCATGACCCGTGGGAACCCTGAATATTAAATGAGTCTAATGGGCTACTCTGGTTGCTAAGGGGTTGCTATGCAGTAAGGTATTCTGAATGGTTACTAGGGTGCTTTGTGGTTGTAAAAGGTACTTAGGGTGGTTGCTAGTGTTGCCATGCGGTTGCTAAGGTACTCAGGGTGGTTGCTATGGTGTTGCTAGGGTATTTAGGGTGGTTCCTAAGGTACTTGGGGTGGTTGCTAGGGTGTTGCTAAGGTACTCAGAGTGGTTGCTATGTGGTTGGTAGGGTAGTATGGGTTGTTGCTAGGGTGTTGCTATGTGTTTGCTAAGGTACTCAGGGTGGTTGCTATGTGGTTGGTAGGGTAGTCTGGGTTGTTGCTAGGGTGTTGCTATGTGTTTGCTAAGGTACTCAGAGTGGTTGCTATGCGGTTGCAAAACAATCATATAATGTGAAATTATTACAAGCAATGAAAAGGAAGTGGCGTCAGATCTTTTCTTCCGCATTGTGACATAGGCTGTGTTCACACTGCAGGGCTTAATGCTCAATTCCGATTTTTTGAATTTTTTTTATTTTTTTGCAAGGCCGTTCACATTTCCAATTAAATGCGACCTTTTGTGATCTCCTGTGTGAACGTGAAATGACCCAGAAGTGACCCGCATGCGCAAAAGAGTACTCAATGGTCAACGACGTCACTTGTTGTTTGCGGAAGTAGCTAAACTTCAACTAACTGTGATTCACTCACTCACACACACACACACACACACACACACACACACACACAACACATGAGCGCGCGCAGCGACCCTTACACAAGAGCCAGACAGTTAAGTTAACATAACGTTAGTCTACTCTTATTCACATTGGATATATAATGATGGTGGCCGTGGGCTTTTATTTATTTATTTAATTAACGGGCTCGTCGAGGTCGACCCGTTCGGCAGATTTACCTCAGCTCGACGAATATGCAGTCCGTTTTCAAACCGACGACTACTTCAACGCAGACTTATGACGTTTGTCCTTGACCTGGCCGTTCAGACTGAAGTCGCATTTCAAAAGATCGGATACGTATCGGATTTGGACCACATACCCAAGTGGCCTGGGTCACATTTGAAAAGATCGGATCTGTGTCGTTCAGACTGTCATGAAAAGATCAGATACAGGTCGCATAGGGGCAAAAAAAATCGGAATTGGGTCGTTTCAGCCTGCAGTGTGAACATAGCCATAGATCTGAATGTAACAGATATAAATGTAGGGAAGGGTTTGGATGTTGAGATGTGGGTGTGGCTCTCAAAAATGTATGCAGATGAGCGCCCGCTTGCAGGGGCGGAGCTAAAGCCAGACTGCATGATTGTAGAATCTAGAACACGTCACTGGAGAGTAAACTTTACGAAAATGACACGCATGCACAGATGAATTGTTCACAATAAGATCTATAATTTGCTTTTCGCGAATAGATGCGGTTTTATTTCATGCTGACTTTAATGTAAGCAGACAAGATCAAACAAGTGCGAAACATGATTGAATTGCAAATATGTAGTTTTAATCTTCATTTGTTGTTTGTCTTGTATTATATGCATTATTATGCACGCATGTTTCCGCAACATGCACATAAACTTAACGTGTGCATTTATAATGGAGTTGTCCACAAAGGTAAAGGTGTGTTTGATCATGTGTAACGGCTGTTCGGGTCTCACTGCATCAGATGTGGCCAGGATGTACACCAGTGAAAGCGAGTGCGTACCTCTCAGGTCGTTCCTGCTGCCGGGGGGGATTCGATGAGCGTCAAACGGGCGCGTGTTGTTCCGAGAGGCAGAGCGCTCGCGCGGACCTTCAGACTTCACCTCGATCATTAGAGGAACCCACTTGTGCTTATTTCCTACAACATCATCATCACCATTATTAGGTTTTTACACACATTCATTTCATAACACATCTTTAAGGATTAGCTCACTTCAGAATGAAAATTTCCTGATAATTTACTCTACCCCACGTCATGCAAGATGTTGATGTCTTTCTTTCTTCAGTCAAGAAGAAATGAAGGTTTTTGAGGAAAACACTCCAGGATGTTTCTCCATATAGTGTCTTCAATGGGGTCCAACGGGTCGAAGGTCCAGATGTGAGTTTCAGTGCAGCTTCAAAGTCTCGACACGATCCAGCCGAGGAATAAGAGTCTCATCTAGACAAACCAGCCGACATTTATAACAAAATAAACATTTATATACTTTTAACCTCAAATGCTGGTCTTGCACTCGCTGTGATGCGCCACACATTACGTAATCAGGTTGAAAGGTCACGGTAGGTGAAGAACTGACCCAGTGTTTACAAGCGAATGAGCAAAAACTAGCCCAAGTAAAAACATTAACAAACAAACAAATAAATAAAAGGTAAAACAACGATGTTGGACGATTTTGAAGTGAAAATGAGAGAGAGTTTTTCACTCTACATTTCAGAACCGGAACACGCGTGACCTTTCAACCTGATTACGTAATGTGTGGCGCATCACAGCGAGTGCAAGACCAGCATTTGAGGTTAAAAGTATATAAATGTTTATTTTGTTATAAATGTCCGCTGGTTTGTCTGGATAAGACTCTTATTCCTCGGCTGGATCGTGTCGAGACTTTGAAGCTGCACTGAAACTCACATCTGGACCTTCGACCCGTTGGACCCCATTGAAGAGGTTTTAATTCTGAAGTGAACTACTGCTTTAAAATTGATACAAGAAACAGTAAGAGCGTTCACTTCTTCCCTCTCTCACTCTAGTAAAGGATCTGGCGTTAAACACCTCTCTTTTTGTGTCCGTTTTTCTGCGACTCCTCATCAGTGTTCTTCTCTTCTCCAGAGTCGTCCGATTTGGCTTTGAGGTTTTCTTTGCTCTCTTCATTCTCCCTCTTTCCCTTGGACTCGCGTTTGACCGCCGACTTCTTCACAACCTGACATGTCCATCAAGAGGAGTAAAAACAATCACATCGTGGCATTTTCACAAACTCGTCTGACTTTACACTAGATGGGCTCTGTTTGAAAAGGAAACCGTCTTTATAAAGCCAATTTTAATGATGAATCCCACCTTTCCCCCTAAAGGACAATATTTTGCACGTATTGTAGCCTAAAATAAGCGCTAAGTTCAGGGTTCGTACAAATACTGTAAAATCAAAAGGACTTTAAGCACTATTTTTTCGTTTTTTTCAAGGACTACAATCAGAGATCTAATTTATGAAACAACATCTTTCTTGATTATCTTTTAAATTCTAAATAAGGTAAATAGATCAAATAAACTTAAAACTAAATGGTACAAATAAAGTGCAGCAGATGCAATGACTGTGGAAACATAACCACTGAAAGGACACTATGACAAAGATATCGCTTTCCTCTTTCAAACTGATTCTTTCTCCCATGAATATATGATTGAGCTGAACAATGAAAGCGGTATCATATACTTGATATTTATGAGCAATATCACACTCAGCCATGAAAAATGCAGTTTTAATTTTGTGCGAAAAGACTGTTTTATCAATAAAATTTTACATAAATTTCCCATATATTGTCTTTCAAGAACTCAAGCACTTTAAGGACTTCTTCATAAAATTGTCTGTTTTCAAGGGTTTTTCAGGACTTAAATTTCCAAAAGTCAAATTCAAGCACTTTAAGCACCTTGTACGAACCCTGTAACGTCAGGATTGAGCTTTGATCAGGTATAGATGGGGAACAGCAGAGACCCAGCTTAGCGCTCTCTTACCTGAACCTCCTTGGTAGCGATCTCTCCCGGCGTCGGCCAGTTGTTCGTGTCTCCGAAATCCCCCACCTTTAACGACATGTGAGCGTTAAGCTCGTTAGATAGCAGCTCACACACACAACGCAGCAGCGTAAACACCACAGCAGACTCGCCTCGCGCTGACACACTCACAGAGACGAGGACACTACTAACATGCTTATCGTATTAAGAGTTCAACACACACAGAGCCATCACATCTATTGGCACGAAATCTCATTTATGTGAGGAGAACGACCACATTTACATCTAAACGTGCATGAATATGAATAATCTGGACTCAGTCAGATTAACTGAATAAAAGTGTTCGGATGAGTCCACTGCGCTGCGTTTGTGTCATTTTCTCTGCTAATAAAGACCTTGAGCTGATTCTCTACTCTTAGTGCTGTGGGCATCTGAAAAACACACACTACTTTAACATGCGGTGTGAGACAGGTAGTGGTGCAACGGATCACAAAACTCACGGTTCAGATCGTTTACGGTTTTTGAGCCACGGATCGTTTTTCGGATCAGCAAAAGAAAAAAAAGAAAAAAAATTCTATATACACACATGGGGGGGGTTAACTTTGCTTTTCATTTATTACTTAAAGGGATACTCCACTTTTTTTGTTAATAGGCTTGTTTTACAACTCCCCTAGAGTTAAACAGTTGAGTCTTACTGTTTTCGAATCCATTCAGCCGATCTCCGGGTCTGGCAGTACCACTTTTAGCATAGCTTAGCATAGATCATTGAATCGGACAGGACCATTAGCATCTCTCTCAAAAAAATGACCAAAGAGTTTCGATATTTTTCCGATTAGAAAATCGCAACTTTTCATTTTCCGTCGGTCTTAGTACACGATGTAACTACAGAAGAGTCCAGTTTTAAATAGGAAAAATATCGAAACTCTTTGGTCATTTTTTTGAGAGAGATGCTAATGGTCCTGTCCGATTCAATGATCTATGCTAAGCTATGCTAAAAGTGTTACCGCCAGACCCGGAGATCGGCTGAATGGATTCGAAAACAGTAAGACTCAACTGTTTAACTCTGGGGGAGTTGTAAAACAAGCCTATTAACAAAAAAAGTGGAGTATCCCTTTAAAGCTTACTTGAAGTACTTCAATACCACAGCAAAAACTGCTAGCCAGACTGATAAAGTTCAAACATTATTATTATTAAAAACAATAGTAGAAATAATACACAAGTTACAAGCAGAGATGAATACTAAATAAAGTTACAAAGTCTAACAGTAGTATTCATATGTACAAATTTATAATTACCCCTCGATGTCAAATAACACTATTTGTTCACTGTAGAAATTAAATATAGGTTCATCTTTGTTAAAGCTGTATTTTGTTGTTTTATTACCATTAATGACAGACGACAGCAGGAATATTAGTCTACTGTCCCTTTAAGACTTATGACAGAACAGAGAAAACTTGCCTAGACGGATATGTAGATGGGTATTTAGTGTGCATGTGTCCATTCAAGGGCAAGGAAACGCAAAAAATAGGAATGAATTCGGTGTTCGAGCGCTGTCTGAACGTGCCAGTCCCGATTTCGCCTCTTCTACGCGTTTAAAGTAGTTTTAATGTGTAAATTGGCAAGACAAAACATGTCCAAATGATAAACTTTCACTATGAAGGTTAAATTCAGCAGTTAATCCGCGAATCACACGTGTCGAACCGTGGGGGTAAGCTGATCCGGACAGATCACGATCACCTGCGATCCGTTGCACCCCTAAAACAGGCCCTAAGGCCCATTCAAACCAAGGATGATAACGATATAGTTGTTAAAATCACTCTAAATGTAAAAGAACAGCAGATTCCACACCACAACTAACGCCACGTATCGCTGGAATCACTTCCAGAGTCATTTTTTCAGCTGAAGAGCGATAAATACATTAACAGCCAATCAGAATCCTTCCAACTTTGAGGAGCTTGTGCATTTAAAGCGTCGTGCGCAGGTGTGTGTGCTGATATAGAGATCGCTCTTGGCCTGAACGGACCTTCAGTCTTTACAAGGCATTTTCTTTAATAAATGTAATGTTGCAAACCTGTAACCCAGTGTGGGTCAAACAGTCCTGCTCCTGTAGAGAGACTCAAGTGAACGCCACTCACCTTTCCCCCGCGCCTCGCTCGCGTGTTCCCCGCCTTCACGACCTTTGTGGGACCAGAATGCTCTGGAGAAGCAGAAGTGCATGACAGTTAAAGACAGGTCAAATAAGCTGAATTAAGCACTTATGGCAACCTTATTATTCTAAAACAAATTACACTAGTAGAAACATTTCAGACAAGCAATGCATACTTTAGAGTGGAGAAAGAGCAATAAACATACGTCTCAAAGGTTTATATAAGTACGGCCTGGCGCAAACAGACAACAAGAGAATCTTTGTTCAGTTCACAGAAGTTCCTGTGATGCAAAGCCACATTAAAAACACCAATCGTCAAAATATTTTAGAGAACAACGTTTAAAACTCATGCCATGTGATGCGTTTCAACTCACGCTTTTCAGAAGATGATTTTCTCTGAATATATTCTCTGATGAAGACATACAACCTTTTACATCCAAATTAAGCAACTGTTTAGTTGAGTCACTTCGAGAGCTTGTGAGAGTCGAGACACTAGTCCTGCGTACGACCCTCGCTGAGATCAAACCAGTGTACTACAGTATTCACTGCATTTGATCAACAAACAGTTAAGAATAAATGTGCTAAGCAAAGCTGCTTGTTGGCTTTCGACATAAAACTTGGTGAAATGATTTCAGTGTGTAGTATCAGTACTTTTGAACATTTCCAGCACATTTTAAGAATACCGTAATAACCGTGATCTATAAAACATCTATAGTTACAACCACAGTCTAATATGCAAAGTCATGTTTTCTATAAAGAATTGTTTCTCTGATACGGTTAACATTATTTAAGAGATTTAACATTTTTAAAAAGTAGCCAAGATCTCAATGAAATAAGGTTAGAGACCCAAAACAAGCTTCAATAAATAACTTTATGAAGTTGTCTAGGATTATGACTGGTTATGAACTGATAGTCATCGGAAAACAAATACTAGTATAATTTCTGGCCAAGAATGTTCATTAGGGTCATATGCTGTTTGTGTGAACAGGATTACTGGTAACTTGCTTTGTGTGATTTGAGTCTGTTCCAGCTGTAAGAGCACACACACACACACACACACACACACACACACACACACACGTGCGCTCTGAACTCAGTCCTCTCAGAGAACAGTCTATTGCTACAGTGTTTCTCATTCATTACCTAAAGTCTGGAAGCCCATCAGTTTCATAACGCACACGTCACAGAACAACACAAAAGGTCTTTAGCATTGAGTTTTGCACAACATGCTTATTTACGTAATGAAGTGTGAGCGGCGCCCGGCTGGCGTTGTGTTAGAGCGCGGAAGCCCACAGTTTCAAACTAAGAACACTTTGCTGAGAGTAGGGTTGGGAATCAAACATTTATCACAATTCTGGAATCGAATACTTGCTATATAATAAAAATGTATTCCTCTTATCGATTCCTAAGGTCCATCACATTTGACCTTTCCAATGTGATGACGCAATGCGTGGCGTGTCGCAGACCAGCACAAGGCGAACAATTGTGGTCAAAAAGTATATACATTTTTATTTTTTTTAGAAAACGGCCGATCGTTTCGCCAGATAAGACCCTTATTCCTCAGCTGGGATCGTGCAGAGCCTTTTGAAAATGCATTGATTTGAACTTCAACATTCTGGTTGCCATTGAACTCCGTTTTGTGTAGAAAAATCCTGAAATGTTTTCCTCAAAAAACTTCATTTCTTTTCCACTGAAAGAAAGAAAGACATGGACATCTTGGATGGCATTGGGGTGAGTAAATTATTAGGAAATTTTCGTTTTGAGGTGAACTAATCCTTTAAACTGACTTTAAACCATAGAAGCGCAAGACGACTTGTGCGCGGTTTTCTGTTCTCATGTGTATCAGTATATTGGATCCGTGCAGCTCTTAAAGGGACAGTAGCCTAATATTCCCGCTCTATAATAACACTAATCAAACAACAAAAGACAGAAAATTCACTCACTGTTCTTGACTAAATAACTTCAGTAACTACACAGGGCTCTACGCTAAATGAAAAAATTTAGGAGCACACAAAGAAATATAGGAGCACAGTGAAAAAAGTTGATTAAACTGCTCAATTCATATGGATTAGTTTTATGATCTTTTTATGAACGTTTTTCGAAGCATCAAAGTGGTAATTGTGTAGCTGTCAATGGAGGGAAAGAAATCTCTCAATTTCATCAAAAAGTTCTTCATTTGTGTTGAAGATGAGTGAAAGTCTTACGGGTTTGGAACGACATGATGGAGAGTAATAAATGACAGAATTTTCTATTTTGGGTGAACTAACGTTACCCGTTTAATAATTATGCAATTATTATTTTAACCTACTTCAAAATATATAAAAAGAATGAACACCTCAAAGTATAAAGTGCTAAAAACAAAACAAATGCCTGCTTGCTTTTTCCCTTTGCAGTACTTGCAGTAGCCTATATTAAGTTACATCAAAAATGAGTTGTTGTCGTCTTCCTGTCCTCAGTGTTGACTGTTTTGGTCGTAACTTCAGTTTATGCACTTGGTCTTTTGGTGGGACATAATTAAAATAAAATTTGGTGGGTTGCTAATAAAATTGATACTCATTTGCAAGTAGGCCTATTGATAGTGTGCGGGAGTTCATTATTTTGTTTTTTTTGCTCTTGGTCTTTTGAGATAATGACTATAGGCTTCATACTGTGTTGCGTATCTAGCTCACTAAGTGTTTACTTTACTTTTTTTATGGTGTAGCGCCTGTTTACACCTGGACACTGCATACGTTTTTACTGATCAAAACGATTCCATTTACACCTAGTCACATTGTGTGTTTTCGCAAAACTAAATCGGATCTTCTATTCCCGCGTTATATGCAGATTTAATGTAGGCCTAGTTCACGTCACCAAAAGCAACAGATATGACCAGCATTGTATTGATCATCATAAGCTCATTTCTAAATCAGCGATAGGAGAGAGCGACAGCAGCACTGGTAACCGTTAGCCTAATATCATTTCGTTTCTTTACTATTAATGAATATGATTGTGTGATGAGCGTCTACGACTTACTTTCACTTTAATTCGCGGCAGTTTGCGCGTTAGCTTGATGAATGGATCGCTCATCTGTCGCACGTGTTGCAGTAGCGTCATCATATCTGGCTATAACATGACATATAGCCAATAACACGCTCTCACACGTTTATTTTTAGCACTGTTGGGACTGAGGACTCTCTCACTTAAAATCCAGCAGTTCCCGCACATTCCCACACTATTTCAGTGATTGGCTCAATGGTTGCGAATCGTCGCTCCCATTTGAATAAAGTTAAGCGCGTCATCAAATGTTCACATCACGCAGTTGCGACCCCGTCCTCTTGCTTGCTTTCCATGTGAAATCAGTGGTGTGCTTCGCTTCATCGCGCTGTTGTCTTCAGTGTATTGAGAACAGCCCGTCACTCGCGCACTGTGCTCGTAAACTATTTTTCAAGTTCGCACATAACTATTTTTTAGGTGCAAATGCGAGTGAATTACTCGCACTGTAGAGCCCTGCTATATGTGTAATGTATATTATATTTATAAAGTGCAGTGTTATTTTACATTTCATCACAGTTTCTGAACCTGAAAATCTTAAAACACTGTTTAATTTCAATCCAATCTTTTGTTCAGCTGTATCTATTTGTTGTGACTGCTAATTTTTTATTTGTTCTTGTTTAAATTAGCAGAGTGTTTACTTGTCTTTAATAATGCTTGAAGTTTATATTAGTTAGGCTATAGTTGTTCTTCTATGGTGTTTTTAAACCACAGGCAAACGCTCCTTGTGTAAGTGTTCTTCAGCCTGATGATTTCTGTTCATGATATTCAGCTACAATTACATGTTTTGCACTAAAGACTAAATGTGAATGATATCAAAGGTTGTTTTTTTTTTTACCTTATTGGAATCGAAATTAGGAAACGATGAATCGATGAACAGAATTGAATTTGGAATGGTTCAAACTCCAGCGACCCCTGACCCCAGCTGACAGAAACAGCACATACCATACAGTGTCTTGAATAACATCCAGCGCATGAGAAAAGTCCCAGTCTCTGTTGTTATTTAACATTCTGATGCTGTTTACGGTCTTAGTCAGGGACTATTTTCTAGCGGAAGGATGGCATTCAATAATATAGCTTAAAAAAAGTTGCATATTAATATATATTTTGCCTTTAATAGTGTGGTAACTGATATATAAAAGCAATAAGCCTCGTGAATGTAAGACTGTACGTGAGTGTAACAATATGGCAATTTAAAAAAATGCAACAATATGTATCGTGGATCGTTAACCCAAAATAAAAATTACTGTGTGAGAAAAATAAAATCAAGTTTTCAGAGTTTGTGTCACTACTACACTAAACTACTATATATAATGTAGAATATAATGTAGAATAATGCAATGGGGGAATATGTGTAAAAAGTGTCCTACATTATTTTAAATATGTCTAGTCAGTGACGGAGAATATTCATCTACAGTAATTCAGTATTGTCAGCTTCAGAATCATGAATATTGTTATTCTGGCGTCTCTATTGTCCTGTGCTTTGGGTTTCAGCACCAAGTCCAAGAATATTCATTTACACTCACAATGTAATATCAAATTTAGCATTTTAAATCAACAGTACAGTTTTTGTTAACCTATTATCATGTGTCTCGGAGTAACGCAATATGGTATCGTGAGTTCAGTATCGTGATATGTATCGAATCGTGACATGAGGGAATCGTTACATTCATTCAATTCATAAAAATGACTTCAATTGACTGAATTCTCCCATCAGTCATGATTCAGCATGTACAGTGCAGCACTGGCCAGCTCTCAGTGGACTGATCTCTGAACGGGGAACAGTGGTGGTCAGCTGTCATGAGTCTAGAGCAACATTGATCAGTCCTTCGCTAATTGTCCTCATGCATTAGCTTCATTAGCTTGGGGAGCCCATAAACACACTGGAAGCAGAGCAGTGACTCGCATCTATCCGCACGTGATCACATGGCACACACACCACGTTGCCTTCATCCAGGGGAACTCTGGGATTGATAGCAGCTCCACGAGCCCTTCATTACATCATTTCTGCTGATGAACTACAGCAGTGCGACGATGCCATGCTCGCGATCCCATCCGTGTGTCAATCGAGCATATGAATATTAATAAAAGAGGAGTGATCAGTAGCTAACGGCTAACGGCTAACAGACGGACTCGCGCACGCACGTGCATTAAACACCACGGGAGAGACAAACTGTCACGAGCGCCATTCATAAAACACACCATTTAACCAGATATGCGTTTAAAAACGCTTTTACGCGAATCCGAGCGAGTTCGCGACAAACACGTGGATCTCACACGTGTCGTGCCATGACATAAAGCGGATAATCACACGCTCAGCGATTGCAATATAACACTGTAAACAAACGCATCTCATCTAGTCTGACACCGTCACGTAAAACGATAAATAATCGTGATTTTATTTGCAGCTGATGTACAGTAAAGCGGCATCAGCGCCGGCCTGTCAGACGAGCTCGATCCACATAGGCCGCTAATGCTAATGCTAACCCGATAGCCATTTGTTCGGAAAAGCGATGAAGGTGAAGAACAACAAGACATTTTCCGTCTCATCTGCGACTATAATTTAAAAAAAAGGTTTATTTGGCATCATATCAATACACTCATGTACGAGTTGAATGTACGAGTCCTGAAACAGATTCGAGGCCTACTAGTGCTTACAATCTGCTGTCATGTGTGTGAGAAACACGATAAACATCATTTGACATCCCAGCGGACAAAACCAGCTTCCCATCAACTAATGAAAACGTTATTTCTGGATGTTTTGAGGGAACGTTCCATTGTGGGAATGTTACATTTTCACGTTCTGAAACAAGTTGCAACATTTAAATATAAAAACCGTTAGATAAAAGTCCAACTGAAACGTTTTTAACGGCCACATGAGGTTGTGTAAAAATGCTAACGTTTCGAGAGCATTATTAAAGCCCAGAACGCTCTGTTGACGTTATTATTCAACATGTTCCCTCACAGATGTGCCTCATGATGATGAACTCGCTCGTTGCCAACGGTTTGTTGTGTTAAACCACACACACACACACACACACACACACTGGTACAGACCGTGCAGCGCTTGTCCATTGACGCCGCTCATCTTCTTCGTCCACGGGTTCACCTTGGGCGGCGGAGCCTCGGTGAACTCCGTCTTACACGCGTCGTCTTCGCTCTCCTGCTCCAGGTTCTCCTTCGCCTGGCTGTTGCTCTCGTCCTTCGCCCGTTTCAGGCTCTGCTCCTTCCCCACAAACCCTCCGTCTCCGCCGGCCTGGTGCTCGAGCTCCTCCGGCTTGAGCAGCGAGTTGTTCGGCAGGAGAGTCTCCACCTCAGTGGCCATTTCTCCTCTAGCAAACACCCCTCAAATCCACCGCAATGATCAGCGAACGATGTGTGTGTGCTTCCAGCGGGAGCCTCTCGCACTCTCCACTCCACCCCTAGACCAAACAGGCTTCAGTCTAAGACGCAGAGTGGCGAATCTCAATTAAAACATGTAAAAGAACCCCTGGAACCTTTAAAACGACGGACTAGCCTTCCCTACTTACGGCAATGTGAAAGAACCACGCGTTGTACGTGAGCGCGCACGTACGCACGCGTAGCGGGGCGTGGCAACGCTAGGCCGCGACACCACGTGACCGTCCTGCATATAAAAGGAGCGCTACAGCTCTTGTTCATGCACAGTACAATTAAATTGAAATTTGAGACTTTTTATTTGTCATATTCGAAAGAAAAAATATCACGTTCCTCCTACTTTTCGTATTTAATTTTTTTTTAGTTCTTTCAGAAAACATTTTGCAATATAAGGAGACAGTAATCTGATCTGACCTGAAAGTATTTGTGTATTGTTCATTTTATTTGGTACTGTGTATCCATCTTGGCAATACAAAAAACTAATAATACTGATTTTACCCCTAATTATGACAACTACGATTTTTTTTTACCTTAAAGTACCCATGAAATCAGTATTAACCGTTTTTTTATGTTCTATATGAATATATTTAGTATGAATAATCCATACATACTGCATCCGCCATGTTGCATCAGTTGTGTCTCTTTACTGTCATTCACAACTTCTCATTGGATAGTAAAAAGAAAAGTACTGTTTTATATTGTGAATTCAGACATGCTAATCTTTTTATATACACAATATGTGTATAGTAGGGAAGTATGTGATGTTGGATGCAGCCTTCTCTGATGACGTGTTTACTGGCAACCTGTCACTCACATGAGATCAGCCAATAGCAAACCAAAACCATCCAATCAATTCCCCATGGACTAAATCAAGCCCCGCCCTCACTTGTTATTGTTCTAGAAGTGGATATTTCACTCAGATATACCGCACAATCGCATGTGTATATTATATCTGTGTATTAAAGTGACAGTAGCGTAATATACAGAACCTACTGCTATATATGCTGTTAATACTGTATGAGTCGAACAAAAGAAAACAGAAAATCACTCACTGCTCTCGACTGAATAACTTTAGTAGCTTTAATAAGAATACATTTCTTACTTGAACGCTGCTGTGAAACGCTCTGGCAAGGAGATTAACATGCGGACTGTGTTCAGTTCACTGAGGGGCGGGGCCTATGCTAACAGGGTGGAGTCCGTCAGCAGTTGTGGGCTGGGCCTATGCTAATAGGGTGGAGTCCGTCAGCAGTTGTGGGCGGGGCCTATGCTAATAGGGTGGAGTCTGTCAGCAACCGTGGGCGGGGCCTATACTAATAAGGTGGAGTCTGTCATCTGTCATGGGCGGGGCCTATGCAAATAGGGTGGAGTCTGTCAGCAATCGTGGGCGGGGCCTATACTAATAGGGTGGAGTCTGTATTTTGTTATGGGCGGGGCCTATGCTAATAGAGTGGAGTCTGTCGACACTTGTGGGCGGGCCCTATGCTGATAGGGTGGAGCCCATCAGCAGTTGTGGGTGTGGCCTATGCTAATAGGGTGGAGTCCGTCAGCAGTTGTGGGCGGGACCACAAAAGCTACAATCTGCAAATGGATTGTTCTCAGACACTGCTTATGATTAATGATGATTGAAAATGCTAACAGGGTGGAGTCTGTCAGCAATTGTGTGCGGGGCCTATGCTAATAGGGTGGAGTCCGTCAGCAGTTGTGGGCGGGCCTATGCTAATAGGGTGGAGTCTATCTGCAGTTGTGGGGGGCCTATGCTAATAGGGTGGAGTCCGTCAGCAGTTGTGGGTTGGGCCTATGCTAATAGGGTGGAGTCTGTCAGCAACCGTGGGCGGGGCCTATACTAATAAGGTGGAGTCTGTCATCTGTCATGGGCGGGGCCTATGCAAATAGGGTGGAGTCTGTCAGCAATCGTGGGCGGGGCCTATACTAATAGGGTGGAGTCTGTCATTTGTTATGGGCGGGCCCTATGCTGATAGGGTGGAGCCCATCAGCAGTTGTGGGTGTGGCCTATGCTAATAGGGTGGAGTCCGTCAGCAGTTGTGGGCGGGAAAAAGCTACAATCTGCAAATAGCTTGTTCTCAGACACTGCTTATGATTAATGATGATTGAAAAAAGAGGAGTGGATGGATTTTTATCATCATAGGGTGGTTGTGTACACACACTGCCAACACACATTTATGTTCAAACACCATTTAAAAGTGAATTTTGAATAATAGGTCCCCTTTAAGGAATATTGTGCGAATGCATGAGACTAGAAACGCAAGCTCATGCAAAGACCTTTTCCAGCAAAACTTTTGAAAGGTGAGCTCGCTCACTAGACTTACATTCAGCAAAGAACAAATCATAATATATCCAAAAAGTAAAAATATACAGCCTATTAGAAATATAAGTGATCTAGCAAATGATATTCTGTGATTTACAGACTCCATCGTAAAAAAAAAATGTCTGGGGCTTATATTGGACCCTTTTATTGAGAATGAATTATGGATCAGAATGAAATGTAACGTTGGCCAAGCATGAAAACGGTTAATGAGACTCTGATGACAGCGAGAGCAGCTTCTCATCTGTGCTTCACGTCCCATTCTCTGAGCGCATGGCATTAGTGCCACGTGAGCGTATTGTTCCTCTTTAGTAGTGTAATCAGCGGTGAAACGGCCCCTGGCTCCCAGCATAAAAACTCAACTCAGCAGCTGGTCAGCAAATCACAGACCAAAGCTTTAAAACGTGGATTTGCTCAATAAGCAGTGCATTCTGGGGCATTTCAGACCAAGGGCACTTCAAGTCCATGGAACTCACAAACATTACCAGTTCTGACAAAACAAACCATAACAAAAATATGTTCTAAGAATGTTTTTGCTGAAATTCACATGAAGTTATTTCTGAATGTTCCCTGAATGTTCAAAACATTTTTTCTTGGTTATATAAACATTAATGGAACATTCCATTGTATAATTCTTCAAACGTTATGGGAACGTTACTTTTTAATGTTTGCTAACATTTAAAAACATTTTAACAAATTAACGCTTAACTAAAATGTCTCAGAATAATCGCTTCATGAACGATGTATAAATAATGTTTTTACGTTTTTGAGAACATTATTAAAGATAACTTTGAACGAACGTTATATTAATGTTAATAACGTTTGTTTATAACTTTGAGAGATAAGAGATCGTTCACTGTTAGTTAAGTCTTATATTATTTTCTTGTCATTTTAGTTTTACTACATTATTTTCCCCTGCTGAATCTAAGACCGTTTAAATTGGTTATGTTTAAATATGGGTTCCACAAGACTAAAAAGAAAACACGAAAATGTCCAGTTCTCTCGTTGTGATTAGAATGTTAAATGTTACAAACTTAAACCTTATTTACTCACAATATAACATTCTTTGAACATATTTGTGGTAAAACCATGGTAAGTGTTGTGTTACTGTGTTTTAACTACAAATACCACTGTAAAACTATGTTTACTATGGTAAAAATATGGTAAGTGATGTGGTCAGTGGGCTTTTACTAACAGGATCGAGCTACAGTTACTGTGGTAAAATCACATTCCTAAGCCCTGTCTCATGTGAGATGTTAGTATAGACTTGTCATATCCAAAGTCAATAATAAAGAGGTTTCTGGTAAATCATGTAACACGGAAATGTTATTGATGAAGTCAGTAGAATCTCTAATAGAAGATAGTACAAGTGAACAAACCATTTAGTAGAAAAATCAACATAGGCTACTGGTATAAGGGAGATTAAAGAGAATAGTTTTCGCCACAATTGGACGTCCTGGTGGATCAATTAACCTTAAAATACAGGCCTAACTGGAGACTGACAATACAAGTCAAACTCTGCCCGGGAAAACCAACCCTGTGTTTTTACCTCAGATTGATAAGTATTGCACTCTTTAAAATAAAGGCTCTTAAATGGTTCTTTGTGTGGCTATATGATCCCAAGAAGAACCATAGCATCAATGAAACCTTTTCATTGTACAAAAGATTCTTTGTCGCCAAAGGGTTATTTATATTATAAAAGCATTCTGCATCATCAGTCTCATGGGACCTCACATTGGAGTAAATCCATAATGATTTTATTGATTCTTAAGAAAAAAAAGTGAAGTGTATTATAATAATCAATGCAGTGAATCATTTACACTATTGATAGGAAATGTCAAGGTATCTTGTTAGACATGAATCTCTTTTATTCTATTTTATGTAAGCATTTTAAAATGAATACACTTTGTAATCTCATTTAGTGTTTTAAATGCCCCCCTGTGTTCACATATTCCTTGTTGTTTAAAATCAAGTAGCCTAACACTGATCAGTTAAGTAATTATTACCGTCCTAATATGTATTTTACATGATTCTGTAAATTTGTTCCATGTGCATTTGGAACTAACTAATTTAATTAATTCTAAGAATTCCCTCATAATACTCAGAAACTCACTGGTTGCACCTACTGGTGTAATAATGCTGTAATCTACGGAAAGAGTCACCGAATGAATCAGTGAATGAATCTTCTTGGAGAACAGAATTGAACAAACTATTAGTGTTATGGTGGTAATAGTTAGTTTAGTAATTGGGGAAATTCTCCCAATATTAGTCACGCGTCACGCACGACATGCCTTGGCTTACAGTGACTTCAATAGATGGAGTAGATTCTCAATTATAGAAGCCATTGAATCGACGAAGTGATTTCTCTGGAATCGACACTTTTCTTCCCCTCCCCCTCCTTCAGTTTCTCCCGCCTCCCGCGGGGACGAGCGTGACGTGACGACTGACGAGCGATGTCAAGTTTTACGAGAGCCTGACAAGAAGTAAAATGGTACGTTTGCACTAATTGAACAATTTTTAATTATCATAACATAACAGGATGAGTTATCCGAACTTGTTGATGAATAACGTATTTTTGTTTGTTTTTGTTTTTTTCCAAATGTAGTTTAGAGGTGTTTGCTGACAGGATTGCTGCGTTTTCACTGAAATTCTGACTGAAATCGACGGAAATTGTACATACATAGAACTATTTTAAATAGCCAAAACAAAATATCAAGTATTATTTATTGTTTTTTTTCCTAATTGGTGTAAAACGTTCTAATTTTATGTTCTTATCTGCCCAAATGCAGCTTCTTCCCGCTCCTTTCTCCTTCGACGACAGAGCGCGTCCGTTATTTTTCCCACAGTCTTCAAAAATCTAATGGTAAGTGAATTCATGAAATAATTATCATATGTACTAAAATAAAACACTGTTTGTTCATTGCTTTCTGTTTGTGTGGATGTGATTGGGGTAATAGTAAAATACAATCTCAATCCAGTGAGGTACAATGGTTTAGATCAGTGGTTCTCAACCTTTTTTGGGCCAGCGCCCCCTATCCAATATCCAGGTCCCTGAACGCCCCCCACCCCCAAACTAAGGAGTGAGCAGGAACAAGTGAGAGTTAACGGATGAAATAAGTGCAAAATTGTCTTTTATTAATACAACTGAACTATAGGCCTACTCCACAGTGATTCATTAAAAAAACAAGCTATAAACTCCATTGGTGTAGCAATACCAGTGTTTCTCACAGGAGTTTTGTTAAATCTGTGGTGGGTAGACCTCGGGCCTTTTAGGGGGGTTCGGGGGCATGCCCCCCATAATAAATTTTGTGCATTTTAATGTTACAGGTCCGTAGCCAGCCTATTGAAAGGGGGGTTTCTTTTTTTCAAAAAGTGGACCTTTTTGCAGTTTTTCTCCTCCTTTTGTATTTAATTATGAGGTTCAAATACTTCATTTTGGTGACCTTTTATGCACTAATTTGTGCTGGATTAGCTTGTCTGCTGGTATCTTAACGAGCATGCTTTTTGATGCACCTAAAATATTTACTGCATTGTTGTCAAATTGCTTCCTCATGTAACACCTTTGTCAGTCCATACACAGTTCATAAGTTTAAAGACCACACTAACAACAGAATAGATTTAATGAACTTTACTGAAATATTAATAATAATTCTTCTCATCATCATTTCTTGACTCTCTGTCAATGCCTCTTTGCTTGTTGCTGTATTTGTCTTGACACTTATGGATTTAGTAGACTGGTCAGTTCCAATCATATTGCACAGCCAATATCACTGAATATCCCACTATGTTTTATTATTATAATTACACTACGTTTATATGGCTATTATATTGTAGACTATTGAGTGGATAAAATATAGAAATCCTTTTAATAAAAAAAAAAAAAAATATATATATATATATAGGAGATTTTTTTCCCATTTACGTCAGCTAAATGCACTATTTTTCAGGCTGTTTTAGATAATAGAATGCCTAAAAATCTATACACTATCTGGGAAAATGATGATAGTTACTCAGTAAAAAAAATAATAATAATAATAATCACCCAGTAGAGCCTACAACCTATTTTGTATTTAATTGTTCTCCAGCTGTAGTGAATCCAAAACACCAAAAATGTTAAGGATGACTCATTTTCACCCCTGGCAACTAAAAAGAGGCAACCATTATCTGACTATTTTTAAGTTAGCCTGCATAGGTAAAATTGGAATTTGGTGTAGGCTAAACATCATTACATCATATCATTACATTGTCCGCGGTTCGTCTGACGCTGCTTCTTAATCTCTCTCCGGCCGGTGAGGTTTACTGTTAGTGTTCCGTATAAAAAACTTTGATATGTCCATATTAACTTCAGCTGGTTAGCCAGTAAGCTCGCTACGACGCCGGTGAAACATACAACAGCCCGCCAGCCCCTGATGACAACGACGTTCGTTAGTTTTTATGGCAGTTGGCAAACAAGCTGAGTGATGCGCGATGCATTACCGTCCGCCACCACGCACGGTAATGGAGCTTGTGTTTCATTTTTTGCCGCTCCAGTCAGAAAGACTGAGAGGAAATGAGACAAAGTTGAAGTTATTTTAAAAAACCTAAAAGATTCGGGGCTTTTGACAAAACATTCGGGGCTTAAGCCCAATTAGCGAGAATTACCCTTCCTCATTCAGAGGCGATGCTTCTTCACCGTTGCTTTGAGAACTCTCTCTAAACTGCACTCGCGGCACACACACACGTCCAGCTACAATAATCATATTAATTTGAAATAGCAACCCAGAATATTTGTCACAAGCATTGATTAAAACAATGATGACAATAATCACATAAAAAAAAAAAAAAAAAAAAACGACTTAAATTCTGGACCTTTGGCAGTGAGGGGGGGTTCGTTCGAACCACCCGAACCCCCCCTGCCTACGGGCTTGTGTTAAATTCATTAATCTGGTGCACTTTGCGAGTTCAAAATTAAAAGCTCCAACCCATATTCAGTGTGCAAATTAAACAAAGAAAATCCTCTTTTAGTTGTGTCTGTCTACATTACACTACTGCATAATAATAGTTATAATATTAATCCCATGACAGTAATAGCCATATACTGTAAAACAAATGCACTGAAAAATAAAGGATGGTCATTAAAGCGGTAATGTTTGCACTTAGGTTTTATTACGCATTTAGGAGAGTATTGCAAGAAGTTGCTTACATTAACCTTACTTTCGAAAAATAAATAAATACAATCATGATTTTTCATGAAAAATTATGTTAGAATTGTAGGCCTAAAATACCTTGGTATCAGCTTGTTTTCATCAATGGTATAATTAATACAATTACAATTAATTTGGTTTGTCGTGATTAATTTGTGTTCATAATCAGTAAAAAAAAAATCTTCTAACAAGAATAAACACATATGAACAACTAAATTATTATTGTATTATTAATTATTTTTATATCTTGAAACTACCCAAGGCAAGCAGCGTTTCCGCTCAGATGTGACGGCGGAATGAATACATTACCAAAGTGTGATTGCAGAATATATTTAAATTATCCATCAAATTGTCATTTTCTCCTTAACAATAATGCCTGACCAGTAAATTACTTGGTGAACAAAGAAAACATTTTGGCATCAGGGATTGTAATTAGTTAATGCCTAAAAATGTAAAAGTTTTACCTTATGAATTTAATTTAATTTAATTAATTTTAAAATTCGTCGCCAGAGTGAATGGGAACATGATTTATTGAAAATATTTGAAAAAATATAAGTGTTTCTTAAGTCAATACTTTTTAATGGCTTGTCAACTTTCCATTCCTCCGCTGCGTGATTCTAGTCAGCGCTGGATTCTCGGCACCACCGGATTGTTGTCAGCGCCAAACACATTTTTGAGCTCGTGAACGCTGATTCTTGTCAGCGCTGGATGCTAGTCAGTGCTTGAGCGCTGGTCTATGACTGGGAAAATAGTAGAGTCGTTGCAAAAGTAACGATAGGCTACATGTCGCATAAAACTGGAAGATTTTAGAATGTTAGGCATTCTAAACGTTTGAATAAGAAATAATATCAAATCGTCAAAATACAACTCATCAAAACTCTGCGAATCACAACAAGCGCATCGGTGAGAACACTCATTTAAACAGCATACACACACACCCGAACTTGACTGCACATCATATTTTTGACATTATTGATACGGCTTTCAATCGTAATGCAATAGAGATGAACACAAAAAACCTGCCGAGTGTCTACCACAGCACTGATGACGGTGGACGTGCGGTCAGGAGTAGAGCGGCCGCTGGAGGAATGTTTTTTTTTTTAGCGCTGCTGACGTATTCTTTCACGTGCATAGACGTGCGTGCACATACACAATATGATATCACACTCTGCGCGTATGTTTTACAACATAATTTAACAAATACATAGTCCTAACACTTTTTAAATAGCCTACTTAAAGTGTTTATTACAACTAAATTACTAAATGCTTAAAATGAATAAAAGTAAATGAACAAAAATTTGCGTTATATATTTAAACTCGTGAACGCCCCCCATTAACACATGAACGCCCCCCTTTCAAAAATCTTGCTTCCAACCGTTGTTCTCTGAACTAGAACCACTAGTTTAGATAATGTTAGTTTTCTCAAGCTATCCTACATAGCTATTGGTGACGTTGCCTAACAGCCAGAGGTGGGTAGAGTATCCAAAAAGTGTACTCAAGTAAAAGTACAAGTACAATAGAAATATTTACTCAAAGTAAAAGTAAAAGTAATAATCTTAATAGTTGCTTGAGTAAGAGTAAAAAAGTATTAGGGATGGGACGGTAGGAAAATTTCATATCACGATAATAGTGACCAAAATTATCGTGATTATCATTATTATCACGGTTTTGTTAAAACGAGATGAGAGTGTTCAAAAATTACTGATGATCACACTGAAAACATTTCAACAAGTTTTATATTTGAAAATCAACAAACAACAAATAAAACAAGCAGCTCTATGCACTTCTTTAAGCAAGATTCTATTCTGTGGCATTTCCTTCCTTATAATGACCGTCATCAATAGCAACGCATTATAACACAGCGCACATCCATCCATCGCAACGGAAGCGCTCTCTCGTTTCATTCAAATACAACTTGCCGTCTTCCGTCTCCGTTTTTGATTGTATTGAAAATGAAATCAGAGTTGATTTATTGTTTACAGAGTTCGATAATATTTTTGTGATCATCTTGTCTGGACGATTGTTTTGTACGCTGTACAAAATTAATTTATAAACAGGTAAGATTTAAAACATTAATCTCAATTCAATATGTCCCCGTAATTATGTGTTAAAAAAAAAAAACGGTGTAATAAGTGTACAATGAATATACATTATTATACCTTAAATGTCACTCTTAATAGTCTTGTTTGAACTTGTTTGTTCGTCTTTGGCTCAAAGCCACTTGCTGCAAACTTTTCTTCGAGGAAGCTTCACATTTATTTCAAGTGAGTGAGATAAAATATTTTAACTCAACATTTGGTGCTCAATTATTTCCCAGACGTAGTTTTGGTATTGAGGTCAAAGTTAACTTGCCTCGCGTTCGCTATAAAACAGTGGGTGATGGTCACACAAGACGACTCGGCAGATTTGAAGTGTTTCTCCCCTATTGCAGCGACTTTATCTTGTACATGTTCTGCAGACAGGGTGAACATCCTTGATTAAGTTTCCCTCAGGACTTTTGTAAAAGCTAAAATATGACCACACCTCAGATTTGGTCCACGGTCACTGCCTTCCGCCATTCCTTATCGAATAAAAGAAAAACAACATTGCGCGCTGCGCCTGCGTCAGACTGTTGCTGGCTGGACAGGATTTACAGTGAGTTATTAAAATCGCGATAATCAAACACGGTTTTAATGATAATTAATTTTTAAACGATAATACTAACCGTCAGTACATTTTATCGTGGTTTATAGTGAAACCGGTAATCGTCCTATCCCTAAAAAGTATCCAATGAAAAAACTACTCAGTAGCTAGTTACTTCGGATCATACAGCCCTATATATATATGAAGACTTCAGATGCAAAAGCCTCTGAGTATCATCTGAAATTTTCTTCTAAAAGAGCATTTTTATCAAGCTCGTATATTTAAGTTCAGTAATTTCACTTTAATGACGATTAATAGGTACTTTTCATTGCCAATTAAGTGAAATAACTGAACATAAACATACAAGCTTGATAAAAATGCTCTTAGAAGAAAATTTCAGATGGTACTCAGAGGCTTTTGCATCTGAAGTCGTCATATTTATAAAATGATATTATTTAGATTTTTTTAATATAAATGACTATTACTATCATAAGTAGATAGGCTATATCTTTGCAACAAAAACAGAAGAGAGACAAGCATTATTTCTGCCATCTATAGCCCGAAAATCATTGCCTGTCCTTTGGTTTGTATAATAGTAACTTATACAACTACATTTGGATTATTGGACAATGGCGAAATAAAGTGAATCTACAGAGTGTTGCATTCAAAGGCATGTAATTGACACAGAGAAGAAAGAGTTAAAACTCTTCACATGTGCTCGCGCTCATGACTGCTACTGAACATCTGAACACACAAAAACAAACAAAAGTACATCGACGGATCTCCTTCTGTCTGTTCTCCAAAATATATTCAAATGTATATTTCTGCAAGCATGTTTAAACTGGTTAACTGTGTCTACGGCAGGCAAAAGCATTCGTTTTCAAGTCGAGTTCGCACGAACAATGGTAGCTTATTTAATGTATAAATTAATGTATATGTCGAAAAAACGGGCAATGTCATACTTTCTAGTAGTGCTATCGTGGCGTAATAATCTGTTTGGTTGTAAAATGTATTACCTGAGTGAAATTAAATTGAATATATCGTCCTGTGGAATCATTCATTCACAGACAGCTTACGAAGATGTTCAACTAATAAAGATCTTCATCGCTGGCAAAAATATGATGCATTTGCAGATTTGCTCTCACTTGACTGTTCTGTAGGTCCACGGCCACTTCATCCAACGCTCTTGATGTTCTTAAATCTTCTGTTACGACTCCGAGTCGAGTGTGAATTGAAAGCGCTTCAGACGATTCAGTGCGTGCAGGAACTGAACAGATCATTCAAACTGATTCGCGAACCGATTTAGACAGATCTGCCTTGATGAAGTCTTTGAACAGAATCGACTCAAAAGAGTGATTCATTTGTGAATTGAGTATCGCTCAAGCCCAGAAAAAAAGATACAACGCACTTGGAATAAACTACGCATTTAACAACACATATTGCATTAAAATAAAGTAACGAGAGGAATGTTGCCCAACGTAACAAAGTAAAAGTACAGTTTTTTCATTAGAAATGTACTCGAGTTAAAGTAAAAGTACCCACATTCAAATCTACTCTAAGTAAAAAATGTCCAAAAAAATACTCAAGTAATTGTAACGAAGTAAATGTAATTCGTTACTACCCACCTCTGCTAACAACCTTTAGTTTAATGGATATATTTACAAGTAATTATTATGAAGTGTTTGTGCCCTGGTTTCACTGACAGGGATTAGATTAAGCCAAGAGTGAGCCTTAGTTAAATTAGTACATTCAAGTAGCTTTTATAAACGTGCCTTCGAAAAAAAAATCTTCAGACAAAACAATAGCACTGACATATTTAAAGATATATCAGTGCAAGTTGCTTCTCAATCAGGCATTTTAGTCTAGCCTTAGCTGAATTGACTTTATGAAAGGTAAAAAAAGAGTCACTGTCATCCCAAATAGCCAATCAAATAGTTTAGTTAAGTTTAATTGATATAACACATGTAAGTCGACCAAAGTGCTGCACAAAAGTAAAACACATACATAAAACAAATAATAACAGAATAAAACAAATCTACACAACAATAAAATTCACTCCTAGTCAAGTATTAGCTGCGCTGCTAAGCCTTGTTGTTATCTGCCATTTTGTCCATCAAACTTCTCAGAGTCCCATAATAAAAACATCTCTGACTGTCTGTGACATGGGTCAAAGACAAGAGTAGGGATGCTAACGATTAATCAACGATCGATTAATTGTCTATGATAATTAAATCGATAAAACCCGATTGTCGATTAAGCAGGTTAATGCTCAACCGTGAAACACGTGAAGCAGACACGAGGAAAAATGAAGCGAGTGTGCCAGAGTTATGTTAGGGATCATTTTACTAATTTACTAATTTACACCTTCATGTCTATTAAGTTTGCGTGTGCATTCGCAGCCTTTTGTTTTGTGCAAATGCAAGTTTATTTTGTGTAGGCCAATATTTATCTGATTTATGTCATATAGGATGCATTTGGTTAAGAATTAATGCGGTAGTAAAATGCGCCAGTGGTCAGCTTAAATCTTAATATAATAATAGTATATAATATGTATATAGCTTATAATAATAACTTTGATTGGGACTGTCATAACATTATAAAGACAACAATATTGTAATAAAACATTGTGAATTCATTGGGTTTAGTTGCCGTGTTTCAGCAGGTTGTTCCAGGTAGAGCGACTCTACAACAGAAGCTACACATTCTGACTAGCACGCATCTGAGCCTAGCCGGTGACGCTTTGTACCAGTCATTATATTTGATTATTAAATAAGTAATTTAATTTAATGATCAATCACATCAACTCAGTTATGGCCCTATGAAATATGTTTTACTTTTTCCCAAATTTCATTCTTTCTTTTTTTCTTAAATTCATTTTTTTTTCTGTTTTAATTTTTCTGGACTCCATTTTTTTCTGGACTCCATTTTAATGGTTAAATAAAATTGTAGTAATCAAAAAGCATGTCTAATTAATTTAACAATTTATTAAAGGGTCATGAAACCCTAAACCAAATTTTCTGAGATTTTAACAGAGGTATGACACCATTGAAGACAATGTTAGCATCTGTTAGATTTAATAGTAGGGGGGAAACGGTTAAATTTGAGTTTTTTTCCACTATTTTCATCTTCCGGGTTTAAAATCTTCATCGGCAGAGCAGAGCACTGTAGTACTTTGATGACTCATCGGTGTCTCATAATTATTCATGAGACTGAGTTTTCTTATCCAATGAGAAGACACTTGCTCTTAATTATTCATGACACCACGTGGAACTTTCCAATGACAGACATGTCAAACTGATATCGCGTATGAGAGAGGTAATGATGGGACGCGCGTTTGTTTTCGTGGTGCAAAAGTTCCAGTGCATCTCTCCCCGCGATGCTGCCCGGGCTGGACTCCGGCTGCGGGCGTTGGTTGGCCATCAACCACGGACACATCTAAACCAGGGCTCCAGACTAACTTTTTTTACCAGGAGCGCTGGAGCCCCTGACTGAAAATTTTAGGAGCGCAAGCAGAACATTTAGGGGCACACCTTAAATCAGCTCGCAATGCAATTATTCAAATTTCCCCCCAAATAACTGTAATACTGACAAATTCTTTAATAATATATAGACTTAACTTACAGATAGTACAATGTGCAGTTTTATTTTAAGTTCACAGGCTCCAGACTAACATCTGAGGGCAGCGGCACCGCAGACACTGAGCTCTGCAGAGAGTATCTGGCAGCACTGGGGCTGACAATAAAGCACTACGCTTAATTTAGGGTGTAGATGAAATTAACATTCCTAATGTCTTAATATTAATTAAAAAGCAAAATGAGTGAAACAATTTATATTAGGGAGTGAAAATAGCCGATAAGCATCCTACTGTTTACAATGGTAATTTATTTTTTTTATTATTTTTTTTAAGTGTTTAAATAAGAGTTTTCCTACATCTTAAAAATGTTTAGTTTTAGGACAATCTTTAAAGGATGAACAAAAAATGTGTTGGTCATCACATTAAAAATAACATTTATATATATTATAGTTTTGAAGTGCTGGAAAAAGATGTGTAGTACTTGTAAGCGTTTGACTATTGTATATGTAGCGTATAACCATATAGTTATGGTTACAGTTACTACGGTAAATCCATGGTGAATGTCACTGATTTGTGGACTTCACCTTCTATAAGTGTTTCTCCTGGTTTCCACGTCAGCACTGTTTGATCTGATATCTATGGTTTATAACAGAGAACTCTGCGCCGAATCGGGATGTTTCTCACTGGATCTTGCAGCGATGATGTTATTAATTCTGGGGCGAATTCAATGGATTTCTTCACTGGATCTCCTAATAACAGTGTCGCGTGATCGAGCTCGGCCCGCGACTGGCAAGTTCGGGGCGCTGCGCTGTCTATTATTGGTCCGAACTAATAAACGGACGGTCCGTGAAGCATAAAGGAGTAGCGCATTTTTGTTCCGCTTTCATTTTGTTTGCATTCGCTGCTCGGCAACGTTGTGGTCGCACCAGCGCGACCTAAAAAAAATATTTGGTTGCACCGGCAGGAAAAATGGTCGCAGTCTGGAGCCTTGTAAACTATGTGTGTGTAGCAACCATTCAACTGGAGAATGGTGGACTTCGGCCTTGTACACCAATGCAGGTTTCTGCTTGCGAGTGATGCGGTCCCGAGGACTTTTCTATCGCTTTAGAGGTGTGTGTGTGTGTGTGTGTCTAAAATGTAACCCTGACCGTTTTACTTGCCTTTTGTTAAATAATCACTCGTTATTAAAATTTAGATATTTCGATAATACCTCAATTGTATGGAACGTATGCTTAATTTGTGCAAATTTCTATGTCACTGTCCATCTTTATTATGTGGGTTTAGGGGGCGCGTAGATCTAGGCTATGTACGGAACGTTTTTTTTTTTTTTAAGCGGAATTTTTTTTCTTCAAATATATGCATTTATAGTGTGTATATAAACAAATATATATTTTATAATGACATAATTATACATATGCATGTACATATGTTTTAAATACAACTATGATTACTGTAGTATGCTAATATATGTAGTAGGGCATTCAGTTACTTTTGAAAGGACAAAAATAAGGTGTCAGTGTATTTCATTAGACTTTAACTTTGTCAGCTATAAAAAAAATCTAGCATTTCCTCACGTTTTACCACTGATTTTTAGTGACAGTCAATATGCATGGGCCACTAGCGATGACAGTTCCCCCCCCTCCCCTCCCCTCCCCTCCCCTCTCCCCTGCCGTGCCACACCACACCCACTCCCCTCCCCTCCCTTCTTCTCACAGCCACCACGCCCATTTAAGTTGCATTTTTCAAAAAGATTGTGAGCTAGACTTGAGCTGAAAGAGGGGGGTTTCATGACCCTTTAAATGTTTAACAAAAATGACATATTTTGAGCCCTATAAAATGCGTTTATTTTTTTCCTCAAATTCCATTTTATTTTTTACCAAATTCTGTGTTTTCGGTTTTAAGTTTTCTAGATTTCTATTTTAATGGTTTAATAAAATTGTATTAATCAAATCATGTCTAATTAATTGTCTTTATAAAAATTCTGTGTTGTGTATTTTAAAGGGGTCATGAACTGCATTATTTTATTATTTTATAATGTTTCCTGGGATGCACTTGTGATGTTAGGATGATTTTACATAAAAAATTGTCATAATTTTAAAATAAAGGCATTTTTCCTACCCTGATTTTAGCTTTGCATATGAAATAGCTAGTATTAAATGTGGAATTCTCTCGAAAACTTTTAGCATGTTTTTACTATTACAGCTCTCGAGGTTAACTAATCGTGAAAAGTGTTGATTATAGCATTATATTTATATCGTGGCATGAAAGGTTGCAGTGATGAGCATTGTAGCCGATTACAGACATGTTGAGCTCATGAATGCAGTGATCTCATCATTTCTGCACACTACCGAATGCTTTCATCATAACCAACAGTGCAAACACAAAGTAAATAAGAGATTTGTTGATTATAACGGGAGTTTTGGCGCGAGTCCAGAACACTCGCGCTGTTTGATCGACAGCTCCAGCGATTGTAAAGGGAGCGTTCTTTGATCGCTTTCTATATATAATTTAATCACAGTTTAAATAACAGATTATTTTTCATCATATTAATTATTATTAATCACAAAGGCTGCGATTCAATAGGCTACGTGCACAAGCGCCGTGACGAACTTCCGCTATTGTCAGAAGTCGGCATATCAGTTTCCGGTGTTCGACTGTCTTCATCGCATCCAATATAAACAAACAAGATGAGTGCTGCTGTTGTACGAAAAAAAGAAATATAATGTGCGTGACACATCTAAGTTTTTAAGAACTGTAGGTGGATCTAACGCCCGTTTCACACATACTCCGTTTGCTGTGCGTATGCGGTGCTATAGTGCTTTCACATATGCTGCGTTTGCAGTGAATAACTGATCCGCGGCTGTAGCCTACCACAAACACATACTTAATATTTTTATTTAAAATCCAGAAGTTATGCTGCAACTTTTATTTAAAAAAAAGTTTTGTCAGCATTGCGATTCTCTTTGTACACATATACACTCTTTAATGGACGTGTGCACGTTTAAACACAATTTAAACAACGTATGGCTATTATTCCATGCATTACTTATATTAAGTTGCTCACGCAAGTGGTCAAATATTTAACTTAGAATTGACAGAATAGGTGTGAAAGAAATTAAATATTCATGATGTCCGCATAAAGCTTTCTCACACAAAATACGTCGTACACATTTTAAATCAATATATTGTCTTACCTGAATGAGCAGTCAGGGTGATTTTCACATAGTTTTGGAGCAAATATTCTAGGCTACGTGATACAATTTTCAAAAGTCTTGTGAAGAGATAATCAGTATGGGTTTCATGGCCTTATTTCAGTGACAATTTTTTTTTGTATTTTCACAAACCACGCATAAATGTCATTATCTCAAAACTACAAACTTTTACATACATGCTGCTGATATATTATTGTAGCAGAGTTTGTGCTGAATACAGTGTAATAAGACTTTAGCCATGACAATGCCACAAGTAACAGAAATAAGCACAAATGTCAGAGCATGTCAGAACACCTCCAGGGCCAGAAAACACCTCAGACCCCAGAGGGTTAAAGGGCTCCTATTATGCTATTTTAAAGTTTCCTAATGTTGTTTTGGAGTCTCCTACAACAGGTTCACATGCATCAAAGGTCAAAAAACTGTTTCATTTTCTCATAATATACATTTGCACATCACCAGATTTTCAATGATTCTCAAACGACTCGCCAGATGAATCAATCTCTCTAAATCCCTCCTTTCCGCAAGCTACTCTGCTCTGATTGGCCAGATAGCTCAGTCTGTTGTGATTGGTTTACCGTGTACAGCGCGTCGAAAACAAAAACTCCCATTGCCATAACAATGTCAGCTATCCTGAGGCTTCCTACACTGTAAACTAAACACAGTAACAAACAATGACGTCGATTTTACCATATCAATGCTAGCGCGAGTCCGATGATGAAACAAGAACTAGTTATTCAACCCGAACCTCCATTGCAAGGACGACTCGAGCAGGACGTTTCTCAGTGATACACTACTCAGTTTGAGGTACATGAGATGTTGCAGCTGTAATTCCTCAGCATCAGCATTAACAAGTGCATGTCCATCAACCGATTATTTTACTTGTACTCATTTATTTACAGAGTATTTTTCTAATATATTGTGGTGAACACGTGGAAACTGTATCAATAACAGTGCATGTAAGTTATGCAATACATTAGCCGAGCTCTATCGTGAATGTAACATAAACATTGGTAAAACAAATCTTGCTCCATGCTTAATCTTTACTCAAACTAGTGAGAACGACAATCTGCATTAATAGACACAGTTTTAGGTAATAGTGGCCCACAGCTGATTAGCAGAAGTATTGCAGTAAGACAGTAATAACGTGAGTTAGCCAGAAGCAGGAGACCTACACAATATAAAACTCAAATCTAAGTTTTTTGAACACCATCTTTCAAGAGCAAGTGGTTTGCGAATCCTGCATTGAACTCAGAGATTTGAGAATTAGTTGTCAGTAAAATAAAGGTAACACAGCAAAAGTTTAGGATTATACTGCTGTGATATTGTGGTAAAGATGAACTTTAACCACTGATTTTTCACATGCTCGTCCTTGGGCAGTGAAAAAAAAACTGGCTTTACCTTCATATTGTAGAGCACAGCGTCTTCTCGACATGATGCTATCCAGTATCCACAGGAATCAGCTGCAGTGTTTGGGGTTTCTTGTGATGTCTTGACATCACGACGAAACAGCTTATGACTCGTTTGAAAAACAATTAATTTCATTGACTCAGAGCAGGGTTATTATAGTTTTGCATTTTTCATTAGTTTTTATTTTTATTTCGTTTTGACTTTTTGTTTTCAAATTTAGTTTAGTTTTAATTAGTTTTTAAAGTGGGTTTGCTAGTTTAGTTTAGTTTTTATTTTTTGAAAATGCTTAGTTTTAGTTTAGTTTTTATTAGTTTTAGTGTTAGTTTTAGTCTTTTTTTGTAATTTGGGTTATTTGTCAGGGGCAAGATTCAAAAAGGTCAGAAAAAGTATTGTGTAATAATAACTCAACAAAAATGTCATACAATTTTAGGAAAAAATTCACACCCCATTGAAATTCCTTCACCTCTTACAAAATCAACACGCCATACCAGAAATCTACACATCATCTATACAGAAATCACACCCTATACAAATACCACAGCTGTACAATTTTCACACCCTATACTTAATTTATCCTATATAGTCAATAGCCTACTCATCTGGATTGAAGCAGCAAACATTCAGTGTAAAAGTAAAAAAATGACATAACATTATTTAATATTTGAATCACAGCTTATAGCCTATAGTGTTTTGACATCGACAACCACAACCAAAAAGTGCATTTTACCTCAAACTTGCGACTAGTTAACTTTCTTAAGAAGGCGCAATCGCTTCTCGGGTCAACATTAACACACTGACAAAATTATATTCAGAATTTAAAATATTTTTAAACCACTTTTTAATATGTGATTGTGTAAAGGTGTTCACGAGATGGAGATACCATTCGGGTCAACATTAACACACTGACAAAATTATATTCAGAATTTAAAATATTTTTATACCACTTTTTAATATGTGATTGTGTAAAGGTGTTCACGAGATGGAGATACCAACCTTTCGCGTACTTGCAACGTCGAACGAACACTCGTTCTCATGGAGACGGTGTGCACGGAGGGGAGGGGCTGTGTGTGTGTGTGTGTGTGTGCGCGCGCGCGCGCGCATGTGAGAGACGCATGAGTGACAGAGAGACGGAGGGTGAGCAGGGAATACGCTGCGTGTTTTAAATAGCATTAAAAAATGAAAGACCTTGACAAAGACGAAAACTAAGGACATTTACTCTATAATCTTATTTTATTTTAGTTAGTTTTGCCAAACACACATGCAGTTTTAGTTAGTTATCGTTTTTTTGTAATGCCTCGTTTTTATTTTTATTTCAGTTAACGACAATGTTTTTTCGCACCTAGTTTTCGTTTTTTCGTTCGTTTTCGTTAACGATTATAACCTTGACTCAGAGTCGACTCTTACATTTGAAAGACAATAACTTTATATACGGTGCACTTTCAGATTTAAAACTTTGAAGGATGTTTTCATTCACTTATGATGAACAGCTGGCATCTCACTTTGTTGCTTGTCCAATGAAGTTGATTCTTCTGAGACCTGGAACTTCGACTCTCAGAGATTCCTTTGAGACCCGAACCAAAGACTTTGAATTTGCCACGACAACGTCTCCGTTCCTTGGTCAGGGAGTAAAACAACTGGCAATGCGACAAGTTCGGAGAGGCAAACAGATCTATCTGTGCGGCCCCGAAGTGGGCCCAAATCAGCCAGAACGCCTGGGGATGGAGTCTCCACTGTCCCTGGGTAACAGGCTGTCGTGATAATAAGAATAATAAAAACTTTATTTTATTAAGCGCCTATAAAAGCAACTTCTCAAAGCGCTGTACACAAAATAAGCAATAGAGTGAGAGCTCGTCAGTGGCACGATTGAGCAGGCCGGGGATATAAGTGGCACGAAGCGACCTCAGATGCTTCTGACTCCATAGGAGGAGATGGTGGACGAGTTGCATGTAAGGGGAGTGTAGACCACCTTGATGGTTGATGTACGCAATGGTCGCAGTGTTGCATGCCTGTTGTACGTGGCCCCCCAGCCGGTGTTGGAGGCATCTGTGGAGAGCACAGCATACCTGGACACTTGTTCTTGGGGCACTCCAGCCCGGAGAAACGAAAGGTCTGACCTTGAGTGGAGGATGCAAACACCACGCTCTCTCATGGGAGAAATGGCCGCCTCCCCGACCTTGGTAAAGATGTACGGGCACCACAAGTGCACCACAGACGTACCCCGGGTGGGGCAGCGAGGTGGAGGACAGGGACCCGGCCCAAAGTAGGGTCTGAGTGTGCGGTGTAACACTTGTCTCCTGTCTCCACAGGTCGGCTGGGGGTGCGTGAGAAGGCGTAACAAGGTCCTCGAACCGAACCTGGCTGACGGCTGGCGATACAAGAGGGGGCTGAGGGTGGCAAGGCTTTACAGCGTCACACACCGCCAGTCTGGCCCTCTTGGGACCCAGGAAGAGAGGAATTTGCTCTTTTTTTTTTAAATGTGGGACCCGGGGAGCCAGCGACGGAACACAAACAGAAACAAAACAAAGGTTCTCCACCCGGCCCTCCTCTGGGGGAGGGAGTGGTGCGGTCACCGTCTCCCGAAGAGCTTGTTCTTCCATCCCTGGGTGGCCCGTCTCAGGGCCGCTTGTGCTTGCGCTTGCCACCTGGCCTGGCAGCGGCTGAGACGGATTGGCCGGCCTGCCTATGGCCGGCTCCACACAGAGGCCTGGATAAAGGCTGCTGCTGTGGCCTAGTGGGAGCGGAGGCAGCGGCAGGGGGACGCCCTCGACGAAGAGCAGGCAGAGGATCTGCAACCGGCAGACGGGTGGAGGCAGCAGCGGGCCGCCGGGGCAGGATATGCCGGATCGCCTCTGTTTGCTTCTGGGCGGTGGAGAACTGTTGGGCGAAGTTCTCCACCGTGTTGCCAGAGATGGCGCTCCTGGTCCACTAATGTGGAATTCGCCAGACCGACTCCACAAGCCACAACCTTCATGCCCCGGAGGGTGAGGTCGGTTGTGTTGCAAAGCTCACCCATGAGCTCTTGGTCTGGACTACCCTCATGCATGTCCATGTGTGCTTTGGCCTGATGGACCTGCAGCAACGCTATGACATGCAGGGAGGAAGCGGCTTGCCCACAGGCTCTGTAAGCCTTGCCCGTGAGAACGGATGAGAACTTACAGGCCTTTGAGGGGAGACACAAATCAAGAGGTAGAGGTAGCCGGCCAACTGCATCGTGACAGACCGCTCCACTGGAGGGATAACCCTGTACCCCTTAGCCAATCCTCCATCAAGGGTAGTGAGGGGGGAGGAGGTACTCAGCTGGTTTCAGGCAGAAAAAGGTGCCGCCCACAACCTCGTAACCTCCACATGCACTTCAGGAAAGAATGGCACTGAGGACCAGCACAGCCCGCACCGAGAAACCAGTCATCCAATCGAGATGTTCGGGATATGGTGGAGGGTTCCACGCGAACCTGACCATCTCGTGGCCCGTTTCAGCATAGTTGACATTTCTGGATCTGGCTCGGGCAACGCTACTCTCCCAGGAGGCAGCGCAGCCGAGTCATCATGTCCAGAGTCCAGCTCCCCATCCGATGCAGCGATCGACATCCTGTCCTCAGGAGGAGCCCTGAACCAAACAACTGTTTGGTCTACTACAGAGGGACCAGCACATTCAATTGGAAGCTCCACTGGCTGAGACGTGACAGAGGAGTGAGCGGCCCACTCCTGGTTACCGGGTGGGGAAGATCCTCAGATCATCCATCCCATACGGCGCAGTAGCTCTCTTCTGGGTTTGGCCAAAAGGGACGCTAGAGTGGGGCATGGGAATGGGGACTCCACCTTCACAGATGAAGACAAGTCTTGATCTCAACATCGAGATAGTCATGTTCCCACAATGAGAACATGAACCATCCACAAAAGCTGCTTCAGCATGCTGAATGCCCAAACACGTGATGCAGCTAATGTGACCCGTCAGCTGGGGACAGGGAACGACCACATCCAGAAACGCACAGGTGGAATGGCATCTTGAAAAAGACACAGACACACCCATGTTGCTTTTTCAGGAAATTGTACTCTCACTAGTGCCGGAGCACACAGGGGAATGACTGCGGCGACACTGACAGGGGATGGTGCAACCTGTACCAGTGAAGCACTCACCTTCTTCGCCCGCTAACCAACCGTCAGAACAAACACACACAAAGAATGCTGTTAAAACAGCAGTTGAGAGATCAGAAGCTCGCGATCACCACTGTATTCGCGCTGTAGAAACCAACAGCACCAGGAGAGACTTCCAGAAGAGGCACTGACACACTTGCTCGTTGAGAAATCAACACTCTTCAGAGACACCGACATGAAGACCGATCGGCTCCGAAGCTAAAGACAAATAGTGGGCACATCTGCTTCCATATTTATACCCGTGCTGCGGGTCGGAGCACGAGATGCAAATCTCACACGCTCGTTTTATCAATACTCGAAGATGACAGGCTCCCTAAGCGTAATGAAGTTCCCTAAGCATTATGCAGTAAGGGAGCAATAAGCGTTACGGTACGAGCGTTCAGTACGATGACCGAACTGAAAGGAAACACCAGTTCCTCACCAAATGAATGAGAGGGGTTTTAATCTAAATAAAGGGCTAGTAGGATTGTAAAATGCAGTGTTTCCCCTACCATTGTTTTGAGGGGGCGGCCCGCCCCCGGCCCGCAATAACAAAAATATATTCCAAAAAAATTAAAACAGACGTGTTTGACCTTTGTTTTGTTTCTGTTTGTGTTCCGTCGCTGGCTCCCCGGGGTCCCACATTTAAAAAAAAAAAAAGAGCAAATTCCTCTCTTCCTGGGTCCCAAGAGGGCCAGACTGGCGGTGTGTGACGCTGTAAAGCCTTGCCACCCTCAGCCCCCTCTTGTATCGCCAGCCGGCAGCCAGGTTCGGTTCGAGGACCTTGTTACGCCTTCTCACGCACCCCCAGCCGACCTGTGGAGACAGGAGACAAGTGTTACACCGCACACTCAGACCCTACTTTGGGCCGGGTCCCTGTCATCCACCTCGCTGCCCCACCCGGGGTACGTCTGTGGTGCACTTGTGGTGCCCGTACATCTTTACCAAGGTCGGGGAGGCGGCCATTTCTCCCATGAGAGAGCGTGGTGTTCGCATCCTCAACTCAAGGTCAGACCTTTCGTTTCTCTGGGCTGGAGTGCCCCAAGAACAAGTGTCCAGGTATGCTGTGCTCTCCACAGATGCCTCCAACACCGGCTGGGGGGCCACGTACAACAGGCATGCAACACTGCGACCATTGCGTACATCAACCATCAAGGTGGTCTACACTCCCCTTACATGTCGCAACTCGCCCACCATCTCCTCCTATGGAGTCAGAAGCATCTGAGGTCGCTTCGTGCCACTTATATCCCCGGCCTGCTCAATCGTGCCACTGACGAGCTCTCACTCTATTGCTTATTTTGTGTACAGCGCTTTGAGAAGTTGCTTTTAAAGGCGCTTAATAAAATAAAGTTTATTATTATTCTTATTATCACGACAGCCTGTTACCCAGGGACAGTGGAGACTCCATCCCCAGGCGTTCTGGCTGATTTGGGCCCACTTCGGGGCCGCACAGATAGATCTGTTTGCCTCTCCGAACTTGTCGCATTGCCAGTTGTTTTACTCCCTGACCAAGGAACGGAGACGTTGTCGTGGCAAATTCAAAGTCTTTGGTTCGGGTCTCAAAGGAATCTCTGAGAGTCGAAGTTCCAGGTCTCAGAAGAATCAACTTCATTGGACAAGCAACAAAGTGAGATGCCAGCTGTTCATCATAAGTGAATGAAAACATCCTTCAAAGTTTTAAATCTGAAAGTGCACCGTATATAAAGTTATTGTCTTTCAAATGTACAGTGAGGAAAATAAGTATTTGAACACCCTGCTATTTTGCAAGTTCTCCCACTTAGAAATCATGGAGGGGTCTGAAATTGTCATAGTAGGTGCATGTCCACTGTGAGAGACATAATCAAAAAAAAAAAAAATCCAGAAATCACAATGTATGATTTTTTAACTATTTATTTGTATGATACAGCTGAAAATAAGCATTTGAACACCTGAGAAAATCAATGTTAATATTTGGTACAGTAGCCTTTGTTTGCAATTACAGAGGTCAAACGTTTCCTGTAGTTTTTCACCAGGTTTGCACACACTGCAGGAGGGATTTTGGCCCACTCCTCCACACAGATCTTCTCTAGATCAGTCAGGTTTCTGGGCTGTCGCTGAGAAACACGGAGTTTGAGCTCCCTCCAAAGATTCTCTATTGGGTTTAGGTCTGGAGACTGGC
The DNA here is from genome assembly GCF_963993115.1 of Abramis brama. Lineage (NCBI taxonomy): Eukaryota > Metazoa > Chordata > Actinopteri > Cypriniformes > Leuciscidae > Abramis > Abramis brama. Next base: position 1,276,892 of record NC_139977.1, read on the forward strand.
TAGGCCACGCCAGAACCTTGATATGCTTCTTACAGAGCCACTCCTTGGTTATCCTGGCTGTGTGCTTCGGGTCATTGTCATGTTGGAAGACCCAGCCTCGACCCATCTTCAATGCTCTAACTGAGGGAAGGAGGTTGTTCCCAAAAAAAATCTCGCAATACATGGCCCCGGTCATCCTCTCCTTAATACAGTGCAGTCACCCTGTCCCATGTGCAGAAAAACACCCCCAAAGCATGATGCTACCCACCCCCATGCTTCACAGTAGGGATGGTGTTCTTGGGATGGTACTCATCATTCTTCTTCCTCCAAACACGTTTAGTGGATTTATGACCAAAAAGTTCTATTTTGGTCTCATCTGACCACATGACTTTCTCCCATGACTCCTCTGGATCATCCAAATGGTCATTGGCAAACTTAAGACGGGCCTTGACATGTGCTGGTTTAAGCAGGGGAACCTTCCGTGCCATGCATGATTTCAAACCATGACGTCTTAGTGTATTACCAACAGTAACCTTGGAAACGGTGGTCCCAGCTCTTTTCAGGTCATTGACCAGCTCCTCCCGTGTAGTTCTGGGCTGATTTCTCACCTTTCTTAGGATCATTGAGACCCCACGAGGTGAGATCTTGCATGGAGCCCCAGTCCGAGGGAGACTGACAGTCATGTTTAGCTTCTTCCATTTTCTAATGATTGCTCCAACAGTGGACCTTTTTTCACCAAGCTGCTTGGCAATTTCCCCGTAGCCCTTTCCAGCCTTGTGGAGGTGTACAATTTTGTCACTAGTGTCTTTGGACAGCTCTTTGGTCTTGGCCATGTTAGTAGTTGGATTCTTACTGATTGTATGGGGTGGACAGGTGTCTTTATGCAGCTAACGACCTCAAACAGGTGCATCTAATTTAGGATAATAAATGGAGTGGAGGTGGACATTTTAAAGGCAGACTAACAGGTCTTTGAGGGTCAGAATTCTAGCTGATAGACAGGTGTTCAAATACTTATTTGCAGCTGTATCATACAAATAAATAGTTAAAAAATCATATATTGTGATTTCTGGATTTTTTTTTTTTTAGATTATGTCTCTCACAGTGGACATGCACCTACGATGACAATTTCAGACCCCTCCATGATTTCCAAGTGGGAGAACTTGCAAAATAGCAGGGTGTTCAAATACTTATTTTCCTCACTGTACCTTTCATTTCCAAGGTGTTTGATTTTCACTTTACCATGTTCATATACAGAGACTCATGTGAATGTTGAAGTCAACAGGACTCAGTGGCATCTGGGCCCTGAAAAAAAAAAAAAAGTGAACATACTGGTATCAAGAGAAACTATAGGCAACGATTTTGGGAATACATTTTAGATTTTTCTGGTTAAAATTGCTTTTTAAAATTCACAGAATACACACACACACACACACACACACAAATGTTTCCAACAATATATAATGAACACCAGGTTTGTTGTGCCTTGTAGGCATAGGCTATGCGCAGTGCTGCATAAAATAATAACAATAACCTATAGCAGCCTATAAATCTTCCAACAGATTTCAGTAACAACTACGCTAGAGAAAAATATATTGATTATCATATGTTACTTCAAATGTTTCCATTCGTTGTGATGATATGAAATGAGATAATAGTAAACACATAAAGCCTACTGTTTGGTGCGTTTTGCTTTTCAAACGCGATCGCGCTCCAAAATATACATTCAAACGCACAGCATGCTCCAGAATATGAAACATTATGGTTACCATATTATACGTATCTATGTTTGAGCAGATATCCACAAACACAGTATTTAACAGTACACAGGTCTAAATTTTATAATATTCACCATATATCTAGCAACAGTTCAACTGCAATGTGAAGTTTATGCAACAATAACAAACTAATATGTAAGAATTTCTTACCTTACATCTTTCTTGTCTTTAAATCGTGTTCTTCTTCTTCTGAGGTAAATCCAATGTAAGCTCACAGCGCGTCTTTCAAACTCGACGAAAAGCAGAGACTTGTGAAGTGTTTTGGTGTTTTGTTTTTGAGGTAATGAGCGCGATCGCATTCCATGTGGAGATTTGCATGTCAATGTCTTTTGCGTGAATGGGCGTGGTCAAATTAAATATAATGAGCAAGCGTTTGAGATACTGGACATCTTGTTGGTTTTATACAAATTACTTAAACAGAGAATATTTGTTTTCAGTTTGAATCCGATCATTTAAAAGTACACACTTAAATGTTTATAAAGGTATATGGCTCATAAATGTGTGGCAAGTATTCGCTGAGTTTTGTTTCAGTTTATAGACGTGCTCAAGAAAAAAAAGTTCACCGCGACGGAGAGGCAGAAAGCACACCCTGTTTATTTTCTTTATTTTACAAAAGCACGATGTTTTGATTTGATTGTAAGTGGACACATACAAAAGTAGAAATATCACAGATTCTTTTTTTATATTTCTTTTTTCTGTATGACCATAAATGATGGAGTAATTTAAGTTTATAGTGCTACAATGTGAAGAAAATCCAGCAAAACGCGCTGGCGCGTTTGCCGACCTCAGAGGGTTAACTGGCCAATTGACACAACTATGCAAATACTGACGAGTCTTCGGGCAGTATAAAATGCAGAGGAGCAACGATGACGTCAGAATCTAAGACTGAACGCCGCCATCATTGAAGACGCACCTGAAGAAACTTTTTGACTTCTTTCCCCATCGAGATCACACTCTTCGTCGGCACCCCCTCTGCCCATAGGCTGTCTCAACAGCCCGACACGCCCTCCGTCCTGAGCCGACAGCGACAATATGTTTGAGGTTTCGTACATAAATCGCCAAGGCGACGTGCGCTCCAGAGCCCTTTTCGAGCAGGCTGCGAGCCTCCTATTGTGGGCGGATCGCCATCAGAGCGACACACATTCCGAACTGTCCAAATCATCCTTGGTTCCCGGACCTGAGAAAGATGCTGGCGGATATGCGAACGGCACGATATGGCACCCTGCATGCGTGGCTGCTTAATGAGGTGCCCTGCATTCCCGTGTGCTGGACATACTCACAAGAGTCTCGTGCACCTTCCATGAGGTGCCATTATGCACTGTAATGGGTTGTGTTGGTGAAATGGGGCCGTGATAACGATATCGACCCGGCGAGCTGTTCCATGTCGGAAGTTGTACATTTCCTGCAGCAGAAGTTGGATAATGGGAGCCTCCCGTCTACACTAAAAGTTTATGTGGTCACTATCGCCTCGTTTCGTTCCCCATTAACGGGCAATCGATTGGGCGGCATGCACTGGTGGTCAGATTTCTCGGGGGGGGGGCTACGTCCATAGGAGATCTGCAGGCGTTCTCGGTGGACGACGATTGTATTTGCTTTGGACCTGGTGACTGTAGTGTCACTCTCTGGCCAAGACCGGGTTACGTGCTTAAGTCTCTTTCTACTCCCTTTAACCCTCAGACGGTCTTCGTTTCTGAGTCACATCCTGGGCCTTCCCGGTCAGTAGTGACTGGACACCTAAAAATGAAACTTCCTCCATCCCAGTAAAACCAATGCAATTTATTTTTGTTCTATAATATTTTTTCTTTTTAATTTTGTATTTTGAGAGAATTTTATTGAATTTATTAATATTTATGCAATATTTATGGTCTATTTTTGCCATTGAAAATAATAATAAAAATTATATGTATATATGTATTTTTTTTATTTTTTAATGCAGTATTTTAGTTTAATATACACTCACCTAAAGGATTATTAGGAACACCTGTTCAATTTCTCATTAATGCAATTATCTAATCAACCAATCACATGGCAGTTGCTTCAATACATTTAGGGGTGTGGTCAAGACAATCTCCTGAACTCCAAACTGAATGTTAGAATGGGAAAGAAAGGTGATTTAAGCAATTTTGAGCGTGGCATGGTTGTTGGTGCCAGACGGGCCGGTCTGAGTATTTCACAATCTGCTCAGTTACTGGGATTTTCACGCACAACCATTTCTAGGGTTTACAAAGAATGGTGTGAAAAGGGAAAAAAAATCCAGTATGCGGCAGTCCTGTGGGCGAAAATGCCTTGTTGATGCTAGAGGTCAGAGGAGAATGGGCCGACTGATTCAAGCTGATAGAAGAGCAACTTTGACTGAAATAACCACTCGTTACAACCGAGGTATGCAGCAAAGCATTTGTGAAGCCACAACAAGCACAACCTTGAGGCGGATGGGCTACAACAGCAGAAGACCCCACCGGGTACCACTCATCTCCACTACAAAAAGGAAAAAGAGGCTACAATTTGCACAAGCTCACCAAAATTGGACAGTTGAAGACTGGAAAAATGTTGCCTGGTCTGATGAGTCTCGATTTCTGTTGAGACATTCAGATGGTAGAGTCAGAATTTGGCGTAAACAGAATGAGATCATGGATCCATCATGCCTTGTTACCACTGTGCAGGCTGGTGGTGGTGGTGTAATGGTGTGGGGGATGTTTTCTTGGCACACTTTAGGCCCCTTAGTGCCAATTGGGCATCGTTTAAATGCCACGGCCTACCTGAGCATTGTTTCTGACCATGTCCATCCCTTTATGACCACCATGTACCCATCCTCTGATGGCTACTTCCAGCAGGATAATGCACCATGTCACAAAGCTCAAATCATTTCAAATTGGTTTCTTGAACATGACAATGAGTTCACTGTACTAAAATGGCCCCCACAGTCACCAGATCTCAACCCAATAGAGCATCTTTGGGATGTGGTGGAACGGGAGCTTCGTGCCCTGGATGTGCATCCCACAAATCTCCATCAACTGCAAGATGCTATCCTATCAATATGGGCCAACATTTCTAAAGAATGCTTTCAGCACCTTGTTGAATCAATGCCACGTAGAATTAAGGCAGTTCTGAAGGCGAAAGGGGGTCAAACACAGTATTAGTATGGTGTTTCTAATAATCCTTTAGGTGAGTGTAGAGTCTAGGCCACCATAGCACCATCTGGTGAGAGTATGGAGAGAAAGCGTAGAACCATGGTGTAACCACTAGATGGCATGTACAGCTCTCTATGGAGAGGCATGTGAATTCCCCAGCTGTTTATGGACACATTTACTTTTTTTTTTTTTTTACAGATTTTGTAATAAAAAATTAAATTCATTCAATTATAACACTCTATGTAAAATAATATTTAAATTATTATTTTGATTTTTTTAGATTTTTTGTCAATTTCCCATTAATTTCCTATGGGGGTCATTTTTGACCGAAGACCACAAGTGTGACTATTTTTTTACGACGACTTAGCATGCTCGGATCATGACCTTATTTGTTTTTGTGTGTTCACATACCTAATGCCATAAAAGTCACCAAGTTTTGTAACATTCCGATGAAGCTGTGATTTTTAAAAATTCAAAACAGAAAATGGTTCGGTCAGAAATGACCGAGGACCGTCTGAGGGTTAAAGCGCAGGTCATTCCTTAACCCGTTTTGTCTTCTGAGTCGTCAACCTCGCATGATGCTGATGCTCAGAGCGCTGTTTGCCCTGTCAGGGCTTTACGGGGTTATATAGACCGATCAAGCCACCTTTCGACAGTCGGGCCAGCTCTTTGTGTGCTTCAGTGGCTGTGCTAAGGGACGGGCAGTCTCTAAGCAGAGGCTTTCTCAATGTATAGTGGACGCCATCGCTTTGGCTTATGAGAACCAGGGACAGGAATGCCCCCTCAACATCAGGGCTGACTCGACGAGGGCTATCGCCTCTTCATGGGCCTGGTCTAGTGGTATGTCTATTCGGGACTTATGTTTCGCTGCAAAGTGGTCTTCATAGAACACTTTCACCAGGTTTTACAAGTTGGACATCCTGTCTTTGGCATCTCGAGTGCTTTTGGTCAGTGAATAACTCACTTATTTCTGGGTTATTGCTGAAATAACTGTTTTGGGCACAGTCTGTTACCGCTTTAGCTGTTGACGCTGTGCATGTTTATACCAAAATTAGCCTATCAGGTAATTAGTGAATGGGCTGCACTGAATACAGGGACAGCAGTGATCACACCTAATTTTGGTAGCCCTTGAGCTGGCATTTCATTGGCTTAGCTCAACCTACCAGCTGTGAGCACTCCTAGCGGCGTCACCATTGGTTGAGCAATATGCTGTTCTACTCTGTGATTGGTGTAAACTTGACCCTGTTTCTTCAGGCTGTTCTTCGCCCCTCTCACGACTGGATTGAACACGGTTCCCACAGTGTAGCTGTCGAAGTCCACTTACATTATTCTGCGTGATTAAGAGGTGTGTTTAGAGCATGTGTGTTTAGAGCATGTTGCGCTGTGAGAGGCGAATCATGATTACTTCAGAGAACCCAGCACAATGGGAACTACCAGTGACGTAAGTGTACGATTAAATAAAGTCTCTCTCCTGTCAGCCGTTACACTGTGCTTATAGCATGCTCACTTTAATTGCATTCGCTATGGCGGCGCGCGCTGTATAAAGCGCAAAAGAAACTACGAGCATGCTACGTTGTAAATTAGTAAGTCACGAAATAAAAGTAAAATACCAATAAATCTCGTTACTGGTACGTCGTGTGTTATCTGAGAAGGATTAGCATGCAGGTCTGATGTTCATTCTGTTCATCAGGAGCAGTTTCCATGTTTCATTAACAGTTCTTGTTAGTATTGTGTATCACCATGGTAACTGTTGTTTCCATAACCTCAAAATGCTACTTTATTTTTTACTTTGTGTTATCTTGTATATTTTTTAAATGACTTACCAAAATTGTATTAACAAAACTAGTTTGGGACCACTTTTTAACAGCTTAACCTTATAGGCCTACTGTTTATTTATTAGTATTAGTTAGGGGTGTAAATCGGACAGTTCATCATGATTCGATATGATATCGATTCTCTTAGCCAGCGATACGATATTTGCCGATACCTAAAAAGAATTCTGCGATACGATTACGATTCAATTCGATTCAGGGCTATATCGATAGATTAATCGATATTTAGAAATTATGTGCCAAGTTTACACAACCAGTTAAGTTTTTATTAACTCACAAATGCAACCAAAATATATAACATGATGTTTAATTAAACTCTTTGAAAATTGCACACCCTCTCCCAATTGGGACATTTACAACAGAAGAGTTAATTTGCAAAAACAGATAACTCCGTTCTTGTTCATTTTCATAAATCGTGTTTTTTTTGTGCATTCCAAGTAAAATCAATCAAACTAGCTGGGTTGTTTTAAGTAATAATAACTAAACAATTACAGTGAACTTAAAAACTTTAAGTTAATTGAAAGTATGTTTTTTATATATTAAAAATTTGTTTTTTAGCAGAGCAGATACATTCACATTTCATGTTTCAGAGTTAAACAGAACCAAGTAATTGCCATGATACATAATAAAACATTCGGTTAATTCTTGTAACGTTAATCTCCTCAGCTGACATAGACACCTGACAAACTTTGTCGTTGTGATTACACGCAGTACAGGGAGCTTTTCCCTCGCCACTGTAACGTGCTGCTTTAGTAAGGTTCTGTGAAAAAGTTTCAGCTTTTATTTTCCTTTTACGCCCCGAAGAAGAGATCACAGGTTCATTAAGTTCATCAAGTTCATTGAAATTATCCATCCTCGATCACTTTTAGTCAGCTTTGATGAAACTCCTCTTAGCTAGCGCGTCTTTTCGAAGTGACACCTGACATGAATACAGCGCGCTGACATGAGTCAGTAAAATTGACTTATCGGGTTGTGTTCACCAACAAGGGTGCTGCTTGTCGGTTTCTGCTGTAAAACATGAACTCGCGATGCCTTGACAGTGGACAATACTGGCTATTGTGACAACACGTTTAGGGTTAAGTCAATCTTGTCAGGCGTCTATTTCAGCTGAGGAGATTATAAAGACACACCGGCAGACAGTTTGGCGAGTAAAAGAAAATGCGCGCTTTGGCGGAAGGATGTTACGTGAGGATGTGGAAAGTGTCAAAATAAAGGTACCTTATATCGATATTTTACGTGGCATTGATGCATTGTATCGTTATGCCAAGTTCACACGGCACGATTTTCAAAGTAGTTGGGTCACTGTTCTTTTCACACTGCATGACTATCTGGGGTAACATTCAGTTGCTGGTGTGATCACACTGCACGATGGATCAGCAGCAGGGGGTTTCACACTGCATGACTTTACAAAAGAAAGAATCGCCGACAACTTCTGTCTGGTCTGCAAACTACGTTTCACAACCAAACACACGCGAGAAGTGATAAGGAAATAACGCAAGATCACGCGTGCGTGAGACCGGAGCTCTCGCAAGACTGAAATTGTTATTAAAAATGATAGCCTGCAAGAAGATTGCCATCCAAATTGTCTGTGCGCTGATTTGCAGCAAAAAGGAGAAAAATAAACAGTTTATGCAGGAGGAAATGGTTAGGAAGATGAGGGGAGCAAGGACTGTGTGTTCTGCAAAGAGAGTTGTGGGTAAATAAATAATTTAGCAATTTGCTGCTGTTGCTGCTGGTCAAGCAAATGTTTGTGCTTTGTTTCTGTTTGATATAATTGTAAATATATCTATTAAAATACTGATATTCTGGTCTATAACTCCTCCCCGAACTCTCCGCTGCTCTGTATCTTGCTCTCTCATTGGCTGTCGGTCATCGCCGATGTAGTTTTCAGTCAGAACACTTTTCACACAGCAGGATTTTAAATCGCCGACAGGTCCAGATATTTAGCATGCCAAATATCTTACGGGCGTCGGCGACTCATCGGCGATTCTCTCTGAACTCGGCTTTAGTTGTTATATCGATGCATCAATCCATATCGATGTATTGTTACACCCCTAGTATTAGTTATATTCTTACAATATGTTAAATAAAGGGGGACAGTTCTTGTGTGTCAATTTTTTTGCACAAAAATTGTTGACACAAGAACTGTCCCCCTTTATTTAATATATATATATACTGTATCTCAGAAAAATTAGTATACCCCTCACATTTTTGTCAATATTTTATTATATCTTTTCACGGGACAACACTGAAGAAATGACACTTTGATACTAATAGTGGGAAGTTCGGATCATTTTACTGTAGGGCTGGGCGATAAAACAATAACGATAATTATCGCGATATAATTTTTTTTCGATAAAACGATATCAAGAGTTCGATAAATGTTCGATAATGTTTATGCGCTATAAGCGGAACAAAACTAATTTTAAGTGTTTGCCGCTAGACCAGCTGTGCAAGCGTTCAGTCTTAGATTCTGACTTCATTGTTGCTCCTCTGCATTTTATACTGCCCGAAGGATCATCAGTTTTTACATAATCGCGTCAAAAATGCATTTACCCACCTATCTAAATGTATGAAAGAATGTGAATAAGCCCTATTTTAAAAAACGGTGGAGTGTTCCTTTAAGGTCATGGTGCAAAGGACCCTAGGTTGATTTTATTCCTAACCATTCCTTTAAAACCAGTACTTTTTGGGTTAACTCAATGTTTTCATTTTTAAAGAACATGATTCAATAAAAATACATTTACAACTTCCTCTATATATTTTTTTCACATTTGTCCTCTTTTATTTGAATTTTGAGAATTTAATGATTTTTGTTAATATTTTAGACTCAATGGAAGTGAATGAAGACAAACACCATCAGTTTCAAAAACCTGAAGATGGAAACACTGTCGTTTCACAGACTGAAAGGAGTTTAACACCGAAACAAACTGGAAAAAATGGAGTCAAAGGATCTTTCACCTGCTCTCAGTGTGGAAAGATTTTCATTCGGAAAGATGGCCTAAAAAAACACATGATTATTCACACTGGAGAAAAACCGTTCACCTGCTATCAGTGTGGAAAGAGTTTCATCTGGAAAGATGGCCTAAAAAAACACATGATTATTCACACTGGAGAAAAATCGTTCACCTGCTCTCAGTGTGGAAAGAGTTTTGCTCGGAAAGAAGAACTTAAAAGACACATAAGAATTCACACTGGAGAAAAACCGTTCTCATGCACTCAGTGTGGAAAGAGTTTTGCTTGGAAAGAAAAACTTAAGAGACACGTAAGAATTCACACTGGAGAAAAACCATTCTCGTGCACTCAGTGTGGAAAGAGTTTTGCTCGGAAAGAAGAACTTAAGAGACACGTAAGAATTCACACTGGAGAAAAAACATTCTCATGCACTCAGTGTGGAAAGAGTTTTGCTCGTAAAGAAGAACTTAAGAGACACATGAGAATTCACACTGGAGAAAAACCGTTCTCATGCACTCAGTGTGGAAAGAGTTTTGCTTGGAAAGAAAAACTTAAGAGACATGAGAATTCACACTGGAGAAAAACCGTTCTCATGCACTCAGTGTGGAAAGAGTTTTGCTCGGAAAGAAGAACTTAAGAGACACATGAGAATTCACACTGGAGAAAAACCGTTCACATGCACTCAGTGTGGGAAGAGTTTCACAACCAAAAGGTTTCTCGAAGATCATCTGCACTCTCACTCTGGAGTGAGATCGTTCAGCTGTGATCAGTGTGATAAAACATTCGTTGTGGCATCAAACTTAAGAAAACACCTTAAAGTTCATGCTGGTGTGAAGCCTTACTTTTGTTTTTTGTGTGGAAAGAGTTTTAGAGATCTGCAGATGTTAGAACGGCATGAGCGTACCCATACTGGAGTTAAACCATATATGTGCTTTGACTGTGGGAAGACCTTCACTACATACGATAGCTTAAAAACACACCAGAGAGTTCATACCGGAGAGAAACCGTACAAGTGCTCACTCTGTGGGAAGACCTTCACTGCATCAGGAAACCTGAAGAAGCATGAGAGAGTTCATACCAGAGAGAAGCCGCACCAATGCTCTTCATGTGGAAAGACCTTCACTACATCCGGTGGCTTAAAAACACACCAGAGGGTTCATACTGGAGAGAAACCGTACAATTGCTCACTCTGTGGGAAGACCTTCACTACATCAGGAAACCTGAAGAAGCATGAGAGGGTTCATACTGGAGAGAAACCGTACAAGTGCTCACTCTGTGGGAAGACCTTCACTACATCAGGAAACCTGAAAACGCATGAGAGAGTTCATACCGGAGAGAAGCCGCACCAATGCTCTTCATGTGGGAAGGGTTTCACTGGATTATCTAGTCTACAGGAGCATAAGAAAAAGCATTGCCTGAATGTGTCTAAATGAGCAGATGTTCATGTTCAGATGACCAATGTATTGTAAATAATTTGATATTCAGACTAAGCAAAATATGGAATTTCCTTTAATAAAGTAAATTTAATCTAAAGTTAGTAGTGAAGTTTGATCGTTTTTGACTAGGGGAACCTTTGGAGAAGGTCAAAGTTGTTGTGTTTTGCATTTGTGATTATAAACAAAAATTAGGCTGAGAAAGCTAGTGAGTTTACATGTTGGGAGCAACGTTTAATATCCACTGACAACCTGTTTTGTTAAGTGCTTTGGACTGACAACTTAACGACCAAGTTTTTCTAGACAAAAAATATGTCCTACCTGCAAAGCTGTTTTTTAATTATTTTTCAAAAGTGATTAAATCTACAGAAGCACAAAGTGAAGATGGACTTAAACCATTTGATGTAATGCACCTCAGAGGTATTTTATGAATACTATATACAGTACAAGTTATATACAATTACAAATATAGCTGTGAGCCTTTAAGCATACGTGTAAAAAGGTATTATGTTTTATTTAGCAAGTTTGTAATCACTTAGATCAGTGGTTCCCAATTCCAGTCCTCATGACCCACTGCTCTGCACATTTTGTATGTCTCCCTTATTTAACACACCTGAACCAGATCATCAGCTCATTAGGAGAGACTCCATGAACTGAACTGAGTGTGTCAGATAAGAGAGACATACAAAATGTGCAGAGCAGTGGGTCACGAGGACTGGAATTGGGAACCACTGACTTAGATTATAGATGGAAAAGACAATTTACAGCCAGTTGTCACGGAGAGTGATGAAGCAGACAGGTGAGTATAAAGTAACTGAAGTTTATTATGAACAGAAGCACGGAAACCAGCAGATGTAAATGGTGAGTTGGACACAATGAAGATAGTTGAATGGAACTTAGCTGATGAATAACAGTATTGTCCTTCACAGGTAGAGAATGGAACAAGGCTGATGGCAGACGTGGATGAGAGTCACTGACGATGACAGCAGGTTCGTGGCAGGTAAGTATCGAGGTAGAGTGTGTCTGTGTGTCCATGGAAAGACGAGATCAGACAATGAAGAGTGGTGCAAGTGAAGGTATATAGTGAACAGGTGACGAGGTACAGGTGTGGTGATTAGTAATCAGGGGAGAGTGAACGAGTGGGTGGAGTCTGTAGATCTGGTGGAGCCATGACAGTACCCCCTCCATGGGCAGCTCCTGACGACTGGGTGGAAAGATGATGACGATGGCGACGAGGTCTACCACGACCCCTGGGAGCTGGACGATTTGGGTGCTCGGTGTGGAATTGGGTAAGGATTGCTGGATCGAGGATATCGTCACGAGCAGCCCAGGATTGTTCTTCTGGTCCGAAGTCCTCCCAGTCAACTAGGTACTCTAATCTGGCACCTCGTCATCGTGAGTCCAGAATGTCTCGAACCCGGTAGATAGGCTCCTCTTCGGCAAGGTTGGGAGGAGGAGGTACGTCGGCATCACCAGAATCTGTGGGAGGAGGAGAGACAGGTGTGAGGTTTCAGGAGTGACACATGGAAGGAAGGTGAGATTCTAAAGTGAGGTGGTAAGTTGAGTCTATAGGTAACTTCATTGATCTGCCTCTGGACAGTGAATGGTCCAATGGATCGAGAACTCAGCTTACGGCAGGGCAGGCGAAGACGGATGTCCCGTGTAGAGAGCCATACTTTCTGTCCTGGTTGATACAGTCGAGTGGAGGTGCGACAACGATCAGCTTGAGTTTTGTGTCTGCGCACTGCCCGTTGGAGATGCACATGAGCTGAGTCCCATACCCTCTCGCTCTGCTCAAACCAGTGGTTGACAGCTGGAACCTCCGAGGGCTCACCCGACCAAGGAAACAGCGGAGGTTGGTTACCAAATATGCACTGGAACGGGGTGAGCCCAGTGGTGGACTGGCGAAGAGAGTTTTGTGCATATTCTGACCAGGGGAGGTATTGGCTCCAGCTGTCCTGGTTCTGGTGGCAGTAAGACCTCAGGTATCTCTTGTATTTCTTGTATCTTGTGCTCAGTCTGGCTGTTGGTTTGTGGGTGGTAACCGGAGGAAAGACTTACAGAGACTCCTAGAAGTTTGAAGAAAGCTTGCCACACTCTCGAGATAAACTGAGGACCCCGGTCCGACACGATATCTTCAGGGATACCGAAACTTCTGAACACTTGCTGGAACAGAGATTCAGCGGCTTCAAATGCTGTGGGTAAACCGGGCAAAGTTATCAACTTGCAGGCCTTGGAGAAACGATCCACAACAACGAAGATACAGGTGTAGTTCTTTGACTTAGGCAGATCAGTCATAAAATCAATACTGATGTGAGACCAGGGTCGACGAGGAATCGATAGAGGAACCAGTTTACCCTCCGGAAGTCTTTTCGGGGTGTTGGTAACGGTGCAGACTGAGCAACCCTTGACGTATCGAGAGACATCCTGAGGCATGGAGGGCCACCAGTAGCGTTGACATAGGAGCGAGAGGGTACGTCTACTACCTGAGTGTCCAGAGCCCGGAGATGTGTGGACTGAGTCCAGAAGGGCCAAACGCAGAGGAGGTGGAACGTAAGTGAGCTCTTCTAGACCTCTCAGCAGAGCAGGGTTGGAACGGTTTTCTTGAGAGATCTGTTCATCAATATCCCAAGTGATGGGATTGATAAACATGGCTGGAGGAAGAATAGGTTCCGGAAGGGTTTCGTCTGGAGTAGTTTGGTGAAGACGGGAAAGGGTATTGGCTTTGCAGTTCTTGATTCCAGGGCAGTAGGTTACAATGAAGTTGAACCGTGTGAAGAATAATGCCCATCGGGCTTGACGGGGATTCAGTCTTTTAACCTCTCGGAGGTACTCCAGATTACGGTGATCGATGATAACTTAAAATTGGTGAATGGCTCCCTCCAGCCAATGTCTCCATTCTTCTAGGGCCAGTTTGATAGCGAGCAGTTCTCCATTCCCGATGTCGTAGTTCTGCTCTGCCGAGGACAGCTTCTTAAAGTAGAAGGCACATGGATGGAGTTTAGGAGGGTCACCTTGCCGCTGAGAAAGAACCGCTCTGACCCCGGTAGAAGAGGCATCTACTTCGACGATAAAGGGAAGGTCAGGATTGGGGATGGACCTGGATCAGAGCGGTCTGGAAGGCGTCCTTCAGCCTTTGAAAGTATTTTGAGGCTTCGGAGGTGAAGAACAGAGACTTGGGCCGGCCTTTGAGGGAGGAAGTCATAGGTGAACTGATGAGACTGTAGTTGTGGATGAATCTGTGGTAGAAATTGGCGAATCCTAGGAAACGTTGAAGTTCCTTGACAGTAGTGGGTTGTGGCCAGTTCCGGATGGTGTCCACCTTCCTCTGGTCCATCTGTATGCCATGTTGATCTATGACGTACCCAAGGAAGTGGACTGAGGTGGTGTGGAACTCGCACTTTTCAAGTTTGAGATAGAGCTGGTGGTTTTGAAGTTTTTCTAGGACCTGCGTAACGTGATGATGATGTTCTGAGAGGTTCCGGGAGTATATGAGGATGTCATCTATGTAAACCACTACGAACCGATTAAGGAATTCTCTGAATACCTCATTCATGTATCCCTGGAACACGGCTGGAGAGTTGGACAGGCTGTCCGGCATAACCCGGTACTCGTAGTGACCTGTGGGTGTGATGAAGGCTGTTTTCCATTTATCACCTCGACGAATACGGATGAGATTGTAAGTGCTACGCAGGTCCAACTTCGAGAAGATATAGGCTCCTTTCAGTTGTTCCAGAGCAGCGGGGACCAGAGGAAGGGGATAGCTAAACTTGACGGTCTGTGAGTTGAGGTGGCGGTAGTCAATACACGGCCTCAAGCCCCCGTTCCTTCTTGGTGACAAATAAGAAGGTGGAAGCGGCAGGGGATGTGGATGGACGAATAAACTGTTGTTGAAGAGCTTCCTCGACATACTCCTCCATGGCCTTCTGCTCAGGGATGGACAAGGGATATACCCTACTCTTAGGTAAGATGGCTCCAGGTAGCAGGTCGATAGCACAGTCCCATGGCCGATGAGGTGGTAATTTGGTAGCCAGCTGTTTACTGAAGACATCCTGGAACGCCCGGTATTCTGACGGAATTTCAACCTTGTGAGTAATGTCTGGACTTTCCACAGAGGTGGAGTGGATGGCGAGGCTCTGATGATTCAGGTTAGATGAAGATGAAGAGTTGCCAGGAATTCTTTGAACAGAGGATAGACAGTACAACATGTTTTGGACAAAGTACAACATGTTTTGATAATTATGGAACTAGAGAGTCCCGAGAATTATGCCGCAGTGGTTTTATCGAGGCTGAGCAAAAAACCAAGGACTAGTTCGCCAAAGTTGTTTTTGAAATTATCTAAATTTTTTAACAAAAGATTCAATTGAAAGTCTAGACGCAGAGTTGCTCAGAATGAGGAGTTCTACCATATGGTATGAATGTTGTGGATGTATGCGCAAAATCACGTGATGTACAATCCTTTACGCACGTGAAAAACACAAAGGTGCTAATCTAATTAGATGGCTAATTTCTTGCAAATTACTCACAATTTCTTACCGATCCCACCTATCGGGAAATGGACTGTAGCTGGATTGAGGCAAGCGCTGGGTAATTCAGACATACAGGCTTCGTGAAAAATGAACAAAGCGGAGCTGTATGATCTGTACGTTTCGCTTCGCCCATTGAGCCGCAGAAACAGGCCTTCAGCGAGCCTGGGCCGCGCCCCAGATTCTGCCATGGCAGGTCCACTCCCACCTCTTGACGAGGCCCAGCCCTCCACCACGGCTTCTGCTGCCGCACCACCGCATGCAGCCGGGCCCAGCGGCCTCCCCACAGCCACTCAGTTTTATACTCCCGCTGTTCATAACCCTTTTCCTTTTCAGTGGCCTCCAGCTCCCGTCGCAGACACTAGTGCGAGGCTATCACCGCTAGCAGCACAGTCCCAACCTTTTCAACAGGTTTACCCAACAGGTTACAACCCCACCCACTTCCAGTGGCCTGCAGCTCCAGTAGCTCAAACAAGCACGGGCCCGCCTCCGCTTGCAGCTCAAGCCCACACTTCATCCTATCATCCTTCCTTTCCTTCATATCCTCCAACTAACTTTCCTTTTCAAGCCACAGCGGGTCATCCAAGCATGAGGCCGCCGCCGACATTCGCAGCCCCAGCTTATACCCTTCCCAGCTATCTCATACAACCTAAATCACAATATTCACTCTTCACAGCAACACCGATGCCCGTTCCGTCCAACGTTGTTGCCATGGAACCACCACCAGTATCTCAAAACATCCGCATTCAGATCCTCTCAGAAATTCAGGATGCTGGCTCCAGAGGCGGATCAATTCCCAACTCCAGTACCTCGCTATTCAGAACTAATATTCCCGTAACCCACTCGTTAAAACCCCTGCTTGATGCACCGCTCGACACTATCCTCCAAGCAGTTTCTCCCAGGACCCTCCAATCCTACGTGACTGCTTGGAGATGTTTTAAAACATTCCATGTCTCCTATAACATGCCTTTCCCCGATTTTTCTCTTCTTTCAATCACCTCTTTTATTTCCTACCTTTATTTCTCACCAAAAGTATTCACACCTCCTTCGCACAGGCTACCAGCCCCTCAATACCGCCTGCACACTCGACACTATGTTTATCCTAGCCTTTTTTGGTTTTCTTAGATGCTCGGAACTCGCTATCACTTCCAAATTCGACCCAAAAATCCACCCCACCATCTCAGACTTGTCAGTACTAAATGGTGAAACAATCTCATATTTTATTAAACAAAGACTGACCAAACCAAAAAAGGTCATTTCATCTACATTTTTAACCTCTCATCGCCAATCCAACCATACCAGTCAATTCTGGCATATCTGCAATGGATACGTTTTAAGGCTAAATCTCCTCTGGAACCCCTGTTCATAGACGAATCCAAAAAACCTGTGACACGTTTTTGGTTCCAGAAACACCTCAAATCTGTTCTCCAACAATCAGGCATTCCAGCAAAGAATTTTTCAAGTCACTCATTCCATATTGGGGCAGCAACTTCAGCAGCCCAAAAAGGCCTTTCCCAACAGCAGATCCAAGCTCTCGGGAGATGGTCCTCCGATGCTTTCCAAAGCTATATCAGGACCAACCGGTTCCACATTAAAAAAGCTCACCAAACCCTCATTGATTAAATCCCCCTGGGTCGTGAAAAAATAAAAAATAAAATCTCCCGGTCGAGCACACATGTTCCTCTTTCCTGCTTTTTCTTTCTGTCCAGCGAGCATTTCACAGCGGACGCAGCGAGAACTTTCCCGGTAGAGCACTTATGTTTTCTCTTCTGTCCAGCGAACATTTAGTCTCACAGTGGACACAGTGAGAAAATCTCCCGGTCAAGCACTCATTTTTCCTCTTTCCTGTTTCCTCTTTCTGTCCAGCGAGCATTTGGTTGCACAGCGGACGCAGCGAGAACTTTCCCGGTGGAGCACTTATGTTTTCTCTTCCGTCCAGCGAGCATTGGTCTCACAGTGGACACAGTGAGAAAATCTCCCGGTCAAGTACTCATCTTCCTCTTCCCTGTTTTCTCTTTCTGTCCAGCGAGCATTGGTCTCACAGCGGACGCAGCGAGAACTTTCCCGTATGCACAGACCGGAATTGTCACTCCGGTCCGCCCTCCGTGATCTGCCGTGAACTGCTCCCATCAAGAAAGGCGCATACTCTCCCGATCGGTGGCTCCAAATTACAACTGCTCCCCGTTCGCAGGCCAGCAGGGCCTGTCAGTCCGGCGCAGTGAGCCGCCATCACGGTCAAGCATCCAGGCCCCTTCTCGAGATGCCAGCCTGCCAAACTCGGCACTCATTTGGGGGGGTCTTTAGTCCGGCGGCTGTCCTCTGCTCTTTAGCCTTTTGAGGGGAGTATTCTGGGTTCGGGCCGAACTCCGAGCTTGGAGCCCTCCCCCGGACAGCACGCCAAATACGCATTAAACTTTACCCCTTCAAATTGTATGTAAGTGTGAACTTGTGAATGATGTTTTATTAACAAAGTTCGGGAGGAGCACGTTCAGATAATTAACACAAGTGGAGAGCACTCAGCAATCAATGGTAAGAGGTATATATAAATTCTGCAGTCTCACCTCAATCCATTGACAGTTTTGCAGCATCCCTCCACCACCCCTTCTCCACGTTTCTAGTCCTAAACACTTACATACGGGGGAGTACTCTGGGTTCGGGCCAAAATCCGAGCTCTGAGCCCTCCCCCGGACAGAACGCCAAATACGCTTTAAACTTTACCCCCTCAAATTGTATGTAAGTGTGAACTCGTGAAACATATTATTATTTCTATTATTACACCAGTAGGTGGCGACAAGTGACTGTTAACATTTTTTATTTTGTCATTGAATCATTAATTTAAGAGATTTGTTCAAAAACGGCTTGATCCAGTAATGAAACAAATGTTGTGTTGGACATCGGCTGCTGGTGGATGTAACCGATTAAAACAGAGACATGAAGTCGGACACTTTCTGCTTCCCGTAGTGACACTCACGTGGTGTTTGCATACTGAAGTGAAATACAGGGTTCCTACGCAGTTTGAAAAAGTATGGAATTTGATTTGAGTAATTTCCGGGTCTGGAAAAGTATGGAAAAAATAAAGCAGAGTATGGAAAAATATTTGCATTTCCAGACTATTGCCCCTATTTAGTTTTCTATAATAGATAGACAATGCACACCGAGCCACCTATTGCACCATCAGCCCATTTCACGGTGTGGTTTCTTGGCCGCCATAGAGTATGTGTTAAACCAGACTTAAAGGGGACCTATTATGCAAAATTCACTTTTGTATGGTGTTTGGACATAAATGTGTGTTGGCAGTGTGTGTACACAACCACCCTACAGTGATAAAAATCCACTCACTCCTTTTTTTTAAATCCCCATAAATCATAAGCAGTCTCTCCAAACGACCTGTTTTCAGAATGTGGCTTTAGTGACATCACTAAAGCCACAGGCCCCGCCCACGAGTGTTGACTGACATACCGTTATAACTTAGACCCGCCCTGATCGAGTTCACTGCGAGTTTACACATCAGCCATTGCTGCAGCAATGCACTCACGAGAAGCGTCGAAGCATCTCCCAAGCGTTGAAGGTGTAGTAGCTGGATGTATTCATTCACATAGCTCTCTCTATTTACTCTTGAAATCTGCCAGCCACTGAAGACGAGGTGGATTCATTTTGTTTTCAAAGAAAATGCTCCCTTAACTCTACAGAAATGTATGTAAGTTACTTATGCACTTCTTATACCGTTTACTCAGCTCTAACAGTGATTTTCTGAAGAAAAACTGATGCTTCATCTTTTGTGTGACATACAGTAAACTTTATTAAACTCATCAGTATATTTTGTGTCATCATTCAGACAATTCAGATCGTCAGACGGAGTCCTACAGCAGGCTTGCATTAATAGTGTATACAAGCAATGCCAAATAGGTAATAATCGTAATTAAACTAAACTATACCTGTTCCAACTCCATACAGCATATTCTCTGACTCTGTAGGCATTTTTATGGTCGAAATGAACACCATTACTGTGACTGTCTGTTTTATTATTATCATGGCTGCGTTCAGCCCCGACAAAACGTTGCACAACGTTTTTTAAACAGAAACGGTGATGCGTTGAACACACTGTTCTGATGACGCAAGAGTTGCAACTATGGCAGCTGAGAAGGCCATTCTTTGTGTTCTTTGTGAAGAATTTTCGGAGCCTGATGAAGTCGGTATAAATATGTGTTTAATACTACAAAATATGCCCGATGTTACAGTTACTGCACTTGCCGCCCAGAACAAAAGAGAACATCCCAATCGAGTGAAGGGATTGCTGAAACTGAAATGGAAGCACACATCTTACCTAATTCAGACTAAAACACATCTATTTAGCCTCACATACTGACTTTATTTGTAGTTCATATTGTTTTAATACCCTGTATTTTCTTTCTTATTTTTAGGAAAAGCTCTTAATTACCATTGTTTATTTCTGTAACAAATGTCATACACTTGCAACGAAGCTAAAAATATAAACAACTACATCATTATGTTGATATCCTATATTTTTACAATAAAACTTACGACAAACATGTCTTCTAATATCCTCAGTTGTTGCGTATACCGAGCTGCATCCAACACATTTGTAAATTACTTTCCTTGAACCCATTGTGCGAGTTCACTTTAATACCGCGTGCTTTATATACATGTTGCTGCTGATTGGACTGCAGTTCTGACACACCCACCAAACAAGAGAAAACGTATCTCAAACCCCGGTGCACGCCGTTTCCAGGGAACAGGACGTTCAACCCGGAAACCGTAGCAAAACGTTGTGCACCGTTTTGAACTTGAACGTGCCCCATCTTCCCTGTTCTGGCTCTGATCACGGCTGCTTAGGCTCCGCCCCCTGTGCCGTGAACCAGCAGCTCATTAGCATTAAAGGAGAAGCACTAAAACAGTGCGTTTTTCACAGACCCAAAAAATGATGATTTAAACGTGCTGTAAATAAAATTATGTTGGGTATTTTGAGCTAAAACTTCACATACACACTCTGGGGACATCAGAGACTTATTTTACATCTTGTGAAAAGGGGCATAATAGGTCCCCTTTAAGGCCTTGAAATATAATGTACTTCTCTAATGAAAGCCAAATTTTGACCACTTTTTTTTTTTTTTTTCAAGTACCAGTCTTTTGATAGACCCTTGAACTTGGCAAATAGGACAATGCACACAGCCATATTATGCCATCAGCCCATTTCATGTCATGTTTTCTCCTCCGCCACAGAGGATACATTAAATTGGACATTAGGCCTCGATATTAGAGGTATTACCCTGAGGAAAGCCAGATTTTGAGCAAATGGGCCTATATTTCTATTAATTCATGTGCATAATTGTGCAAATGTGCATAATTCCTCTCTTTTTCTTCATAGTCAGCTGGCAGGGCATAGAAGGACATAGGTTATAGTATATAAAAATAGAAATTGTAATGCGTAATTGTAATTGTAAGCATGCAAAAAAGTCCTGTGCGCATGTGAATAGTTTCTCGAGGGCACGAAAAAGTATGGAATTTTGAAATGGAAAATGTGTAGGAACCCTGGAAATAAATGCAATATTTGCCAAATACAGACTACGGGTCTGGGGTCTATGTTTTTTTAATCAGTTTTATTTTGATTAACATTACACAATATAATATTGCGACTACGTGAAAAGAGATTTTACTGTTATAAAAAACAGATTTGTGTGCTTTAGTGGACCTGAAGGTGTGAGAATAAACACGAAACACACGTGATCGTTGTCGTGGTGGATTCGGCCAATCGTGGAACAGCTGTGTCATCATCTGGAGAAGCTGCACATCTATGGGTGCTTCTCAATTCTTATTTGTGCATCCTCGTTTCCTTTCCTTGCTTCTTTTCCTCGCGTCTCAGCTCCTCCCCCTGTAGGATGCGAGGGAATGCTGCAAGGAAAAGAAGCGAGGACGGAGGAATCGAAGGAAAGCTTATTTATACATTGGAATACTTGATCACTCGAGCGTCACTTCACAGCGTCATCAGCAGCGCTCAAAGGATCTGCCCTGTTAAAGTTTGATTATTTAAGAAATTCATAATAAATAATAATAAAGCAAGATGTCCCGTTGAAATATGTGTGATGTGTGGTTTGTATAAACTGCAAAGGTAAAGTATAAATTAAAATTATTGTGACAGATGTGATGGGGAGGAGAATTTATACGTGCTTCACGTTTAGTGGATAAAACTCTTCCGCAAAGGATACACCTGTGTATCCTCGCTCATAACTCCTCGGGAAGCTCCTCACTCCTCACGGTGCAGTTAGAGAATTGAGATGTCCTTCAAGATGGCTGAGCTCGATCGGTTTCCGGGTCATAGGATGGAGGATAGAGTAGAGAGGAGACGAGGAGGGATATTGAGAAGCACCCTGACTGAATCAGCCTATCGTCTCTCTCCTCCCCCATCACGAGAGGACACGCCCCCTACTGCTGATTGGCTTACTCTCCTCTCCCATCATGAGTGGACACACCCCCTTCTGCCGATTGGCTTACTCTCTCTTCTCCCCCATCACGAGAGGACACGCCCCCTACTCCTACGGCTTTAAGTGTGTTGTGTTCGGTCCAGGGTTATTATAGTTTTGCATTTTTCATTAGTTTTTATTTTTATTTCGTTTTGACTTTTTGTTTTCAAATTTAGTTTAGTTTTAATTAGTTTTTAAAGTGGGTTTGCTAGTTTAGTTTAGTTTTTATTTTTTGAAAATGCTTAGTTTTAGTTTAGTTTTTATTAGTTTTAGTCTTTTTTTGTAATTTGGGTTATTTGTCAGGGGCAAGATTCAAAAAGGTCAGAAAAAGTATTGTGTAATAATAACTCAACAAAAATGTCATACAATTTTAGGAAAAAATTCACACCCCATTGAAATTCCTTCACCTCTTACAAAATCAACACGCCATACCAGAAATCTACACATCATCTATACAGAAATCACACCCTATACAAATACCACAGCTGTACAATTTTCACACCCTATACTTAATTTATCCTATATAGTCAATAGCCTACTCATCTGGATTGAAGCAGCAAACATTCAGTGTAAAAGTAAAAAAATGACATAACATTATTTAATATTTGAATCACAGCTTATAGCCTATAGTGTTTTGACATCGACAACCACAACCAAAAAGTGCATTTTACCTCAAACTTGCGACTAGTTAACTTTCTTAAGAAGGCGCAATCGCTTCTCGGGTCAACATTAACACACTGACAAAATTATAGTCAGAATTTAAAATATTTTTATACCACTTTTTAATATGTGATTGTGTAAAGGTGTTCACGAGATGGAGATACCAACCTTTCGCGTACTTGCAACGTCGAACGAACACTCGTTCTCATGGAGACGGTGTGCACGGAGGGGAGGGGCTGTGTGTGTGTGTGTGTGTGTGCGCGCGCGCATGTGAGAGACGCATGAGTGACAGAGAGACGGAGGGTGAGCAGGGAATACGCTGCGTGTTTTAAATAGCATTTAAAAATGAAAGACCTTGACAAAGACGAAAACTAAGGACATTTACTCTATAATCTTATTTTAGTTAGTTTTGCCAAACACACATGCCGTTTTAGTTAGTTATCGTTTTTTTGTAATGCCTCGTTTTTATTTTTATTTCAGTTAACGACAATGTTTTTTCGCACCTAGTTTTCGTTTTTTCGTTCGTTTTCGTTAACGATTATAACCTTGGTTCGGTCTGGTCCAATCCACCTTCAACAGCATTTCTCGGAAATCGCTCACTGCAGGTTTAATTAGTCAGGTGAAACAAGGCGTTCGTTTGACGTTTTTTCTTCTTACGTGTCACTGACCCATGAACAACTCATTTATGTTCATATCTTTATTTGAAATGAGAATCACTCATATATTCCCCAATGATTGGACTTACAACTTACCTCTGGATGTGGGACATGCTATATAGTGCTGTCAAATCGACAAATCACATCTAACATAAAAGTTAGACACACACACACACACACACACACACACACACACATATACAAGATATTCACATTAAATAAACAAACATTTATGTTAGATATGATTAATCCATTTGACAGCACTAATACACACACACACAATCATGTAAGATGCCACAGGTGGAATGCATTTAAAAATAATAAAAGAAAATATTAGTAGTGCCACAAGAACTGTATTTACTCTGATTATTTCAAACAAAGGAAGAAAACTAACATTACAATCTACAAAAATGCAATAGAGCAGATATACAGCAATCATATAAAAGCAGAGACTTGGAGCTGAAAGCAAAAGAACAGAAACAGAGAAACCCTACACGGCAGTATGAAGGAAACCGGCTCTTCTGGGAGTTTTGGCATTAGCAGTCATTCAGTGTCTCATGGTTTCATTCAGGTCCTCTCTGTGATGTTCGTCACTCAAACAGCGGTGGTTATATTGTTGTTTGGCACAGAAGTTGAAGCAGTTACCCTTCATCATCATCATCATCATCCGCACTGATTTGCAGTGACTCCCATGTGTCACCTGATGTTGGACATATGTACAGAAACACAACGTCTGCACAGAAAGCATTCAAACTGAGATTTAAAGCCAGCTAACATGAGTCGAGACACGCGTGTGTATCTGAGATCTCATTCCACTTGTTTGCTCCCTTCTGACTTCTGGTCCAGCCGGCTTTTACTGCTCTTCACCATATAAATAAAGTATGTGAGCGTTTCCTTCTCGTTGACTGGAATATTCCGGAAGTGACGGCTCACAGTCTGGAGAAGAAACAAAGCAGCACGTTACTAACACAAGCACTGAGTGAACTCTGCTGGCACTGCTGAATGCTGGATTCTCATTGGCTGACAGATTTAAAAGTGTGTTCCTGTTGCCAAGGAAATCATATACAATACTTCACTGAAATTGCATTATTATGCTCACTTCACTAGTTATGAACTGTTTTGACAAAGCAGAGACACTGTAAAATATAATTATTGCTGTGGATTAGACGTGTGTGGATATAAATACACTGCCGTTCAAAAGTTTTGGATCGGTAAGATTTTTAGTGTTTTTGAAAGCTCAGCAAGGCTGCATTTATTTTATAAATAACCTGGTGAAAAACTACAGGAAACGTTTGACCTCTGTAATTGCAAACAAAGGCTACTGTACCAAATATTAACATTGATTTTCTCAGGTGTTCAAATACTTATTTGCAGCTGTATCATACAAATAAATAGTTAAAAAATCATACATTGTGATTTCTGGATTTTTTTTTTAGATTATGTCTCTCACAGTGGACATTAGGGCTGGGAATCACTGGGTACTTCACGATACGATACGTGATACATTGTTCACGATACGATAAATTGTTCGCGATACTGCGATAATCGATATATTATCAGTAATAACTCACAATATATCATGTTTTAAGAAATAAAAAGATTTTTTTTTTTAATTAGGAAAATGAATCTCCATTTATTTTTTTGGATGAAACAATAACAAAAACAACTTGTGTCTTATCAGTTGCAACAAAACAGTCACAGACACTATTTTTGTTTTGCTGCAGATTATTTTTTTCACTCGGGAGAAATCGAGTGGAATCGGTGATGCTCGCATGGTCGCGGCTCGTAGCGTGAGAGAGGAATTACAAGCCGAGCCGAGCACCTCCCGACCTCCCGATCATTTTTAAACATGTTTTTTCACCAGCTGTCCCCTATTGCCAAATCATACACAACCACGTCGATGGGGCTATACCTCAGTGGCAGCAACCATACAGCATGCGCATACACTGTCACTGTCACACACACACACACTTTTCTCTCTCTCTCCCATTCACAACATGACGGTTTAGCGCAAAAGCCCACGTGATTGCTTTCGGCTCGGGATAAAATTCATGCAGGACAGTCGTGCCGTGTACCAGCTGCTTTGATTATCAGTTAAACTGATCTCACGACCTCCCGAGTGTCCGAACTCGCACCGTGTACGCCCGCCCTAACGGCTTTTAAGATCGATACTTGGCATGAGCGCATCGAGAATCGGTCGCGGGAGAGAATATCACGAGATATCGCCATATGGATATTTTGGCGCACCCCCAGTGGACATGGGTGGTTGACGTGAACTCAAATCCAAAGTGGAAAAAAAAATATTTCTAAAATGTATGTCAAATGTCTTATAATTATATTGCTTAATATGTGAATAACTCAAAACTGAATGTGTCCCTTTCTAATTCCTTATTTATTTAGCATTTTATTAACTTTTTTGTGTGGTAGTCCCAAATATTGTCCACTGGTGTGACAACATTTTTTATGTTAATATTTAATTCAGAGATTGTGTGACAGATAAGACAAATATGCAAAATCCTTATCAATTTGTCCTAATTACATTCCCACATCAAAAGTAACCAATAAAAATTCACAATCATGTTATTATCCCACTATAAGATGTACACATAGGGACTTTACCCAAATGTCTGGATTATATTCATTATAATTAGTATAAAACCTAATGAAGCTTCATTCTATCCTTATATGTGCATAGTGATGATATCATTATTATACTATTCAACACCTTTTACATAAATTTGTGCATTTCAATGCCTTTTCCACTTATAATTCAGTTTGTCACACCACAGGACATTTCGTCACACCATTGGACAACAAAAAGTACCGGTATGCCCCTGTTTTGTACAAAGTCACATTTATTATTTCTTGTTCAAATAATTAAAAAAAATCATTAAAATGAAGTTACAACTTCAAGTTCAAATGTGTTTTGTACAATAAAGTCAGAAGAAAGAAGAAGAAACGATGCGCGTGGAATCTGCCTAACAAACATCGATTTCATTGGCCTTTTTATGCAGTGGTATTACGCAACAAGGAAGTGTGTATACAAACTGGATACCACTGTTTTCAGGGGAATCTTAGAAATACAGCAAACAAGACCGCACCTCTCTATCATTAACAGTTTTTAAGATAATTACACATATGTAAAAGTATGCAATTTTGGGCGGTATCGCCTAATCCGTCCCCATAACATTTCTATTCATATCCCATTGAAATGTGCGATCTCGAGAGCTTAAAGGAGAACTTGGTAACTTTTTTAACTTAATAAAACTGTCTAGAAATCATTTGGATGGTTAAACAACCTGTTCTGGTGATATTGGTGACTTTCCCCGCTCCCCCCAGCGTTCCCAGGCGGAAAACCAACCTTGCAACTTGGGGACTACCGTCCCGGCAAGATAGAAATTGGAAGTCTCGTGAGAAACGAGAACGAGCGCGAAACACGAATTGCTTTACGGCAATTCGACATAAACACACACGCATGTATGATGTATTACCAGATTACCCACCTCGGTAGACATAGCTCCACACGATGTCTGGCTTGCTCCGATCAAAACAAACGCACATGAGCAGCGGTAGAGAGGGGGAGGAGGCCGCCGCAAGTGAGTTTTTTACGACCGTGTTGTGACATATACGCCCCCCCACAGCTATAGGGGGAGCTCGTGGGGAAAACATGCGACAACAAAAGGGAAAATCAGCAAAGAAGTGAGTAGAGTTCGCTAGAGTTGCCGAGTTCTGCTTTAAAACCATAGACAGTATATAAACTGGACACAGCGACCCCATTGGATTCAACGGAGACAAGTGAAGTCAATTAGAAGCTCTCACTTCCTGATGGCTGAGCGACTGCGCAGACTCAAACAGAGCTTGACGACGTAGATGTGACGTGAGCAACCTGTCTGTCTTCTAGTAGCTGTGCCAAGAGAAATCTGAATCATTCCCTTCCGAAACTTGCAGAGACGGAGAGCGTGAGTAGGAGCTGTCCATGAGCTAGGAGCAGGAGCAACTTTTGCTAAGTTTTCTGATGAATTATTTTGTCACTTTGCCTCCACGTCCCCCCGATTGCTCGTGAGCTTCTCCTCCTGTCCATACGGTGATCTTTCTACTGTGCGACAGAGAGTCGCGTGGTTATGACGCATTTGTTAGCCTATTTTTACAAAACTGCATGGGGCCATAACGTAAGATACAAGGGGCCATAACGTAAGATACAAGGTAATGGAGCCTTTTATATATTTTCGTGTTTCTTTAGAAATAAATAATGGACAAATGGAGTCTTTAAATGCCTCAGATGTAAAGTTATTCGTTGTCAAACTGACGCCAAAATGAATGGGAGTCGATGGAATGCTAACAGCAGGTGGGGGTCTGCTAATCAATGGCGGCGCCCAGGAGAAGCTTCAATGTTTTATGAAACCCTGCCCTCCTGCTTAAAACAGCTAACTGAGCTAGCAATGACTCTCCTCTTCCTGATTCGCATCAGCTATGAAATCAGCGTGATATGATTAGTTTCTAAAGCTGTCAATCATCTCACGTGAACCAACCAGATCATAAGGCTGTTCTAATGCAATGACGCTGTCTGTGTATAGTTCCTCATTCTGAGCTACAAACACAACTAAACACATCTCTTCATCTGATTCAAGAAGCTAATAAATGCAGGATTCAAATATATCTGGTTTGTGTGTGTGATTTCTGTCCGATTTTGGTTATTTTATAGGAACGAAGAATGTTTACGTCCACTGGTGTGACAGCCATTTCCACCAGTGTGACGCTGATTTCATGTCACACTATAGGACAGTGCTGTCACACCAGTGGACATTTTCAAGATCAAGGCCAGTTTGCAGCCTAGCTATATGAGAGACAGTCTTCAATCCTGACTAACAGTGTTAAGGTTTACATTATTTTCAATAGTCAATCAATATAAATTGATGAAAATTTTCAGATCAATACTTAGATTATGTCACACCAAAGGACTGCATAATGGATCCCATTTCCAACAGTGCACGGAAATAGCAATATTATGAAAATATTTGAAACAGAACTCAACTTGTGGGCAGTCCATGTACTCCAGTGAGGTCTACTGTACTTCCTGGATGAAGAAGGGCCCCTCTCAGTAATAGGGTGCCCACATTAATGCCCGTTTTATATCTACAGAATGGCGTCACACCAGGTGGACACCAGTTTTGCAGACAAAATGTAATGCGTCACAATTATTTTAAATGGGGACCTTATGACTTATAACCTTTAGTTTAAACTTCATTAAGTTAACACCTCTATAACATCTATTCAAGTATTTTAATGTATTTAGACTTATTTTTCATTTAATTACAGTAGTTTTAAGATAAGCAACGCTACCCCGGACAGTCACGCCAGTGGACAAATGTCATGTTTAAAACGAAATATTTACATATTTGAATTATTATACTCATTAATTAAACTGTATATAACAACAGATATTTTAATGAAATATTATAAATTTTTATTTATATTTGTCACCATGAACACAAAAATGTAGCGTCACGTCAACCACCCACATGCACCTACGATGACAATTTCAGACCCTTCCATGATTTCCAAGTGGGAGAACTTGCAAAATAGCAGGGTGTTCAAATACTTATTTTCCTCACTGTATATGGTAATACAGTATATCACGAACATGTATGGTATTGCTATCGTGAGCATTTCAAAATACAGCAAATACTTCCAACACCTGAGTTTTGCTAACTTAATTCAATAAATAAAGCTTCGGCAATTGTTGTGATATGAAAATGAGACTTTTGTTAGTTTTTGAGATTGCTTATATTGAGTTTTGGGCAGTACCTCTGCTAGCTGGGCTTTGTTGAGTCCAGGTCGGGTCTGGATTTTGTAGTGCCTCTTGTAGCGTCTCAGTGTGTTGACCTGCAGCTGGAACAGATCCACCTGACCCAGAACACACACATCAGTACGGTTACACACACACACACACATCATCACTGCAGCAATCCCAGCAGCCTCTGCTGCATCAGGGGTCGCCCACGCTTCCTGTGCGTTGATTACAGAAATATTCTTCCATAGGGGTTTTAATAAAGTCTTTGTTATAAGCATTGAACCAAACTAGGGCTGGGTAAAAAAATATCGATTTCTCGATTTTAAATGATTCTCATTTTTACGAACCGATATCGATTCTTAAATCCCAAGAATCGATTAGTCATCCTGTTTTCAGTTGATGAATGAATGTAACATTGTAGCGCATCCCATCCAATAAATCACAATAATCTTTGTGCTTTGCTACTATTGATATAAAACAAAGTCTCGGATTTCAAATTACGTCCATTTTCTTACGAAATTCAAAAACATAAATAGCGTTTTGTCGCTGTGGCGTGAGATCGCTCTGAGAAGCACATGATCTTCTCCTCCGCCTTAATAATACCAGTTACAGCGCGAAATAAACATGAATGAGCATCTGAAAGTGTGTTAAAGATAGAGTACAACTTATCGAAATCTGTATCATGTGACATGGAGTCGCTCAATCGGTGTTTCAACCGTGGAAAGACGTCAGTAAACAATGTCATGTAACGTCACATTTACCTCAGAAAAATCATATCCAGTGACCATAAACTCGTTAGTCAGCGAGAAAAATTAACTCTAGAGAGGAGCATTTTGCTAAATATATGAACCATATTACATATTCATTATAATTTTTAATGTTCTTCAATATTTAATGCATGTTTGAATAAATCTAGCAAGTTTTTATGACAGCCACCATTTAAATGTTTACATTTCATATAACTTTATTATAAAAATAAATAAGTGTAATTTAAGTTTTTACACAAATCAGTTAATTTTTACCTTCAATATTATAGTAGGCTAATGAAGTAAGCTGTACAACTGACTCCCATAGTTTACAGCATTTGTTAAGAGATTTGAAATTTGCCACGTGTTGTACATCCAGGGGGCGTTTCCCCCACTCTGCCCTGCCTGATATACAAAACAATCAATATTGAATCGAATCGGAATCGAATCGCAAGCTTGTGAATCGAAAATCGAAATCAGTACCCAGCCCTAAACCAAAGCAACCAGGTAGATGTGAATCACAACATTACAAACCTCGATTAGAAGCAAATCACTATTTGAAAATTGGACGAAAAGTAGGGCTGCCCGATTATGGAAAAAATCATAATCACGATTATTTTGGTCAGTATTGAAATCACGATTATGTAACACGATTATTTCACATGACTTTGGGAACGTGTTGCATTTATTAAAAAGACACCTTTCAACAATTCTTTAAAAATCGAAATTTGAACATTGATTGTACTTTTTGAACTATTAAAATAAATAATATAACAGATAATACTTAAATGAGTATTTTAATAATTCCCGCAGGTCTACCACTTATAATGCGGGAAATTCCCCCACA
Organism: Abramis brama; assembly: GCF_963993115.1. Taxonomy (NCBI): domain Eukaryota; kingdom Metazoa; phylum Chordata; class Actinopteri; order Cypriniformes; family Leuciscidae; genus Abramis; species Abramis brama. The sequence continues at coordinate 1,307,699 of NC_139977.1, forward strand.
AACATTGATTCACTTTAGCATGTAGATTGTAAGAGTAGCCTAAATGAATCCACACAGATTATCAAATCAATCATTTTAAAACTTTCTCCAAGACACAATTCCACAAACCGCGCGAGTGTTCAGCGGCGCTGCGTCCTCTCTCTCTCCGTCCCTCAAAACGGGTTGGACAAGACAAGCGTCGAAACTACACTCTCGCGTTTAGGAGTCGGAACATGACGGAACATGACGGAACATGCACAATCAGGCCAGCATTGCATCGTAACTAAAGTTGATCATTTTCACTTCTTTAAGTCTTATCAGTTTAAACATTCAAGCTGAGAGAGTTTATGGCTTTGGGAACACAAGACAAAATAAGAGTGTTCTTGCAAAACAGAACATGGCAAAACAATCGTTTTTACTCGATTGTACTATTTTGGTGATCGTTGGGGGGCAATTCCGCGCAAAACTGTCACATCCATAACACCAACACAATGCCATGGTATTTAGTTGGCGTTATGGATGTGACCGTTTTGCGTGGAATTGCCCTGGGAGCCAAAATCGAAATCGAAATTCAATTAATAGCACAGCCCTTTTTCACAGATTTTTCACTAGCGATTTTGCTGTTAAACAATTATCACAAGATGAAATCATGTGGGCTGACAGAGTCAACAAAACCGTAGTCCACTGAATTAACCCCTCGTAGCTCACAGTAGAGCCGTAAAAATAATTCCCCCGATGGAGAAAACCAATGGGATTTTCAGTACGCATCACAGCACCGACAAACGCCGGTTCAACATGTCGAGTCGGCCAACGGGACAGAGCCCGACGAGTGCGTCTGTGTGAATTAGCCTTAATGTGACTGTATTTTAAGCCTAGCCTTCGTAAAAATATAAAGCAGACCTGGATCTGTAAATAAATGTTAGTTTCTAGGCTATCGGCCTGCATCTTTCTGAGAGATTACTGAAAGCGTCTATGCATTCAGCAATAACAAGATAAAATTGAATTTTTAAGTAGTTAATTATATGGCTTATGACCCAGCGTACATCTGTGCAGAGGAAACCATTTCAACTACCAGTGTTTGGTCAAAACAATGACTCAGTGCCAGTGATGTCTATGAGGTGACGCATCAGCTTCAGCGTTACCCATAAAAGCAGAGCTCAAAGTTAAAATGAAATATTTAAACAATTAACACCTTGTTTCACTACATCTATCTTTGAATCAATCCGTATTTTTTTTTTACATTTTCATTGAACGAACGGATTAATAACTCACTCAAAGACAGTCCCCTGCCGCCACCTAGTGGTGTAACAGCGTAACTGCACTGAGTGACAGGCCGGCAAGAACGCGCAGAGACGAATAATGCCGATACTGGTGACATCAGCAGAACGCCTCTCGTAAAGTGAGATTGGAGGATCGGAACTAACGGTTATACATACAGAAATATGCTAACGAGCTTATTGTCAGGTTTATGTTCTGTTATGTGGACCCTTATTTTGACATCCTCCTGTTTCCTCCACTTCGTTTTAATGCTGTTTAGTTTTGGTTTCATTACTGAACATGTACTCGTGTTCGTGCCTGCTGACCACAGCCTGCGTAACACTCATTTACATAGCAATAAATAAATGGCCATAATCCAACATATCGAGCCCCTAGACTGCCCTAGTCATGAATGTCTATTTACGGACTAATCCACTGTTGTGTGGAGGGGCAAACATGACTTTAGAAAGATGACAGAATCATTATTACATTTTTACACAGAGATTGATAGGTTTATTAGTGAAATCTGTTGACTTTATCAATCTTTGTTTCATTATATGCCAACGCTGACAGTTCAAGAACGGGGAAAAGCACTTATTGTTTTATTTTCCCCAAGTTTGCTTGCCTGTAACTCCAGTAGTAATACAGCTATCTTAATATCCTTTCAGATTTTGGTTTTTAACAAACATTTCTTTTAGTATCTTCCTTTTAAAGGCCCTCGATGGAAATCTTAATGCGGCTCCATGAGTAAATTGGTACACATTTTCATTGGCTAAAAACCAAATGTGAGTCACTTTGCATACTTTAAAGACTTGTTCTGTTTAAAGAAGAAAGTGTTTAAAGAATAAACGTTTAAAATGTATCTTGTTTGCCTGTATCTAAACAGTTCTACACAACACACCTCTCCGAGTGCCACAAACACATGGAAATGGTCAAGTTCAGGCACATTAACTTCACCTCAAAAGTGTATTTATAAGAATCTATATTTGAATTAATTTCAGGGGAATTTGAAAGAAAGGATTTAGTTTGTTTTAACAGCTTCTGAAGTATCATAACTGCATGTTACCGCAGTGACATCTCTATATCTATGATATTGAACCATATAGGGCCTTTAAAATTAAGATCCCAAAATAAATATCCAAGTTTCATTTCTATAGTATTGTCCCTTGAGTAAATATACTAAAATGTTTGCTAAAATGTGAGGGGTGTATTCACGTTTGTGAGATATTGTACATTTACAACATGTTTTTGAAGCACTGATCATTGTAGCCAATCAGAGACATATTTGATGAGCATGTGAACACAACGGCCAATCAGAGGTGTTTACGATTCCGCTCAAAGCGGCACATTTTTTAAATTTCAGTATCGACTTGGTACCGAAGTTGGTACTTTTGACAACACTAAAGTGACCCACATTTGGTTTTTGACCACTTGAATGTTGATTATTTTCCTGATATTCTCCATTGTTGCAGCTCCTCTCCTCCCAGTCTGTCAGTAGGTGCGTTTCCATTAAAGATTTGCGCAAAACCTTTGCGATTTTTTCTAAATATCGATAAAAAACTATTGCGAAATGACGGCGTTTCCGTTAACCGATGTTATGCGACTGAAACGTCATTTTTTCCTCTCGCGATAAGTCATTCCAAAAATCATGGCAACGGACGTTGGTAAGTTTATATATATATATATATCACAGCCACGTACCGCACTAGACATTATTAAAACTGTTTCCATTGCAGTTTTGCGAAATATTTCTTTTTCGAATTGCCTGAAAAACCTCCTCATGCGAGCGTAAAAACTTTTTTGCGATAAATGGGAGTTTTTGCGAAATTTACGCGTTTCCATTGGGCGTATTTTCAATTCGCAATTTCAATTTGCGCAATTTGAAGGGTAATGGAAACGCAGCTAGTAACGCTCTGTTTACTTCCTGTCTCTATGAAGCCCCTCCTTCTGAAAAGCACACTGTACTCTGATTGGTCGGCTGGAGCAGTGTGTTGTGATTGGTCGAGCGCTTCGAGTGTGTTTGGGAAATGCCCCGCCCCTTACCATAACCACCAGTTTAACACACTACTAACTCACTCAACCAGGCCCCGCCCCTTTATTCTGCGTATGAATTATTATAATGAGGAATATTGTGACGTGTTCGTTCCCGGAAGAACTCAAGACTACAGTGGAGGCGTTTCAGGAGTTCAGAAACACTGACACTGACACATTACCTCGGGGACTTCAACATCGTGGTCAGGTGACTCTCCGCCGTCATCGCTGGTCTTCCTCTTGCGTTTGTTGCGAACGCTCTGGATGAAGTTCTTGTGGAAGTCACAGATGTACAAATGCCGAACCTACACGGAAAACAAGGTTTAGGTTTCTTGAATATGCAGGAAACTGGACTCAAGCACACATTACCAATGAAAGGACATTTAACACACACACTGTGGAAGTGTGTGACTGGTGACATTTGTCCATGGCTGTCAGTGTTTGCATTTACAGACTGAAGATGCACTTAAGAAAACTATTTTATATTTACAAGAGCATCATGAAGACGTGGATGATGGATGACAGGAGACGTCAAACACTGACAGGACACAAACACCAGGAATATGAGGTTAGCTTCAGCGTTTAGACCCGTATTACCCAGGTATCAACACTGCAGTAACAATACTGGTGTGAGTACTGAAAATATTGATACTCAAATTAACAAATATTGATACAAAAGTGTCTTTTACCAGTGATTTTATTTAACAAGAAACGTAATGCACTATATTGGACAAATAACCTATGTTAGCGAATAATAGTGTAGAAGAACTACAACATATTTAAACTGAACGTTAAAAGTTTATTCTGCACCCAATGCTAATACGGGTCAGCGGCACCTTATGAAAATAAACCATGGTTTTACCACAGTGACTGCAGGTCAACTATAGTATTTGTAGATTTCCATGGTTACCACTATAATAAACACATTGTGACCATGTGTAAACGAAAATATATTCAAATAAGCTGCAATTATTAAGTACTGAATGTTAAAATGTTTATTAAATATAATTTTAAGTGGGTATTATTATATTATTACCCATTTTACTCTTTTAGTAATTTAATTCATAAATAAAATCATTTTAAAGTTCAGTTTAGAGGTAACGGAATTGATAGAGGATACTGGCCTTTGAAAGTATCGGTATCAAATCGAAAACACAATCGGTGTTTATTATATGAGTGTTGTACTATAGTGAGCAGTGTTGTACTATAGTGAGCAGTGTTGTACTATAGTGAGCAGTGTTGTACTATAGTGAGCAGAGCAGTGTTGTACTATAGTGAGCAGTGCTGTACTATAGTGAGCAGTGCAGTGTTGTACTATAGTGAGCAGTGTTGTACTATAGTGAGCAGAGCAGTGTTGTACTATAGTGAGCAGTGCAGTGTTGTACTATAGTGAGCAGTGTTGTACTATAGTGAGCAGTGTTGTACTATAGTGAGCAGTGTTGTACTATAGTGAGCAGTGTTGTACTATAGTGAGCAGTGTTGTACTATAGTGAGCAGAGCAGTGTTGTACTATAGTGAGCAGAGCAGTGTTGTACTATAGTGAGCAGAGCAGTGTTGTACTATAGTGAGCAGAGCAGTGTTGTACTATAGTGAGCAGTGTTGTACTATAGTGAGCAGTGTTGTACTATAGTGAGCAATGCTGTACTATAGTGAGCAGAGCAGTGTTGTACTATAGTGAGCAGAGCAGTGTTGTACTATAGTGAGCAGAGCAGTGTTGTACTATAGTGAGCAGAGCAGTGTTGTACTATAGTGAGCAGTGTTGTACTATAGTGAGCAGTGTTGTACTATAGTGAGCAGTGTTGTACTATAGTGAGCAGTGTTGTACTATAGTGAGCAGTGTTGTACTATAGTGAGCAGTGCTGTACTATAGTGAGCAGAGCAGTGTTGTACTATAGTGAGCAGAGCAGTGTTGTACTATAGTGAGCAGAGCAGTGTTGTACTATAGTGAGCAGAGCAGTGTTGTACTATAGTGAGCAGTGTTGTACTATAGTGAGCAGTGTTGTACTATAGTGAGCAGTGTTGTACTATAGTGAGCAGAGCAGTGTTGTACTATAGTGAGCAGAGCAGTGTTGTACTATAGTGAGCAGAGCAGTGTTGTACTATAGTGAGCAGTGTTGTACTATAGTGAGCAGTGTTGTACTATAGTGAGCAGTGCTGTACTATAGTGAGCAGTGCTGTACTATAGTGAGCAGTGTTGTACTATAGTGAGCAGAGCAGTGTTGTACTATAGTGAGCAGAGCAGTGTTGTACTATAGTGAGCAGAGCAGTGTTGTACTATAGTGAGCAGTGTTGTACTATAGTGAGCAGTGTTGTACTATAGTGAGCAGTGTTGTACTATAAGTGAGCAGAGCAGTGTTGTACTATAGTGAGCAGAGCAGTGTTGTACTATAGTGAGCAGTGTTGTACTATAGTGAGCAGTGAGGGAAGCGGCTTACGCTCTTATCGATGTCCAGCTTGAGTTTCCTCTGCGAGATGCTCTTCTGGATGCGCTTGCTGAAGGACGCGTTGCCCGCCGGACGCCCGCACCGCTCCCCGTCCTCGATCAGACAGCAGCTCTGCCCGAAGAACGGCGGCGCGGGCGGCCCGTCGTGGCTGTCCTCCTCCGTGCTGAACCCGTTCATACCGGGCAGAGGCGGCGACGTCAACGCAGCTTAACGAGCTCGACGCGCTGCGAACCAACGAACCAACGGACGGAGAATCTCAGCAACACTGCAGACCAGGGCCGCTAAAGATCCCGCGGCTTCACTGGATCACCGGACTCGGTCCCGCGAGCAGAACCGACCGTGTATGCGCGGAAACTGCGGATCTGACACGCGCCGAACTACCGAGCAACAGTCGAGCTCATCTCAACAATGTACGCCGTACAATGAAACATGTCCTGAGAGAAACCGGAAGCTGTGGCTTTGAACGCCCATTGGTTGTTTTCCGACAAAGGCGGGCCGCCGAGCTCGTGTCTTTGATTCCGATTGGCTAGCGCGCCTATCGCTCAAACTGAACTTCCTGATCGCTGCCATTGATGTCATGAAATAACGCCTCACTGGTGCACTTCAAATGACTCAAACACACACACACACACACTCGACTCTTTCATGGAACTTCAGTAACTAAAACCGAATGTCTTAGTATGAAAAAAAACCCCGACGAATATTGTAATATAGATAAAATAGCCTATCTTGACGCGTTAACGAGACGTTATGTTGTTTGAAGTGTCCTAAAAAGTGCTATTGTCATTGAGATTGAACGCAGTTGTGCTTGTACATCGATAAAAAAAATGGGTTACCGACTTTTAAAGGGGAGGAAATTATGTTTCCCATCTTTTGTAATTGTCATCAAAGGGCCGGCGGAAGAAAAACACTCAAAAAGTGCTTTATTCGCGGTCAAAGCATTGCAAGTTATTTGAAGTGATGTTAATCTCTATTCATGTGTAATATGTTTACTACAGTCCTGTGATGCAGGATCATAATTTCACCAATCCTGTAATAAAATAATTCATAAACTGTATATCATCCTTACAATTGCAAACAAAAAGGTTTGTTGAAGTGTTTCTGTATTGTGGCCTTCATCTATTCACAGGAAGACCACAACAAGTGTTTGTACTAAAAGAAGAAAAAACATTGATACAAATGAAAATAAATACCACACCTGAACAGATGACTCCAGTAATAATGACGTATGATGTGCCATCAGAACCATTTTAATGCATCAGTATAAAAATACCAGCATTCCCAAGATTTCCCACCAAACCATCAGATTCAACAAACAAAAGCTGGTCTTCAAACAACTCAGTTCAAAAGTACAGCATTAGATTTCTGTCCAATAGTTTTTGCATGTGCTTTTTGACACAGTGGTCCACCAGAAACAACAACAGCAGAGCAATCACTCACTTTAGCAAACCCTTTAAAATCTACAGAAGTTACAAAAATCTCATTCATACTGGAAAATAGGCTCTGAAAGTGCAGGACAGATCAACTTTAGAGGAACATTTAAAAGTGCTTGAGAGATAATCTGCAAAAATATTCAATGGTAAAAACAGGTCAAATGCTTCTACAAGAGTCTGGGGTTGAAGGCACATGGACTGGGTTCAAGTTTATCTGTGTGCGTCAGGAACCGAACACTGGGACATGAGCAGATCCTGTCTTTGGGCTGGAAGCGCTGGTCGAGAACCGTCAGGATCGTGGAGAACCAGTGGAGGACCAGTGGCGGACCAGTGGAGGACCAGTGGAGAACCAGTGGCGGACCAGTGGAGGACCAGTGGAGGACCAGTTGAAAAACATCACAAAGCCTGGAGGTTTATAGTTGGGTCATTCCACACGGTTGATCAGCTGCAGTGCTGGTACTGTACTGAATCACATGAGCAGGACTGAATATCTTAGATTTTCCCTCACAGAAAACACATGTACAGTCAAACCAACATTTATTCAGACACCTTCAACATTCCTCACTTTATCACAGTTTATTCGCTATAGTTTATAAAATGGTGATAAAATATGAGCAGAACTCAGTTGATATTAGACTGGTTTTGTCCGTCCTTCTGTTAGACTGTCTCACACATGAATTATGTTGAATATCTGTCAGCTGTTAAATTTAACTACACAATTAGATAATACCAGTTTAGCTCAACCAATCACCAAGCAATGCTTCATTGTGTTCAGTCTGTGTGTAAAAAGAGCATTAGCAATTAAAGACAACACACTTCAGCAAAACATGCTCAGCTCAGTGTCTGAATCATATTTGGCCTCAAATTTTTAATACAATTTTACTGGTAGTCACTGTATGAAGAGTTTTTGGGTGTAATATGTCACAGTTTACTTTATTTTGCTCTCCTCATTTACATAAATTAACTATATTGTCCTGCACACACTAATTAAAAAATATCAAAAGTTATATCTGGTGTCTGAATATCTTTTAGTTTGACTGTACATGCCACTGACTTTGCATCATTCTAGTTAACAGGGCTGATACACCGTCAAGCTTTTCTAATAAAATATTATGTCCACTTAAAAAAAAAAAAAAAAAATGTGTATAAACAAACAGAAGATGGATAATAAGCCACACACACTTCTGTGGAATGACCCGGATAAACGGCCAGATTAATAAGCGTTCGATGTTTACAGGGAACATTAATGACTGCATCTCCTGAGGGATTACAGCAGTGTTTGCAAGGCGGCGTGCTCGTGTCCGGCGCTGAGAGTGTGTGTCGTGTCCTGCGCTGAGAGTGTGTGTCGTGTCCTGCGCTGAGAGTGTGTGTGAATCAACAATCCTCAGATTAAACAGATGCAAGAAGAGGACCGATCACATCTCAGCGGGGATGCGCCGATATGGACATCTGAACCGATACCGGTAACTGATATATTAGCCGATAAATCTAGATTTTCGGGAACACTTTACAATAAGGTTCATTAGTTAACATTGATTAATGTATAAACTAACACAAACTAACAATGAGCAATACATTTTTTACAGTATTTATTAATCTTTGTTAATAATTTTTTGATGAATGAATAATTCTTGGTTTGACCGTATATTTTTCTTTCTCTTTTCCTCTAAAATGTCCACAGTTTCCACTCTTCCACCGCTGTGATCGTCCTGTTCTCCAGAGAGAAAGGCTGGCTAACTCTGTCAATATTTAGATCTAATGCTGTTGTTCTGTGTTCACTGGTTTTGATCATTATTTTTTTCATATCTTTTAATTTTATGAATTATTTTTGTAATATGCTGTATAACTCAGTTATGCTGCAAAAATCTCTCTGTACAAATATTGTGTATCGTTGAACTATGTATATGTTTCTGCAAGAAGGTGTTGGTTAATAAAAAAACTTAAACTTTAAGACGACTCTGGGAAAGAACATCGTTTACAACTGATAGACTTCATTGTAAGACTACATCAGACTCGTGAGTTGCATCCAGAAAAGAAAAGAAACAAAGTCATGCTGAAGGCACGAATCAAAACCGACGGAGGAAATAATCCCCCATTTAACGGCTTTAATATATCGACCTAATCTTCTAATCTGACCCGTAACCGTCACAGTAAAAGTGAACAGTTATGGGCCGATGCCGATATATGGTGCATCCCTACAACTCAGCTCGACATACAGTGACATCATCGCTGTCGGTGTGAGATTTCCAACCTTTCCTTAAAAACGCAAAGCTCATCTAAGCTTTAGGGCCCTAATTTACCGATCGAAGCTCATGGTCTACAGCGCACGTGCACTCAGTGTCCGAACCCACTTCTGCTAGTTTAACGACGGGAAAAATGGTCGGCGCTCCCGGCGCTGGTCTAAGAGGGTTGTCTCTATTCTCTTAATGAGTAATGGGTGTGTTTTGGGCGTAACGTGAAATAAACCAATCAGAGTCTCATCTCCCTTTCCCTTTAAAAGCCAGTTGCAATCGCGCCGCGGCAGATATTTAAAGTTAGAGTTAAAGCTGTGTGTGTGTGTGTGCGTGCGTGCGTGCAATAAGCAGAGTGTACGCGCGTTGTGACCCGCCTATAGGCTCATATTACTTTTTAAGAAAATAAAATCCTGCACATTGACTTTAGGCCAGGGTTCAGTTGGTCAGTGGCTCAGTCTATTTCAGTTCCTCATATTATCAACGCTCCATCAATGCTCCTGAACACACACTCGTTCTCAGACCAGCAGCCCATGGGCACAGATGAGCGCTAATGCATTTGCTATTTAAACAACGCAGCGCAGGACGTAAAAATGAAAACTGCGTCGGGCTGAAACTAGCATAAACTGTATGCGCCGGGTGTGTGATAGGGCCCTTCATCACAGGAACCCAGTCTGAGCGGACTGAGGAACATCAATAACGCGCAGCCTTGCAAACACTGAAACACGAGCCCGTTCTCTCTCCTCAACAGTAGCATTAGCAGCAGGAGTTAGCACTGAGATGAAGACGGTTCCAGCGTCCGCAGACGATCAGACGCACACGAGTTCAGTAAAGGCACGAGAGGTGTGTCCCCACGAGGGCTTCGCCAGCGCGTCACCGCAGGATCCGGCTCACTGGCCGCGGTTGAAGGAGTCCAGGACCGTGGCGTTGGTGTTCCCGAAGAGCCACTGCTGACTGGGAGACGAGGAGTCGCAGGAGTTCATGAAGATCCGCTTCTGTGCAGCGCTGCAGTCCACACAGCTGTTACTGATGGGGTGATAGAGGCTCTTATCCTGCACACACACACACACACACATTATCATTTGCTCACAGAACCTTCATCCTTAACTAGTGTTGTCAAAAGTACTGACTTTCGGTACCAAGTCGGCACTGAAACTTAAAAAATGTGACGCTTTGAGCGCCTCTAAACACGTAAACACCTCTGATTGGCCGTTGTGTTCACGCGCTCATCAGATATGTCTGTGATTGGCTACAATGATCAGCGCTTCAAAAACATGTTGTAAATATACATCAATGAGGCTCTTCAGCGAGCGCTTACACAGACACACACGCGAGCGCTTGAAACTCACGTTTTTAAAAACACTTTCAAACACTTGCGTGAGCTCTCAAACGCTCTCGTGCGCTGGTCATTGTAGCCAATCGTACATTTGCTAGTCATTTATCAGTTGCATCTTGCTTCTCACAACAACTTTCAGTCCTTTCAATATAAAAGTCTTCTCTACTGACTGACTCCCTCATAAAGACAGTGTTTGCCGCCATCTAATGGAGAAATAATGTGTGTGACTTCTGCTGCTGTTCACGGCCAGGGACTATTTTTCCCAGCGGAAGGAAGGCTTTTAGTGATTTTACTTCATGAAAGTTGCATTGATACATATTTGTATGTATTGTGTGGTAAAAACCAATAAGGTACTCGAGGCTGTGCTGTGTCGTGAATAAGTCACGGCTGAAGGGGTTGTTCGGCACGACACGACTTGTTCACGACACAGCACAGCCTCGAGTACCTTATTCTCCTCATATTCTCTATTGTTGCGGCTGCTCTCTTCCCAGTCTGTCAGTAACGCTCTGTTTACTTCCTGTCTCTATGAAGCCCCTCCTCCTGAAAAGCACACTGTGCTGTGATTGGTCGAGCGCTTCAAGTGTGTTTGGGAAAGTCCCGCCCCTTACCATAACCGCCAGTTTAACACACTACTAACTCAACCAGGCCCCGCCCCTTTATTCTGCGCATGAATTATTATAATGAGGAATATTGTGACGTCAGAAACACTGACTCTGATATAGAGAAGAACTGGAGCTTCAAGCTCAGACATCAGACTCTCAGCTGTGACGCCTGTACAGGCGAGATCTGGACAGTCAAGTCACATTTATTTATATGGCGCTTTTAACAATACAGATCAGAGCAGCTTCACAGAGATAACAGGAAAACACCGCAACAGTGTGTTAGCGTGGGCTAGTACCTTCCTGTAGGCCCACAGCTGGTTGCCCTTCATCCCATGGCAGTCGTAGAGCGTGACGGGGCTGTTGTGGGACACGGCGTCGAAGCACACCTTCTTAGTGTGTAGCGGGTCTCCAACACGGATATCCTCCCTCCACCCGAACGTGAACACCTGCAGAACAGACAAACACACAGTATTATTCAAGCATTCAGCGTCATCTAATGCTCGTGTACAGGCGGTGCCGCTCACCTGACCGTGACTCCAGCTCGGCTCGCCTCGCTCCTTCAGGCACTTCTCCAGGCGGATCGGGGATCCCGAGGAAAAGTGCTTGCTCTCCATGCAGAGGCCGGAGCCCACGTTACGCAGCTGGAACACACACACACACACACACTCGGTGTCACTGCAAACATGCACTCTTTCACTTTTTAACCTTTTTTTTACTTCAACATTAATTTACATAATAATTTAACAGACGCTTTTATCCAAAGCGACTTTACAAATGAGAACAACAGAAGTTAGTAAAGAACAGTAAAGGCGGGCAGACACTGTGCGATGTCTGTGTGAATTCAGCAAGGTACCTACTCACACTGAGCGAGTAGATCGCATGCGGTTTATGTGCTCACACTAATATGTGCGAATCAGTGCGATAAACCCTCGTGCCGGGGTGCACCTATAGATGATATCATGCATCCAGAGATATTGTCAAAACGTCAGCTATCAATATCAAGATGATTTAGCATTTCCAATTTATGCATTAAATTATTACTATTAGTAGTATTATTGTATTATTATTATTATTATTATTATTATTATTATGGAAGGCCTAGGCTACTTTTATTATTAGGCTAGCATCACCGCATAACCAACGCGGATAATAAAATATTACATAGAAGATTGAAAATTGTCTAAAACATTTAGGTGGATTACAGTGAATTATAGGCATATCATTAATTATTAACAGTCTATAATATGTCTGAACACTGCAATAATTCATCAATGAAAATAAAAAACAGCTTTATTTCAAAAACATTGTTTAACAAATTAATAAAAGAGGCGAAGTGTAAATCGCAGGTGTCTTGGAAGACGTGGGTAATGGTTAATCCATTTTGCGACACGAACTGGAGGTAAGCAACAGTAATTTGTAGCTTTGAACTACAGAACTTAAAGATCTCCCTCTTTTTGTTTTTTTTTGTTTTTGTTTTTGCTGCAGATGAAATGGTTAAACTTCTGTTTTGGCGCAGGCGCAGTGAGGGAAGAACACTGAGTTTAGGGCAATCGGTTCGTAGCTCTGCTTCACCTGTGCGATATAGTCACGAGGAGCGAACAACATTTCTGACATGCCAGAATTCATCCGACCATCCGATTGCCGGTCAGGAGAGGTTAATCGCCTCTCGTTTCCCCCTGTACACTGCACGACAAAGCTGAAAATCGGTCACGAGTCAGAATTCGGCTCAAAATCGGACGAAAATCGCAGTGTATGCCCGCCTTTAGACTAGCACAGAACAAATCACAAGGGTTTTTTTAACCAGAAAAAAACAAAACAAATAGAATAGTATAGAATAGAAAAGGTATTAATTGGTCAGGTGATGTAGAAAAAGGTGTGTCTTTAGACATTTAGACAATAATCTGTCAAGGGTCTTTAAAATGAGACCAAAGTTAAGTCTGTGCTTCCAAGCTTCACATTTCTATGATAGTTTTTTGACAGACATTTTTGTCTACAATGGACCTGTAAATGTGTTTTAATTGATGCACAATATTTAAGGTCTTCACACACAGTTATGTAATCTCTGTTACCCTAAATTATACGTTTGTCTCTGTAAAGCTGCTTTGAAACAATCTACATTGTTAAAAGCGCTATTTAAATGAGGATGACACAGAGTCAGAAATGTACACACATTAAAAAAAAAAAAATGACCTCACGTTGTGTCAATCACGTTTTACACCGTGTGCTAACTACACGCACGTGACGCGCGATAAAGGTTGTTTTCCATGTTAATCAGTGTTTGTCCAGCCGCGACGGCGACACGCGACGACTATTTCAGAAACGTTTCTATTTTTCTGCGACGTCGCGCTGGAACAACAAACACAAAGTGTGGCGATGATAATCTCAGGCACTGTTTATGTGCTTTATTTAATGTTAAAAGCGTGTCATGTGACTCTGAATATCATTTAGTGCTCCAGCTTTGAGGCTGTAAAAGCAACAGTGGATAATTCACCTCAGATCTTCAAATTAAACAAATGGAAACAAGAACGTTCAAACTGTGAACAAACAAGTGTATTCGTTGACAAAGATTGTTTTAGTAACTCAGCCTATGTATTTTAATAATGTTTAAATGGTGTAATATTTGTGAGTTTGATTATGTAGCTACTTATCCATTTTCCTGCGATTGCCGTCGAGATTACTCTCCGCCCACACGCTGTTCTGATTGACTGACTCCTCTCTGGTGCCGCGAGACTCCGCCCACACGCTGTTCTGATTGGCTGACTCCTCTCTGGTGCCGCGAGACTCCGCCCACATGCTGTTCTGATTGACTGACTCCGCCCACACGCTGTTCTGATTGGCTGACTCCTCTCTGGTGCCATGAGACTCCGCCCACACGCTGTTCTGATTTACTGACTCCGCCCACACGCTGTTCTGATTGACTGACTCCACCCACACGCTGTTCTGATTGGCTGACCCCACCCACACGCTGTTCTGATTGACTGACTCCGCCCACACGCTGTTCTGATTGGCTGTGGGTTTTGATTGATTTTGATGCATCTCGCAGTCGAGTCGCGTCTGGTGTGGACAGACACATTTGTTGCTGGAATCTTATCGTATCGCGTCTGGTTAGGAGACGGTGTTACACGTAGCAAGCATTTCAAGAATGTGTTTTGACAATTCAGAGCCACCGAATTACGAAAACGAAAAAACGCACACGAGAATTTCGGACTCAGTGAGCAAGAATCTTAAAGGGGAGCCGGATGGACTCTCCTAATTAAACACAGTTACAGGTCCATTGTGGACAAAAATATCCGTGTCAACAAACTGTCAAAGAAATGTTGAGCTTGGGAGCACAGACTTAAGTTTGGTCTCATTTTAAAGAAGATTGGCAGATTATTGTTGAAGTAAAAGTTATAGAGTGACCGGACTCCTGGTGGTTTGTCCGCACTAGTGATGGGGAGTCCAGGACAGGAATTGACTACCAGTATCAATTCTGTATTTATTTATTTTTAGATGTGTTATTTATTTTTTCACAGTTTATGGTTTGATATCGCCTGCGGCTGGATGAAACCAATCGGAGAGCGTCGTCGTGTGCAGGAGCTGAAAACTGAGACGTGAAGTCGGACACGTTCTGCTTCCCGTAGTGACACCCGTGCTGTGTTTGCATACTAACCACAGCTGAAGTGAAATAAATGCAATATTTGTCGAATACAGTGGGGGGCACAATATAACATCGCGAATACATGAAAAGAGTGTTTACTATTATAAAATACAGATTTGTCGATCAGAATGTCCCATTCAGTACTGGATTGGGAAAGATGTTTTTTTTTATTCCTGACTAGGGATGTGATGGTGAGGATATTTTCCCACCGGTTAATCGATGTGTGACATCACTGGTAATACCGGTGTCACCGGCAGGGGTTTTAAATCGCTAATTTAAAGGCAAAAGTAAAACGCACAGGCATTCATAGTGGTGCGGAGCAGCACTGTTTTGTTGTTGTGTTTTTCATTTAACAACTCACCATTCAAGCAATCCGCCCTGAATTGGTGCTAATTTGAAAGTGAAACTAAAATGCGCACGTCCGCGGAGCGAGCAGAATAGAGAGAGCGTTTATCCATAGGAATGAACTGGAAAGGCTCGCTCTGTTCTGCCCGTAGACACGTGTCCGTGCACATTTTAGTTTCACTTTCAAATTAGGCACCAATTCGGGGCAGATTGCTTGAATTAGTTCATTAGCCTATTATTCTAAATGAAAAACACAACAACAAAACAGTGCAATGACAAATTCGCTTATATAGGCACTATTAAATTTCGCTTTGACACTAAATCTTCCTCATCATCTTGTCAGTCAGCTCCTCACTCTCGTGATGAATGAAATCTGACTCCTGTTGCGTATCTGTGCTGCGACTCGTTCAGCTCATGGTTTATTAAGCAGAAATGGTCAGTTTTTAATTGTAGTGTCTATTCTCTAATTGAACTAAATGATTATTTTTTTTAATGATTTTTTTTTTTTTATTGTAAATGGAGTGAAGGAGTCGACTCTGCCGAACCCCCCGGAATGGAACAGCGCGAGTCCGCACCTCTCCCCAGGCGGCGGCGGGCGGCTCCACCGGCGGGTAGTGTTTGGGAAGATCCCACGCCACCTCCGTCATGAACCACTTGAAGCTCCTGCAGTTGAGCCGGTTCCTCAGCTCCTTCTGCGCCGACACGTCTCCAGCCGAGAGATGCCGATACTCCGGCCGGCGCTGGTACATGAACTCAGCGTACTCGTCCATCCACACCTCCGCCACACGCTTCAGGTTCTACCACACACACATCAGTCATGATAACGCTCATACAGGACACTTTTGTGCCAGACAAATACCGCTTTGACTACAGAAATAATCAACAGATAGTTATAGATTTAAAGATATGCTGCCCTATGAAATAACTTTAACTTAAAGGGATAGTTCACCCAAAAATTAAAATTACCCCATGATTTACTCACCCTCGAGTCATCCTGGCTGTTTCTGTTTTGAAGTGCATAAAAGTGCATCTATCCATCATAAAAATGGATAGCCTATACAGATAAACGCCCAACGCTTGTGTTTTGTTTTAAATAGATGCACTTTTATGATGGACAGATGCACTTTTATGATGGATAGATGCACTTTTATAATGGATGGATGCACTTTTATGATGGATAGATGCACTTATGATGGACGGATGCACTTTTATGATGGAGGGATGCACTTTTATGATGGATGGATGCACTTTTATGATGGATAGATGCACTTTTATCATGGATAGATGCACTTTTATGATGGATAGATGCACTTTTATGATGGATAGATGCACTTTTATCATGAATAGATGCACTTTTATGGTGGACAGATGCACTTTTATCATGGATAGATGCACTTTTATCATGGATAGATGCACTTTTATGGACTTCAAAACAGAAACAGCCATTCACTGCCATTATAAAGCTTGGAAGAGCCAGGACATTTATTAATATAACTCTTATTGATTCGTCTGAAAGAAGAAAGTCATATACACCTAGGATGACTTGAGGGAGAGTAAATCATGGGCTAATGTTTATTTTGGGTGAACTATCCCTTTAAGACTTTTTTATTGCCTTTTTTCTCCTATCAGAAGGCCATTTTCACGTCTTTGCTCATAAAGCGGGGTGACAGTGAACAGGTGGATGAAGTAAATCTGATCTCACATCAGAACATCATGATGTCAATGTGAAATGCATTGCGGGAAGTGCATGAGTGCTGATGGGACACTCACCCTGGCGAGACTCACTCCTCCGGGAACTTTATAAGGCACGTACTTCCGGTATATGTGGCCCACTCGAGAGCAGGGGATGTCCTCCATACGCCCGCCACACATCCACACCTCAGAGACACACACACACACACACACACACACACAGATGATATAATACAGTCAGGAAACATTACATAATATAACTAATATCATATAATTAATAAAACTAAAATAATATAACATAATATAACTAATATCATATAATTAGTCAAACTATTATAATATAATTGATTAAAACTATTATATTTTAATTAATAAAACTAATATGATATAATAAATTAATAAAACAATGTAATATAATATAACAATATAATTACTAAAACTAATATAATATAATTACTAAAACTATTATAACATAATATAATTAATAAAACTAGTATAATATAATTAGTAAAACTATAATAATATAATAAATAAAACTAATATAATATAATACATTAATAAAACAAGATAATATAATATAAAATACATAATATAATTTAAAAAACGCATATAATTAGTCAAACTAATTTAGTACATAATAATGTAACACTTTATTTTACAGTGTTGTTGTTACATATGTTACATGTACTTACCGTAGTAATAACAGTAAATTATGCATAATTACATGCAACTAACCCTCAACCAAACCCTAACCCTATAGTAAGTACATGTAGTTAATTAATATTACTCAGTACTTAAATATATAATTACACTGTAACAATGACACCTTAAAATAAAGTGTAACCTAATATAATTAATAACACTAACATAATATATAATAAATTAATATAACAACACAATATAATATGACATAATATAATTAAATCAAACTACAATAATTAATACAACTATTATAATATAATTAATAAAACTAGTATAATATAATATAATAAATTAATAAAACAACATAATATAATATAACATAATATAATATAATTCATAAAACTAATATAATATATAATGCAGTCTGATTAAACCCATAAACCTTCCTTCTGACTTTATAACATTATTTTTTAATATTTTTGGCAAAATGTGATTGAAATGTATTAATTTAATCTCAAATACTTGTAATTAGATTGAATAGCCACAATCAATAATCTTGACAGGCCTAATTATTCCCACAATCAGAGATGATATGCATTTAATAAAGTCATCATGAAAGTGAAGTTGCTCTGGTCTTTTCTCCTCTATTGTGTCGTATATCCGAGTGAAACGCTTCAGGAACAAGAACACATGTGGGCGGGGCTTGATTGTGTCCGTGGGGAATTGATTGGATGGTTGTGGTTTGCTATTGGCTGATCTCATGTGAGTGACAGGTTATAGCCCCGCCCTCGTCATCAGAGAAGAGAAGAGATGCAGCAAGAGGAAGCTATTCTGATTCAACTACCTGGGAAGCCTGATGAAAACACTGGCCAATCAGAGGCCTTTAAAGAGTCACGACTGCCAGGTTTAAAAGCTTCATGGGGAAGAGAACTTCATGCCGTACCATGAGTGCAGCAGGCGTAATGATATGACGCAGCGCCTGAAATAGGTCTAATAGGTTAGACAAACTTAGTCCCGGTCACGTTGGAAGTTACCCAGCTGGGGACTATTTTCAGGCGCTGCGTCATATCATTACGCCTGCTGGACTCATGGTACGGCAGCAAAGTTTCTTGATTATTACGCAGGAATGAGAGTATAGTTCCTAGCCATATCAGCCTAGAAAATCGCAACTTTTCATTTTCCGTCGGTCTTAGTACACGATGTAACTACAGAAGAGTCAAGTTTTAAATAGGAAAAATATCGAAACTCTTTGGTCATTTTTTTGAGAGAGATGCTAATGGTCCTGTCCGATTCAATGATCTATGCTAAGCTATGCTAAAAGTGTCACTGTTTAACTCTGGGGGAGTTGTAAAATGAGCCTATTTCCAAAAAAAGTGGAGTATCCCTTTAAATTCTTGTGATTTGATTTAATATTGACTCATTTGGATAAATATTAGGTACACAAGATAGGCGTTCATTTTTCTTAAGAAAAAAAAATTTTCTCACCTAATGCTGTAAACACACAGAGAGCCCTGTCAGCTGCTAGTATTATTTAAGGTTAAAAATAACTCAAATAAAATATAATGCGTTTTTTATTATAATAACTTTATTTAATGATTTAAGTAAAAATATAATAAATATCGTCGCTGCCCGATGAAACTCACGTATGTCCAAAACAGTTACTTTTCAGGAAGTGAAAAAAACACCGTAATTTCAAAAGCAGTTGAACGTAGCGTTGTCATGCTTGGTACGGCATCTTTAAATGTAACCATATTCTTGCCAGTGTAATGATATAATCCACATTTGACCAAAATCGAGTTTAAATGGACATACGTGCATATTTTACAGTAACGGTGGTCGATACGCGTTCTTCCGATCATTAATTAGAATGGCCAAGTCGCGTTTCATATTGACAGATGAATAGGCTACGCTCAGTTTATTAAATGTCTCTTGCAAACTATGAAGGGACAATGAATCAATACACTAACATGGCAATGCTAGACAGATACTTTGTTTGGACAGTCCTACCATAATTTTGTCACTCCTCTCCACTCCTAGACGTACGTCTGGCGTCAGGGGGGAAACGTTTACCTCGATAAAGTTAGGCCTACTGTAAAGGAAAGTCATTGTCTCACCAGGCTATGTTTAATTGGCACTGTATTGCAGAAAAGAAAAGTGAAACTTAAGATGAAACTTCACGAGACCGGCGAGATGCCTCCACAGGGCGGGAGATACGCGGCGTGATTGACAGCTTTGACACCAAATGGATATACGTGAAAAACAGATGACATGATTTCACAACTTTTCATTGGTCATTTAGATATGTGAAGCATACTGTATACGGAAATGAACCTGGACATTCTATCCGTCGAAAAATCTCAAAATCGGCAAAATCGGCAAAATGGACATACGCGGTTTTCATCGGACAGCGACGATATGTAATATAGTACACATATTTAGCAAAATACTCATTATAGCTCTTTTTTTCTAGCCAACTAGCGTGCTATAGCCTATATTATGGTCATTAAATGGCTTTCCTGAGGTAAATGTTATGTGACAATAGTTCTCCAGCTGATTTATTGACCTCTTTCCACAGTTGAAAAACACTGATTGATTGATATCATGTATGAGGAATATACATTTCGATAAGTTGTACTGTATCTTTCAACAGTGTTCGTGTTTATTTACTGTTCGCTAGTAGAGATGATCGGGTCACGTGCCGCTAGCGATCTGTCACGTCACATTTACAAGCGCCAGAACGGTATTTATTGTTTGAGTTTCGTAATAAAATTGACAGAATCTGAGAGCTGAGATTTTTTTTATATCATAAGTAACTGCTCTGTCTAGTCTGTCGGTCTCCGTGTCCTCTTTGCTTCACGATTTTTCTGTGCGTGAGAAACTGGATGTGTGTCGTGAGAGCGTGTGAATCACGTGAGTCTCACGGTGAATGAGTTGGCAGCTCTGCATCAGTGATCAGGACACAGAAGAAACTCGACGAAACGCGTATATAGACCCTTTTGGCACTGACGGCACGACCCTATAAAAACTGGAGGCGGCCGATACAAACCAGCACAGATTCGCTTCATGCGGCGCTTAAACATCATCTTGTTGCCAGAATCGACAGAGTACAGGATCCAATTAGAAATTTCATAATGTTTTCTAAACTATTGCGATTATTTGTGAGTCATCTGTGATTGTATATTGTTATGATTGATAACAATCCCCAAACAAACGTCACCATGTTTACGAACTGAAAAGGGGTCTATTAGAGAATTACCTTGAATGAGATCTCGTACTGCTCTCCTCCCCAGATCTCCAGACCCGTGTCATATCCTCCCAGCTCCCAGAACCACTTCCTGTCCACAGCGAAGAGCCCGCCCGCCATCACCGGAGACCTGGCGGGAAGAGGAGAAGAAGACACAGCTCGATCTGGTGGAGAACTACAGCTGCACCACACAGATGACGGGGACACCCAAATACTGTTACAGACGCAAGCAAAGAGATCTGCCCTTATAATCACTGAAGCTGTCAATCGCTTCAGTTCTGCACTAATCTCCTGTTATGATCAATGATCATATAATCATATTCTCTAATTTTCCACATTATCCAATTAGTCACATATTTTTCTGGGATGCTTGGGAACCAGGTTTTGTGGATAAGGGGGAAACCCAAATATTGTTATTCAAAAACTGTTATTCAAATTGTGAATGGGTTATATATACTGTATATATATTTAGAAGCAAACAAAGAGCACTGCCTTTAAAACCGCTTCAGTTCTGCACTAAACTCCTGTTGTAATCAATGAAGCTTTTATTTTCTAAAGGAAAACACAATTTTTTCCAGGACAGCAACAAAATTTTACATTTTCTCTAATTTCCATGTGTTTTCCAATTAAACATACATTTTTCCAGGATTTGTGGCACGAACGCCGTTGAATTTGTATAATGTAAACTGATGATTGGCTTTATACACGTTTTTCTCTGTGTAAATTGAGTTTCCAAGCGCAGTCAGACAGAGATGCATAAACAGGGATTTTTAAAAATCAAAAAGGGATGAGTCAAAGTTATAAATTATCATATCTTATGTATGCAATATACTATTATATATGTTTTCGATCCACCGGCTGAATGAAAACACAAACTCACTCTCTGCCAGTAGGTGGCGCTGGACCAGCAGAAATACAGCGTTTACTCTGCTAATGAAGCTGCGCTTTTTGCAGGTAAACATCATAAAGTAAACAGTGTCATAATTCATAAATCAATGGCTTGTCATAAATGTGGGCTGTCATCATTGTGAACTTCTCTGAGAGAGCGAGTCTGTAGAACGAGCATCAGCGCGCACACCTAAAGTTCATCGCCTTCTAAAGTTTAATCATCACACTAAGACCTCCGTGAAGTTGGCACCCCATAAAACGAGATAATTTCCAAAACTATGCCATTCATTTGTGCTGCGTTTGTGCTGATTTGTGCCGCAAAAACAAACGTTTGTGCTGGTTTGGTGTTTGAGATATTGAACATAATTTTTTTGGGTTGTGTGATGTCACTCTCCACCCCATGTCCTTCAAATCGCTCCAAACCGGTGTCATTCGTTTGTGCTCGGTTTGTGCCGTTAAAACAAACACTGTATCTGTTTTCCTTTCGCAGATATAACACATTTAATTCGGGGCAGTGACGTCACTCTCCACCCCACCTCATCTAAATCGCTCCAAACCGGTGTCGTTCGTTTGTGCCGGTTTGTGCCGTTGAAAGAAACAGTGCAACTACGATCCCCTCTTAAACATACAAAAGGAAACTTTTTAAGTACAGTTACATAACTGTCCACCCCATATGGTCCAAATCGTTGCAAAACTGTGCCGCTCGTTTGTGCTCGATTTGTGCCGGTTTGTGCCGTTACGATGAACATTGTATCTTTTTCCCCTCCTTAGAAATAACACATTGGATTCGGGACAGTGACGTCACTCTCCACCCCATGCCGTCCAAATCGCCCCAAACCGGTGCCTTTTGTTTGTGCTCGATTTGTGCTGTTTTGTGCCGTAGAAATAACCATCATAAATGATTCCATTCTTTAGACATCACAAAATCTTTGGAGGAGTGACGTCACGCAAGCAAGCCGCGCTCTCCATCCATCTCGTCTACAAACCTGTCCGGTTGGTTTGTGCTCGCACAGGGCCGCAGCTGTCAGTGTTCTTTTCTTTAGATATGGGAATGTTTTATTTTAGATTTGTGCTATTGACATTTGGTCTTTATATAATCACCAATGCACTACGATATGTAGGCTAATGTATACTGTCACTACTCTGGCTGTAAGCTACGTGTGACTGATGCTTAATTTTCTATTAAAATAAAATAAAATAAAATAACCAACAAAAAAAAAAAAATTATTTAAAAAATTGTGCACTCACTCGAAGGGGTCGCTGGGGTCAGACTTCTCCAGCTGGGGGGGGATAGGGATGCGTTTGTAGTACATCTCCCAGTCGAAAGCCCCTCGCATGGCGTCGCCCGCCTGCGTCTCGTAACCGAAGTTATCGTGGTCGATCACATCGATCATAGGACACACGATGGTCTTCCGGTTCTGAGCGATGCGATCTGAAGGGGGAAACAACAATAATACACTGCCTTGGAATCAGGGTTCAGTGGTTCAAGTAGTGCTGTCAAAAGTAACGACTTCGGTACCACGTCGGTACTGAAATTTTAACGATGTGACGCTTTGAGCGCTGTTAAGCGGAATCGTATACGCCTCTGATTGGCTATTATGTTCATGAGCTCATCAGATATGTCTGTGATTGGCTACAATGGTCAGCGCTTCAAAAACATGTTGTAAATATACATCAATGACGCTCTTCAGCAGGCGCTTAAACAGACACACACGGAAGCGTTTGAAAGCAAGACTGGTCTGATGATAGACGGCTGCTTGTGCTTTAAAAAGCTCCCGCTCCCCAAACACTCACATGCACTGACCATTGTAGCCAACCACAGACACATCCGATGAGCTCGTGAACACAACGACCAATCAGAGGTGTTTACAATTCAACGCTCAAAGCCTCACATTGTTAAGATTTCAGTACCGACTTGGTACCGAAGTCGATACTTTTGACAACACTAGGTTCAGGAGGTTAGTTTACCCAGTAAGGGAGGGTAGTTTACCCAGTAAGGGAGGGTAGTTTACCCAGTATGTAGTTTACCCAGTAAGGGAGGGTAGTTTACCCAGTATGGGAGGGTAGTTTACCCAGTATGGGAGGTTAGTTTACCCAGTAAGGGAGGGTAGTTTACCCAGTAAGGGAGGGTAGTTCACCCAGTAAGGGAGGGTAGTTTACCCAGTATGGGAGGGTAGTTTACCCAGTAAGGGAGGGTAGTTTACCCAGTAAGGGAGGGTAGTTTACCCAGTATGGGAGGTTAGTTTACCCAGTAAGGGAGGGTAGTTTACCCAGTAAGGGAGGGTTTACCCAGTAAGGGAGGGTAGTTCACCCAGTAAGGGAGGGTAGTTCACCCAGTAAGGGAGGTTTGTTACCCAGTAAGGGAGGTTAGTTTACCCAGTTAGGGAGGGTAGTTTACCCAGTAAGGGAGGTTTGTTACCCAGTTAGGGAGGGTAGTTTACCCAGTAAGGGAGGTTAGTTTACCCAGTATGGGAGGTTAGTTTACCCAGTTAGGGAGGGTAGTTTA
This sequence comes from Abramis brama, assembly GCF_963993115.1. NCBI lineage: Eukaryota > Metazoa > Chordata > Actinopteri > Cypriniformes > Leuciscidae > Abramis > Abramis brama. The sequence goes on from NC_139977.1 coordinate 1,331,969, forward strand.
CCCAGTAAGGGAGGGTAGTTTACCCAGTAAGGGAGGGTAGTTTACCCAGTAAGGGAGGTTTGTTACCCAGTAAGGGAGGTTAGTTTACCCAGTTAGGGAGGTTAGTTTACCCAGTAAGGGAGGGTAGTTTACCCAATAAGGGAGGTTAGTTTACCCAGTATGGGAGGTTAGTTTACCCAGTTAGGGAGGGTAGTTTACCCAGTAAGGGAGGTTAGTTTACCCAGTTAGGGAGGGTAGTTTACCCAGTAAGGGAGGTTAGTTTACCCAGTAAGGGAGGGTAGTTTACCCAGTAAGGGAGGTTTGTTACCCAGTAAGGGAGGTTAGTTTACCCAGTTAGGGAGGGTAGTTTACCCAGTAAGGGAGGGTAGTTTACCCAGTAAGGGAGGTAGTTTACCCAGTAAGGGAGGGTAGTTTACCCAGTATGGGAGGTTATTTACCCAGTAAGGGAGGGTAGTTTACCCAGTAAGGGAGGGTTTACCCAGTAAGGGAGGGTAGTTCACCCAGTAAGGGAGGGTAGTTCACCCAGTATGGGAGGTTAGTTCACCCAGTATGGGAGGTTAGTTTACCCAGTTAGGGAGGGTAGTTTACCCAGTAAGGGAGGTTAGTTTACCCAGTAAGGGAGGGTAGTTTACCCAGTATGGGAGGTTAGTTTACCCAGTTAGGAAGGGTAGTTTACCCAGTAAGGGAGGTTAGTTTACCCAGTATGGGAGGTTAGTTTACCCAGTTAGGGAGGGTAGTTTACCCAGTAAGGGAGGTTAGTTTACCCAATAAGGGAGAGTAGTTTAACCAGTAAGGGAGGTTTGTTACCCAGTAAGGGAGGTTAGTTTACCCAGTAAGGGAGGTTAGTTTACCCAGTAAGGGAGGTTAGTTTACCCAGTAAGGGAGAGTAGTTTAACCAGTAAGGGAGGTTTGTTACCCAGTAAGGGAGGTTAGTTTACCCAGTAAGGGAGGGTAGTTTACCCAGTAAGGGAGGGTAGTTTACCCAGTAAGGGAGGGTAGTTTACCCAGTAAGGGAGGGTAGTTTACCCAGTAAGGGAGGGTAGTTTACCCAGTATGGGAGGGTAGTTTACCCAGTATGGGAGGTTAGTTTACCCAGTTAGGAAGGGTAGTTTACCCAGTAAGGGAGGTTAGTTTACCCAGTATGGGAGGTTAGTTTACCCAGTTAGGGAGGGTAGTTTACCCAGTAAGGGAGGTTAGTTTACCCAATAAGGGAGAGTAGTTTAACCAGTAAGGGAGGTTTGTTACCCAGTAAGGGAGGTTAGTTTACCCAGTAAGGGAGGTTAGTTTACCCAGTAAGGGAGGTTAGTTTACCCAGTAAGGGAGAGTAGTTTAACCAGTAAGGGAGGTTTGTTACCCAGTAAGGGAGGTTAGTTTACCCAGTAAGGGAGGGTAGTTTACCCAGTAAGGGAGGGTAGTTTACCCAGTAAGGGAGGGTAGTTTACCCAGTAAGGGAGGGTAGTTTACCCAGTATGGGAGGGTAGTTTACCCAGTATGGGAGGTTAGTTTACCCAGTAAGGGAGGGTAGTTTACCCAGTAAGGGAGGGTAGTTCACCCAGTAAGGGAGGGTAGTTTACCCAGTATGGGAGGGTAGTTTACCCAGTAAGGGAGGGTAGTTTACCCAGTAAGGGAGGGTAGTTTACCCAGTATGGGAGGTTAGTTTACCCAGTAAGGGAGGGTAGTTTACCCAGTAAGGGAGGGTAGTTCACCCAGTAAGGGAGGGTAGTTCACCCAGTAAGGGAGGGTAGTTCACCCAGTAAGGGAGGTTTGTTACCCAGTAAGGGAGGTTAGTTTACCCAGTTAGGGAGGGTAGTTTACCCAGTAAGGGAGGGTAGTTTACCCAGTAAGGGAGGTTTGTTACCCAGTTAGGGAGGGTAGTTTACCCAGTAAGGGAGGTTAGTTTACCCAGTATGGGAGGTTAGTTTACCCAGTTAGGGAGGGTAGTTTACCCAGTAAGGGAGGGTAGTTTACCCAGTAAGGGAGGTTTGTTACCCAGTAAGGGAGGTTAGTTTACCCAGTTAGGGAGGGTAGTTTACCCAGTAAGGGAGGTTAGTTTACCCAGTAAGGGAGGGTAGTTTACCCAATAAGGGAGGTTAGTTTACCCAGTATGGGAGGTTAGTTTACCCAGTTAGGGAGGGTAGTTTACCCAGTAAGGGAGGTTAGTTTACCCAGTTAGGGAGGGTAGTTTACCCAGTAAGGGAGGTTAGTTTACCCAGTAAGGGAGGGTAGTTTACCCAGTAAGGGAGGTTTGTTACCCAGTAAGGGAGGTTAGTTTACCCAGTTAGGGAGGGTAGTTTACCCAGTAAGGGAGGGTAGTTTACCCAGTAAGGGAGGTAGTTTACCCAGTAAGGGAGGGTAGTTTACCCAGTATGGGAGGTTATTTACCCAGTAAGGGAGGGTAGTTTACCCAGTAAGGGAGGGTAGTTCACCCAGTAAGGGAGGGTAGTTTACCCAGTAAGGGAGGGTAGTTTACCCAGTAAGGGAGGGTAGTTTACCCAGTAAGGGAGGGTTTACCCAGTAAGGGAGGGTAGTTCACCCAGTAAGGGAGGGTAGTTCACCCAGTATGGGAGGTTAGTTCACCCAGTATGGGAGGTTAGTTTACCCAGTTAGGGAGGGTAGTTTACCCAGTAAGGGAGGTTAGTTTACCCAGTAAGGGAGGGTAGTTTACCCAGTATGGGAGGTTAGTTTACCCAGTTAGGAAGGGTAGTTTACCCAGTAAGGGAGGTTAGTTTACCCAGTATGGGAGGTTAGTTTACCCAGTTAGGGAGGGTAGTTTACCCAGTAAGGGAGGTTAGTTTAACCAGTAAGGGAGGGTAGTTTAACCAGTAAGGGAGGTTTGTTACCCAGTAAGGGAGGTTAGTTTACCCAGTAAGGGAGGTTAGTTTACCCAGTAAGGGAGGGTAGTTTACCCAGTAAGGGAGGTTTGTTACCCAGTAAGGGAGGTTTGTTACCCAGTTAGGGAGGGTAGTTTACCCAGTAAGGGAGGTTAGTTTACCCAGTATGGGAGGTTAGTTTACCCAGTTAGGGAGGGTAGTTTACCCAGTAAGGGAGGTTAGTTTACCCAGTAAGGGAGCGTAGTTTACCCAATAAGGGAGGTTAGTTTAACCAGTAAGGGAGCGTAGTTTACCCAATAAGGGAGGTTAGTTTACCCAGTTAGGGAGGGTAGTTTACCCAGTAAGGGAGGTTAGTTTACCCAGTAAGGGAGCGTAGTTTACCCAATAAGGGAGGTTAGTTTACCCAGTTAGGGAGGGTAGTTTACCCAGTAAGGGAGGTTAGTTTACCCAGTTAGGGAGGGTAGTTTACCCAGTAAGGCAGGTTAGTTTACCCAGTAAGGGAGGTTAGTTTACCCAGTTAGGGAGGGTAGTTTACCCAGTAAGGGAGGTTAGTTTACCCAGTAAGGGAGGGTAGTTTACCCAGTAAGGGAGGTTTGTTACCCAGTAAGGGAGGTTAGTTTACCCAGTTAGGGAGGGTAGTTTACCCAGTAAGGGAGGTTAGTTTACCCAGTATGGGAGGTTAGTTCACCCAGTATGGGAGGTTAGTTTACCCAGTTAGGGAGGGTAGTTTACCCAGTAAGGGAGGTTAGTTTACCCAGTAAGGGAGGGTAGTTTACCCAGTATGGGAGGTTAGTTTACCCAGTTAGGAAGGGTAGTTTACCCAGTAAGGGAGGTTAGTTTACCCAGTATGGGAGGTTAGTTTACCCAGTTAGGGAGGGTAGTTTACCCAGTAAGGGAGGTTAGTTTACCCAATAAGGGAGAGTAGTTTAACCAGTAAGGGAGGTTTGTTACCCAGTAAGGGAGGTTAGTTTACCCAGTAAGGGAGGTTAGTTTACCCAGTAAGGGAGGGTAGTTTACCCAGTAAGGGAGGGTAGTTTACCCAGTAAGGGAGGTTTGTTACCCAGTAAGGGAGGTTTGTTACCCAGTTAGGGAGGGTAGTTTACCCAGTAAGGGAGGTTAGTTTACCCAGTAAGGGAGAGTAGTTTAACCAGTAAGGGAGGTTTGTTACCCAGTAAGGGAGGTTAGTTTACCCAGTAAGGGAGGGTAGTTTACCCAGTAAGGGAGGGTAGTTTACCCAGTAAGGGAGGGTAGTTTACCCAGTATGGGAGGGTAGTTTACCCAGTATGGGAGGTTAGTTTACCCAGTAAGGGAGGGTAGTTTACCCAGTAAGGGAGGGTAGTTCACCCAGTAAGGGAGGGTAGTTTACCCAGTATGGGAGGGTAGTTTACCCAGTAAGGGAGGGTAGTTTACCCAGTAAGGGAGGGTAGTTTACCCAGTATGGGAGGTTAGTTTACCCAGTAAGGGAGGGTAGTTTACCCAGTAAGGGAGGGTAGTTCACCCAGTAAGGGAGGGTAGTTCACCCAGTAAGGGAGGGTAGTTCACCCAGTAAGGGAGGTTTGTTACCCAGTAAGGGAGGTTAGTTTACCCAGTTAGGGAGGGTAGTTTACCCAGTAAGGGAGGGTAGTTTACCCAGTAAGGGAGGTTTGTTACCCAGTTAGGGAGGGTAGTTTACCCAGTAAGGGAGGTTAGTTTACCCAGTATGGGAGGTTAGTTTACCCAGTTAGGGAGGGTAGTTTACCCAGTAAGGGAGGGTAGTTTACCCAGTAAGGGAGGTTTGTTACCCAGTAAGGGAGGTTAGTTTACCCAGTTAGGGAGGGTAGTTTACCCAGTAAGGGAGGTTAGTTTACCCAGTAAGGGAGGGTAGTTTACCCAATAAGGGAGGTTAGTTTACCCAGTATGGGAGGTTAGTTTACCCAGTTAGGGAGGGTAGTTTACCCAGTAAGGGAGGTTAGTTTACCCAGTTAGGGAGGGTAGTTTACCCAGTAAGGGAGGTTAGTTTACCCAGTAAGGGAGGGTAGTTTACCCAGTAAGGGAGGTTTGTTACCCAGTAAGGGAGGTTAGTTTACCCAGTTAGGGAGGGTAGTTTACCCAGTAAGGGAGGGTAGTTTACCCAGTAAGGGAGGTAGTTTACCCAGTAAGGGAGGGTAGTTTACCCAGTATGGGAGGTTATTTACCCAGTAAGGGAGGGTAGTTTACCCAGTAAGGGAGGGTAGTTCACCCAGTAAGGGAGGGTAGTTTACCCAGTAAGGGAGGGTAGTTTACCCAGTAAGGGAGGGTAGTTTACCCAGTAAGGGAGGGTTTACCCAGTAAGGGAGGGTAGTTCACCCAGTAAGGGAGGGTAGTTCACCCAGTATGGGAGGTTAGTTCACCCAGTATGGGAGGTTAGTTTACCCAGTTAGGGAGGGTAGTTTACCCAGTAAGGGAGGTTAGTTTACCCAGTAAGGGAGGGTAGTTTACCCAGTATGGGAGGTTAGTTTACCCAGTTAGGAAGGGTAGTTTACCCAGTAAGGGAGGTTAGTTTACCCAGTATGGGAGGTTAGTTTACCCAGTTAGGGAGGGTAGTTTACCCAGTAAGGGAGGTTAGTTTAACCAGTAAGGGAGGGTAGTTTAACCAGTAAGGGAGGTTTGTTACCCAGTAAGGGAGGTTAGTTTACCCAGTAAGGGAGGTTAGTTTACCCAGTAAGGGAGGGTAGTTTACCCAGTAAGGGAGGTTTGTTACCCAGTAAGGGAGGTTTGTTACCCAGTTAGGGAGGGTAGTTTACCCAGTAAGGGAGGTTAGTTTACCCAGTATGGGAGGTTAGTTTACCCAGTTAGGGAGGGTAGTTTACCCAGTAAGGGAGGTTAGTTTACCCAGTAAGGGAGCGTAGTTTACCCAATAAGGGAGGTTAGTTTAACCAGTAAGGGAGCGTAGTTTACCCAATAAGGGAGGTTAGTTTACCCAGTTAGGGAGGGTAGTTTACCCAGTAAGGGAGGTTAGTTTACCCAGTAAGGGAGCGTAGTTTACCCAATAAGGGAGGTTAGTTTACCCAGTTAGGGAGGGTAGTTTACCCAGTAAGGGAGGTTAGTTTACCCAGTTAGGGAGGGTAGTTTACCCAGTAAGGCAGGTTAGTTTACCCAGTAAGGGAGGTTAGTTTACCCAGTTAGGGAGGGTAGTTTACCCAGTAAGGGAGGTTAGTTTACCCAGTAAGGGAGGGTAGTTTACCCAGTAAGGGAGGTTTGTTACCCAGTTAGGGGGGGTAGTTTACCCAGTAAGGGAGGGTAGTTTACCCAGTTAGGGAGGTTAGTTTACCCAGTTAGGGAGGGTAGTTTACCCAGTAAGGGAGGTTAGTTTACCCAGTTAGGGAGGGTAGTTTACCCAGTAAGGGAGGTTAGTTTACCCAATAAGGGAGGTTAGTTTACCCAGTATGGGAGGTTAGTTTACCCAGTTAGGGAGGGTAGTTTACCCAGTAAGGGAGGTTAGTTTACCCAGTAAGGGAGGGTAGTTTACCCAGTTAGGGGGGGTAGTTTACCCAGTAAGGGAGGGTAGTTTACCCAGTAAGGGAGGTTAGTTTACCCAGTTAGGGGGGGTAGTTTACCCAGTAAGGGAGGGTAGTTTACCCAGTAAGGGAGGGTAGTTTACCCAGTAAGGGAGGTTTGTTACCCAGTAAGGGAGGTTTGTTACCCAGTAAGGGAGGTTTGTTACCCAGTAAGGGAGGCAGCCAGTTGACGTTGGCCTCGCAGTGGGAGTCCAGGAAGGTGATGACGTCCCCGATGGCGGCTTCGGCTCCCAGGAGCCTCGTCCGGATCAGACCCTCGCGCTTCTTGGTCCGCAGGATCCGCACCTTCGGCAGGCGCACCATGTACTCCTCCAGCGGGGCCTTCAGGTGCTCTGGGCCAACAGAGGAACAACACACTACAGCATCCTTCTTACTAAAGCATTCTTGTGTCAGGACATCAGTGTTAAAGGAGTAGCTCACTTCAGAGTTAACATTTCCTGATAATTTACTCACCTCATGCAAGATGTTCATGTCTTTCTTTCTTCAGTGGAAAAGAAATTAAGGTTTTTGAGGAAAACATTCCAGGATGTTTCCACATATAGTGTCTTCAATGGGGTCCAACGGGTCGAGGTCCAGATGTGAGTTTCAGTGCAGCTTCAAAGTCTCGACACGATCCAGCCGAGGAATAAGAGTCTTATCCAGACAAACCAGCGGACATTTTATAACAAAATAAACATTTATATACTTTTAACCACAAAAGCTCGTATTGCACTAGCTGTGATGCGCCACACATTACGTAATCAGGTTCAAAGGTCACGCGTGACATAGACGGAAGTACCGACCTAGCGTTTACAAAGCAAACGTGCAAAGAGCAAGTCAAATGCCATTTACAAAAAACAAATAAATAAAAGGTAAAACAACGATGTCGGACGATTTTGAAGTTGGAGGAGAAAATTTGTTTTTTGCCCTACCCTACATTTATAAACCGGAACACGCGTGACCTTTCAACCCGATTACGTAATGTGTGGCGCATCACAGCGAGTGCAAGACCAGCATTTGTGGATTAAAACTATATAAATGTTTATTTTGTTATAAATGTCCGCTGGTTTGTCTAGATGAGACTCTTATTCCTCGGCTGGATCGTGTCGAGACTTTGAAGCTGCACTGAAACTCACACCTGGACCTTCGACCCGTTGGACCCCATTGAAGACACTATATGGAGAAACATCCTGGAGTGTTTTCCTCAAAAACCTTCATTTCTTTTCCACTGAAGAAAGAAAGACATGAGCATCTTGGATGAGGTGAGTAAATTATCTGGAAATCCTAATCCTTAACTGGGTAATCCTTTAATATTGCTCAATGCTTCCAATCAGGTAAAGCATCGTGATGCAGCGAATTTAAAAACACGAATTTCAGGAATGATGAATACATTTTGCTCTGTTTCTCACATAAAACCATCACGTGACTCTTTCGCCGTCTCTCTTCATCTCTAAACGCTGAAAGCAACAGTGAAAATGCTTGAGATGTTTTGATCTTAGAACAGAAGTTGTGATAGAGTCTGTCAGTTTATTAAAGCTCAGTCATGATTCAAATATGACATATTTTAGTCAGATTTAGTGCAATATCTTCACTTTGAGGCCCTCGTTAAACACTGTGATCAGAGGAATTCTGAAAAGTGGCCTGGACATATAGTGATATACTGTGATGCATATAAACTTAGTTTTGATTTCACTCATATTTCTGCTTGTTGTCACATCTTTGCCACAAAGAAGTGCAGATGTGGGTAGTTTTGAAATCACACATTAGTTTTTCGTGCACATATTTTTTTTAAATCAGAAGGTCATTTGAAACCTAATATTTATATGTTAAAGCTTCAGCATAACTGCATCTCAGATGAAGTGCTTCCAGTCAATGTTCCCTCTAAGCTGCGCGCACGTCAGATGCGAAAAATATCCATATATAATAATATAATATCAAAACAAATTGAAGCATTTAAACTGATATATTATATCACTTCAAATACTTCAATTCGTTTTTATATTATATTATATTATATTATATTATATTATATTATATTATATTATATTATATTATATTATATTATATTAGGCCTATATTTTATTATATTATAAGCCTAATAAAGAATTGATCTCACACGGATATTGTTTGCCATTAAACGTTTGAAACCCCTTGCTGAAGAAAATATTGGAAATTCATAATCAATAAACAACCATTTAGTTTTGATGAGTTGTGGCCAATAATTGACAGTACAAAAACACTTTATGGTTTTCCCAAACCATCTCAGTGTAACAGCTTATTTATTTTTCATTCTGTATTATATTATTGTAAAGAACTGAACTGTCCTGCAGGAGATTTAGCACGAGTACTGTGTGGACGAGTCGGATGAAACACACATACTTGGCTGAAAACATATTTGTGTTTGATTAAAACAAGCAGCAACCCTCAAATCTGAGCTATAGTGAGCGGATTACGGCCAATCTGGAGCTTATGAGCATGTGACGCGCTGCAGGACAGGCCAGGGTCATGGCTTAACATCTGTCACGCATATAAAACACACTGACTGAGGCTGCGTCTACATGTGCGGACGAGAAACTTTTGAAAAACGCCCTGAAAACGCTAAATTCCCCTTTACAGCGCATGCGTAAAACCTCACTAAAGCTCACTGAGATGATGCAGATGGACACATAAATAATAAAGTTATTACGCAATTCTTCTGGCAGGATAATTTTATCTAGCAAAGCATTCACTGATCGTCCGGGTCGCTCTCACTCAACATTATATGTTTGGTGTAAAACACTAAATCTCTCATGTTTCACCGCAGGACAGCAGATGTGAGTGAGTTTCTGTCGTCTTTGCAGGACTGATATGAAGAGTGTGTGAACTAACATATTTTAGCAACTGTGTGAAAGTGAATATAACAGGCACAATACCGCTATAAACATGAGTATCTATTGGTACAACATGCGTCACATGACTAAACTTACTCGTTTTTAAATACCTCCGTTTTCTCAGTCCGCACTACAACACGAACACAAGCGTTCTCAAATTCATCCACTTTGGAGAGCGTTTTCAGTTTTGTGCGTGTCAGTGAGAAACATGGAGGAACACCACAATACTTAAAGGTGTTTAGCAGTGAATGTTGTCAGGCTTTTCTATTTACAGTGAAGTAAGCTATTTGCCTGCACAGAATATGATGGCATTATAATATAACAATGTAATTGTTGTAATTGTCGCCTTTTTCCACCTTGCCATTGGTTCGGCTTGCTTAGTTGGGGACATTAAATTTAATATTTAATTTAATATTCAACAATATTATTGATCTGCCTGCACTGACATCATTATTTGAGAACTGAACTGAGCTATATATATATATAAAAATGAACTATATTAATAACTTTTTTTAAACACAAATGAACCATCACTGAACGTACTTAAGCTGGACTATTTTCTTCTGGAAACAATCTTTGTTGCATTATTTTCATGTTATCTCTGTAAAGCTGCTTCGAAACACTCTGTGTTGTAAAAAGTGCTATAAAAATAAATGTGACCTAATATGTAACGATAAAGTTTGCAGTGGCTTCACAAATGAATTAAAAACACAAAGCAAAGAGTCATAATTAATTAAGAGAAAGCACTCCGCCATCTGACTCCGACGAACAAGCTGTCGTGAACACGATGTCCCAGGAGGACTTGAGCGCACCGTGAGACACAGGAGGTGTCACGTGATCAGTGATTATGATGCGTACCCTTGTCGCTGAAGTCGTCGACCAGCACGATCTCGGCCAGGAGCCGCGGCGGCGAGCGGTTCAGGACGCTGTGAACGGTGCGGAGAAGAGACGACCAGCCCTCGTTGTGGAAGGGGATGATGATGCTGGTGTTGGGGAGGTCTTCGGCATACAGCTTCGTCTTACAGCTGCACACACACACACACACACACACACACACACACACACAGTTAAAACCGGTTTCAATGGTGGAGAGGGAAAATATATGCCCAGTTACTCAAAAGCATGCATCAGATTTAGTCCCACAGTGTTGTTGAATAAAGATTCCTAATAAAGCGTGTCGTTACCTGGATGATCAATGACTGTTTGTGTGTTTTGTGATCGTTGTCAGCAAAACCCTTCACTAACCCTTTCCAACAGAGACTGTATGACACTGAGATCCAAAGGACTCGAACACAACTATTGCAAAAGTCACAAACATTCAGATATATGCCCAGTTATTCATAAACATGCATCAGATTTAGTCCCACAGTGTTGAATCTGCAGGAATAAACCGGTTCAAACGTTTGCTGATAGTTGTGAGAGTTAAACTTCCCAGTGTTGATCATTTCCAACAGTGACTGTATAATACTGAGATCCAAAGGACTCGAACACAACTATTATAAAAGTCACAAACATTCATTGATGCTCAAGAAGCTTCTGGTCATCCAGGTAATCACACAGTAATCACACAGGATCTTTTGTGTACATTCAGTTATTATTATGTCTTGTAAACTATACACTACTGTTCAAAAGAGTCTCTTCTGCTCACCAGAGCTGCGTTTATTTGATCAAAAATACAGTAAAAACAGTGAAATATTATTCCAGTGTAAATCAGCTGTTCTCTATGTGAATATACAGTAAAGTGTAATATATTCCTGTGATCAAAGCTGAATTTTCAGCATCATTACTCCAGTCTTCAGTGTCACATGATCCTTCACAAATCACTCTAATATGATGATTTGATGCTCGAGAAACATTTATGATTATTATCAGTGTTGAAAACAGTCGTGCTGCTTCAGGTTGTTCAAAAGTAAAGAAATCAATACTTTACGCTTTAAATTGATCAAAAGTGACAGTAAAGACATTTATAAATGTTACAAAAATTATATTTCAAATAAATGAGGTTCTTTTAAACTTTCTATGAATCAAAGAATCCTGAAAAATAAAATGTATTACCGTTTCCAATCAACAGACAGGACTATGTCATCATTTAATGTAATTATAATCAAATAATTTAAATAAGGCAATTCAATTATTTAAAAAAATGCTTTGAATTATTTTGAATAAGTAATAATTACTCCATAATATGTGTTCTCTATAGTATGAGTGTAATCTGGACACACTACATCCGCCATGTTGTCATTATCATGTGACCTGTAAATCCTCTCCCGTGGCCTCATGGGATACTCAAGTGTTCATCGCATGCACACTTCAGAATCTCGCCGGAAGAAGAAGATCATCCGGATACTTTTGCCAGGTGTTTAATGAGCACTGTGTGTTCAGACACTTCTTTCGTCACACACTGTTTTTCGTCCACTATACAGTAGGGAAGTATGGGATTCGGGACCTGATGCTGTGACTCTGAGTGGTGAAGTACCGGACACACGTGAGAAGTGTACGCAGTACGCAAGACAAAGAGAAGGAACGCAACAGATTAAAATACAGAAGTGCCCTTTTCCATCACTGGCTAGAGCACTGATGTATAGAGTGGGAGAAGTTATTACATCTCTGATAAGGTCATAGCTCGATGATCAAGCCTAAGTGTTTATTAACTCTCTGTCATCATATAACTTCAATATATTATATCTTCGTTGGAAAGTGTGTGCCGCCATAGTGTTACTCGTAACTCTCTTAAAGTCCGCGTGAACCGGAAGTTGCAAACGACTTTTCTCCAGTGCTGTGACGTATTTCCCATTGAAACGGAATATTGAACAGAGGGCAGGGTTTTACTCTAGCGCTCCTCCTCTCCATCTCTCACTCATAGCAGACTAACGGTTTGAGGGGAGTGGTTAAGGGTTACCCAACCCAAGTCCTCAAACCTACGTCATCAGAGAAGGGACGCCATTCCAGACCGGAAGTAACTTTTCAGACTTTGATTAAAGATTACGACGGCAAACCATTTTTTTCTGTGTTTTAACTTGCACGGATTAATTGTTCACCACAAGACTAATAATATGCGCTAACAAAGTAAATAGGGTCAATTTTGATTTCAGTTGGACTTTAAATATCTTAGAGCTCAGTCTTTACACTAATTATTAAGTCTAAGAATAAGAGTAAAATTACAGCATTCTTAGCATTTTGACCCACTTTAACACCGTGTCCTAGCCAGGGTTATTATAGTTTTGCATTTTTCATTAGTTTTTATTTTTATTTCGTTTTGACTTTTTGTTTTCAAATTTAGTTTAGTTTTAATTAGTTTTTAAAGTGGGTTTGCTAGTTTAGTTTAGTTTTTATTTTTTGAAAATGCTTAGTTTTAGTTTAGTTTTTATTAGTTTTAGTCTTTTTTTGTAATTTGGGTTATTTGTCAGGGGCAAGATTCAAAAAGGTCAGAAAAAGTATTGTGTAATACTAACTCAACAAAAATGTCATACAATTTTAGGAAAAAATTCACACCCCATTGAAATTCCTTCACCTCTTACAAAATCAACACGCCATACCAGAAATCTACACATCTTCTATACAGAAATCACACCCTATACAAATACCACAGCTGTACAATTTTCACACCCTATACTTAATTTATCCTATATAGTCAATAGCCTACTCATCTGGATTGAAGCAGCAAACATTCAGTGTAAAAGTAAAAAAATGACGTAACATTATTTAATATTTGAATCACAGCTTATAGCCTATAGTGTTTTGACATCGACAACCACAACCAAAAAGTGCATTTTACCTCAAACTTGCGACTAGTTAACTTTCTAAAGAAGGCACAATCGCTTCTCGGGTCAACATTAACACACTGACAAAATTATAGTCAGAATTTAAAATATTTTTATACCACTTTTTAATGTGTGATTGTGTAAAGGTGTTCACGAGATGGAGATACCAACCTTTCGCGTACTTGCAACGTCGAACGAACACTCGTTCTCATGGAGACGGTGTGCACGGAGGGGAGGGGCTGTGTGTGTGTGTGTGTGTGTGCGCGCGCGCATGTGAGAGACGCATGAGTGACAGAGAGACGGAGGGTGAGCAGGGAATACGCTGCGTGTTTTAAATAGCATTAAAAAATGAAAGACCTTGACAAAGACGAAAACTAAGGACATTTACTCTATAATTTTATTTTATTTTAGTTAGTTTTGCCAAACACACATGCAGTTTTAGTTAGTTATCGTTTTTTTGTAATGCCTCGTTTTTATTTTTATTTCAGTTAACGACAATGTTTTTTCGCACCTAGTTTTCGTTTTTTCGTTCGTTTTCGTTAACGATTATAACCTTGGTCCTAGCCCATCGGAGCCCATCAGAACAGTGTGTGGGCGGAGTCAGCCAATCAGAACAGCGTGTGGGCGGAGTCAGCAAGTCAGAACAGCGTGTGGGTGGAGTCAGCCAATCAGAATAGTGTGTGGGCGGAGTCAACCAATCAGAATAGTGTGTGGGCGGAGTCAGCCAATCAGAACAGCGTGTGGGCGGAGTCAGCAAGTCAAAACAGCGTGTGGGTGGAGTCAGCCAATCAGAATAGTGTGGTGCGGAGTCAACCAATCAGAACAGTGTGTGGGCGGAGTCTCACGGCACCAGAGAGTAATCTTGACGGCACTCACAAGAAAATGGATAAGTAGCTCCATAATCAAATTCACAAATATTACACCATTTAAACATTATTAAAAATACATAGGCTACTGAGTTACTAAAACAATCTTTGTCAGAGAATACACTGTTTGTTCACAGTTTGAACGTTCTTGTTTCCATTTGTTTAATTTCAAGATCTGAGGTGAATTATCCACTGTTGCTTTTACAGCCTCAAAGCTGGAGCACTAAATGATATTCAGAGTCACATGACACGCTTTTAACATTAAATAAAGCACATAAACAGTCCCTGAGATCATCATCGCCACACTTTGTGTTTGTTGTTCCAGCGCGACGTCGCAGAAAAATAGAAACGTTTCTGAAATAGAGTCGTCGCGTGTCGCCGTCGCGGCTGGACAAACACTGATTAAAATGGAAAATAACCTTTTATCGCGCGTTGCGGGGTGTGTAGTTAGCACACAGTTACCCCTTTTCCACCAACAAGAACCGGGTGCTGGTTCAGAGCCAGAGCCAAAGCTGGTTCAGAGTTGGTTCGACTGACGAGCTTACTAAGAACCGGTTTGCCTTTCCACCGGCTAGAGAGCCACAACAGAGCCAGATCTTACGTCACTGTATACGTCTCATGTTGCCCAGCAACCGCTAGTGCGGTAGCGCCAAACACAAACACGCCAGGCTTGTTCGAGATGCATCGGCTTCTCGCAGATCGATCGCCGCATGACATCAAAGCACTGCGATAGCGATCTAAAAGCACAAGGAGTCGTATGCTCTCCAAACACTCCCGCAGCTCCGATCGGTCCTCGCCGCTCCGATGCATCTCGAACAAGCCATCAACAATAACGGACGTTGCAATACTATGGATGCTCATGGGTTTGCAAAAATACATCGGAATCCAACGCGTTCGTGCAGCTCGCCGTAACTTACAAAGACGGATATTATAATCGAGCTGCTATTAGCTCGACTAGCTGCTATTTAAAAATGGCGGTCACAAGTTTCTATTCGTCTTGTTGGTCACGGTAACCCCGCCCCCAGCCCCTGACGCAAGCGGTTCTTTCTTGGCTCCATTCTAGACCCTGCAATGATTTGGTGCTACTTAAGAACCAGTTTTACTGGTTCGGAGCTGGTGCTTTGGCGGTGGAAAAACAAAGAACCGATTTGAAACTAGGCTCTGGCTCCGAACCAGCACCAGCTCTGCCTTGGTGGAAAAGGGGTAAGTGTGAGTGAGTGACTTTATACATAGACATCTAGCAAATATTCACAAAATTGTTTGGGTGAACGCAAACGCTCACTGCGACTTTAACCGCATACTTAATGTGTCTATATACAAACACAGGGCTAGTTTAAAATGTTTACAAAAACACCAGTTCTCTTTTGCCAAACGTACACCTAACCGTCTGGTAAAACTAGTTTGTCGACTAGTGTGTAAATATCTTTGGAAGTGAGCAACCAGAACACTATTTGACATGGCCATGTGAACCAATGACTGCAACCGTTTGCTATTACTACACCAATGAGAGCGCGCCGCCGTATCATCTTAGTGTGTTTCTCAGTAAACGCAACTGTGGTGTTTATATGGAAGAATCCCACCCAAACTAATATCCATGATCTCTTCTAGAGATAAAAACTACCCATTACTCATCACGCCTATGTTTTATACTATATATTAGTATATAGTATATATAGTATATATATATATATATATATTATATATATATAGTATATATATTATATATAATATATATATTAATATATTAATATATTAATATATTAATATATTAATATAACGCGTGATTAGTCAACTAGAAAAGGTCGAGGGCAGCCCTAATTATTACATGATCCTGAAAAGAAACTATTTATCTATTTATTGTAAGGAAAGTTTAACTCTACAATACAAGTTTAATTTCTACTAAAATATCTTAGAGCTGAGCTGAGTCTTACTAAAAATGCAGACATTTCCAAGACTTTGCTATTCCCTGACCTTATTTTCCATGACTGTACATGGTGAGGTGAGGTGAAGAATTCAATAAGTAATATATCTCAGAGAAAACACTGGCCTATTATCTTACTAGGGCTCTACACAGCGAACTTACACTGAAATTCAACACACTATTAATGTCCTGTAATGTGCTTGAGAATTAGATTAGATTAGATTAGATTAGATTAGAAAACATTATTAATCTCTGTAAGTGGAAACTCATTTGCCACCATTGCACATTACAAACACCACAAATAGACAATTAAACATTAAAAAACAACAACAATCAGTACATACAAAAATCTTCCACTAAATGAGCTTAAGTCCACTAAAGATACAGTGTATCATGTGTGTATCAGCCTCACTTCGGGTGTCTGATGTCGAGCAGGAGTGTGTGTATCAGACTCATATGTGTGTATCAGCCTCACTTCGGGTGTCTGATGTCGAGCAGGAGTGTGTGTATCAGGCTCATATGTGTGTATCAGACTCACTTTGGGTGTCTGATGTCGGGCAGGAGTGTGTGTATCAGAATCATATGTGTGTATCAGACTCACTTCGGGTGTCTGATGTCGAGCAGGAGTGTGTGTATCAGGCTCATATGTGTGTATCAGACTCACTTCGGGTGTCTGATGTCGAGCAGGAGTGTGTGTATCAGTCTCATATGTGTGTATCAGACTCACTTCGGGTGTCTGATGTCGGGCAGGAGTGTGTGTATCAGAATCATATGTGTGTATCAGACTCACTTCGGGTGTCTGATGTCGAGCAGGAGTGTGTGTATCAGACTCATATGTGTGTATCAGCCTCACTTCGGGTGTCTGATGTCGAGCAGGAGTGTGTGTATCAGGCTCATATGTGTGTATCAGACTCACTTCGGGTGTCTGATGTCGGGCAGGAGTGTGTGTATCAGAATCATATGTGTGTATCAGACTCACTTCGGGTGTCTGATGTCGAGCAGGAGTGTGTGTATCAGGCTCATATGTGTGTATCAGACTCACTTCGGGTGTCTGATGTCGAGCAGGAGTGTGTGTATCAGGCTCATATGTGTGTATCAGACTCACTTCGGGTGTCTGATGTCGAGCAGGAGTGTGTGTATCAGGCTCATATGTGTGTATCAGCCTCACTTCGGGTGTCTGATGTCGGGCAGGAGTGTGTGTATCAGGCTCATATGTGTGTATCAGCCTCACTTCGGGTGTCTGATGTCGGGCAGGAGTGTGTGTATCAGTCTCATATGTGTGTATCAGCCTCACTTCGGGTGTCTGATGTCGAGCAGGAGTGTGTGTATCAGTCTCATATGTGCGTATCAGCCTCACTTCGGGTGTCTGATGTCGGGCAGGAGTGTGTGTATCAGGCTCATATGTGTGTATCAGACTCACTTCGGGTGTCTGATGTCGGGCAGGAGTGTGTGTATCAGACTCATATGTGTGTATCAGCCTCACTTCGGGTGTCTGATGTCGAGCAGGAGTGTGTGTATCAGACTCATGTGGGTATCAGACTCACTTCGGGTGTCTGATGTCGGGCAGGAGTGTGTGTATCAGTCTCATATGTGTGTATCAGCCTCACTTCGGGTGTCTGATGTCGAGCAGGAGTGTGTGTATCAGACTCATGTGGGTATCAGACTCACTTCGGGTGTCTGATGTCGAGCAGGAGTGTGTGTATCAGGCTCATATGTGTGTATCAGACTCACTTCGGGTGTCTGATGTCGGGCAGGAGTGTGTGTATCAGGCTCATATGTGTGTATCAGCCTCACTTCGGGTGTCTGATGTCGAGCAGGAGTGTGTGTATCAGGCTCATATCTGTGTATCAGACTCACTTCGGGTGTCTGATGTCGGGCAGGAGTGTGTGTATCAGACTCATATGTGGGTATCAGACTCACTTCGGGTGTCTGATGTCGAGCAGGAGTGTGTGTATCAGACTCATATGTGTGTATCAGCCTCACTTCGGGTGTCTGATGTCGAGCAGGAGTGTGTGTATCAGGCTCATATGTGTGTATCAGCCTCACTTCGGGTGTCTGATGTCGAGCAGGAGTGTGTGTATCAGACTCATATGTGTGTATCAGCCTCACTTCGGGTGTCTGATGTCGAGCAGGAGTGTGTGTATCAGACTCATATGTGTGTATCAGCCTCACTTCGGGTGTCTGATGTCGAGCAGGAGTGTGTGTATCAGGCTCATATGTGTGTATCAGCCTCACTTCGCGTGTCTGATGTCGAGCAGGAGTGTGTGTATCAGGCTCATATGTGTGTATCAGACTCACTTCGGGTGTCTGATGTCGAGCAGGAGTGTGTGTATCAGGCTCATATGTGTGTATCAGACTCACTTTGGGTGTCTGATGTCGGGCAGGAGTGTGTGTATCAGGCTCATATGTGTGTATCAGACTCACTTCGGGTGTCTGATGTCGGGCAGGAGTGTGTGTATCAGACTCATGTGGGTATCAGACTCACTTCGGGTGTCTGATGTCGGGCAGGAGTGTGTGTATCAGACTCATATGTGTGTATCAGCCTCACTTTGGGTGTCTGATGTCGGGCAGGAGTGTGTGTATCAGGCTCATATGTGTGTATCAGCCTCACTTTGGGTGTCTGATGTCGGGCAGGAGTGTGTGTATCAGGCTCATATGTGTGTATCAGCCTCACTTTGGGTGTCTGATGTCGGGCAGGAGTGTGTGTATCAGGCTCATATGTGTGTATCAGCCTCACTTTGGGTGTCTGATGTCGGGCAGGAGTGTGTGTATCAGGCTCATATGTGTGTATCAGACTCACTTCGGGTGTCTGATGTCGGGCAGGAGTGTGTGTATCAGGCTCATATGTGTGTATCAGACTCACTTCGGGTGTCTGATGTCGGGCAGGAGTGTGTGTATCAGGCTCATATGTGTGTATCAGCCTCACTTTGGGTGTCTGATGTCGGGCAGGAGTGTGTGTATCAGACTCGTGTGTGTATCAGACTCACTTCGGGTGTCTGATGTCGGGCAGGAGTGTGTGTATCAGACTCATGTGGGTATCAGACTCACTTCGGGTGTCTGATGTCGGGCAGGAGTGTGTGTATCAGTCTCATATGTGTGTATCAGCCTCACTTTGGGTGTCTGATGTCGGGCAGGAGTGTGTGTATCAGTCTCATATGTGTGTATCAGCCTCACTTTGGGTGTCTGATGTCGGGCAGGAGTGTGTGTATCAGACTCGTGTGTGTATCAGACTCACTTCGGGTGTCTGATGTCGGGCAGGAGTGTGTGTATCAGACTCATGTGGGTATCAGACTCACTTCGGGTGTCTGATGTCGGGCAGGAGTGTGTGTATCAGTCTCATATGTGCCAGGGCTCGCAAAATCGCCTGCCCGACGTCCCGGGGCTATTGTGTTTTCCGGTCGGGCTACCAAAATGCATAACCGGCCTGCCCGACGGGCTATCTGAAATAGTGTTCGTTTCAGTCTTGTTATAATCAGATTCAGCGCGTTCTTCATCTTCACTCCGCAGCGGCGCAGAGGAGAGCGCACGTCAGAAAGGTGTGTGTGTGTGTTCATCTGAGTCTCATTGGTCTGTCAATGTCAGAATATTTGAGATGACCAATCAAATCAAAGTAGGCGGGCTTTATGTTCACAAGAAGCTGCAGAGCGCGAATTTGAGCAGAGCGACTGACGCTTTGGTTTACGGCCAAGTGCGAGATAAGATGTAAGTAGCTAAACTAAACATTTCATATTTGACAGCTTTTTTAGGTCATAAATGTGAAACGAATGACAAAAATAATCAGACAAACAAATATACTTTTGTCGAATTTCGCCATTTTGAACTGAAAATAGGCCTATGCAACGTGACTAATAATTAGTTTACTGTCATTATTTGTGAGGGGACATTAACAGAGCATTAACAAAGCCGTTTTCATGTTAGGCACAAGATTAATAATGAATGTGTACATGTTGAGAATTAATATACAATTTGTAGCCTTCAGTAAAGCCTTCTCCTAAAAAAGTTCAGCTTTAGGAGGGAAGAGACAGGGCAAGATGAGGAGACTGAGAGAAAAAGAAATGGATAAGTGATGGATAAGAAGTGAGAGCAGGTATTGACACATAATCTACTGCCCACTGACATTGTTTTAAAGCTATTTCTTATCCTTTCTTGGCCTTCAAACGTCTTGAAATGGACATATCAGAGAAATAAAAAAATTGAACCCCCTAATAACCTTAAATGTAGGACCTATTTGATTATAAAGCCCTGTATTAGGAATAAGATCAATAATGAATGTGTACATACTGTGAATGAATTTAATAAACTTAGTTAGGCTACCTAGCTTTCCTAGTAGCTAGTAAATTAATTGAGTAAAATAATGCGTCTGAGAAGTTGACCCTAAGTTTACTTCACTGACAGACAAAAATGAAAAGCCTATATCAGTCAAAGCTCAGCTTTAGGAGGGGAAGAGACAGAGCAAGAGAAAAACAAAGAGAATAGGAGTGTGATGCTGATGAGGAGAGAAAAATAATCAGCTGCCCACTTACATGGTTTTAAAGTTATTGTTATCCATTTTTTTTTGGCCCTCAAAACATCTTAAAATGCACATATGTAGATCAGAGAAATCAAAATGTTTTGACTCCTAACCAATTTTCTACATTAATAAAATTGTCTTTTTATATGGGCTAGTAAAATTCATTTCGGGCTACCAAAATCTGAAGAGTGCCTGCCCGAAGGGCTACCAGCGATTTTGAAATTTTGCGAGCCCTGTGTGCGTATCAGCCTCACTTCGGGTGTCTGATGTCAGGCAGGAGTGTGTGTATCAGGCTCATATGTGCGTATCAGCCTCACTTCGGGTGTCTGATGTCGGGCAGGAGTGTGTGTATCAGACTCGTGTGTGTATCAGACTCACTTCGGGTGTCTGATGTCGGGCAGGAGTGTGTGTATCAGACTCATGTGGGTATCAGACTCACTTCGGGTGTCTGATGTCAGGCAGGAGTGTGTGTATCAGGCTCATATGTGTGTATCAGCCTCACTTTGGGTGTCTGATGTCGGGCAGGAGTGTGTGTATCAGACTCATGTGTGTATCAGACTCACTTTGGGTGTCTGATGTCGGGCAGGAGTGTGTGTATCAGACTCATGTGTGTGTATCAGACTCACTTTGGGTGTCTGATGTCGGGCAGGAGTGTGTGTATCAGACTCATGTGTGTGTATCAGACTCACTTCGGGTGTCTGATGTCGGGCAGGAGTGTGTGTATCAGACTCATGTGTGTATCAGACTCACTTCGGGTGTCTGATGTCGGGCAGGAGTGTGTGTATCAGACTCATGTGTGTGTATCAGACTCACTTCGGGTGTCTGATGTCGGGCAGGGATCTGTTGAGGGCGATCCGGTTACTGACGAAGATGTTGAAGCCGTTCTCTCTGTAGGCCTGATCCACACGGTCCGAGTCGCTGAGGGGGTACGGCCGGCCCTGCTCGCCCACACCTGACACACACACAGTTATGAGGAATAACTTCTGACAAAACTTAACATTTCATAGGGCCCTATTACTGCAAACAAATAAATAAATTAAGTTGTATATTAATGAATTCAATTAATTAGACATGTTTTTGATTAAACCATGAAAATTAAATCCAGAAAAAGGAAAAAAGGAAAATTTAGTAAAAAATATATAACGGAATTTGAGAAAAAATAAAACCTATTTCAAAGTTTCAAATATAACATTTTGGTTCAACTTTTAATAAATTACTGTTCAATTGTATAAGTTGATTTCAATTTATTAGACATGCTTTTTGATTAATACAATTTAATTTAACCATTAAAATGGAGTCCAAAACAAAAACTGAATAATTAAATTAAAACGGAAAAAAAAGGATTTGTAGAAATTAGTAAAATCCAACTTTTCATCATGCATTTTTCTATTGAGCACATGCATCTTTCAGTAATAACAAATCTAATATGTTCGCTGTAAGAGATTTCCATCATGTGACGTACCTGAGCGCGCCGCCTCACTCTTAATAACGGCGTAGTCGTGCCAGTCCCGTTTCCGAACGCCGTCGTTCTGCACTCTGTGTCTCTTCGGCCTCTGAAAACACACACATGAAGCTTGTTTGAGTAGTGCATTATCTGACAAGCAGAACACAAACCCTGAAGAAACAGAGAGAGCACCCGAGGAAGAGGAGGAGGAAGAGCAAACTTTGTTTCTAGAGTTGGAGGAAAAGATACCAGAACCGAATGACATTTCAAGATGTTCCATTATAATAATGAATTTCAAGATACATTTTCGAAATATTTTAGAGCCAGTTATCGAGCGCACCCACCACTGAGGACCCAGAGGTCAGGACCTCGGTATTTTCCCAAGTGTATAATGAAGGTTGTGAAATAATTGACTAATATTAACTCTACTTTGGTGCTGCAAGGATGTTGCACATCGCCACGACTGCAGATTTTAGCTTTTGTGACTTCACATATTCCTAGGCTCCGCCCACAACTGCTGACAGACTCCGCCTTATTAGCATAGGCCCCGCCCCTCAGTGATCTGAACACAGTCCGCATTGTTCATTTCCTCGCCAGAGTGTTTAACAGCAGCGTTCAATTAAAGCTACTAAAGTTATTCAGGCAAGAGCAGTGAGTGATTTTCTGCTTTTCTTTAGTTGTTTGACTCATATTAACAGCATATATAGCAGTAGGTTCTGTATATTACGCTGCTGTCACTTTAATACACAGATATAATACACACATGCGATTTCTTTCCCTGCTGTTTACATTCACAGACATAACCAACTGTGTTTATGTGAACTTTGTGTGTTTTTAACAGTTTAAGCTCAATAAGACGTGAAAGAGAACTTAGTTTAATACTCACGCTCCGTCTGACATCCAGCTTTCTGTGCGCGTGATTCGGGAGTGTGTGCGCTCAGAAAACCATATATCAGAAGTTCACACTGATATGGCTTTAAAACACATGCAGATAATAAACTTTCATGATGATGAAGAACTGCAACGTCACGTGAGCGTGAGATTATAATCAAAACCAAACAGATGTTTTAGTTTTCGTCAGAGTGTCCGAGGCACGAGCTGTACAGGCTCCGCCCTCTTCTGGAAAGGGGGCGGAGCAGCAGCTCATTTGCATTTAAAGATACAAGCACAAAAACAGCAAGTTTTTCCTTCCACTCAAAAATGGACATTTACAACATGGTATAATAACTGATCTGTGGCGTATTTTGAGCTGAAACTTCACACACACATTCTGGGGACACTGAGACTAATATTACATCTTGTAAAAAGGGGTGTAATAGGTCCACTTTAATGTTATCAGTGTCATATTTAATCTGAAACAACACTATAAATATACATGAACAGCACAATAGAAAATGTTTGCCTGTCTTCTAATTAATGCATCATTATGTAATAAACATGAGCAGAGTTGCTACTAATTTGTGACAGGATGATTGACAGGCCGGTTTACTTTAACAGAATGGGAATGCTTGTCTAGTCAAAAGTGTGTGTTTCTTAATGAGTGCACACTTACAGGGCGTAGTACGAGTATGCAAACGGGGATTAGTTTTCTGCTACGTGTCTGTCTTTTAAATGCAAACAGTGTCCACGACCGCACCTCTGTTAATAACAGGCATGGCTCACCGCACACTCAACGTTCCTGACACTAAACTCACACACTGTGGCAAACCAGATGAATGAGTTAGCAGAGAAATGGGAATGTGTGGGATTGGGAGTGTGTGCGAAGGATTAATGGGCAGTCCAGGGGTCTCATTTATCAAAATACTATTCGGCCAGTGGAAAAGATTGAGAAAAACTTTCTCTGAAATGTACTTTACACTATTTGATTGATTTATTCAAAAACAAGGCAAGGTTCGGCTACTCAATGATTTTTAGCAATGTAATGTGACGCACATCCGCATCTCATATTTTCCTAATGTCTTGTACCGTTAAACATGGGATCACGTGGATGATTATGCATATGCAAATGATATGCAGATGAGGATCTGCATAGGAAAACGAGGCGTTGTAAGCTCATATATGGTTATTTCGGGAGGAGACGCATGTGAACACAGTCCTCCGCTGACCGGGGTTTATAAAGGGGATTTAGCGCAGGTTCTGGCGTTCACACGCTTTTATAAGTCTGAATATTTTTTGGCTTTCGGGCGCACGTCCACTTTTAGTGCGGATCCTACACAGTTCTCTAAATGAGAGCCCAGCACCTGCCTGTCATTGCTGGATCTCCGGGTCTAAAACAGAGGCGCTAACAGACCTCGGCCTGGACGAGAGCCAGCGCTCCACAGCACGTGCCCAGAGCAGAACACAACACCGCCTTTCAAGAGCACCGCTCACATCCCGGCCCGATGATCCTGCTCTTCCGGTCCGGATTGTGGCACTTTGAGAGAGATATTTCATCTTCATTATCCTCATATCATTCCAAACCCATATTCAGAGCAGGGAAAAGACTTACTCAACAACACTGTGCACACAACAGATCAGACTAGAGATCGCAGAAGTGCTGGTGTTTCAACACTGCAATGTTAAAGATGTAAAGCTGTCGGTCTGTAACTGAACATGGGAAGGTCTGATACATCAAAATAGACAAACTGCTTAGTGAAAACATTAAAGGGACACTCCACCCATTTGCATTAAGCTTTGCATTGTTAGAAACCCAGTCATACTATTGAATGGTCGTGCAACACTCTCTCATTTTCCCGAGACGGGAGAAATCCGTTATTTACCTCTTACACTTCCTCCTACAATGACGCAAAAATCGTCATTTTGCGTCATTGTAGGAGGAAGTGTAAGAGGGGGGGATTTCTGTTGAGACTACAGACACGTTCCTCATCTTTCCCAGGGGGCGGGACCCGCTCACGCTACAGACCTATCACAGATCAGTGGGTGGGACTTTAC
This sequence comes from Abramis brama, assembly GCF_963993115.1. Classification (NCBI taxonomy): domain Eukaryota; kingdom Metazoa; phylum Chordata; class Actinopteri; order Cypriniformes; family Leuciscidae; genus Abramis; species Abramis brama. The sequence continues at coordinate 1,356,618 of NC_139977.1, forward strand.
TCTCTGAAACTGAAAGCAATATCCTCCATCTTGTTTGAAGCTAAGCTAACAGGCGCTGTGGAGACAGATGTAAAGTTATGACAATAGCGGAGGAGAGTGCTCAATATGATATAGAAGAAGAGGATTTCGGAAGTCTGATGCTTGAATCAGGTGTTTGTGGCTACCTTTACGAGCCGCATTATAGCGAAGAGCAGCCGAGGCAGAAGACCTGCCTGCCGCGGACGAGGAGCCCGGACTGGCTCGAGTTAGGGCGGACTGGTGGCGCCGGTGATCTCACTATGCAACTACGAACCGCTACGAACACAGAGATAGAGTCCGTCTGCGGCAAAGAATTACAACGATGACAATTTCTCCTGGACGAAATCTCTGAATCAGACGAGGACACGGACGCTTGTGTTGTGAACTATCCTAGTTTCGCACCGCATGTTCTGACTGAACATCCAGGTACCATGCAATAATTCACCTTTTCGAAAGAAATACAAACGAGGAGTAATGCACTAATGAGTTCGCCAACTAACTAGACATTTTGTGTGAAATGAATTTCAAGCTCTGGTGGTAGCTAGCCTTGTAGACGGAAGAGTGATTTCGCTTTCTGGATTAGTGGGAGTGGCTTGCGGAGCTGTGCAATGTGGTGCATTGTGGGAGTTGTTGTCTTTCATACAAATGCGTCCTGAAGTTATTTTTTGTCTTTCCTCGGTCACGAAGGCACCAAATTCAAAATTTATTTTACATTTCGACTACATATATGACCCACTTTAAATAAAAAACAATGTTCAAATGGGTGGAATGACCCTTTAAAACACTTGTTGACTTTAAGCAATGCCAATGTTCTTTAATGGTACGTTTATTTTACAGTGCCTTTCAACTCAAGGTCGCTTCGTAATTCACAAGCATATAACAAAAACTTCAACTTGTGCCCTTTTTTTAAAAAAAAGTCTTGATACTAGAACAGGTTTTCCTGCTTGAATGTTGATTATTCTCCTCATATTCTCCATTGTTGCGGCTCCTCTCTTCCCAGTCTGTCAGTAACGCTCTGTTTAGTTCCTGTCTCTATGAAGCCCCTCCTTCTGAAAAGCACACTGTGCTCTGATTGGTCAGCTGGAGCAGTGTGTTGTGATTGGTCGAGTGCTTCGAGTGTGTTTGGGAAATGTCCCGCCCCTTACCATAACCGCCAGTTTAACACACTACTAACTAACTCAACCAGGCCCCGCCCCTTTATTCTGCGCATGAATTATTATAATAAGGAATATTGTGACGTGTTCATTCCCGGAAGAAACTCAAGACTTCAATGGTTAGTTTCAGGGAGTTCAGAAACACTGACACTGATATAGTGTTTTTAGCTAATATATTTCCAAAATTAAATAGTTGTCACTGCACTGAAATAAAAAATAAACGATCAATACCAATAAAATCAATTTAGCTCTGAAGCGCAAAAAAAGTGCTAAACAACCAGTGTAATATTCAGATGAATAATTTTACCAGAAAATGTGTATATAATACTTTTATTTAACTCAATAGCCATAAAAAAGACAAAGTTAACAACTTTAATGTTCAAAATATGGACTACCAGGTCTTTGTGTTTAATTTCCATGACAAATGATACGAGTCTAAAACAGTGTCTAAACTGTGAACTTCGTTCAAAAGAACCATATAATTACCGATCAACCGATAACTATTACCACGTTGACAGAGTGCGCGCGACGCGACAAAACCTCAGCGACAGCGTTCTAGTCGCGTCGCGTTCCTCGCGTGCGGTTCAGACGGAGATGAAAGAAGAAGTCAGAGAGTCTTGTATCCCAGTGACAGTGACAGTGACAGTTCAGTGTTTCTGCGAGAAATCTGCGGTACCTGTGTGTGTGAGAGTCCGGGTCCGTCCGCAGAACTGCTGTCAAACAACCGCTCCAGAGACGAGGACCACAAGCCGACGTTCGGCAAGAACAGAAAGGCCACGATGAGCAGAAACGCGATCTGCAATAGTCTCTTCTGCTTCCGTCGCATCTCTAAATCTCTCTTTAGTGTTTACGACGCCGTGTTCAACACATCAACACAAACTCATACAAGTGCCTGTAACTTCTCTTCGCTCGCTCTGCGTTTAACTGTCAGAACTTCCGCTTTCATGGACTGAACCACTCCGGCCTCGTCGACGGGGGGAGAAAATTCAAGACTAGTTTCTGTGAATATGATTTTTGAAATACAATATACCCAGTTATTTCGTCAGACTCTTTGTAAAGAAGTACTTACAATAGATTTTATTTTTTTAAACAGTTAATTAGCGCTTTAACAGGCTGTATTTTATCGAGCTGGGCTTGATCGTTCCCTACTGCTGCGTCCGAGTGGAGCAGTTCATCAAGTATATGTTGACTGATGAGAGTCTTTTATGAATGAGAGCAGAGGATAGTTTCACTGCTGATGATCCCACCTGGCAAAAACTCATTTCAGAGAGGTATTATATTACATTATATTATATTATATTATATTTTAGATTGTATTATCTTATCTTTGAATTGTTCAAATTCAAACAAAACCCAACCCTACATTAAAGGGCCCCTATTCCAATTTTGATTCCGATTCCTAATTTCGATTCCAATAAGGTACAAAAAAAAAAAAAAACTTAGATATCATTCACATTTAGTCTTATTGCAAAACATGTAATTGTAGCTGAATATTATGAACAAAATCAACAGGCTAAAGGACACTTACACAAGGAGCATTTGCCTGTGGTTTAAAAACACCATAGAAAAACAACTAGCCTAACTAATATAGATTTCAAGCATTATTAAAGACAAGTAAACACTCAGTTTAGCAATCGCAACAAATAGACACAACTGAACAAAGATACAATTGAAATAAACAGTGTTTTAAGATTTTCAGGTTCAGAAACTGTGATCAAATGTAAAATAACACTGTACTTTATAAATAAAACGTTACAAATATAGTTACAAAGTTATTCAGTGAAGAACAGCGAGTGAATGCTCACAAAGGAATCGATAAGAGGAATCGAAATTTTAATTTTATTACAAGTATCCGAATCCTGACCTCAAGTGTTCGACTCTAGTAAGAGGCATCGGGCATCCAGCGGACAAAACCCATGCAGTTGCAAACACTGGAGGGAAACTGAGAGGGAAAAGCCTCCTGAGAAAGTGCTGGACGGAGAAAGCGGTCAGCACATGAGAAATGGGGAATGAATGGTTCGTGCCTCTATCTGAGGGAGACCGTCTTGAAAAGAAACCTGTGGCAGGTTTGACTCAGTATAAAGAGGTCAATATGCATGATGAGGGCCGTGAGCTTGTCATGACTACGACATCATGGTCGTGTAAACCCAACTGATGTGCTCTACATGTGAGGGCCGTCAGCTGATAATGTTAATGATAAGGACATTTAATATCAAGCAAAAAAAGCTCTTTCAGACCCCTGATATTTAGACCAAAGCCCCTGATATATTTGAAGAATCACAAAACCCCAACCTAACCCTAACCCTAACCCTAACCCTAACCCTAACCCTAACCCTAACCCTAATCACTATGTGTGTTGAACGAAGACGTGTGATCATCTGTTAGTTTCTTTATTTTCATCTTGCGGGTTTAAACTCGTCTTCGTGTCAGCGTCACAGGATGTGATGTTTTCTTGCACTCTAGTTCATCGATGACTCATCACTGTCTCATTATTATTCATGAGACGGCGTGTCCTTATCCAATGAGAAGACGCCTCGCCTAATTATTTAAGACAGCATGTGCTGATTCCTCTGACAGGCTCTTCAAACAGTGATTCACATATAGTAAGTGAGAGATGCAGGAATGGGTCCGAAACGAGTGTTTTTTTACTCTTGCTTGTATATATATATGTCAGAGTTTCCGCTAGAAAAAAATGGTGCCGGTCAAAGTGACCGGCAGAGGTTTCGTTTTCCGGACATTTTGATGATATGCGTTGAGGAAAACTGGAGGCAGGCTATGTAACTTAAAAAATGACATAATCAGGCCGAATGCAACATGTTTATTAGCCTAACTTTCAAATAGACGGAAAAAAACATTTTCTACTATGGTTCGTTTCTTCATTCGGATCTATTTGCGATCCATTCCATTCTAAACAAACAACGCAGTTTATATGCTTCGTCCTTGTTTCATTATTCATTAAGATAATAATTAATAAATGCACGCATAATTATCAGTGAACTTGATAAATGTTGCAGATATGTTTTACATGCATGCGCAAACAAATGCCTTTCAACTTATGTGTGCAAAATTCAGAATAAAATGAATGTGCAGCAATTTGTACAAATAGAGAGTCTAGGTCTACTATACGTGTTGTAGCCATTAAATAAGCTTATTTAGTTTAATATTTGTTAAAATATTATAATGTTATTTTTTAATTTATGTTGATTATGAAAAGTGAACTGCACGAGTAAGATGCGCAATATCGAGAGACATGGAGCGGGTCAGACATGATTTTGACCACTTAATTAAGTTTTGTTTTGTAGAAAGACTTTTTTGTATAAATTGTATCTTAATTTTAATAATTTTTTTATCAACCAATTGCCTGGATTTAATAAATAAGAAGTATATTATTAAAATAATATAGCAGACGATAGGCCTAATCATGCAGGCGCCCGCGCGGTCACTGCATTGCTCGTGAACGGGAGCGCATCTCATCCTAATTTAACGAAACTCAGCATAGGCCTCACAGACATGAAATACATCTTAAGAAAGCTTGAAATGTCTTTTTAACAATTTAAAACGAAAAGAAATTGGCTACTCTCTGATTATGTAATCATGTGCATTTCTCTCTATAGGCGCGTTCACTACGGAGATGGCGATCGTCAACTTCATCTTTACAGCTGTTGTTGCTGTTAATAAACTAAAAATAATAGGCCTATAATTTTATTAAACAATAAATTAAATGAAATTGTAATTGTATTAAAAAAGCAACAAAAAAATCCTGTTTAAGTTTTTTTTTAACTTAAATTCAGGTAGGCTATGAGTCGCTGTCCTCAGTGCCCAGAAAAGCGCTGAAACGGAGATGAAGGGGAACCCGTTTTTATTTTATTTTTTTATTTTTTGGCTTATTTTAACTGGCCCATCCAGTTTTCTGGAGGCCCACCTACAATCAAAATCCTGGCGCCGCTAGTGCTTCAGCGGCCTGATATCAAGAAATAACAGACCGCATTCCACATTGGAATACAACCAAGCCATGTAATAATGTTTAATAACTTTCAAACGGTAGAGCCTGTTCCTTTATAACATAGCCAAAGGTCAGTGTATTTTTGCTTATACATTTTAGGCTTATTCTCAAATTCAGATTGTGTTAGGGGGGTGGGATTATTAGACAATTTTAATCGGACAATTTGACCGGAGAGATTTAATTTTGTCGGACATTTAATTTTTTTTCCGGCCAATGTCCGGCAATTACCGGACAACGGAAACCCTGATATATGTTTATTTTTTGTTCTTTCTTGTCGTTCGTTCATCAGCTGTGCTTTATGTTGCTTCGCTTCTGCTGTAATAAAGAGACATCCACTTCTGCAGTGTGTTTTTGTGTATTTTGGGGGCGGAGCAATGAAGGAAGAGGTGTGTTTGATTGGGTTGATTTCAAATATCAACAGTATTCAACAATGATTCTCAGAAATCGCTTACTGCACCTTTAAAGTCCCCCTGTGGTAAAAAAAATAATAATAATAATCTGGGTTTTAATGTTGTTTATGTGTCTATGTGGTGTTTTTAATATGCTTTAAGACAGTCGACTCCATTGCTGAGTATTTTCTCCTTAAAACTGCAGTGAACTAAAGACAGTCTCAAAAACACGCTTTGACATCGCTGGTGTTTCTGACGTCACAAACGACCTTGTAACCAATCAGATCAACGTGTGATCTTCAACCAGTGGATCTCTGAGCTGAGTGAGTGAGTGGAGGCGGGGCTCATTTGCATATTCATAGAACATCGCATACTAAATGAGGCAAGGGTGTCGAGTTACATTCAAGATATTTTAAGCCATGAAGACATTTGGTTTAAATATGTCACGTTTAAATCAACACGTTTAAATATGTAATTTTGGTGATCAAAAATGAGTTTTAATGGATCAAATGGTGCCCAACCCTGCTCCTGCCGATCGACTGTCCTGGGTGACCACCTGTCCCGCTTTACGTTGTACTGTACAGCAATTTTACCCTTTGTCCCGCCTCACGCAAATTGAGCATCTGTCCCGCTTTTTCATTCGACGCTGCCTAATAAATACACGGATACGTCCATAGGCGTACTGTTAACTTATATCAGTTATATAACTTATAATAGTTCAGAGGAGAGCAATAAAAGCGTTAGTCGATAGGCTGAGTCGTACGTCAATCAAACTGTTGACTGGTGCACAAACGCCGCCTCAACATTGTCAACAATCTCAAATTGGAGAGCGCGCGCGCTGTTCGGTCAGTTAAGCAAAGCAGCCATGGCCATTGTGGCCACGAAAAAGAGAAGATGCACTTTTAATATCGTATGGACCGCAACATACTCTTGGTTAAGACCTGTAGATGGTGAAGCAGAGAGAGCTTTTTGCATTTTATGCAAAAGCAGTTTTTCTGTGGGACATGGTGGAGAATATGATGTGAAGCGACATGGTGCATGTGAGTACCACAGAAAAAAAGCACATCATCAAGAAACATGCAAATCAGTGCAATCGTTTTTTCAAAAAACCAAATGACCCACAGGCTGACAAAGTTTCGGCAGCAGAAGTGACGAGCATTTATCATGCCGTACATCACACACATTCATATCGCTCTACCGACTGCAGTAACAAGTTAGCCCAGTAATTTCTCCAGATTCTGAAATAGCTAAAAAAATGTCGTGTGGCCGCACCAAAGCAACATCTATTGTATAGACATCTATAGATGTCCTTGCTCCGGTCTCAGTGGAAAAATGTATTCAAGAACTGACATCACCTATGCTTGCGGGTGGAACGCACACACCGTTTTTTTCAGTGGCATCAGATGCTTCTAACCATGGCAGCACCAAGCTTTTCCCCCTGGCAGTGAGATACTGGACCCCAGAGCTTGGGTTAAAGAATAGAGTTGTTGATTTTTACGAGGATAGCGCAGAGACGTCAGAGTCAATTCACCATCAGATTACTAACAAACTGAAAGAGAATGGCCTAAGACTAGAGATGATCTCTGCTTACACTGCTGATAACGCAAGTGTGAATTATGGAAAGTTCAAATCTGTTTATCAGAAGCTGAAGGCAGATAATGCTGGCATTATCAAGGCTAATTGTATGGCTCATGTCGTGCATAATTGTGCGAAATATGCTGGAGACAAACTAGACATAGACATCGAATGTACAATTAACAAGATTTACAGTCACTTCTCATCATCTGCAAAGCGCACTGAAGAACTGAAATCACTGTTTGAATTTGTGGATCAAGACTATCATGCTGTACTGAGGCATGTACCTACAAGATGGCTAAGTATATGGCCTGCTGTCTCAAGGCTTCATGTCAGCTGGCCTGCAGTGAAGGCCTACTTTCTGTCATTAGGAGAGGAACACTGTCCAAAGGTGCTATGGAAGCTTTTTAAAAAGGTTCAACACGGTGATGGGCTCCCTCTTCAGTTACAGGCCTATCTGTCCTTCCTCCATAATGCACTGAAGACATTCCATGATGTTATACTGCTGTTGGAGGGAGACAATATAACTGTCTGTGAGTTATATGACATTCTCTCCACTCTTCAGAGAAAGCTCCAGCAGCGGCAGGCAGACTCCTTTTTTGGAGTTGAAACCAGTGCACTTCTCCAAAAGTTTCCAGACTGTGAAGCAACAGCAATCAAGCAGGACTTCTCTAATTTCTACAGTACTTCACTCAGCTACCTTGACAAATGGTATGACTTCTCAGACAGCAACTTTCACAAGCATGTAGCATTGTTAGGACTTAAGAGTGAATTCACGTTCTCTCATCTCTGTGATGTGGTGGAGATCCTCCAGATGAGAGATAAACTAAACATGGACGAACTCTATGAAGAATACTGTGTGATTTTGCCACGCCAGCAGGAGGTTGTAAAGAGAACAGTTCCTGTTGTGGAGAAGTGGTCAATTTTGCTCCAAGGCACAAACACGCCAAATTTGACTGCACTTGGATCCTTTCTCTTTAGCATCCCTGTGACAAATGCACATGTGGAAAGAGTGTTTTCACTGATGACTGCAGCATGGACTGACCAACGAAACCGGTGCTCTGTGGATCTTATCAAGAGTGAGATTCAAGTCAAGAGCAACTTTGGATATAGCTGCACAGAGTTCTACAGCTATGCATTGAAAGAGAAAACTCTCCTGGATGCAGTACGGACAGACAAAAAGTATAAATTCAAGAAGAAGAACAATTAAGGTAAAAATGAACATTCATTGTGTAAAATTTAGAATATATATTTGCTACACTATGTTGGTTTTTATTTGGTTGGTTTGCTGCTACCCATGTGTTTCAGAAAAGTGCTATCCATGGTGCTGGGGAATGCTGTTGGCCTGCTACCATCTGGATTGTGTTGACACATAGGCAAAATATGTGTCTGCTTGATGGGAGAATTTTTTCTTTTTTTATCCCATATATCCATTCTTATAAAAAAAGATTTTGGTTTACCTTATTTGCACTGAAATAGTTACACTTTCTATAGGCAAGCCCTAAATATTTTGCACTGTATAGGCTAGGCCTTGTATTTTGTTGGACTTAAATAGGCTAGGCCTAATATTTTTTTGTGTCTTGTATTTTAAGGTGAACTTGATTCACTGAGAGCATTTTTTTTAGTTTCGTAATGCCTGGTCCTTTGGACAGTTGACTAATTTGATAGTCCCAATAAAGACGAGATGTTGCAAAATTAGTGTTTTGTCTTTTATAGGCCTAGGCCTATGCCTTAAGCTGTAGAAACTTTGGGTGATATTTTGGGTCAGGTAGTGTCTTAATCTTTTAGTCGGTGGGTTTAAAAAATGTTTCTTGGTAAATTAGATGTGACAATATATCTTAAGTTTAAAGTTATTACGTCTGTCCCACATTGTCCCACTTTACCATGCTACTTGTCCCACATTTTGTCTGACTGGAGGTGGTCACCCTATGCACGGTTTATCTCCAACCCTAATCAAACACACCTGCCTTTCATTTTCAAGTGATCCTGAAGACCTTAATTGGTTGCTTCAGGTGTGTTTGATTAGGGTTGGAGATGAACTGTGCAGGACAGTAGATCGGCAGGAGCAGGGTTGGGCACCCCTGGACTACAGGGAGACTTTACACAGTTTCAAAGCCCTCAGTACCGGCTCCGGCCAGTAGGTGGGACTGTCAGTCCGCAGGTCTCAATAAACCCTTATGATTCCAAGAGCTGTTGAGGTAATAATAAAGAAAAAAAATAATGTTCAGCTAAATTCATAAAGTGCTTAATAACTGTGCACACTTTACAATGTGTAAATGTATAGTTTCAAAGGGAAATTAATATATACAATTCATTAAATATATTGAAACATATTGGATATTGAAGTTATTGATGCATTTAACAAGGGGCTACATCTCTTCAACCCTGAATACCTGTTATTTTAGAAGATGACTGAAATTACATGTGGTTTAGATACCTTAAGTTTAGGTGTTCATTACACATCCCAGACAGCAACATCGTTTACATTTATTATTTTAAAACCAACAGTTCTGATCTGAATTTGCATGACAGAGGTTTCATGAAACTGAGAAGCAAATCAATGCATGCAGAAAAAGACTGCAATACAAAGAGAGAAAATTATTTTAAAGCAAGCTAAATAAACTGCCTGGAAATTCTGTACATATGTATGTGTAAGGTTACATTATCAGTTCTAACATAAGGCATGCATACAACAGGATACAATACAAAAAAGACAATATGCAAAACAGTAACAATACACACAATGTCCTGGGGATGTGCATGTTCATTCACAGAAAGGTTTTCTATGAATTAATGGAGAGAAGCCCATTTTATGGGCCTTATGTGTCTTTTCTGTGCTGTTGCATTCGTCCAGCTTCCCCTATCTGGTCTTGCGGGGTTCGCTGGATTATTCATTAATTATAATAAATAATTGTGTGTCTGATTGGTCCTGCCGCTACACCTCTCTTCCCAGTCTGTCAGTAACGCTCTGTTTAGTTCCTGTCTCTGTGAAGCCCCTCCTTCTGAAAAGCACACTGTGCTCTGATTGGTCGGCTGGAGCAGTGTGTTGTGATTGGTCGAGCGCTTCGAGTGTGTTTGGGAAATGTCCCGTCCCTTACCATAACCGCCAGTTTAACATTACTAACCAGGGCTGGACTGGGACAAAAAAAGGGCCCTGGCATTTTTGCTCAGACCGGCCCACCACAATCAGTCGGACACAACCAACCAGTACACCATCCTTGCGGTCCCTGTAGATATGCATATCTACTGTTCCATTCCCAAAAACCCCTACAAAGCTGAGAACTAAGTGCCATGGACCAGTGTACCAGTGCAAGTGGACCAGTGTACTCACTCTCTCTTGACTGACTCCCTGGTGATCAAAGGTGGCAGTGGAGCAGGGCCTACACAAAGTGAGGGCATCCTGAGAGAGAGAGAGAGAGAGAGAGAGAGAGAGAGAGAGAGAGAGAGAGAGAGAGAGAGAGAGAGAGAGAGAGAGAGAGTGTAAAGGGAATAATGCATCACATTTTCAGTCTACAATATTATGAATATTTTTATAATAATATCAATAATCTCATCTCACCTTACAATAGCAGCAGTTTCCTCAGTAGCTTGCTCTTCTCTGCAACTCTGTCTATTACAGTGTCGGTGTCCAAAGCCACAAGGATCGCCTTTTCAGTGGCCATCAACATGAAGGCTTCCAATTTGCTTGTAGACAGGCTGCTCCTCAGTCGGCTTTTGATATATTTTAGGGTTGAAAATGATCGTTCGCAGGCCACCTGGGTTATTGAAAGTGTCAGGAAAAACTTGTACGCAAGTCCAAGCAGGGGATATGCATCAGTGAGCATGTTGAGTCTCTGGAGAATCTGATAGCAGCACAGTGGGCAGTCTTTGCAGGAGGCACAGCTTTTGTTGATGATTTCCATGTCCTCTTCCTTTCCATCAGGTCCATCCTCCACTGTCCTGGTCACATATTCATCCAGTGGTGACTCTTTCAGCTTGTCCCACTGTCCCGCTAAGCTTTTCAGCTCATACTGCAGGATGTCAACTGTTGCCCTGCTATCAAATTTAACCAGGCACTTGCTGAGGTCTTCAAGTGCAGATTTAGGGAGAGCATGGTTTCGGATCAGGGAGAAGTTTTTGGGATCCAGAAATGACAAATCTGCATAAAGAGTGCCATGAGTCAGAAATCTTTGGTGGATGACCTCAATAGTTGTATCAACAATTTGGTTATGAACCTTTACCTCGTAGGCTCTCTCATGTCACGACCGCCTCAAAGCCGTGACAGATAAGTGGAGGACTTAGTAAAGGTTGGTAAGGTTGCAACAAGTATTTATTAACATAAGTAAGAAAATATGTAAAACGAGAAATCAATTACAAAATAACTAACAATTTCTGTTTGACAAACGATGTTAAAGTGTCAGACAGAACCAAACTCAAAGTTAATACAAAGGAGAACATAAACAAACAAAACAGAAACCAAACACAAAACAAACGGGAGCAAACAAGTCTCACAACGTCTCTCAGCTCTGGAGCTCTCCGAAGCACACTCAACATTCTCGAAGCCTAAGCTTATATACAGGTGTACCTCATTCTCCTGATGAGTCTCCCAGCCAGACCCACCGGTCGACAACAGCAGGAACAACCAGAGACTCGTCACACTCAGCATCAATTATGGTGTCATCCTGAGACATCTCACCCGGCATGGCTTTCTTCTTCTTTCTTCTTTTCTGTGGCAGTGCAGCCTCCACTTCCATGTCGGTCTCCTCATCTTGCTGCTCAAGTTTTTCATTTGCCCATTTCACAAAGTCATCAGCAGCAGCCCTGACAGCCTGGAAATCTCTCGCCATCTTTTTTAGGGCATCTTGTGTTGACATGACCATCCTATGGACAGAGAGGATGTCCATCCCTTCCGTCTGCAGGTACTTTGACAATGGTGATGTATGCTCAAATATCCTAAGGAATAATTGAGCTGTCAGTATTGTCTCATACCTGAGTAGGCCCTCTTTGTATCCTCTGGCTTTGGTGCGTACATTTCCTTTCACAGTCTTCAGTTCCTGTGAGCATGGACAACACATCAATGTACAAACTGTCTTGAGGCTTTCCAAATGATCCATCAACATGAAGGCTTCCAATTTGCTGGCAGACAGACTGCTCCTCAGTCGGCTTTTGATATATTTTAGGGTTGAAAATGATCATTCGCAGGCCACCTGGGTTATTGAAAGTGTCAGCAAAAACTTGTACGCAAGTCCAAGCAGGGGATATGCATCAGTGAGCATCACTTTCTACTTTCTGCTTTTGCCATCTCTACTGGTGAACACCTTCTTCACCACAGGGTTTTTAGCATCCTGTTTGGGGTGGTGATTTAAAAACACCTGCATCATGGCAGGCTCAGGACGGGCCTATAATAGTGACAACGATTATGTTTTATTATAATATTCATTAATTTAGGTAAATCATCATCATCTTCGTCGTGGCCCAGCCAGGCCCACACACACTATCCTCCTGCACCCGCCATGATTAACACTCCCTCCTTGTTAATCATGTAGCTACCATGCTTACCGTTTCAATTACACTCTCCTGCTCACTCTGTCCCTCCTTGACGTCCCTGTCAGACCCCTGCTCCTCTGCCTGGTGCCGCCGGCGCCGCCATGGCTAGTCACCTCTCCTCCATGTGCTATGTTCACCTGTTTTTGCAAAATGTCGTCAGGTACTGTAGGCTTGGAAACTGAAGCTACAACACTAAACATGTCGGTTATTTTTGCACGTTGAGGCATCAACCTCTAGATTTTTTTTTTTTTGGCCCGCAACTTCTCCGCACCTCCCTTGCCCTTGCGCTTTTGTTTCTCCATCCTAAATCCACAAATTGCTGGCTCTGTGCCAGTAGGCGCGTTTCCATTAAAGATTTGCGCAAAACTTTTGCGATTTTTTCTAAATATCGACAAAAAACTATTGCGAAGTGACGCCGTTTCCGTTAACCGATGTTATGCGACTAAAACGTCATTTTTTCCTCTCGCGTTAAGTAAGTAAGTGTAAGTTTATATCACAGCCACTTACCGCACTAGACGTTATTATTATTAATGGAAGGAAACGTAGGCGTTGTTATCCAAGCATTAATGGCAAGGAAAGACCCTTATACTGTGAGCGGCTCATATGAGGTGTTTCTGGGTTTTTCTCACTCATTTCTGCTCCGAGGTCTTGATTGTGGCATTTCTTTGAGGTTTAAAATCCAGTATTTCTGTCATTCTTTCTTCTCAAGAACTGTCTCGTCTTCTGTCCAAACACACCGCGTCATCTACGTCAGGTGACTGTAAATGCGCAAAAACGGTTTCCATTGCAGTTTTGCGAAATATTCCTTTTTCGAATTCCCTGAAAAACCTCCTCATGCGAGCGCAAAAACTTTTTTGCGATAAATGGGAGTTTTTGCGATATTGACGTGTTTCCATTGAGCGTATTTTCAATTCGCAATTTCAATTTGCGCAATTTGAAGGGTAAATGGAAACGCGGCCACTGACTGCATCTGACACAAGAAACAGAGGGGGAGGGGTGGAGCCTGTTAAGAGATGATTGGGCCAGCCCAGTGTCAGTATGGAAAATTAACCAATGGGCCGCTGTCCCTGCTTTATGGGCCGGTCGTTGGCCAATCAAAAAAAAAAGAAAAAAAGTATTATATCGACCCGCCCCCAAGTGCATCGGCCCACTGGGCATTTGCCCGGTATGCCAGATTACCAGTCCAGCCAGTCCAGTTAGTATTAACTAACTCAACCAGGCCCCGCCCCTTTATTTTGTGTATGAATTACTATAATGAGGAATATTGTGACGTGTTCGTTCCTGGAAGAAACTCAAGACTACAATGGAGGCGTTTCAGGAGTTCATTTGCAGTTTTATTTTTCTATTTGGATATTATCTCATCCAATTTTTTGAGGAGGCACTTGAAGGAGGAAATGCCCTTTTGTAAACCATAAATTAATTTGTATTTTTATCGTATGTTCTGCAAGTACATTGTCCCGTGGGATTGGTGCTAAATGTTTGATCTATAAAACTACATGCCATGGCAAAAGCTGCTTAAAGAGTTTAAACACACCCCTGAATGCCTCAAGACTACATTAATCCACTGAAACATTTAGACTCGCAGCACGTCACACCTCAACACTTCAGACGAGCGCTGGGCATTGTTTTAACCTATCGACTGTAGCTATTGTTCAACATCCATTAAAACTGTGATATGGCAGATCCAACGATTTCTTCATCCTCAGGGCTAAACTCCATTGTGTTGTTGAAAGACTCCAACTCATCAGGTAAGTTTAATAATTCAAGTGGAATGGTTGTAGAATAAAGTCAGCAACAGTTTCTGTTGGAAAAGTGTATTAAAAGTGCTTAGAATTATAATCTGTTCTCTAACAGCCATGCATTAGACCAAATACAACCAAAACCAATGTTGTATTATCCAGTATGGCTTTGCACAAAACCTTTTGAAACATCTTAAAGTTCAAACTATCGAGATTTGGTCAGTATGAGATTTGCACGAATTTACTTTTTTTTCCAGAATCAGACTTTGGTCATATCTGATTTTTGGTACTTTGTGATGCACAATTGTGGTCCTTTTTACGTTTGTGCATTTGCACGTTTCTTTTCTCTGACCTTTAAGTCTTCACACATGACTCTCATTGGCCGATTTGTAAGCAGATTAATGTCTTTGACCCAATAGCTTCAGTTAGTCTGAGACATAAACGCTTGCTTTTCTAGCAAATATAATAATTATGATAAGTAAAGACAACTTGATATTAATGATATAAGTAAACAAAACAGTAGATACAACAAATGGCATGTTAAATTGTCGATTTTTTTGTTGATCTAGATTGTGAAATATCTACTGACAGGAAAGCAAAGCACATGCACATCACAGCAACACTCTCATCGTCAGCTTATTGATCGTAATGAGGATAGGCAACAGAGAGCAAATTCACTGGTTTATTTCCAATATGCACTACATCAAGGCTCATAAGTTTGTTTGCCTATATTTCTTAGCTTGAGGATTAAATTACATATTAAGCATTATGAAACACATTATTTGAGGATGAATGGTTGTTATGTTGAATCAATTTTATTAAATAAGCTAAAGAAGTTGTTTGCCCTCTCATACAGTGCTGTGTCATACAATGGCGGTTTTGCATGCAGTTCTTGATTCACCCACCAGACGGCATCATTTATCAGTGGATCTGATATTACAATTAAATATGCTTATTATAGTTTCCTTTTGGTGGCAGTAGCATGTTTGTAAGTGTGCCTAAATAGTGGGTGATGTTTAAGAGCATGGCCCTGTCCCAAATAGCACACTTCAAATGCACTTCGGGGTATTATTTGAGTTTTAGGTTTAGGGTTTCCGATTACAATCGATTCCAATTCCGATTCTGCTTATCGATTACAATTCTTATTGATTCCCAGTTTCGATTCCAATACAGTAAAAAAAACCAATTAACAATTAAATTAAAAAACAATTAAATTAAAATTAATATCAGAATATCAGAAATAAATAGTCCAGTAATACTCCTGGGCCCGTATTCATAAAGATTCTAAGAATCCTCTCAGAAAACTCTTAATTTAGCTTAAAAACTTTTACGTAGGAGTCTTAGCTTAAGAGCAATTCGGGACCGATCTGAGAGCAACTCTGAGTAAGGAAAAGACAAAAACTTTTATCTTAGTAAGGAGGCGGGGTTGACCCCGTTGCTATGTATGACACTATCTTTTGACGACTGTGATTGGTTGGTTGACCAAGAAGGAAAAAAAGAGTGATTTTAAGTATAGGGTCTATTCTAAGCCTTCACTTTGAAATTACATGCGTAATTTTTCCTATTTGACCGTTCTCTCTCACACACACACACACACACACACACACAAACACACACACACACACACACACACACACACATTATATATGTGTATATAAATCCTTTTTATTTTATTTACCATGCTGTTAATTTCCTATAAGGTATTTGATTGGCTTAGAATGATAAAAATTGTTCCACTCTTTCCAATTACACTGATTACTGGCATGTCTATTTAAGTGGTGGTTTGAATGTTGGTTTTAATGTATCAAACATGGAATTTTCCCAGTTGCCAAATATCGTAATGTAGTGATTACTTTCATTTCTGGCGCTATGGCATTTCTGTGCTGTGCTGGAGATATTAGCGTGTCTCTAATAAGATCAGTCACAAACATGATCCCTGCACGATCTAATATATAGCTTCTTATTAACTCACTGTCATCCATTGTCTGCAACACATTTCTTCTCCTTCTTCGTCTTTCTGTCATTTTCTCCTCTGCTAAAGAAACTCTTAAGCCTCTTAAAAGTCCTCATCCGTACTCCTAACAATTTTGAACTTAAGACCTCTTTTAAGGGTTAAGATGCTTTCTGAATTACTTTTTTCTTTACTAGGATTTTTTTCTTCAATTTTAAGAGTAAACGCCCACATTTCTAAGAATTTTCTTAGAATTTTGTCACTAGGAGCTACTCTTTGCATTAAGATTCTTTATGAATACGGGCCCAGATCTAGATAGAGAGGTGAACGTTTATATGGTTTTCAACAAATGAAACCCTACATTTTATTCAAAATTAAATATCTTCAATGCATTTTTTGCTTTAATGAGATTTTCACAAGAAATAGGCAAGAATAAACCTGGCGTCCTCCATGAAAAACACAGGAAATATATTTCACAACCATGTAAACTAAAGACAAGACTGAACACTGAACAAAAGGACAAAAGACCTTAAATACACAGGACTAGACAAGTGCATATTTAAAACAATAACCATGGAAACAGAAACTAAACCATTAGGGAAACAGGAACCAAAGCACACGGAACAGAATATCAAAGTCAACTAAACTGAACATGACCATGACATTAGTTGTTGAAGGGCTGAGGAGGAGACAGGGGATCCTCCTGCCAAAGAGACCGGAAGATCAGAGGCGCATCCGGTGGCACAGAGGCGGAGCCGAGGAGCTGAAGGGACACAGCAGAGGCAGGGCCAAAGGACTGGGAGAGGGAGGCTGGGTGGGATCATTGGAGATGCAGGAGACTGGGCAGGACCAGCTGAGACGGGAAACTTAGGGGAATTACAATTCCAGTTCGTTAAAATAATTCCCAGAGGCCAGACGCAGCTCACCCTCAGTGGCAGGAGTGTGGGCGGGGCTTCCCCCATGCCTACTTACCCCACGAGCACACCCAATATTTGTAAACCGGCGGAGACAACAGCGTGGAATAAAGCCACGCACACCAGCCTCCTACGGTTCTGCCGCTCCCTCAGACGCAGTAATCCAGCCAGGCAGCTACGCATTGTCAGGTTGTAAAATTTAAATAAGACAACATCTCTATTGCAAACCCCTCCATGTTGCGTATTTGGCACAGGGAGTGATCAGGGAAATCGGTGAGGCATGCCAGTTGTAAAAAGTCACACATGTAGTCTTTGAGGGATCGTTTCTCTTGCTCCAAACAGAGCAAACAGACTCAAGTAAGTCCTTATTCAAATTCTTTCTGGGTTCAGTCTTCTGTCAAGTATGGTTGTAGTAATGAAGAGCACGAACGATGGAGAACAAAGCAAGAACAGGCTTTATTAAATATACTTAGAACACTAAGGAAAACACGGGGAATATATCACACATTCATGTAAACTAAAGACAAGACTGAACACTGAACAAAGGGAACCAAGGGCTTAAATACACAGGACTAGATAATTTATAAAACTAGAGACAGCTGCGTAATTAAATCAATAACCATGGAAACTAAAGAAACTAAACAGATCAGGGAAACAGGAACCAAATGTCTCCCAGATGCTTTAAACAACCTACAAAAAAAACCCCAAAAAACAAACATATATAGTAGAGGATGAATTCAATGTAAACACACCAAATTATTATAGTATTGCTTGCTACTTGATAGTTCTCGGAAACTCAACATCAAATGCAAATGATATTTGATATTAAAACTTAACATCTTAAACAGAGGGAGGATCTTTATTTTGTCATTTCACATCACCACACATGCCACCGCAATAAACCTACTGTTCAATAAGTGAATTGCAACACCCATGAATTTTGCTAAGAGATTAAACTCACATTTGAGAGGTCAAAGTACTCACTTTCTCTCTCTCTCTCTCTCTCTCTCTCTCTCTCTCTCTCTCTCTCTCTCTCTCTCTCTCTCTCTCTCTCTCTCTCTCTGCAGTCCAGGATTGGACCAATGAAAAGGACCATGAGGAGGCAGTCTTCATCTTGCCATCCTTCCAACATCCATATCTCTCTGCAGTGCAGGGATTGGTGTATTGGCAGGAGCCGAAGAAGTCAGTGCTAGTGTTTGGTGGCTCGATGCTGGTGCTCATATCTCTAGCAAGGTTCAGTGTTATCAGTGTCGTATCCTACCTGCTCCTGGCCCTGCTCTGTGTCACCATCACTTTCAGAGTCTACAAGTCAGTCGTGCACGCTGTGCAGAAGTCCGACGAAGGACACCCTTTTAAGTATGTAGGCATTTGTTGTATTTTATAAATCTCCCTTTACCAGTCTGATCTGCTGGTGTCTTTGAGGATGAATGAAGGTAAAATTCACAAGAAACTAGTCAAAGTGTCCAGTGGTGAAAGGCATTTATTTACAGTTCATGGATAAACACTTTATTAAAACACTTGGAAGGGTTTGACCTTTCTGACAGTAAAGTTCTCTCTATCCCAGAGAACAAGAAGTATGATCATTTAATTGGGTGAGAAATTAATTATTTCTATTATTCCCTGGTTTGGTAAAGTCAAATCTGACCTAAATGATAAGCACTTTAACAACACTACCGACCTGGACAGAAGACACATTTCTAATAATAGACAAAAGTTAATTTATTGATTACAATTTATTTCTATATGTTACGAAGTTCAAAGCTCAGGGAAGGAGGAGGCGGGGACCGACGAGTGTTCAGTCTAACTTTAGAAATAAAATAAACATAATCAACAAAAACGAAAGTAAGCATATAAAGTCGCATATAAAGAAAAGCCGCATATAAGCAAAATAAAAGTTTCAGAATAGAATGTCGTCACATTGACAGGTAGATTACAAATTACAATCCACATTACAAACAGTAGTTGATGCACGAAATGAGTCATTTGGTAGTTTGTTTTCGTATTTCTATCGGTAATGTTTTGCTCCTGGTCTTCCAATTGTGTTAACAACTTGAGCAAAATATCTAAGTTCCTGGAAGTAAAACCTGCACGGGACAAAAGACACACAGTAATGACACAAATAGGCCTACTTTAGCTAAATTAATATGCTTTTAATAATCCATCCATCTTCTTCCGCTTATCCGGGGCTGGGTTTGCCCAGACTTCCCTCTCCCTAGACACTTCCTTTAGCTCTTCCGGGGGGACACCGAGGCATTCCCAGGCCAGCCGGGAGACATAATCCCTCCAGCGTGTCCTAGGTCTTCCCCGGGGTCTCCTCCTGGTGGGATGCGCCCCGGAACACCTTCCCGGGAAGGTGTCCAGGAGGCATCTGGAACAGATGCCCGAGCCACCTCAGCTGATCCCCTCTCGATGTGGAGGAGCAGCGGCTCTACTCTGAGCTCCTCCCAAGTGACCGAGCTTCTCACCCTATCTCTAAGGGATTGCCCAGCCACCCTGTGGAGAAAGCTCATTTTGGCCGCCTGTATCCGGGATCTTGTCCTTTCAGTCATGACCCACAGCTCATGACCACAGGTGAGAGTAGGAACGTAGATTGACCGGTAAATCGAGAGCTTCGCCTTGCAGCTTCTCCTCTCCAGTACCCTGGCATAGACTTTCCCAGGGAGGCTGAGAAGTGTGATCCCCCTGTAGTTGGAGCACACCCTCTGGTCCCCCTTCTTAAAAAGAGGGACCACCACCCTGGTCTGCCACGCGATGCTGCAGAGGCGTGTCAGCCAAGACAGCCCCACAACATCCAGAGACTTGAGGTACTCAGGGCGGATCTCATCCACCCCCGGTGCCTTGCCACCGAGAAGCTTCTTGATTACCTCGGTGACTTCAGCTCGGGTGATGGACGAGTCCGCCTCCGAGTCCTCAGCCTCTGCTCAATGGAAGACGTGACGGTGGGATTGAGGAGATCCTTGAAGTATTCCTTCCACCGTCCGACGACATCCCCAGTTGAGGTCAACAGCTGCCCACCTCCACTGTAAACAGTGTTGGTAGGTCACTGCTTCCCTCTCCTGAGGCGCCGGACGGTTTGCCAGAATCTCTTCAAGGCCAACCGGTAGTCCTTCTCCATGGCCTCATCGAACTCCTCCCAAGCCCGATTTTTTGCCTCCACAACCACCCGGGCTGCAGTCCGCTTGGCCTGCCGGTAGCCGTCAACTGCCTCAGGAGTCGCACAAGCCAACCAGGCCCGATAGGACTCCTTCAGCTTGACGGCATCCCTTACTCCCGGTGTCCACCACCGGGTTCGGGGATTGCCGCCTCGACAGGCACCGGAGACCTTACGGCCACAGCTCCGAGTGGCCGTGTCCACAATGGAGTTGGAGAACATGGTCCACTCAGACTCAGTATCTCCAGACTCCCTCGGGATCCGGTCGAAGCTCCGCCGGAGGTGGGAGTTGAAGATCTCTCTGACAGGAGACTCTGCCAAACGTTCCCAACAGACCCTCACATTACGTTTGGGTCTACCAAGTCTGTCCAGCTTCCTCCCCCGCCATCGGATCCAACTCACCACCAGGTGGTGATCAGTTGACAGCTCCGCCCCTCTCTTCACCCGAGTGTCCAAGACATACGGCCGGAGGTCGGATGAAACGACCACAAAGTCGATCATCGACCTCCGGCCTAGGGCGTCCTGGTGCCAGGTGCACTGATGGACATCCTTATGCTTGAACATGGTGTTCGTTATGGACAAGCTGTAACTAGCACAGAAGTCCAATAACAGAACACCGCTCGGGTTCAGATCAGGGGGGCCATTCCTCCCAATCACGCCCCTCCAGGTGTCACTGTCGCAGCCCACGTGGGTGTTGAAGCCCCCCAGTAGAACGACGGAGTCCCCAGTCGGAGCACTTTCCAGCACCCCTCCCAGAGACCCCAAGAGGGCCGGGTACTCTGCACTGCCGTTCGGCCCGTAGGCGCACACGACAGTGAGAGACCTATCTTCGACCCGAAAGCGCAGGGAAGCGACCCTCTCGTTCTCGCATTTAATAATGTCTAAGTTATTTAATAATGATACTTGTTCAAAACAATCACTTTAGCAAAGTTTGAACTATTTTGGGGTTTATTTTGATAAATTAAATAATTCATTTTTGTTCAATAAATATACTGTCATCAAAATGTTCATTTTAAAAATACAGAAACAAAATTATTTTAAAAAGATAAGATTCTTGAGACCTTTGTCTCAAAATATATTTAATAATTTTAGCAATTCTCAATTGCTACATAAATCTACAACATTTAAAAAAAACATCAAATATTAGATCAAATTATTGCAGAATCAACTTTGCCACGATAAAGTCAAGGATCAGCCAAATTTCCACGTGCATCATCAAAAGCGGTTGTTAGGAAAAGTGCTGAGCTGAATTTTTGTGCCATCTAGTGGTTTAAAAGAGAATAAAGTCAAATGCGCTTTTTACCCCGGTGTGACTTTAAACCCGTTGTACCCTATATAGCCTAATATAGATTTATTCTGTATAATATTAAATTCAATCTCTAGTCTAAAAATTAAATCTTTAAAGTCTAATACTTCCATTTTAAAATGAGGCAGCTCAGAGAGTGAGGGAGAGCCCACTGAGCATCAGCCAAATCAGACAGCTGAACTGGCTCACAGTAAAGGAATATGCTAGAGTGTAATAAGAAAGCCTAATTGTATTTACAATATGATTGTAAAAGGTTTGTTTTTCATTCTCTATATTAATGATGATACTGCCTCAGATTCAACCTTCTTATACATAGTTCCCACAGGCCAATTAATGTCACGTGACCTCCCCGGAGACGCCATCTTTGAGGGCATAAGCTGCTGTGTTTACAAAGTTTTACAAGCAAATTTCGAAGATTTCTTCCTATTTATAATGTTACGAAAATCATGAAGAGACAAAGTGACAGAGATTATAAAGACACTCTATTAACACAAGACAGAAAGAGGTACAATGCGAAAATTTCAGTCAGAAACGGTGTGGATCCGTATGCGCTAAACTGAGCACTGTTTTTGCAGCTTTGGCTCAGATACAGTATTATCCATGTGTACCATTATCTGGTATTGGCTAGGAGTTTTAACACATGTAAGCAATTCCGAGCCTGGAAATATGTGCATGAATATGAATATACACGGTATGAAAATAAATAAAACTCGCGTGCAAATTAATGTAACAGTTAATGCGGAACTACTTTATACGCGGGTTCTTTAGGGACATAATCTGAGATTGCAAGGCTGGAATGTGTGTGTGTGCGTCAGTCTGTGTCTGTGTCTGTGTGTGTGAGTGAGAGAGTCGCGGGCGCGATCGAACAGTGGAAACAATGTTGTTTTTGTATGTTTTTAATACCTCGTCATTTTGTACATACAGGACATCATTCAAACTGCAAAGTGTTAACTTATATTTGTGTACACTCGCAATAAAACACAACAAATTCTTGCGTGTTTTGAGGGAGTTTCTTTCCTGTTTATCCTCGCCAGCCATAACCTCCATCGTTGTTCTGACAAAAGCTTCGTCTTCTCACATTCATGAAGAGTCTAATGACGGGTATACTGTAAAATCCAAATTTAACTGAACCTCCGGCACGATTTGAACATCCATTGACCCAGCAGGAGATGACCATTTTCCTTTTTATCACGAAATTAACTCGTTTCAGCTTCTTCGTCTAATGTTCTGCCCACAGCATGCCCACAGAAATGGCGCCGGGTCGGCAAATGCCTGTATGTTGTGACGTCATGTGGGAACTATGTATAGTGCCCCCTTTTTTGGTTTGGGCCATTGCCCCTCAAAATGTATGTGCATGGCCCAGATGGTAAGATACTTTCTTACATAATACTAAAAGTAACTCTAATACGTGCTTTTCTCTCTATTTTGAGCCCAATCAAATACTTGTACACCGATATACAGAACAGAACTCTGCAAAGTTTTTCTCTGGCCTAAGGTTTACAACATCACTGGGGAAATATTATTGAATATATTCCTCCCTACAAATTTTAATGCAATGTAGTATCAATAAAATACATATGTAACAGTTGTCCTATGAGCCAGTGATTTCACAGGCATGCAGGGTTTGTGTACACAGGTACCTCTGGACGTACCCGTCTTCCTCGGTTCCCTAATTTTGCCGAGTTCACACGGCATGATTTTCAAAGTAGTCGGGTCACTGTTATTTTCACACTGCGTGACTATCTGGGGTAACGCTGCATGACTTTACAAGAGGAAGAATCGCTGACAACTTCTGTCTGGTCCGCAAACTACGTTTCACAACCAAATAAGGAAATAACGCAAGAGACCGGAGTTCTCGCGCGAGACTAAATTTGTTATTGATAATGATAGCCTGCAAGAAGCTTGCGATCCAAATTGTCTGTGCGCTGATTTGCAGCGAAAAGGAGAACAAGAAAAACAGATTATGAAATGGTTGGGGAGACGCGGGAAGCAAGAACTGTGTGTTCTGCAAAGAGAGTTGGGGGTAAATAAATAATTTTGCATTGTGCTGCTGTTGCTGCTAGTCAAGCAAATGTTTGTGCTTTGTTTCTGTTTGATATAATTGTAAACATATCTATTAAAATACTGATATTCTGGTCCATAACGCCTCCCTGAACATCCCGCTGCCCTGTATCTTGCTCTCTCATTGGCTGTTGGTCGGCGCCGATGTAGTTTTCAGTCAGAACACATTCACACTGCAGGATTGTCACTCGTGTAAACGAGCAGTGATTTGCCTGTGATTTCGGGCTTTTGCTGCGTTCTCGTGCAGTGTGAACTCGGCATTAGTCTCCTTGGCTGTTAATTAGTTCATCACACCTGGGCTGCGTTCAGCCCCGACAAAACGTTGCACAACGTTTTTTAAACAGAAACGGTGATTCGTTGAACACACTGTTCTGATGACGCAAGAGTTGCCACTATGGCAGCTGAGAAGGCCATTCTTTGTGTTTTTTGTGAAGAATTTTCGGAGCCTGATGAAGTCGGTATAAATATGTGTTTAATACTACAAAATATGCCCGATGTTACAGTTTCAGCACTTGTCGCCCAGAACAAAAGAGAACATCCCAATCGAGTGAAAGGATTGCTGAAACTGAAATGGAAGCACACACCTAATTCAGACTAAAACACATCTATTTAGCCTCACATACTGACTTTATTTGTAGTTCATACTGTTTTAATACCCTGTATTTTATTTCTCATTTTTAGGAAAAACATTTAATTACCATTGTTTATTTCTATACTTGCAATGAAGCTAAAAATATAAACAACTACATCATTATGTTGATATCCTATATTTTTTACAATAAAACTTACGACAAACATGTCTTCTAATATCCTCAGTTGTTGCGTATACCGAGCTGCATCAAACAAATTTGTAAATTACTTTCCTTGAACCCATTTTGCGAGTTCACTTTAATACCACGTGCTTTATATACATGTTGCTGCTGATTGGACTGCAGTTCTGACACACCCACCAAACGAGAAAACGTATCTCAAACCCCGTTGCACACCGGTGCACGCCGTTTCCAGGAAACATGACGTTCAACCCGGAAACCGTAGCAAAACGTTGCGCACCGTTTTGAACTTGAACATGCCCCTGTTCTGTTTCACGCTGATTGCTCTCTGTTGTGTCCTCTTATAATGAGTAACAGGACAAGTCATTCAATTTAGGCTCTTTATCCAGCACATGTTGCAATTACTCTCAGAAAACACACTGCTCTCCTTCATAATCAGCATCACCTCAATACTCATGCATTATACTGCCACCTTATGGTTAAACTACGAAACACCACACTCTCCCACTTGTTTAAGCCCTGGGTTCTCCGCTCATTGTCCAGTGTTGTTTATGTCAACATCTGTGTTATAAGCGGTTGTGATTTTCTCCTATGATCTCCTGAGTTTTCTGTTTGGATTTATAAAAGACTGTTTGTTTTTCTACTCTGTTTCTTTGTGCGCTTAATACAGCCACTGCAGTTACACCTGTTCATTTGACAATGTACATTTTTAGGTGGAGGAGTTGCAGTCACATGCGGGCTAGAGACTTCTCCTGGAATCTGTCTTTGCTCAGCGAGATCTCACAGAGCTTTTCTTCCTAGATGCTGCTTTCCTGGTGTGATGCTGCTTTGCGCTCGACTGGCTGAATGTTTCTTGAAATGACAAGACTTTGATAAAAAAGGTAATATGAGATCTTTGTACATCCACAGAGTTCTGATGGAAAGAGATATCCGCATTTCCCCGGACACAGCCCGCAGATACATGGACATATTTTTGGTGAAATTAAACACTGCTCTCATACAGACAAGAAGACTTGTGCTTGTAGAAGATGTGGTGGATTCACTGAAGGTATGTCCATTTATCTACAACAATTCACAGCTAAATTCATATCAGTGTTTTCAGCGGTTTCTTATTTAAAGGGGAACTATTATACTTTTTCAAGTTCACCATTTAATGATTCCTTTTAATGTGCAATATTCCTGTTTGTGGATGTAAACAATCTGTTAAAGTTACAAAGCAAAAAGTCCACAGCAAGGGGAATCTCTCCAGCAGAAAACGCCTGCTCTGTAGTCCTGACTTTATTTCCATAATGTAGCTACATCACAATTTCCCTATGAGGGAAATCAGCAGAACTGAGGCCATAGTTTGCATAGTCACAGTAGTGTTTCAAGGAAGCCGCCGGATCTGAGACTTGACGGTTATTAAGGGGCATTACATTTACGACACACACTCTAAGCAGTCGACCAATCACAGCAGACTGGGGCCGGCTGACCAATCACAGCAGACTGGGGCCGGCTGACCAATCACAGCAGACTGGGGCCGGCTGGCCAATCAGAGCAGACTGGGGCCGGCTGACCAATCACAGCAGACTGGGGCCGGCTGGCCAATCAGAGCAGACTGGGGCCAACTGACCAATCACAGCAGACTGGGGCCAACTGACCAATCACAGCAGACTGTGCTTTTTGTAAACATATTCTAGCAGACCCCATAAAACTGTGAAGATCATGTAAATAACCATAATATAGTGGCCCTTTAAAATAACTGTTTGCTAAGAAATTCATACATTCATACTTTTATACTTTTATTCAATTCTTTGTCATTAGTTAGCACTGTGCACTAAATGTAGAATGTTAAATTATTAACCGAATTGTTTCACAGTAAAAAGTGACTGACCTGCTGTGTTTATCTGCAGCTTGCAGTTGCTATGTGGTTTCTGACATGTGTGGGTGCCGTCTTCAATGGTATCACAATTTTAATACTTGGTAAGCCCATCTTCATAAATAAATAATAATAGTCAAAATAATGATAAAATATAAATATATTGTTGGCTAAAGAAAATTCACATAACATACAGTCCAGAAGGCACTGTGCTAAAACAATGATGAATTATTTTAATATGATGCAGTTATAGATATGTACCCTGTAATTTTTAAAAAGCCTATACAGTATATATTGGTACACCATTATTACAAAACGTTATGCTGTGTATGTTCTTGCTAAATTGCTCCCAAATGTAAGATTGTTGTATCATAATAGTAGAATAAGAATAAGTACCCCTTAGTTCTATAAAACTCCTGTTTGTTACCCCTAATCTTTACATATTGTTCTCTTATACTTACATGTAAGTACGTTATAGGTACACTATAATAGTTATGCTGTAAAACCGTGTTAATTACGCAGTACTTTCCAGGCTGTAATCTAAAGCATAACCTCTTCTTTCTCTTGGCAGCTGATATCATCTTGTTCTGCACACCGCTACTGTATGAGAGGAACAAAGTAAGAATGTGTTTCATATTTATAAACTTCTATGCTCTTGCTGTTACTGGCTTTAGTGTTCTTCATTTTATTTTCTAAACTTTTTTATTTGGTATAGACCCAGATTGATGGTTATTTGGTGCGCGTGAGGTCTCAGCTTGAAGAGAAACTGGCAAAGTATGTATAATTGATTTTTATTCCCCTTATAAAGCACTTTATTTTACCACAGTTCAAAATAAAATCAAAGTCTAAGCACCTGTACAGTATGTAACTGAATACAAGCTCTAGAGATGGAATAAAATATGTAATTATCAAGTAAAACAAAACATTGGTGAACAAAACAACAGATACCGGCCCTTGTGCAGGAACTAATGGCCGTTTCAGGAAATGCAAATCACATGCAAATACTGACGAGCCTTCGGGCAGTATAAAATGTGGAGGAGCGACAATTTGAGCTTCGATGTTGAGGGGGCATTCCTGTCCCTGGTTCTCATAAGCCAAAGCGATGGCATCCACTATCCAGTGAGAAAGCCTCTGCTTAGAGACTGCCCGTCCCTTAGCACAGCCACCGTAGCACACAAAGAGCTGGCCCGACTGTGGAAAGGTGGCTTGAGCGGTCTATATAACCCCGTAAAGCCCAGACAGGTCAAACAGCGCTCTGAGCATCAGCATCATGCGAGGTTGACGACTCGGAAGACAAAGCGGGTTGAGAAATGACCTGCGCTTTAAAGGGAGTAGAAAGAGATTTAGGCACGTAACCCGGTCTTGGCCAGAGAGTGACACTGCAGTCACCGGGTCCAAAGCGAATACAATCGCCGTTCACCGAGAACGCCTGCAGATTTCCTATGGACGTAGCCAAAGCAAGGGCAAGAAGCAAAGCAGTTTTGAGAGAGAGCTCCCTCACAGTAATAGATGTCAAGGGCTCAAACGGGGGAAGAGAGCCTTCAGAACAAGATCCCACGGTGGTACTGAAGATGAGCGAGAGGGATGTAGTTTCCTCGCCCCCCCCTGAGAAATCTGACCACCAGCGCATGCCGCCCAATCGATTGCCCGTTAACCGGGGAACGAAACGAGGCAATAGCGGCCACAAAGACTTTTAGCGTGTATGGAGGCTCCCGTTATCCAACTTCTGCTGCTGGAATCGTAAAAAACATCCCACATGGGACAGCTCGCCGAGTCGGTATCATTATCACGGCACCATTTCACAAACACTCCCCATTACAGAGCACAAAAGCGCCTCATGGAAGGCTCTCTGTGAGTGTGCACACGAGGAAGGCAAGGCACCTCATTAGGTCCCTGAAGCAGCCACGCATGAAGGTTCCCCAGCTCCGGGATGGAGTGCTATATTGTGTAAATCAAGGAAAGGCCCTAGTGAACAAATGTGTTTTGAGAGACTTTTTTAAAAGTTCACAGTGAGTTGATGGCTCGTAGTTTGTCAGGAAGAGAGTTTCTTACAGTAGCTCAGGACCAAAATGACTAAAGGCCGACTCACCAGTTTGTACCCGTGTTTTTGGCAAAACCAACAAATGACTATTTGATGTTCGGAGTGATCTTGCTGGAGTATGTTTATTCAACAAATTAGAAAAGTATATTGGAGTAGTTCCATGAAGACATTTAAAAACTAATAAGAGGATCCTGAATTCAATTATGAATGATACAGGCAGCCAGTGTTGGAGTAATGTGGTTTCTAATTCGTGCAGCTGCACTCTGAACTCTTTGTTCGTGTTTAATAGAGCTCTTTGGTAACCCAGCAAAAATGCTATTGCATTAGTCAAGTCTAGACATAAAAAATGCATGAGCAAGTTTCTCATTGTCTGAAGGGCAGAGAATGTCACATACTTTGGAGGTGATAATAATCTGTTTTAGTAACAATGCTAATGTTTTTTCATTTAATTTTAAGTCAATGTCAAACATGATTCCTAAGTTCTTAGCCTGATTACTGGCTTTTAGTGATAGAGAGTCAAGATGTGGATCAATAGATGTTCTCTGCGTGTCATTACCAATAACAAGTACCTCTGTCTTATCTTTGTTTAGCTGTAGAAAGTTCTTTGACATCCAAAACTGTATGCTCTCTATGCAGACCAGCAGGGTGGACATTGAATTGTGGAAAAGTGAGAGATAGAGTTGAGTGTCATCTGCATACTGGTGAAATGAAATATAATTTTACCAGCTAAAGGAAGCGTATATAGGTTAAATAATAGAGGACCCAAAACTGAGCCTTGAGGAACACCACAAGAAATGAGGTTATGCCTGGAGGTGTAGGTAGGTAGCCATTGAAACATAGTATTCCCTGTTGCTCAAGTAGGATCTGATTCAGTCTAAGACAGGACCGACAATTCTGAAGTCGGTCGAGTAGATCTCATGATCAACGGTATCACAAGCAGCAGCGTTTTTGTTTTTGTTTTTGCCACCGGCAGCATATTTGATCATTTTCACAAAATGTTCATGGCCCCCAGAATATTTTGTTGTATGATTATCTGAACATGCAATATATCAAAAGAAAGAACAGAGCCTTTGTTTTTAAACAAAAAGCTTAATGCTAAGTTTCATTATGATGATGGTAAGTTTCATAAAAAAGCATAATTTTGAGCTAAAAGCTGAGAAAAACATGTTTTTGTCAATTCAGAACGATGATGAAAACACAGATGGAGTAGATCGAGTCCATCAACACCCCCAAATCTTCACAGTCCTGTAGGTCATCCTGGGTCGACATTTCATTCAGTAACATTAGGCAGTTTTGATTTATAAGCTGTTTAATGTTGATGATTGAGTTATTTTACATATGCATATGATTACATATGATATCGCTTGTTTCTGCAACTTCTTTTCCTGTGTTTTCATCAGGAGATTCAGTACTCTTTCAGAAGATGTGTAATAGTTCCCCCTACCGTATAACAGTGAAAACACGGAAAGACGGAAATTTTTGTCAATAGCGGGGAAAGAGTTAGCAGTGCCCTGACGTAACCTAAACCCAACTATTTGGAGAATAGGAACATGTTTAAATAAGATGGTGTGGGAGGAGGCACAGAGTACATACTGTAGGTGCACCGCCATTCCGGGATTATCCTGAGCTTCCCAGCATCGCCGGGAAAAACAGTACAGACCATAAGCAGATCTTTGTGTCTCAGCCAATCACAGTGCCAGAGCAACTGTACATGGCCAATCAGAGGATTGATCGCTCACAGCCAATCAGCTGCCTAGGCACCTGATTAGAATGCATATGGTCTAGAAAAATATTCAAGGTATGAGAACGCTGTTGCGCTGTACATAGTGTGCTTCTGGTATGTGAATGTTAGCCTGGTTGACACCAGAACCTTCTCAGTAGTAACTGACAGTGGGTCTGGGGAAGCTTCATTCACATTCAGTGTTGCCAGATGTAGGGCCTACGATAATTATCGTATTTGTACGATAATTTTGACCTCTGTACGATGTACGATCAATAATGGAAAAAATCCTATAATGTACGATAATTTCAGACCTGTGTGACACTTCAAATGATGGTCGTTGTAATCATAGGGTTTCTCATTGATCTAGCTGTGGATTCTACGTCTACCGGGGAAAGAACGTGTAGAGAGAGGGAGCGAGAGACCTTGCGTGTGTGTGTTAGTGTGCCTCACGAAGCGCATGTAAGGACCTACCGTCCTTTCATTTTCACGTCCTGCGACACGTTATTTAAATAGCAAATGCATTTGCGCCCATCTGTGGCCCATGGGCTGCTGGTCTGAGAATGAGTGTGTGTTCTGGCGCATTGATGGAGCGTTGATATTTTGAGGAACTGAAAATTTTGCAAATTCCTCCATGTAAATAGTGAATCCGCCATGGCACAAGCGCAACTGGCTTTTAAAGGGAGTGGGAGATGAGACTCTGATTGGTTTATTGCACGTTACGCCCAAAACACACCCATTACTCATTAAGAGAATAGAGACAACTATTCAAAGTTGGCAAAAGTGGATTCAGACACGCCCTAAGTGCACAATGCACATAGATTGTTAAAATAGGGCCCATAGATTGTAACTTGATTGAGAGCATAATGAGTAATTGCTAGGCAAATCCGTTGCATAAAACAACAAAGATAAGACGGCAGTTAACCCAAAATGGCTTTATATATCAATAAATAAATACCAGTGCATTTTCCTTCAAATAATTAATAGTTAAATTGCAGATCTTTTAAAACACTAATCAAGGCTGTTTCTGTGCTGTGGTTTGCCGGAAGCCAGAAGGAAATGTCTAATTAAGATTATTGGCATTGAGATAGTTATTAAGCTGTATGGATACTATTTTTTTCTTTAATTTTACCAAGAAATTAGATTAGAGATTGGTCTGTATTTACTGAGCACAGAAAAATCAAGATGACTTTTCTTCAGCATGGGCCGAACAATTGCATTTGCAAAAATTTGTGGAAAGACTTACTGTAGGGACTGATCAAGGATATTCAGGATTTCTGGTAAAAAGCAGTTTTGAGAAATTTAGTGGGTAATGGGTCTAGAGAGCAGCTAGAGGAATTCATATGTGATATGATCTGTGTAAGTGCTGAGGCTGACAGCTGAGAAAGAGGACAGATTGCATTACAAATGACTAGCTGGGGAGTTGGAGACTTTACAAGTAGGGCAAGTGCTGGCAATGTTTCGTCTTATGGAAGTAATTTTGTCATAATTTTTTTTGGTAAATTCTGATGACATTTGAGCTGAGGGGTTAAGTAGCCTATCGATAGAGGAGAATAAGAATCTAGGGTTGTCTTTGTTGCGGTCAATTAAACTTGAAAATAAGCTTTTCTTGCAGATCTCATTGCATTATTTAACATTTTTTTGTGCCCTTCCATTGCCTTTCTGCTCTCCTGGAGGCTTTTCTTAATTTTACGATATGATGTACTATTTCTCCATGGGGCTTTAAGTGTCCCAGAGTCTTTGTTTTTAAAGGAGCAACACAGTTAATACATTCAGAGAGCCTGAGACTAAGATCCTCAACATAAGTGGAGAAGGGCGAGATGACATGAGCTCCATGAAGGTCACGGCAGAATCAGCTGGGAGATATCGCTTATTGACACTTCTCTTATCACTCACAGTTTTGGTACTGAAATCTTAAAGAAGACACAATAGTGGTCAGATATAGCAGCATCTACTGACGGTTAAGCCACATGAGATCACCAGATCGAGTGTGTGTCCATGTTTGTGTGTGTGTTTCATGCTGTATAAGGCCAAATGAGTTTAGTAACTCTGTGAAATTAACAGTCGATGGGTCAGAAATTACATACATATGGATATTAAAATCACCAGTGATTAAAACACATTCAAAGTTAGTTAAAATCCTAGAAAGCAGTTCTCCAAGATCATCAAGAAAGCCCTTGTTGAGTCTAGGAGGATGATAGAGAACTAATAAAACAACAGTCTAGGGAGCTGAAATATCTAAAACCTGCTGGAGATGTTTAATTTAGGACAAAATTATGATTACTGTCAAGCCATGTTTCTGTCAGGAAGATGATGTCCAGCTTATGGTTTTCCACAATTTGGCTAATTACAAAAGACGTATTTGTTAATGACCTTACATAATACTACACTAGTGTCGTTTCAAATGCTACACAAAACAAGCATGTTTTAATAAGTGATTTAAAACATCTAGAGCAGGAGAAGATGTAATATGTAGTGGCAAACTTAATCAAAGACTCAATCGCATTCGGTATTAACCATGATCTAGGAACAGTCAACTGCAAACTATATCTGAAGACCATATAAAGGTCGGGAAGTCTGATGCTGAGAAATGTAATATACTTGGTAATATGTAAAATGTAATATAAATTAATTTGTTTATTTCAGTTTTAGTTAGTTTTAGCTATTTTTAGCTATTTCGAGTTAATAATTTTAGTACTTCAACTTCCATTTATTGCAGAGGCAACATTTCTAATTTTCGTTTAGTTTAAGTTTTTATTTAATTTCAGCCAACAAAAATGTTTTAATAGTTTTAGTTTTAGGTTTAGTTAACGAAAATAACCCTGCTGCACAACAACTACAGCTGACTTACTTGAAGACAACTGCAAATAAAATGAATATCTCACCAGAGGATGATTAAACAACTCCAAAAACAGCATTACCATATTCACTTATTGTAAACCAGTTTGGCTTTATTTCTTTATGGTACATGTACAAAGGTTGTTGAAGTCTGTTTGAAGTCACCATTCGTGTGATCAGTGTTCCCTTTGGTTGTGTCCTTGACCTGTTGGCCATTGACTTGGGTTGAATTAATTCTCTTTCAGCAATTGCTGAACGTGCATGCTATCACTATTTTCATCAATGTTTCATGCTCCTGACTGTAATGACATACCTTTTACTAAATGTGCAATTTTTGGAATCAGTGACTGACAGCTGGATGTTGACACATATGACTTCCCAAATAAGTATGAAAGTCTTTAAAAACAGTAACTCTCAGTTTGGAACTTTCATTATCAAGTTGTTATTAACTGTCCTATTGAAAGAACTCTTCTCATAACCCATGTTTATTGAACAAACTGCATATGATTATGCTTTTATTAGGTATTTGTCTTGGTTTTCAAAGGGTTATAATCATATAAATCAAATTTTTTTTTTACCTTATATTGTTTTTTACATTGTTCTTTACATCATTAATGTGTTGAATATAGAAGTATGCAAGCAAAAACAATGCTTGTCCCCCAAACACTGCTTGCATACAGACAGATGGCCTACTCACACTCGAACCTGCAAGACCATGCTGGTCCAGCCCAGTTTAGCTCGAGAACAGCGTGCATATGCTGGCCACCAGCTAGACCAGTATTATAGGTTTGTGCTGGACTTTTCAGCAGTGAGGGTCCTGTCCCATCCAGTCTCCTTCCTTTCATCCACTCCAGCTCTTGCCCTGCATCCCTATAAAAATCTGTAAATACTATGTGGCTTATTTACACCAATTGCAGATCCCTCATGTTCAGGGAGCTCAAATCTCTGGTGCAAACCAATACAACAGTACACAGATCGGTACTGTTACGGACCCATCTTGTCCCTCGGGTCTAATCTACTGTACTAGACTGAACTGTGCTGTATTGTCCTTGAAAAATGTTTTATTTTTTGTTTTTGTGTCCATACAATGAAAGCCAGTTTTGTCCAATGTTCTTCTAAATATACTCGATCTCTCTCTCTCTTTGTGCAGACTGCAAGACAAACTCCCTGGTCCCGTAAAACGGAGCAAAGCAGAATGATGGGTTTCTATCATCAGGAAAATCCTGAGCATCCAGTGAATTACAGTATTCTTTATATATTAGTAGAAAGAAACCAAAGGCCTGTCACTGCACTCCAGTCATTTTGAGTTTCTGTTTAATCATTGATGTTTGTACGTACAGACAGACTACATAAACTCTGCAAATATGTGCACAATAAATTGAGCTTTGATTAACAGCTTCTCTCCCTTGTGTCCCCAGTAAATCTTACCAATTTAATCCTGCTTCTAAAAGGTCTAATGCTTACTGTACTAGGGAACACAGTTTGACCCCATAAAGAGAGACCCAACCACATCTGTGTCATCTGTAATGTCAGATCAGAACTGCTCATTTCTTGTGTTTTTTTTTCTCATCGATTTACTGTTGCATATGTGAGTCAGAGTTACTTTTTTTCTTTGTTGTGAGGTAGAACGGTAGAACGGATCCATTAAATCATCCCCAAACTCAATAATGTCTCTCTCTGTGCTTTTTCCATCTGTAAAAACAGCTTGACTGCTTGCTGAATCAAATCATATTCTTGGACTCTCCAGACACATCTACTTTTCGTGTGCCACCAAACCTACTTGTGCTCACTTGATTTCATTTTCTGTATCTTAATTCATCCATCCTAATCCTTCCCTTAATCACACTTAATGGGGAAATAAATGCAATATTTCATATTCAGATATATTTATAATTAGTAATCTTTTTATCATTAATAATCTTTGATAGATAATAGTAGAGTTTGAATTTTGCAGCCACAATGAAAGCGACGAGATCGATCTGAATTTCCCCACACAATAAAGAGAACAAAAATGAATAAACCGGTTGTCATATACAAACAATTCTCTGGCACTAATTGAGTACAATTAAAATGGGTTAATTTTAGTCTGAATATCATAATAGCCACAATGAAAGCGACAGTTGATTAATTGCCTCGAATCTGGAGTGAATCTACATTCATGGAGCAACTTCTTCCTTAAATGTTATAGTAACATTTATTTAATGTAACGTCTCAGTTATGAATGTAACCTTAGTTCCCTGAAGGAGGGAACGGAGACGTCACGTCGGTGACTGACAAACAGGAATCTCGCTAGAGAGGCCAATCGACTTCGAGTGTAACTAAATATGCGATATTTGCATCCGCTGCCCCGCCCCGCAGTGCGGGTATATAATGAGCAGAAGGTGCAGCGCATCTTCAGGTTTTCGCTGAGGAGCTGAGCCAGTGACCCGGTCGCACCAGCGGTGGTATAGCAACTGCGGCGACAGGACGTGACATCTCCGTTCATACGTAACC
Organism: Abramis brama; assembly: GCF_963993115.1. Taxonomy (NCBI): domain Eukaryota; kingdom Metazoa; phylum Chordata; class Actinopteri; order Cypriniformes; family Leuciscidae; genus Abramis; species Abramis brama. The sequence continues at coordinate 1,392,125 of NC_139977.1, forward strand.
AAGACGTTCCCTTTCAGTCGGTCACTCTCGTCGTCACGTCGGTGACCAATGAATAGGAAACCCTACCAAAGCGCCACAGATGCTACCCCTTCCAGCGCCCTGTGAAAGCCTCCTGATCCCTCTATGGAGGATGGGACAGGGCTTACACAGAGAATGTCATTCACTGCTGTTGCGCATAACCCACATAGTGAGACTATTGGATAACACTGGGAAAGCGTGCCCTTTCCACTGGAAAAGGAATGCTGCGGAAGCCACAACCTACCGCAAGGAGGTGTTCTGAGATTTGAGTTAGGGAGGAGGCTACACCTGGTAGAGATGGCAGAGTGAGCTCTGCCAAGGGAAAGACCCGGGCTTCCGTTTAGGAGCTAACCGTGGAAAATTACACATATGGTATCCCCTGGGTACTCACATATGGGCACCCAACCTAAAACTGGTTCTCATGGATACAGCGAATGTAGGCCTGGCGCCGGACGCTCCGCTACGACCGGCTGCCGAGGGTGATGGAGGGACTCAACAGGGTTTGCCCGAAGGGAACTCTCAGGAGCAATATGAGTGCATGTATTGGCACAGCAAGCCGACACTAGCCGGGGCCTCTTGGTGTCTTCTACCCGTTTGAGGTGAGAACACAGGAGGATACCAGCTATACACGAAAGCTATAGAATCAAGTGAACGTGTTAGGTGTCTCTACAAATATCTGTTAGCGAGGCGTCATGCGCCTGCGCACAGGAGGATGCAACACATCTAGAAGAGTGAGCTAAAAACCTGAGCGGGCAAGGCACACCCTGTGGTTGGTAAGCCAAGGCGATGGCATCCACTATCCAGTGGGCCATCCTCTGCTTGGAGACAGCCTTACCCTTCTGCTGGCCTCCATAACAGACAAAGAGCTGGTCTGAGTTCCTAAAGCTTTTTGTGCTGTCCACATACAGTCACAAAGCACGGACGGGACAGTACACAGGGCGGGGTCTGCCTCCTCCAAGAGTAGCGCTTTCAGGTTCACCACCTGGTCCTTGAAAGTAGTGGTGGGAACCTTGGGCACATACAAGCTTGCAGGTCCCCTACCCTCTTAATGGAAGCCAATCCAGCCAGGAGTAATGTCTTCATAGACAGGACTTTTAACTCGGCTGACTGCAAAGGTTCGAACATAGCTCTGGAGTGCTTTAAGTACCAGAGCTAGATCTCAAGAGGGTATGGAGGGAGGGTGAGGAGGATTCAATCTTTGCTCCAACCTATGCTGCAGGAAGGAAAGTACAGCCCTGATCGGCAAATTCAGGATTCTTCTCTGTGATAAGAACACCACTCGACGAACAGGTTCCACTTCAAGGCGTAAGTGTGTCTCGTAGATAGTGCTCGAGCCGTTGTGATGTTGTTCACTACCTCTTGGGGTAGGTCATCTAGAACCTCATAGGGCGCCCCGTCTCTGAGAAAGCAGGTCCCCTCTCAGATGAATGTGTCAGGGAGATGCTGTCGTGAGGAGTGAGAGTTCTGGGAACCAGGTCCGGTTGGGCCAATAAGGTGCCACTAACAGGACCTGCTCCTCGTCCTCCCTGACTTTGCACAGTGTCTGTACGAGAAGGCTCACTGGGGAAAATGCATATTTGCACAGACCCCAGGTCCAGCTGTGTGCCAGTGCATCTGTGACGAGTGTTCCCTCGGTCAGAGAGTAGAACAGCTGGCAGTCTGACGTTTCTGGAGAGGCAAACAGGTCTACCTTAGCGACTCCGAAATGTCTCCAGATCAGCTGGACCGCCTGGGGATGGAGTCACCACTGCCCCGGAAGCGCAGGCTGTCGTGAGAGCTCGTCGGCTGCACGATTGAGCACTCCTAGAATGTGAATGGCCCGAAGCAACCTCAGATGCTTCTTGACTCCAGAGGAGGAGATGGCGGGCGAGTTGCGACATGCGGCGGAAGTGTAAACCACCTTGTCGGTTGATGTACGCAACGGTTGCAGTGTTGTCCGTACAGACCAGTACGTCTTTGCCTTAGCGGCTGTTTGAGGCGGCCCAGTGAAAGACGTACTGCTAGCAACTCGAGTCAGTTGATGTGCCAAAGCAGTTGCGGACCGGTCCAAATCCCTGAAACTGCATGCGCGTTGAACATGGCACCCCAGCCGGTGGTGGAGGCATCCGTGGAGACTACAGCATGCCTGGACACTTGTTCTAGGGGCACTCCCGCCCTCATCGTAATCCTGACTGAAAGAGAACTATTAAAGAATTTAAGAAGTTAATGGAATTTGAAAGTTGCATTGAAAGTGAAAATGTGTTATGAGCTTATAAAACAAATATAGATATGTTCATCATGAGACAAAATAGATGAAATCAGACTTACTAAATGATTTGAACTTGCAGGACAAGTCGAGTAACTAACAGTTTGAAATTACAGGTTGAATTCAGTTATATTCAATAATCTTATACAATTGCTTTCACATCAACAAAAGCAGTAAATGTAGATGTTACCACATGAACTACATTTTCTAAGTTGAACAAGCAAACTATTGTTTTCAGTGTACTTGTTTTGCTACCCGAATTCTTGAAAAGTTGGGACGTTTTTTAAATTTGAATGTAATGAAAACTAAAAGACTTTCAAATCACATGAACCAATTTTTTATTCACAATAGAACATAGATAACATAAACGTTTAAACAGAATTTTTCCACTTTTTCCACTAAATGAGCTCATTTCAAATTTGATGCCTGCTACAGGTCTCAAAAAAGTTGGCACAGGGGCAATTTTAAATGTGTCTATCATGTTTAAAATTTAATGTCTAGACTAGACACAGCAACGCTTGGATTTTTTTTTCTCTGAAATTCTGCACATGGAATTACAAAGGTCACTGAGTTGCTCATTTCTTGAATCCATTATGATTCAAAGATTAGTATGTATCTGATGTAATGATTGTTAAGCGATCTCTTGGTCAGCAACTGGACTTTAAACAGCCAATGAGGGGAACCTTTCCTAAGTGTATCATAAACATTCCAGTCCAGATTTGTGTGGGAGGGGTTACAAGCATGCATGCAAGCATGTGCAAAACTGAATGAAAGAAGAAAGAGGACACTGCTAACAGCAGAGAAAAATGAGAGATTATGATGAAATCACTTCTTTTCTGGGAACATGGGGTCCATTCCAGCTGACTGTTTTCTTTGCATTAGCTATAAGTATCCTTCCAAATGGTTTTGTGGGCCTCTACATCGTTTTTGTGGGTGATACGCCACCTCACGAGTGTCTGATCCCTGAGGAGTACAACATCAGTGACGTGTGGAGAGAAGCCGCAATCCCAACAGTGATGCAAGATGGCATTTTAAAGCGCAGTTCCTGCTCCAGATACAACATGGAAACACTGAGAAATTTAACCATGCTTAACTACACCCCAAATGTGGATGTTAATGTCAGTGAGATAGAGATCGAGTCCTGTATGAATGGCTGGAACTACAGTAAAGTGATTTACGAGAGCACGATAGTGACAGAGGTCAGTCGGCAGGTTGTTTGTATGGTGATGTACTGTTGCTGTATGGTCTAATGTCCAACTGACCAAACTGTTCTTGAGATAAATCTGGATAATCCTTTGAAGATCAGTTCAAGTAACTTTGATTGGGGGAAACAATAAACGTTTCTGGCTTGTTTCTGCCCAGAGGAAAAATGGATTGTTCAGTGGTTGCTTTCCCTAAGCTTAGGAGACTTAGATGTGATTCTCAAATATCTCTCATTTTAATATCAACAGTGTCTCAGTTATTTCTCTTAAAATTGTTTAGGAGAAATAAAAATAGGCACAAATGAGACATGAGTAAGTTCTGAGAAAAAGGTGTCCAAAATGAGAATGCCTCTGAGAAACATGGGAGATATCTTTATTGCCTTGCAAAGGTTGCTCTTTATTATTATTATTGTTATTTTTTTATTACATAGGGGTTTTGCACCTTTAAAGAGTTAGTTCACCCAAAAATGAAAATTCTGTCATTAATTACTCACCCTCATGTTGTTCCAACCCCATGTTGTGTCAGCTTAACTGAATCCTTCAAATCAATAGCATTTCTTAACTACTGTAATGTGTTCAGTGGGAACACTTTTTTAGTTAACTTTACCAAATGTTTCAACTTATTTGTTAAAATATAGTAATCTGTACTATTCCCATACTATTCCTTGTTTGCTCAGAAAACACACTTTAAGATTTATTGATTGGTTTGAGTGCCATTTTGTCAAGCAAAATAAATAAATAATAATAATAAATAAAGGCGGGGCAATTTTTAATAGACTTTTCACTAATTTCCACCACTTCTGCAGTTATTTTTCTGTTTGCATTCACTCGTTTCCCAAAGTCATCTTAAATGTTGAATTGTCAATACAACTGAACATTTTGAGAGAACATGACATAAGCTGACTTCAAAAATTGATGTTGATTTTCCTCTAATGTTTTGCTCGCCATTATGGTGATCAGTGTTCCCTTTGGTTGGGCACCTGGGACTTTATTTATATTATTGTAATTCTCTACCTATTGAAGCAGCGATGCAACAAGAAATCACAGTTATTTGGTTTCAAAGGAATGGAAGTTATAATATATATATATATATATATATATATATATATATATATACAGTATATATATATATATATATATACATATATATATATATATATATATATATATATACATTAACTTTGTTAAGTTACTTTTCTGTGTTTGTGTATTTCAGTGGGACTTGGTTTGTGAGAATGAGTACAAAGGCCCACTGACCTCATCTATATACTTCTTTGGTGTGTTGGTGGGGACCTTTCTTTCAGGACAGATGTCTGACAGGTTAGCGCCCACAATCCAAGTGTTAGCTCTCGAATCTTCACACAAAATACACTAATGGTTAATAGAGCTGACAGCTAAGCTAAACTTTTTATATGTGGAATTCAAATATGACTCTAAAATGATAAAATATGATATATTTGATATGTGCAGGTACGGCAGAAAACCTATACTTTTTGCCATGATGGCTATGCAGACAGTGACCATCATAATCCAGATGTTTTCTCCAAGCTGGGAAATCTTCACTGCCATCTACTTTCTTGTGGGATTTAGTGGTTTTTCTAATTATGTTGTAGCATATGTCCTAGGTAAAACCATGAATTACAATCATGCATGATTTCAAAAGTCATCTGTGTCTCCTCTCATCTGATGAAAATGCATTCCTCTTGATGAACAGGTTGTGAAATTCTGAGTCCAGCGAGTCGGGTGGTGTTCGGTTCTCTGGGTGTCTTCATGGGATCTGGAATCGGTCTGATGCTCTTTCCATTAGCAGCTTATTTCATCCGCAGCTGGCGATGGCTGGTGCTCACGAACGCCCTCACTGGAGTCCTGTATCTACCGCTGTGGTGGTGAGTGTGTGCAGAGACTACGTTAAAGCCACACAGAATTAGAAAGAAAGATCAGGTGTGAAGAATTAAGATAACACATGAAGAAAGATATTTCATAGTAACATCAAACGGCTATAAACCAGGGAGAAGCAGGAGGTCATTAAGAGTGTTGGGGAAAGTTACCCATTTGAAAAGTAATGCATTATAACATTGCGTTACTCCCAGGGTTTGAAATTAACTTTTTTACACACCGGCCAATTTGGCTACAAAATTTTTAAGTTACTGGCCATTCAGAACTTCTACTAGCCAAAAAAAGAAGAAATTAACCAGATTAACTACATCACAGCTTTTGTATTTGTATTATTTTTTTTAATATTCTTTTTATTAAACATTTTCGTTATTTCAAACAAAACATATTAGAACCAAAAAAAAAAAAAAAAAAAAAAAAAAAAAACACAGCACAGAAAACAATATTAAAGAAAACAAATCAGAAACAGAAAACAATCTATGGGCATATGGACAAATTACATACAGCATCTCATCATATGATTGTACCTACATTTTATCCAGTTTGTGTTTATGACCTTTTAATCTTCAAACATTTTAGAATATTCTCCCATTTTTTAAACATGTGCGATTTACCATTGAGACAATACCTCAATCTTTCTAGAGTTACAACTTCTTATATCAGAGATTTCCACATCTGAGTAGAGGGGGCATCGCTACTAACCCATTTGATCATTATAGCCTTTCGAGCCAGCATTAAGAGAAACTGAACAGTCTCTTTGTGAGCTCTCAGAGGGTCAGGTATAAGCCCCAGTAGGCACATGAGTGGGCTGAGTGGGGCTGTCTGTCCAATCACCAAACTGATTTCCCTGCATATTGCCTGCCAAAATACCTTGATGTTCTTGCACTCCCAAGACAGTGATATCTAGTGCCCTTAGCTGCGTAATGTAAACATTATGTAGAATATTGAACTGCATTTCTTTGTATCTATTACAGATTGATATTCTATTGTATTTGTATTTTAAATTTGTACATTTATATATATATATATATATATATATATATACATTTAATTTAATAATTTTGCTGTATTTAATAAATTATGATGACTCACGAGTTGAGGATTTGCGCTAAATCTGCGCAGATTTGGTTTACACGAATTTACCCAGCAAAGTGAGTAAACGTAGTAACACGCCAAATTGGCCTGTGATTTGACAGCGTTACCCGCCACAGTTGATTTTTACCCGTATTTGGCAGGTTGGCAGGTGTTAATTTCAAACCCTGGTTACTCCCTTAAAAATTAACTAATTGTGTTACTTAGTTACTTTTTTAGAAAAGTAATGTGTTACGTTACTTTTGTGTTACTTCCGCGTTACTTTTTTTCACCTGGGCTGGGCTTGTTTTTTTTTTTAAACAAAAAAGTTATATTTTTGGGCAAATGTAAAGACCCTTTCACACCAAAAGTGAAATAATAATCCTCAGGCTGAAGGAAATGCAAATTCACACATGTCCAGTAGAGGGCGCTGCTCAAGCAAGCCTTTCAGCTGCTGTTATACGCAGCACATCGCCTGAAACAACGATCATAGTGTCAGGACCGCTTCCCACGTAGGACATGAAAAGTTTAGTAGACTATTCGCGCTAAATGAATGGTTAATGTCATGGTGCAATGAGCAGAAACTGCTCTTTGTAAATAATTGGAATCTGTTTTGGGAGCGTCCTAGGCTTTTCCGTGTCGATGGCTTACACCCAAGCAGATTCGGAGTGGATCTTCTGTCGGATAACATCTCCAAAATGTTAAATACCATTAAATGACTAGTAACCAAAAGTCCAAATCATAGTCTCTCCTGCACCAATTTAAATGATATAAATACTAGTGTAGAACATTGCATAGAAACTGTGTCTATTCCTCGTTTAGTGAGATCAAATAATAATTCTACTACAGGATCTAGGAAAAATCTAATTATTATTAAAACAGAAAATGTTGCTATTAGTAAACAAAAACAATTTTTAAAGCTAGGTCTTCTAAACATTAGATCACTCACACCTAAGGCAGTTATTGTAAATGAAATAGTCACAGATAATAGCTTCGATGTACTTTGCCTTACTGAAACCTGGCTTAAACCAAATGATTATTTCGGTCTAAATGAGTCTACTCCATCTGGATACTCCTATAAGCATGAGCCCCGTCTGATTGGTCGTGGCGGCGGTGTTGCAACAATCTATAGAGATATTCTCAATGTTACTCAGAAAACGGGTTATAAGTTTATTTCGTTTGAAGTACTTGTACTAAATGTTACGCTCTTAGATGTTAGAAAAAAATCCATATTATCTCTAGCCTTGGCTACCGTATATAGACCGCCTGGGCCTTACGCTGATTTCCTAAAAGAGTTTGCAGATTTTCTCTCAGATCTATTGGTCAATGTAGATAAAGCATTAATTGTTGGAGATTTTAACATACACGTAGATAATTCAAATGATGCGTTAGGGGCTGCGTTTATAGATTTATTAAATTCCTTTGGGGTCAAGCAAAACGTCACCGGACCAACTCATCGTCTTAATCACACACTCGATTTAATTATATCATATGGAACCGATCCAACCGATATAGATATCATTCCACAAAGTGATGATGTCACTGACCATTACTTGGTAACTTGCATATTACGTACTGCTGTAATATGTCATGCTGCGCCGCGTTATCGACCAGGCAGAACAATCCTTCCATCCACCATAGATAATTTCTCAAATTGCTTATCTAATCTGTCTCAGCTGCTGCCTGAACCCAAACAAACAGATGAACTAGAAGAACTAACTAGCACTATGAGCACCATTCTCTCTAGAACATTGGATGTTGTTGCACCCATTAAATTAAAAAAGGTCAGAGAGAAAATTAAAGCACCATGGTACAATAATACTACGCATGTTCTAAAGAGAGAAACCCGTAATTTAGAGCGTAAATGGAAACAAACTAATTTAGAGGTCTTTAGAATCGCATGGAAAGACAGTATGTCACGTTATAAAAAGGCCCTAAAAGCGGCCAGGGCTGAGCACCTCCGCAAACTAATAGAAAACAACCAAAACAATCCAAGGTTTTTATTTAACACCGTGGCTAGACTAACAAATAAACAGACGTCACCCGAACAAAATATCCCGTTACAGTTTAGTAGTAATGATTTCATGAACTTCTTCACTGAGAAAATAGAAAACATCAGAACCACAATTGTAAACGTTCAATCCTCAATCGCGCCTTATAATTCAGCCTCAATTATCACCCCGCAAGAACAATTACAGTGCTTTACAACTATAGAACAAAAAGAGTTAAATAAACTTATCACTTCATCTAAAACAACAACATGTTTATTAGATCCTATACCAACTAAACTACTGAAAGAAGTGTTACCTGTAGTGGAAGAGCCTCTCCTCAATATTATTAACTCATCTTTATCTTTAGGTCATGTTCCAAGAACATTTAAACTGGCAGTTATAAAACCTCTCATTAAGAAACCACAATTAGATCATAATAATCTAGCAAATTATAGACCCATTTCAAATCTTCCATTTATGTCTAAAATACTAGAAAAAGTTGTGTCCAACTGGGCTCTTTCTTGCAAGAAAATGATATCTATGAAAAGTTTCAGTCAGGATTCAGGCCGCATCATAGCACTGAAACTGCGCTCGTTAAAATCACAAATGATTTACTTTTAGCTTCTGACCAAGGCTGTATCTCAATACTAGTTTTACTTGATCTAAGTGCTGCGTTCGATACTATAGATCACACAATACTCTTAGATCGACTACAAAATTATACTGGTGTTCAAGGACAAGCATTAAGCTGGTTTAGATCATACTTATCTGACCGCTACCATTTTGTCTATTTAAATGGAGAAAAATCGATCATAACTCCAGTAAACTATGGAGTGCCGCTATGGAGTTGTCTTTAAATCCAGACAAGACAGAGGTAATACTTATCGGTTCAAAAAACCGCCCACAGAACCTCTCACAATACAACTTTGACATCGTAGGATGTCCTGTTACTTTATCCTCTACAGTAAAAGACCTGGGTGTTATACTCGATTGTAACCTGTCTTTTGAAAATCATATTTCGTATGTTACAAAAACAGCCTTTTTCCACCTTAGAAACATTGCTAAGCTACGTAATATGCTATCAGTTTCTGATGCAGAAAAGTTAGTTCATGCATTCATGACCTCGAGACTAGATTACTGTAATGCTTTATTAGCCGGTTGTCCTGCATCCTCAATAAACAAGCTACAGTTAGTCCAAAATGCAGCTGCTAGAGTTCTTACTAGATCAAGAAAATATGATCATATAACACCGATTTTATCATCACTACATTGGCTACCTATAAAGTTCCGTATTAATTACAAGGTATTGCTACTGACTTATAAAGCCCTAAACGGCTTAGCTTCAGTCTATTTAACGGATCTTCTATCGCCCTATAATCCATCGCGCGCTTTAAGATCAATAAATTCAAGGCTTTTGGTCATACCTAGGATATCCAGATCAACCAAAGGAGGGAGAGCATTTTCACATTTGGCTCCGAAACTCTGGAATAGCCTTCCTGATACTGTTCGTTGCTCGGACTCGCTCTCCCAGTTTAAAACTAGATTAAAGACGCATCTTTTCGGCCAGGCATTCATATAATATTGTTAATCTTACAGTTCAAACTACAATCCGGCCTCTAGTTCATAAATGCCAGAGGAGAACTGGCCCCGACTGAGCCTGGGTTCTCCCAAGGTTTTTTTTTTCTCCATTAGGTCACCTGATGGAGTTTTAGGACACCATTAGGTCACCTGATGGAGTTTTTTCGGTTCCTTGCCACTGTTGCCTTTGGCTTGCTCAGTTGGGGATATTTTGGGGATATTTAATTTTATTCTATCAATCAATAAATTCCACTAGAAACAAACCTTGTTGTATTATTTTATTTTAATTTAATACTGTGAAGCTGCTTTGATACAATCTGTATTGTGAAAAGCGCTATACAAATATACTTGATTTGATTTGATTTGATTTGTTATTCTGGATAACGAAAGAATAGGATGCAGGAGAAAAAAGTTGAACACTTACTTTACCAATAAAAATAAAATAAAAATCTACAGTCATTTTTGCTTATGGTTTAACTGAATTGCTTATTGACTGCTATAAGAGAGCTGTCAGTCAATAAATAGGAAAACAAAGTAACTTGCATTACTTAATTGAAAAAGTAACAAAATTTTGTTGTAATTTTTAAAAGTAATGCGTTACTTTACTAGTAACTTGAAAAAGTAATCTGATTACGTAACTCAAGTTACTTGTAAGTTACACACATTTATATTTACATTTAGTTATTTTACATTTACATTTAGTCATTTAGCAGACGCTTTTATCCAAAGCGACTTACAAATTAGGACTAAATTAAGCGAGTCATCATGAAGAGGCAAAAACAACGCAAGAAGTGCTCAAAATACGAAGTTCAGGCATTATTCAGAGTAGCATAAGCCCGATAAGTGAGGTTTTTAAAGGGAAAGGGAAGTTTTTTTTTTTTTTTTAGGTTAAGTGCTCACGGAAGAGATGGGTTTTCAGCTGTTTTTTGAATGTTGTCAGGGATTCTGCATTCCGGATGAGGGTGGGGAGATCGTTCCACCAGCATGGAACTGTGAATGAGAATGTTCTGGAAAGTGATTTTGTGGCTTTCTGTGATGGAATCACGAGACGTCGCTCTTTGACTGATCGTAGGCTTCTGGTAGTGACAGTAGGAGGGAGCTGAGCCTGTGATAGATCTGTAAGCAAGCGTCAATGCCTTGAACTTGATGCGAGCAGCGAGAGGTAGCCAGTGCAGAGAGGTGAACAGAGGAGTGACGTGGGCCCTCTTGGGCTCATTGAAGACAAGACGAGCTGAAGCATTCTGAATCATTTGTAGAGGTTTAGTTGCACATGATGGAAGTCCGGCCAGAAGAGCATTGCAGTAGTCAAGCCTAGAAATGACCAGGGCCTGGACGAGAAGTTGTGTTGCATGCTCAGTAAGGAAAGGCCTGATCTTCCTGATGTTGTGCAGTGCAAACCTGCATGATCGAGCTGTCTTTGAAATGTGATCTGTGAAGGTCAGCTGGTCATCAAACGTTACTCCAAGATTTCTGAACGACCTTGATGGGGTGATTGATGATGATTCTAGCTGGATAGTGAAGTTGTGCTGTAGAGACGGATTGGCAGGGAGGACGAGAAGCTCAGTCTTTGCCAGGTTGAGCTGCAGGTGATGTTCCTTCATCCATGTCGAGATGTCCGCCAGACAGCTTGAGATCCGTGCAGCTACTGTGGGATCATCTGGTTGAAATGAGAGGAAGAGCTGTGTGTCATCAGCATAGCAGTGGTAGGAGAAACCGTGTGCCTGTATGATGTGTCCCAGTGATGTGGTGTAGATGGAGAAGAGGAGGGGACCAAGAACTGAACCCTGAGGAACCCCTGTGGTCAGCTGATGTGCTTTGGATACCTCGCCTCTCCATGCGACCTTGAAGGACCTAGGATCTAGTGAGATAGGACTCGAACCAGTGGAGTGAAGTTCCTGTGATGCCCAGTGAAGAGAGGGTGGACAGAAGGATCTGATGATTCACAGTGTCGAAGGCAGCTGACAGATCGAGGAGAATGAGGACCGAAGATTTGGAAGCAGCTTTTGTGATCCGTAGGGCTTCTGTGACCGACAGTAATGCAGTCTCAGTTGAATGCCCTTTCTTGAAGCCGGATTGGTTGACATCCAGCTGGTTGTTTAGAGACAAGAAGGATGTTACTTGGTTGAAAACAGCTCTTTCAAGTGTTTTCGCAATGAATGGTAGGAGAGAGATAGGTCTGTAACTCTCTACAGATGATGTGTTTAGTGTTGTTTTTTTAAGCAGTGGAGTTACCCGAGCCTGCTTGAATGCAGTAGGGAAAGTGCCAGTATGGAGGGATGAGTTGATGATGTGTGTGAGTGCTGGTAGAAGTGTGGGAGAGATGGCTTGTAGAAGGTGTGAGGGGATGGGGTCTAGAGGGCAGGTGGTAGGATGACTGGAGAGGAGAAGTGTAGATACTTCTTCCTCGGTTAGCGGAGAAAAGGAGGACAGAGGGATATTGGCTGTGGAAGGGGTCAGACTGGGTTCCTGTGTGTGTGGAGCTGAGAACTGACTGCTGATAGTTGTTGTTTTGTTGGTGAAGAAGTTCGCACAACACACACAACACTGGTCATTAATATATGGAGAAAGCAATCCAATCACATAGAGTGTGGACATACGGTATTTCATATGTCTCAGGAGGATAGTAATTAGTTAATATTTTGAGACTATGTGTGCAGCCCCACTTCATATTAGGTGTCTTAAACTACTTTGTGTCCCTAACAAAAGGGATCATAAATTGAGAAAAGTCCCCCTGTGGTGAAAATCAAACTTTTAAATGTTGTTTATAAGTCTATGTGGTGTTTTTAATATGCTTTAAGTCAAACCATGTGTAAATTCATAAGTCGACTCCATTGCTGAGTATTTTCTCCTTAAAACTGCAGTGAACCAAAGACAGTCTCAAAAACACGCTTTGAAATCGCTGGTGTTTCTGACGTCACAAACTACCTTGTAACCAATCAGATCAACGTGTGATCGTCAACCAGTGGATCTCTGAGCTGAGTGAGTGAGTGGAGGCGGGGCTCATTCGCGCATACTAAATGAGGCAAGGGTGTCAAATTACATTCAAGATATTTTAAGGCAAGAATACATTTTTTTCAAGGAAAAACCTTTTAAAGGGGTGGTATAATGCCCTATTCACAAAATGTAAAATAAGTCTTTGATGTCCCCAGAGTGTGTGTGTGAAGTTTTAGCTCAAAATACCCCACAGATATTTTTATATAGCATGTTAAAATTGTTACTTTTTGAGGGTGAGCAAAAACGCACTGTTTTTGTGTCTGTCCCTTTAAATGCAAATGAGCTGCTGCTCCAGGCACAGGGGGCGGAGCTTCAAGAACTTGTGTCCTTTTAAGTTTCAAAAACTTTTAGCCTTTTATGTTCAAACCGGATTCAGAATGATGGAGAGACTCAAGAAGAAGTGACAACATGTTGAGGCAACAGGACATTTCTGAATGGTTGGTTGATGAATTTATGTCGCTTATGTGTAGTTATCTTCTAGTCATTGATTAGCAGTATTCTGTCATGATAACCTATAAATCGTGTTCCAGGGGCGGGGTTTATGTAAATTTTAGGGTTGGTGATATCACTAACCTGGGAGGAATGTTGTGTAGTCTCTACCAGCCGTTTGTTGTAGTCCTTAAAAAGCTATTTAAAAAAAAAGAAAATATCTCCCTTTGCTTTGAACTTTGAGCGTTGTAACTTTGCAGATGTTGTTTATGCTCAAACAGCAACATTACACACTAAATAAAGTTAGTGGACTACACGACATTCCTCCCGGGTTAGTGACATCACTAACTATAAAATTTACATAAACCCCATCCCCGGGAATGCGATTTATAGATTATCATGATAGAATAAGCTAATCAATGATTAGAAGATAGTTAACTCCTCATCAGCTACATAAATTTAAACATAAACAAAAAAGTTTTTGAAATTTTCAGGACACAAGCTCTTGAAGCTCCGCCCTCTGTGCCGGGAGCAGCAGCTCATTTGCATTTAAAGGGACAGACACAAAAATGGTGCATTTTTGCTCACCCTCAAAAAGTGACAACTTTAACATGCTATATAAAAATATCTGTGGGGTATTTTGAGCTAAAACGTCACATACACACTCTTATGAAAAAAGCATTATACCACCCCTTTAAATATGTCATTTTGGTGATCAAAGATGAGTTTTAAGGGATACAATTATTGACTACAGGGGGACTTTAACCCTTTTCATAAGAGGTCATTGTATTATAAAACACTGTAGGTTTCGGAACTCAAAACTTATTGTTAGTCTAAAAACAGCTTTTATCGAAACCAAGCCACCGCAATGACTTCACTAATGTTAAGAAAACAGTGTTTATTTTCAACTGTGTGCAGTTTATTGCTCTGGCCACATCTTTACATATGCTCATCTCTCAGCATGAGAAAAATAGCTACATAAAATATACAAAAATATCTTAAGCAGGTCCACGCTGAGAACATAAAGTCTTAATAATTTAAAGTGTAAAATAATAACATTATTTAATTACTATGTATAGTAATGGCTTAAAGTACAGTGGCTTGAAATGCTCACAAAAAAACAAATATATATATCTCTTGAATTAATATTTAAAGCTGACTAAAGTGACTGAACTGGTAATAAAAGTGTTTGTGTTTGTCATGCTCCAGGTTTATCCCAGAGTCTCCCCGATGGCTCCTCTCTCAGGGAAGAATAGCAGAGGCCGAGGCCATACTGAGACTCGCGGCTCACAAGAACAAGGTCTCCGCTCCAGAAGTCCTCTTCACTTCTTCTGAGGTGATGAACTTTAGACAAACACGCCCTAAATAAACTCAAACCTGCTCCAGTTTCATTAATGCTTTTCATGTTTCCTTAGATTGAGGAGGCAACAAATATGAGGGAGAAAAAACATAACATTCTGGATATTCTAAGGAACTCTAATGCTGTTTTAACCATCACGATTTGTTCATTTCTGTGGTATGCAGTAATATTTTTCTACAGATATTGTTTTTAATTTCTACTTGGTCAAAATCATCATCTATATTACTTTCAAGTTTCTCATCTAACACACCTGATCTGTCCGACGCTCTACGACCTGCACAGGGTTTCTCAGGCCTTGTCCACACTAATACATTTTCAGCGTTTTTATTAATGAAAACTTTTTGAAAACGCTCTCCAAAGTGGATCGATTTTAAAACGCTGTTTACGTGTTGTAGTGTGGACTGTCAAAACGGAGGTATTTAAAAACGACGACGTAAGTTTAGTCATGTGACGCATATTGAACCAATAGATACTCATGTTTATAGCGGTGTTGTGCCTGTTATGTGTCGTTCACTTTCACACAGTTGATAAAATATGTTACTCCACACACTCTTCATATCACAGTCCTGCGATGATGACAGAAAACTCACTCACATTTGCTGTCCTGCGGTGAAACATGAGAGATTTAGTGTTTTAGACCAAACATATAATGGTGAATGAGAGCGACCTGGACGATCAGTGAATGATAGAATATTTTGCTAAATATAATTATCCTGTCAGAAAAATTGCGCAATAACTTTATTATTTATGTTTCCATGTTGACGCATGCGCTGTAAAGGGGAATTTAGCATTTTCAGGGCGTTTTCCAAAAGTTTCTCATCCGCATTGAAATGCCTGAAAACTCTACTGTGGATGGAGAGCGTTTTTAAACTAAACGCTGTTTTCAAATGTATCCGGATTAATGTAGACGCAGCCTCAGAGTCGTGAGACACCAGAGGAGGGCTGATATAAACAAGTGCTGCTTTTCTCCGTCAGGATGGTCATCACCATGTCTTACTACGCTCTAATTCTGAACACCACAAACCTTCATGGAAACCCATACCTGAATTTATTCTTGTCTGCGGTGGTGGAGGTCCCAGCTTTCATCATAGCCATGCTTCTGCTCAGATTCTGCGGGAGGAGATTCTGCCAGTCTTCCACTCTTCTAATGGGTGGAGCAATGATCTTCATCGTACAGCTCATTCCTAAAGGTAAGATCCGATCCTGTCCTGCATCACACATCTAACTGTGTGGAAGTTACATGTAGTTACAAAACGTTTGTTAGGTCTGAACCGGAAGTGAGGTTTACAATTAAGCTCATGGATTATCCTCTGGACAGCAATAGACAAAAACATGTCAATGAAGTTGCATTGGCTGTAGTTTAGGAGCCAAATGACTTTGTCAATCACTTGACAAATGACAGAATTGCCTGATAAAAATAGTTTATAAGCGCTTTATTTAGTACAGAGATTCTAAGCTTTTAACAGCAGTCACTTCTGTCCTGCGATGAAGGGATGTTTTAGTACATGATCTACAAGGATTTAATTTATATAAACAAGAGTGTTATTGTGCACAAATCTCAGTCTTCATTTCTGTCTATAATCATTTTTTTTTTTTTTTTGTCTATAGACATTTTAAAATTTTCAGCTTCCTTAACGATTGCTTGACATCAAAAAAACTTTTTTGAAACTTTTTTGCTTTTGTAGTTGACTGCAACAAAAAAAAAATATGTATAACATTTATGTATTAAAAAAAGTATATACAACAAATTTGGTAAAAAAAATCTTATAATAATCAACTTTATGATTTCACTAATAACTCCGCAACCATGTGTGACAGACAAAAGTCAAAATTCTTGTTTCTTTTCTTCCAAACTTCTCAAAAATAATTTGCATATACAGAGAGAGATATGGACATTCGGAAGCTTCATGAATTTCTGATGCTTAGTGCTAACAGCAAACTGTAAATGATCAGACATTTCAACTGACAGATGATGTCTGTAATACTAATATCATGTACATCTAATCTTCTGAATGTCGCAGCAGAAGTCCAGACTCGTCCAGATGTTCTTCTTCAGACCTCGGGTGTAACGAGTGCTTATTTGAGTTACTGTTGTCTTTCTATCAGCTGAACCAGTCTGGCCATTCTCCTCTGACTTCAACGAGGCATTTTCGCTGACTGGATATTTCCTCTTTTTCCAGACCATTCTCTGTAAACCCTTGAGATGGTTGTGTGTGAAAATCCCAGTACATCAGCAGTTTCTGAAACTCTCAGACGCCAACAACCGTGCCACGTTCTTCTTAGTCACTTAAATTACCTTTCTTCTGTAACGATAAACTGGATGGAAGCAAATGCAAGTGCAAAGATGTATTTATTGGATAATCAATACTCAATGGTAATGACAGATCGATGCAATAATATCTCCAGCGCTGTAGGCAGTCTCTCTCTCTGGAAGAAGCCGATGATCAGGAACACAACAGCAGGAGAGCGTGACGCAGGGACTGAGACAGGCGATCCCCAGTGCAGCGTGAAGGTGATGGTGAAATCCAACGGTGAGATCAGAGGTGAAGTAATCCAAAGTCCAGTACACAGGAAACACGAGGGAACAGGAACAGGCATGAAGACAGGATACTCAAACAACGATCTGACAAACATGAGACGAAAGACAGGGCAATAAATAGGCTGGTAAGATGACATACAGCTGCCACTGATCACAGATAATCAGTGGTAACGCCCACATGAAACAATCAGCATAACGAGACAATTAACACACACACAAACACACAAGACAAGAATGAGACAGCGGATCTACCAACCGTGACAGTACCCTCCCCCCTAGGAACGCCTCCGCCTCCAACGAACCTACCTGTCGATTGTAATCCTCGATAAGGGAGTGATCCAGGATGTCTCTAGCAGGCACCCAACTTCTCTCCTCCGGACTGTAACCTTCCCAGTCCACCAAATACTGGAATCCGTGTCCCCTCCGTCTCGAGTCCAGTATACGATGTACCGAATATGTAGGTTCCCCATCTACGAGTCGCGGCGGGGGAGGAACCGGGGCAGGCGGATTAAGATGAGAATGAAACACGGGTTTTATTTTAGAAACATGGAAGGCGGGATGAATTCTCCTGTACGCTGGAGGAAGGTTGAGGCGAACTGTCACCGGACTAATGATCTTGGTGATAGTAAACGGGCCAATAAATTTGGGAGCAAGTTTATTAGAAACGGAGTGGAGAGGAATGTTCTTAGTAGAAAGCCACACTTTTTTGACCAACGACGTATACGGGTGGCCTAGACCGGTGGCGATCGGCTTTAGCCTTGGTGCGCGCCCCCACCTGGAGTAGAGTCTCACGGGCTCTAGTCCAAGTGCGGTGACACCTCTGGACGAAGGCGTGAGCGGAGGAGACCGCGACTACGGATTCCAGGCTCGGAAAAATAGGTGGCTGGTACCCTAAACTACACTTAAACGGAGAGAGGCCCGTAGATGACACTGGTAACGAGTTATGGGCGTACTCCACCATAGAAAGTTGTTGGCTCCAGGACGAAGGATTCTTGGAAACCAAACATCGCAACATTCTCTCTAAATCCTGGTTGGCTCGCTCGGACTGACCATTGCTCTGGGGATGATAACCCGAAGACAGACTGACTGTAGCTCCTAATAATCTACAAAACTCTTGCCAGAATTTGGACACAAACGGAGAACCCCTGTCAGAAACCACGTCCATCGGGAGGCCATGTAACCGAAAGACGTGATCAATAACAGTAACCGCTGTCTCCTTGGCTGAGGGTAATTTGGGCAAGGGAATGAAATGTGCCGCCTTCGAGAACCGATCCACTACGGTTAAAACAACCGTCATGCCCTTAGAGGGCGGGAGGGCGGTGACAAAATCTAGCGCAATGTGGGACCAGGGTCTCGAAGGGACAGACAGCGGTCGAAGTAACCCATCAGGAGGTTGGTTAGACGTCTTACCAACGGCACAAACCGAGCAAGCCAAAACAAAATCGTGAATGTCGCGAGCCATTAATGGCCACCAAAACCGTTGCTTTACTAAGTGACTAGTGCGACTTACCCCTGGATGACAAGCCACGTTGGAGCAATGACCCCATCGAATGACGTCGGACCGTAACCCCTCCGGAACAAACAACCGATTCGGTGGGCAACCGGGCGGAGGCGTTACCCCTTCTAAGGCCGTCTTGACCTTCGATTCGACCTCCCATACGAGTGTGGAGATAACTACTTTCTCTGGTAAAATGCACTCGGGAGTAACCGGGCGTTCGGATGGATCAAAAATACGAGATAAGGAGTCGGGTTTGATGTTCTTGGAACCCGGGCGGTACGGGAGAGTAAAGTCAAAACGTCTGAAAAAAAGTGCCCACCGAGCCTGCCTGGAGTTGAGTCTTTTGGCAGATTTAATATATTCAAGGTTCTTATGATCGGTCCAAACAATAAAAGGTACCCCCGACCCCTCTAACCAGTGACGCCACTCCTCCAACGCTAACTTGACGGCCAACAACTCTCTGTTACCAATGTCATAGTTACGTTCGGCAGGTGATAAACGATGGGAGAAAAACGCGCAAGGGTGCATCTTGTCGTCTGAGGAAGCGCGTTGGGAAAGAACTGCACCTACCCCCACCTCTGACGCGTCGACCTCCACCACGAACTGACATGTGGAATCAGGGGCGACTAAGATGGGAGCCGAAACAAAGCGGCTTTTGAGGTTAGCAAATACAGCCTCAGCTGTATCTGACCACCTGAACGTCGTTCTGGGGGAGGTCAAGGCAGTCAGAGGTGTGGCTAGTTGGCTGAAATTGCGAATGAAACGCTGATAGAAGTTGGCGAACCCCAGAAACTGCTGTAGGGCCTTACGGGAATCTGGACTTGGCCAATCCATCACAGCCCTAACCTTGTCAGGATCCATGCACACTCCCTCATAAGAGACGATGTAACCTAGAAAAGGAACAGACTGTGCATGAAAATCGCATTTCTCCGCCTTGACAAAAAGCCCATTCACTAGCAACCTCTGAAGCACTCGTCTGACGTGTTGAACGTGTTCCTGGAGAGATGAAGAAAAAATCAATATGTCATCCAGGTAAACATATATGAACTGATCAACCATGTCTCTCAACACGTCATTGACGAGTGCCTGGAAAACCGCTGGGGAGTTGGAAAGCCCGAAAGGCATAACCAAGTATTCAAAGTGCCCCCTGGGGGTGTTGAACGCGGTTTTCCATTCATCCCCCTTCCTGATGCGAACCAAATGATAGGCGTTACGTAAATCCAATTTTGTGAAGATGGATGCTCCCTGCAACCTCTCGAAATCTGAAGACATCAACGGCAAAGGATAAGTATTCTTTACCGTGATGTTGTTCAGCTTTCGGTAATCAATACAAGGTCGCAGAGAACCATCCTTCTTCCCCACAAAAAAGAACCCCGCCCCCGCAGGAGAAGAGGAAGGTTGGATGAATCCGCTAAAGAATCAGAAATATATTTCTCCATGGCCTCCCTCTCAGGGACAGAAAGAGAGTAAAGTTTGCCCTTTGACGGAGACTTACCTGTCACTAGATCTATAGCACAGTCATAGGGACGATGCGGAGGAAGAGAAGCAGCCCGAGACTTACTGAACACTTCCTTCAGGTCCAGATACTCCGCGGGCATGTTTGACAAATCCACTGCCTTCTCCTGTAACACAGAAACAGATACAGACGGACACGCAGAGACAAGACAAGAGCCGTGGCAATGCTCGCTCCACATAGAAACGGAGTTGGAACCCCAGTCCACACGAGGGTTGTGTTTCACCAACCAAGGGTGCCCCAATACAATAGGTGCCACCGATGAGTCCATGAGGAGGAAGGGAATGGTTTCCGTATGGTTGCCAGAGGTGATAAGAGTTATGGGACCAGTAGTGAGCGAGATGTTGGGGAGTTGTTGACCGTTGAGGGCACTGACCGAGATCTGGTGAGGAAGAGATCAGATGGGGAGGTGTAACTCGTGTGCTAGGTGAATGTCCATGAAGTTCCCCTCGGCCCCGGAATCCACAAGTGCTTGGCAGGTGTGTGTCTTGTTGTTGGCCCATCTCAGTCTTACCGGAAGGAGGGTAGATGGTGAGGACTTCCCGGCGGAGATCCCACCCGATAGTAGCCTCAACTTTACTATCGGGCTTGCTCTTTTACCGGGTACGAGTGTAGAAAGTGTCCGCGGCCACCACAGTAAAGGCAGAGTCCATGGGATCTCCGCCTTTCCCTCTCCTCCTGGGAAAGCCGGGCTCTCTCCACCTGCATGGGCTCGTGATCGTTGATGGGACCGACCGTGTTCTCCTCCACGCCGCCTCGAGGTCCGGCGCCTCCGTGGGTATGAACGGAGTGAACGTGTTGGTCCAACTGGTTGATACGAGCGTCCACCCGCAGCGCCAGATCGATAAGCTCGTTGAGATGAGGAGGCAGGTCCAGCATATACACCTCTCTCTGAACACGGTCGGCCAGCCTATGCAGGAACATATCCCACTGTGCCTCCTCGTTCCACTTGCACTCAGCCGCCAGAGTGCGAAACTCGATTGAATAATCAGCCACCGAGGAGCTTCCTTGTTTAAGGTCGGCAAGTCTTCTAGCCGCTTCCTTGCCCGCTACCGCCCGGTCGAACACTCTCTTCATCTCGGCGGCTAGTGCGTGGAACGAGGTACAGCATTGGTCTTGGTTCTCCCACACCCCCGTTCCCCACAGGGCCGCTCTTCCCTTCAGTAAAGTTAGAACGAATGCCACCTTCGATTCCTCAGTCTCGAACGTCCTTGGCTGTAGCGAAAAATGCATAGAACACTTGGTGAGAAACGCTCTACAAAAATTAGGCTCACCAGCATAACTCTCAGGAACAGGTAGGCGTGGTTCTGGACGATGTCCCATCTCAGGCATGACAGGGGGAATGGGCGGTGTGGGCGGCACAGTGGGAACATTAAGTAGCTGGATCTGTTGGGTGAGCCCGGACACCTGCGTCACGAGCGCTTGGACAGTGCGTCCGGTGTTTGATATACTCTCCTGCTGCTGACCCATCCTGGCGTTACTGTGATCGACGAACTCCTTAAACGTCGCCGCGCTTGCTGCTTCCATGGTCGGTCAGATCGTTCTGTAACGATAAACTGGACGGAAGCAAATGCAAGTGCAAAGATGTATTTATTGGATAATCAATACTCAATGGTAAAGACAGATCGATGCAATAATATCTCCAGCGCTGTAGGCAGTCTCTCTCTCTGGAAGAAGCCGATGATCAGGAACACAATAGCAGGAGAGCGTGACGCAGGGACTAAGACAGGCGATCCCCAGTGCAGCGTGAAGGTGATGGTGAAATCCAACGGTGAGATCAGAGGTGAAGTAATCCAAAGTCCAGTACACAAGAAACACGAGGGAACAGGAACAGGCACGAAGACAGGATACTCAAACAACGATCTGACAAACATGAGACGAAAGACAGGGCAATAAATAGGCTGGTAAGATGACATACAGCTGCCACTGATCACAGATAATCAGTGGTAACGCCCACATGAAACAATCAGCATAACGAGACAATTAACACACACACAAACACACAAGACAAGAATGAGACAGCGGATCTACCAACCGTGACATCTTCCTCGTTCTTAAGCTCAGTCTGAACTTCAGCAAATTGTCTTCATCATGTCTGCATGCCTATATATAGAGAATGTATATATTTGTCATTGCAGACCTAATGGAGTTGGCAATCTTAATGGAGATGCTGGGAAAACTTGGTGTTACCGCTGCATTCTGTGTAGTTTATGCCGTGACTTCAGAACTGTTTCCTACAGTGGTGAGGAACATGGCCATGGGAACCTGCTCCATGACGGCTCGCATCGGGAGCATCGTTTCTCCCTTCATCATATACTTGGGTACAGCCACAGATTTTATGTTTTTTCTATTATTTTATATAGGATTTGCTATATGATTTAATCTGCTCAAATAAAATTAAGGGAACACTTAATAATCATAGTATAACACCAAGTCAATTAAACTTCAGGATATCAATCTGTCCAGTTAGGAAGCATAAGTGATTGTAAACCAGTTTCACTTACTTGGTGCAAATGAAAGTGCACTAACAAATTGGACAGGCTGACTCTTAAGGCTCTAGGGTCTCTTGTTTGCCATCGCCCCAAAACACCGTGCCAGGTTAACTGGACTAGGAACTGTGTCGTAACTCTAATAATGAAACTTAACCTGGCTTGGGGAATTCTCCAAAGGTCGCTCCAACTGACTGACCTTGGCTGGATGTCGGCCCACTTTCGTCCACTGGCCTTGTTGACCTTGGCCAACAGATTTCACAAGAAGTATTTTCCTCTTCCAATCTGGTCACTTCTGTAAACTCTAGCTTTTTCTGCTCTTTTATTGATGCATTTGAACAGAATTTACGTGGCTCACCCCAGCCAAGACCCTGTCTTCCCTGCTGGGTTTTTCCAATGAACTCTTGGAGCTTCATGTTGGCGATGGTGTTCCACTTCCTGTCGGTCTGAACCTCAGCACCAGCATAGAATGTATATGAATAAGATTTTCAAATTGAAAATTTCATTCATTGAGATCCAATGTGTGATTAAAGTGTTTCCTTAATTTTTTGAGCAGTGTATATGAGCAATATGAACATTGCATAAGTCATCACTTGTGTAAATTATTTCTTTTTTTCTGTAAAGGTAACTACTATAGATATATTCCTTATATTGTAATTGGAAGCCTGGCAGTTTTTGCTGGCTTAATTACTTTACTGTTACCAGAAACTAAAGGAAAAGTTCTTCCTGAGACCATTGCTCAGATGCAGCGAATAAAAGGGTGAGTGCATTATTAATTCTCCTATCTTCATAATCAATGCAGTCTTAAAAATGATGAAGAATTAAATATTCTAAATTCAGTTCTGAGTTTGGGTTTTTAAAATAGAATACATGTGCTTAAAGTCTGATTATTATCAGAAATACCATTAGTTAAAATATAACATTTCTTTGCTTTTATCTCACAGGCTGAGGAGCTCTAAAAAACAGGCTTCAATGATGAAGACAGTAGTCATCAAAGAAGTGAAATTATAACAACCGGAGAGTAACAATTAATAAAATGTTGTCCCATCCATCAAACTATCACGTTTCTGTTTGTGTTTGGACTTCCTCTGTGTTCATTGTTTCGAGCCACTCCTCCTTCATTAGTTCATTTGGTTCAGCTGTGTCTTGTTAGTTACTATGGTTACTGTCATTGGGTTCATTTGCCCCAGCTGTGTCTCGTTTTCCTGATCTGTTCTCTGTGTGTTTAAGCCCTCTGTTTCTCCCTGTTCGTTGTCTTGCATTATATATTGTTCATTTATATATCAGTGATTTTTGGTTGTTTTCTGGTCTAAGTTTTGAATTAAAGTATGCTATTGTATCTCCTTTTTCGTGCGCTTGATTTTAACCACCTCACTCGTGACACAAACGACTTACCCTAACCCTAAACTCCATTCATGAAGTATGCTGTTGAGTTGACGTCATGACATACATTTGGCTTGACTTGCGTTGAGTTGCCATTGTCGCCTTTGGCTTGATCAGTTGTGGACATTTAAAGGGGTCCTATTATGCCCTTTTACGAAGTCTTGATTTTGCTTTTGTGGTGTACTTGAATGTTTTCATGCTTGATTGTTGATCATGTTTGATTGTTCTGTAATGCACCCAAGGGGCTCATTACCTGCATCTAGTAGGAATGCTGCTTCTGTGGATTGATTTAAGAAACTTCTTAAGACACATCTTTTTAGTCAAGCCTTTAATTTATAACCTATTACTGTGTATTTTTTTTATATTTGTATTTTTTCTCCTTGTTTGATTTATTTTGTTCTGTACATGTCACATGTTTTAACCACTCTATATATTATAATGATTTTATGTATATTAGAGTTTTAATAGGTTTACATGTTGTCTTAGTCATTTTAGTCCATATATTCCTCTTATCTGTTTTGTGTGTGTATGTCTTTAAATGATTATGGGTCTGCCTGTCATGTGAGCAATCACATGACAGGAAACAGGAAATAGGAAATAGCCTGCATAAAGGAAGCAGCATGGCAAACAAACGGGGTCTTTGTCAAGACGACCAAAACTGGATCGAGGACTTCTTTCCATTCCAGCAAACCTCATCACTTTTCATTGGATTATCACTACAGTTGGATTGTATATACACCGGTGGACACTTACACATTGGGGCTTACAGCACGCAAGGACTCTTAAGGACTGTTTTATGGTATGGAACCAATGGACTCTATGCTTTTAACAGCCTAAGGCTTCTTTGTTGTATTGTGTTGTTTTAAGTTCCTGGTAGAAATTGTAAATACACTTCATTTATTCACTTTATTTCTGTTGTCGTCTCATCTTTTAAAACACTTAATTAAACTCACACAGTTTAATCTGACCCCATTTTTAGGTCATGTAACTCTATCAATTACGCCGT
Organism: Abramis brama; assembly: GCF_963993115.1. NCBI lineage: Eukaryota > Metazoa > Chordata > Actinopteri > Cypriniformes > Leuciscidae > Abramis > Abramis brama. The sequence continues at coordinate 1,417,334 of NC_139977.1, forward strand.
TTGTTACACATGCTGTAGCGCTTTGAGTTTGGAGCGTTTTTTTTCTGCTGCAACACAAAGCAGTGTCTCGTGTCAGTCCAGGTAACTCAGAGAACGAGTGAACATTGTTTATTTATATAAACGACCAACGTTAAAACAAAACAGGTTGAAAATCTGCAAAGTTTTCAACAGTTTCACTGCGTCCACACACAACTCCCAAAGGAAGGGGGCAGAGCAAATCATCTGCTATCCTGACTAGCATAAAAAAAACCTCCCGACTTTCAGACCTGGAAGAGGTCTCAGGAGAGAGCCGTTCTTTTGTTCTTTTCTGAAGTTTAGTGAGAGCATATCCTTGCTCTCCCTCATGTCGACCCTGCCTGACGACACCCCACCTTCATACGGAGGGAACCGCTGAGAATAACAGTGGCCTATGGTGATGTGGTGGGATTGGACTTCCTTCATCTGTAACAGCCTGTTATATGCGCCCTCTCCGCACCGGGAAGGGCGATGAATGGGACATGAGTGGCGGTATTGCCCGTTCTATTTATGATGGATGGATGCACTTTTATGGACTTCAATACAGAAACAGCAATTCACTGCCATTATAAAGCTTGGAAGAGCCAGGACATTTTTTATATATATAATTCCGATTGTATTCGTCTGAAAGAAGAATGCATTTACATCTAGGATGACTTGTGTCACAGTTGTGTTCTGTTTAGTTTGTTTTCATTGGACTTGTCTGCCTGTCTTCATGTCACGTGTCTTCTTCACTGTTATTATTAGTTCAGTTGTATCACCTGTGTCTAGTTAATCATCATCATCATCATCATCATCATCCACATCACCTGTGCTCAGTTAATCAGTGTTCATCTGTGTTAGTATTTAAGTTCCTTCAGTTCAGTCAGTCTTTGTCCGTTATCTGTTGTATTTAGTGTGTGATTAACCGGCCTGTCTGTACCCGTTGGAAATTCTATTTAGTAAAAGTTTGTATCGGAGCCTTTTTGCCTTCACCTTCACCTTCTTCTGTCTGCACCACACCCTGACAGAATAACGTACCACCCTAAAGTGGACATTAGGGTCAGAATAATCGTCCTGGCTCAGGAGAGCCAAAACTTTTTTTTTTCTTTTACCCTGGGCTTTTTTAGCCTTACCAGCAACAGCGCCCTCAACGACGAGAGCCTGAGGACCTTGTTCCTGATCGGGGCCACTTTCAACCGTCCCCTTGATCTCCCTGACACCACGGGACTGAACTGGAGGGAAACTGTCCTCCGGTGTCTGGAAAGTGTCGGGCCTCGATCAGGGACACAGTCAGAGCCAGGGATTCCTCATGCCATGCCTGAGACCTTGTCTTCAGCTAAAATGGCCACCGCCTCATCGCTTGAGCCCTCAGCCAAGATGGCCGCCACCTCAACCTCTGAGCCCTCAGCCAGGATGGCCACGGCCTCGCCCAGTCCAGAGTCTCGTCCCACCGAGACCGCCCGTCCAGAGTCTCGTTCCGCCAAGACCGTCCTTCCAGAGGCCAATCCTGACCAGCCTGAGAATCTTCACGTCATACCTGGCCAGCCTGATCTTCACATCATGCCTGACCAGCCTGATCTTCACGTCGTGCCCGCCGAGCCAGAGACAGTTCACATCAGTCCTGCCGAGCCTGAGCTTCATGTCAGTCCTACCGAACCCGAATCTTCCGTCCCCAAGTCTCCGAATTCCCACCCAGCCTCCCTCTCCCACCTCCTCCCATCTACCACCTCTCAACCCTTCTTCCACCACTGCCTGCCAGCACCTCAGCTCCTCCTACCACCTTCAGGGAGGTGGAGTCGCCATGGGTCTGCCGGCCTACAGCTCCTGCCTGGTCGGTGGATCCCTGGTCTCCACCTCCAACCTCCGTGACCCGAACTCCACCTCAGCCCGACAGTCCATTAACGTCCCCTTGGCTCCTACCTCCCTCAGCTCCACCGTGGCCCATCTGGTCACCAGTTCCGCCAGGCTCCCTTGTCCCCCCGGATCCACCTTGGTTGCTCGTCAACCTTCCCTCACCTCTGGACTGCACTCCTCTGGCCATGCCTCGTCCCTTCGTACCCACGGCTCTATCGGACTCCTCACTCCCTTCAGTTCTTCCTTGGTCCTCACTCCCTCTGTCTCCACCACGCCCATCTGTGTCCCCGCCTGCACCTCAGTCGCCAGAGCCGGCGGCCCCGCCATGTCCCACCATGTTCCACCGGATCCTCTGCGTCGCCTGTACGCGTCGGCTCTCTGGCTCCACCCTGGTCTCCTCTCCCACCTGCTTCGCCCCTGTCAGTCAGCCCTGCCTCCTCCATGGCTTCTCCCTCCGTCGTCTCCGCTCTGGCCGCCTGCACTGCCTGCTCCGCCCCGGCCACCTGCACTGTCTGCTCCACCCTGGTCCCTCCTGCCTTCAGTCTGCCCTCACCCGCTCTTCGTCCTCCTCCTGAGTCCCCTCCCTCCGCAGTTAGTCCTTCTACGGCGCGAGGTGATGCCTACCGGGAGGGGGGAGTAATGTCACAGTTGTGTTCTGTTTAGTTTGTTTTCATTGGACTTGTCTGCCTGTCTTCATGTCACGTGTCTTCTTCACTGTTATTATTAGTTCAGTTGTATCACCTGTGTTTAGTTGATCATCATCATCATCATCATCATCATCATCATCATCATCATCATCATCCACATCACCTGTGTTCAGTTAGTCAGTGTTCATCTGTGTTCGTATTTAAGTTCCTTCAGTTCAGTCAGTCTTTGTCCGTTATCTGTTGTATTTAGTGTGTGATTATCCTGCCTGTCTGTACCCGTTGGAAATTCTATTTAGTAAAAGTTTGTATCGGAGCCTTTTTGCCTTCGCCTTCTTCTGCCTGCACCACACCGACAACTTGAGGGTGAGCAAATCATGGGCTAATTTTCATTTTTGGGTGAGCTATCCCTTTAACGCAGTACAGGGCGGTTATGAGAGGTGGATGACAACAAGTAAACAGAAGAAAAGAAAACATGAATGCTTTCATGTCCGAAAACATTAGCATTTCATAAGTCCCTATACCGACTCATTTCCAGACATGGTTGATTGGAATTGGGGAATGTGTGCAAAGGATTGTGGGTGATTGGAGGACGTAAAGGACACACCCGAGCATCCTTCAAAATACGTGGAATTAAGGACACAAAACACATGAATGCTACCTTTAAGGATCCTTCAGACTGAGACGGACTTTGATCCCCATTATTAACATGGAATGTTTTTTTCCCCCAGAAACATTTTAGTTAGAAATTGATCTAATGTTTTTAAATGTTACACTTGTTACTTTTGAATGTTCGCAAAACATTCTGAAATGTTCCCATAATGTTTACAAAACACTAAAATGTAATGTTCCCTTAACGTTTGCATAACCAAGAAAAAAAAGAAGCTTTTTTAAAAGAAAAAACTGGACATTTTAAAAGTTGGGAGAGCATTCAAAAATGACGTTGAATGGGAACATTAGCAAAACATCCATAGAATTTTTTTATTTATTAGGTGGTCTCCACTGCAACACAACATAGCTGGATGTCATCTCTCTCTGGATGTCATTTGGGCGTTATGGGTGGAGCTAGAAGGTCAACGACACCCTAACCCCGCCCATAACCACATCCCTCCGCCCATAACCACATCCCTCCACCCATTAGATCCAGAGAGGTGGAGCTAGACGTCATGAGGCTCTGCAGGGAGCAGCACTTGGAAAAGCATCACTATACTGAGAAATGTGGTAAAACTAATAGATGTACCATATGTAGTGACGCTGTGAGATGAGTTTGCCTCCACCCGTCTGTGTCTGAAAATCAGGACTTATGCTTCACTTTCCTCTGAAGGTTTTGTCGGGGAAGTGACGCAGGATGGCAGAAGGGAGGATGGCATTGGGGAGACGTTTCAGATGGTGACAATGATCAAGACATGGATTATCAGGAAGTAAGAGATAATAAAGGGAAGAAGAACAGCAGCATGGGTGATGGATCTGATTGGTAGAAAGAGAAATCAAAGTAATTGTTACTTTTGCTAAACAATCAGAACAACAAACGCCTCCTGTTAAACTATCAAAAGCAATAGAGAAAGAGACAGTGAAAGTTGTAATGGAACCCTTGTAATCTAAAGTCTCAGTAATGGAAAAAAAATGATCAAAATGCAAGGACAAGAAGCAGAAGCAAAAGGTTGTTAAAATGAAAACAATAGCAGAATTGTGTGCAGAAATAGGCAATAAAACCGGAGGGATCATTTGAGACATCAAAGGAATTTAGGATGGGTCATTTCTGCTGAAGATTGCAGACGTGGAAAGACAATAAAAGGTTCAATTTGAAGGAAAAAGTCTACAGACAAATAAGCTTTCTGTATGAGAGTATTTACCCTGAAGGATCTAAGGGGTTTCAGTTACAACCTGTGTGAATTACTTTAAGAAAGCAACCATACATTGGTGTTGTTTTATTTTCTTTGTTTTCATATTTAATTTCATAATTATTAGTCATTTATGTAGTTGTCATTTGATTTATCATTTATTCATATTATTGTTATTTTATTTACATCATTTATTAATTTTATCATTTAATCATTTTATTATTATTATTATTAATTTGTAATTTTATGTTTTATATAACTTTTTTCTAATTTCCTTGCTCTTGCAATGCTTGCTATTGTTGTTTAAACAACTTTCGTGCTCTAAGTTTTACAAAAGCCCAACAGGAAGTCGGTTATTATACGTTGTTTGGAAAACGCATACAATGGAATGTGAAATACTCCTCCTAGGGAATTCATCCGATCGCCGCCAAACTCGGTGTGAATGAAGTCAAGACATTGAGGATGAATTCTTGCGAACAGATTTTTGATATCTCGAACGGTTTGGCCGTGGCGAGGAAACGAATTTATGGCGAATAATGGGACACAGGAAGTGTGTTATAACTTCTGCATACATTATCTGATCTTGCTGAAACTTCAGCAGTGTGTTCGTTGTAAGAGGCCGATCACATGGATGTGACCTTTGTGAGTCAAAGTTATAGCGCCACCAACTGGCAACAGGAAGTGTGTCACTTTCAAAATGCTTTGAAATCACTTTCTTATTTTTACCCGATTTGCTTAAAACTTTATGTATAATGTAGACACACGGCAGATGTAGACCTGTGAAAGGATTATTGATATCTTAGATACTGTTGCCGTGGCAACGCATCAAACTTTAATATTCTTTTCGGATGCTTTTGAGACTCTTCACATGCTTGAAAATGCATGAAACTCGACAGACACATCACATTTATTATACAGTAGACATGTGCAAAGTTTCAGAAATGGGCGTGGTGGAATGGCTCAGTAGCGCCACCTTTAGTCAAAAATGGGGGCTTAGTTTTTCCTAGAATCACAAAACTTGGTAGGTGTATTGTTCTCATCAAGCAGGACACCTTTCTAATTTACAGTCATTACCTCAGACCCACAGGAAGTCAGATATTTTGGTTTGAATGTGGATTTTCTGGAGAATTTTCTCTCTCTCTCTGTGTGTCTGTGTGTGTGTGGGGGGGGGGGGGATTTGTCTATTCCATTTAATCTTTGTTCTTCAAGGTTTCAGGGGCTTTTGGGGCCCTTAACGTGATCAAAAACTCTTGAAACTTTCCACACAGGTCAGAACCCACGGTCATCAGGGCCGGGCTGAAGCTGGTACCCGGGCGTGGCAGGGGGGCTCAACAGCGCCCCCTTGGACACGGTCTAAAAACTTGGTCCATATATCAAACACGCTTGCATGAATTAATATGAAACTCGGTACACATATAGATCTCATCGGGCCGAACAACTTCCGCACTCTAAGTTATTAGCTCCGCCCAACAGGAAGTCGGCTATTATGGGTTGTTTGAAAAACGCATGCTGTGGAATTTGATGTACTCATCCTAGAGAATTCATCCAATCGCCTCCAAACTCGGTCAGCATTAAGTCAAGACATTGAGGATGATAAATTCCGGACGGATTTTTGATATCTCGAACGGTTTGGCCGTGGCGAGGAAACAATGGCGAGAAAAGAGAAACACGAAGTAATATAACTTCTGCATACATTAACTGATCTTGATGAAACTTCAGCAGTGTGTTCGTGGTAAGAGGCCGATCAGATGGATGTAACTATTGGGAGTCAAAGTTATAGCGCCACCAACTGGCATATATATATATATATATATATATATATATATATATATATATATATATATATGTATATATATAAATATAGCTGCGAGCAGCGATGGAGGGCCCAAGCCGGTGATACCGCCACCCCGGTGGCTTTAGTGTAACTAAAGGCACCAGGGTGGCGGTGCCACCGGCTTGGGCCCGCAATCGCTGCTCGCAGCTATATTTAGGGCCCAAGCCCTGAAAGGGCGAAGGCCCTATTGTTTTCGGTAGGATTATTTGTTATTATTAGGGCCCAAGCCCTGAAAGGGCGAAGGCCCTATTGTTTTCGGTAGGATTATTTATTATTATTATTTTTTTGTCAACCTTTCGGGCACTTTTGGGGCCCTTAACATGCTCGAAAACTCTTGAAACTTTGCACACGGGTCAGAACCCGCGGCCATCAGGGCCGGGCTGAAGCTGGTACCCGGGCGTGGCAGGGGGGCTCAACAGCGCCCCCTTGAACGAAGTCCGAAAACTTGGTCCATGAATCAGACACACTTGCATGTAATAATATGAAACTCAGTACACATATAGATCTCATCGGGCGGAACAACTTTCGTACTTTTACTTTTTACGCCAGCCCAACAGGAAGTCGGCTATTATGGGTTGTTTGGAAACGCATGCTGTGGATTTTGATGTACTCCTTCTAGGAAATTCATCCATTCGCCTCCAAACTCGGTCAGCATGAAGTCAAGACATTGAGGATGCTAAATTGCGAACGGATTTTTGATATCTCGAACGGTTTGGCCGTGGCGAGGAAACGAATTTATGGCGAATAATGGAAACAGGAAGTGTGTTATAACTTCTGCATACATTAACTGATCTTGATGAAACTTCAGCAGTGTGTTCGTTGTAAGAGGCCGATCACATGGATGTGACTATTGTGAGTCAAAGTTATAGCGCCACCAACTGGCAGCAGGAAGTTTGTCACTTTCAAAATGCTTTGAAATCACTCTCTTATTTTTACCCGATTTGCTTCAAACTTTATGTGTATAATGTAGACACACGGCAGATGTAGACCTGTGAAAGGATTATTGATATCTTAGATACTGTTGCCGTGGCAATGCTTCAAACTTTAATATTCTTTTTTTAAGCTTTTGAGACTCTTAACATACTTGAAATTGCATGAAACTCGACAGACACATCACATTTATTATCCAGTAGACATGTGCAAAGTTTCAGAAATGGGCGTGGTGGAATGGCTCAGTAGCGCCACCTTTAGCCAAAAATGGGGGCTTAGTTTTTCCTAGAATCGCAAAACTTGGTACGTATATTGTTCTCATCAGGCCGGACAACTTTCTAATTTATTGTCATTAGCTCAGACCAACAGGAAGTCAGATATTTTGGTTTGAATGTGGATTTTCTGGAGAATTTTCTCTCTCTCTCTCTCTGTGTGTGTGTGTGTGTGGAGAGGGTGGGGGGGATTTGTCTATTCCATTTAATCTTTGTTTTTCAAGGTTTCAGGGGCTTTTGGGGCCCTTAACGTGCTCAAACACTCTTGAAACTTTTCACACAGGTCAGAACCTGCGGCCATCAGGGCCGGACTGAAGCTGGTACCTGGGCGTGGCAGGGGGGCTCGACAGCGCCCCCTTGAACGGGGTCCGAAAACTTGGTCCATATTTCAAACACGCTTGCATGAATTAATATGAAACTCGGTACACATATAGATCTCATCAGGCCGAACAACTTCCGCACTCTAAGTTATTAGCTCCGCCCAACAGGAAGTCGGCTATTATGGGTTGTTTGAAAAACGCATGCTGTGGAATTTGATGTACTCCTCCTAGAGAATTCATCCAATCACCTCCAAACTCGGTCAGCATGAAGTCAAGACATTGAGGATGCTAAATTGCGGACGGATTTTTGATATCTCGAACGGTTTGGCCGTGGCGAGGACACGAATTTATGGCGAGAAAAGAGAAACACGAAGTGGTATAACTTCTGCACACATTAACTGATCTTGATGACACTTCAGCAGTGTGTTCGTGGTAAGAGGCTGATCAGATGGATGTAACTATTGTGAGTCAAAGTTATAGCGCCACCAACTGGCAGCAGGAAGTGTGTCACTTTCAAAATGTTTTTGACAAAAGTGGGGGGGTTACTTTTACCCACAGTTACAAAAATCAGTACCTATATTGTTCTCATCAAGCCGGACAACTTTCTAATTTACAGTCATTAGCTCCGAGCAACAGGAAGTCAGATATTTTGGTCTGAATGTGGATTTTTTGGATATTTCAGACTCTGAGTTTTTAGCTACTCCTCCTAAGTGGTTTATTTTATTCACACCAAACTTTTTCAACATGATAAAAATACTTTAAAGATATATATATATATATATATATATATATATATATATATATATATAAATATATATATATATAAATATAGCTGCGAGCAGCGATGAAGGGCCTAAGCCGGGGGCACCGCTACCCCGGTGCCTTTAGGTAACTAAAGGCACCGGGGTTGCGGTGCCACCGGCTTGGGCCCGTAATCGCTGCTCGCAGCTATATTTATTATTATTTTTTTCTACTTCTCGGGCACTTTTGGGGCCCTTAACAAGCTCGAAAACTCTTGAAACTTTGCACACAGGTCAGAACCCGCGGCCATCAGGGCCGGGCTGAAGCTGGTACCCGGGCGTGGCAGGGGGGCTCGACAGCGCCCCCTGGAACGAGGTCCGAAAACTTGGTCCATAAATGAAACACGCTTGCATGTAATAATATGAAACTCGGTACACATATAGATCTCATCGGGCCAAACAACTTTCATGCTCTAAGTTTTATGCCAGCCCAACAGGAAGTCGACTATTTAGGGTTGTTTGGAAACGCATGCTTAGGAATTTGAAACACTTCTCCTAGGGAATTCACTCGGTCGGCACCAAACTCGGTGTGCTTGAAGTCAAGACATTGAGGATGAAAAATTGCCAGGGGATTTTTGATATCTCGAACGGTTTGGCCGTGGCGAGGAAACGAATTTATGGCGAATAATGGGACACAGGAAGTGTATTATAACTTCTGCATACATTGACTGATCTTGATGAAACTTCCGCAGTGTGTTCGTGGTCAGAGGCTGATCACATTGATGTGACGATTGTGACTTAAAGTTATAGCGCCACCAACTGGCAGCAAGAAGTGTGTTACTTTCAAAATGCTTTGAAATCACCCTCTTATTTTTACCCGATTTGCTTCAAACTTTATCTGTATAATGTAAACACACGGCAGATGTAGACCTGTGAAAGGATTATTGATATCTTAGATACTGTTGCCGTGGCAACGCATCAAACTTTAATTTTCTTTTTGGATGCTTTTGACACTCTTAAGATGTTTGAAATTGGATGAAACTCGACAGACACATCACATTTATTAGCCAGTAGACATGTGCAAAGTTTCAGAAACGGCCGTGGTGAGGGGCTCAGTAGCGCCACCTTTAGTCATAAGTGGGGGGGTTAGTTTTATCAACAGCAACAAAACTTGGTATGTGTATTGTTCTCATCAAGACGGACAACTTTCTAATTGACATTAACTATCTCTGACCAACAGGAAGAGAGATATTTTGGTTTGAATGTGGATTTTCTGAAGAATTTTCTCTCCCTCTCTCTGTGTCTCTGTGTGTGTGAGGGGAGGGGGGGATTTGACTATTGCTTTTATATTGTTAATCAAGGTTTCAGGGGCTTTTGGGTCCTTAACGTGCTCAAAAACTCTTGAAACTTTGCACACAGGTCAGAACCCCCTGCCATCAGGGACGGGCAGAAGCTGGTACCCGGGCGTGGCAGGGGGGCTCAACAGCGCCCCCTTGAACTGGGTCTGAAAACTTGGTCCATAGATCAAACACGCTTGCATGAATTAACATGAAACTCGGTACACATATAGATCTCATCGGGCCGAACAACTTTTCCCAGTTCAAGTTTTACGCCAGCCCAACAGGAAGTCGGCTATTATGGGTTGTTTGGAAAACGCTTGCTGTGGAATGCGAAGTACTCCTCCTAGACAATTCATCCAATCCCCACCAAACTCGGTGTGCATGAAGTCAAGTCATTGAGGATGCTAAATTGCGGAAGGATTTTTGATATCTCGAACGGTTTGGCCGTGGCGAGGAAACGAATTTATGGCGAGAAAAGAGAAACACGAAGCGGTATAACTTCTGCATACATTAACTGATCTTGATGAAACTTCACCAATGTGTTCGTGGTAAGAGGCCGATCAGATGGATGTAACTATTGTGAGTCAAAGTTATAGCGCCACCAACTGGCAGCAGGAAGTATGTCACTTTCAACATGCTTTTGACAAAAGTGGGGGGGTTAGTTTTACCAATAGTTACAAAAATCAGTATATGTATTGGTCTCACCGAGCCGGACAACTTTCTAATTTACAGTTATTAGCTCCGAGCAAAAGGAAGTCAGATATTTTGGTTTGAATGTGGATTTTTTGGATATTTCAGACTCTGAGTTTTTAGCTACTCTTCCTAACTGGTTTATTTTATTAACACCAAACTTTTTCAAAATGATGAAAATACATTAAAGATGCTAAATTGTGAACGGATATTAAACATCTCAAACGGTTTTGCTATAGTGAGTGACTAAAGTAATGTACAAAAATGAAACACTAAAAGCCTCATCTTCTAAAAATGTAATTAAACACCATTTATTTCTATATAAAAGTATACAAATATCACAACTAAACCCATTTTATTCTTTTTTTTTTTGTTCAATTTAATAATTATTTATAAGTTTAAAAATAGTAATTGTACTATTTAGTCCCATAAAAGTCAAGTCATACATAGGGCTATACTGCCCTCTTGTGTTCAAAATCAGGTAGGCCTATTGTATCTACATAAAAATATACTAGGTATGTGACGGTGAGAATATTTTACCACCGGTTAATCGACGTGTGACACCGCTGGGGGCTTTTGAATCGACAACGTAAAGACGAAAGTAAAATATGTTCGTCCGCACTGACATTGATAGTGGTTGAGCGAGCGTTTCAAATGAATTCCTATGGAAGTAGGAATTAACTGAAAAACGTTCACTGTGTTCTGCTCGTTCCTCGCCGTGGATGCGCACCGTTATGAATGCCCGTGCAGCCATGAGCATTTTAGTTTAATTTTAAAATTAGCGCCTTTCGGGGGGTGGATTGCTTGAAATTATTTTACAAAGGCACAATGTTGTGTTTTATTGCGACTGTACACAAATATAAGTTAACACTTTGCAGTTTGAATGTCGTCCTGTATAATGACGGAGTATGTTTTTATGTGTCCACTGTTCAATCGCAACCAGCATTGCAATCTTGACATCACAGCCTGTTCATTATAGCCTTAATAAAATATAATAATAAAATAGGCAACCTAACATATAAAAATTACACTGCTCTAAATAGTCAGTAGTACAATTCGTACATTCACAGTAAGCACCGCTCCACTGTGATGTTTCCAAGCACATTTTTGCGCGTGTGAAGAGGATGATTTTTTTCGTCGATATTGGAACACGAGTGAAGAACAAAGCCTATAATAAAGAATAGTTTAGCATCCAAATACATCGCAAATGTTGAAACATCTTGATTCTTATAAGAGGGTTACGTCAAAGTCCTTTTAGGCAAGTCGTGCCACTCGGCCGCCATCTTGGCAACGCCTCCGGGCAGCTATTTCGGACTAACAAGACCAGGCTCCTATCTAAATGAATGGGCAGAGAGTCAGAACTGCACTTTCACTGGTCACCGGGACATAAAAACTGCATGTATAGAAACAGCAGTAAAATATGATAAAAATCGCTGAAAAAGTTTGATGACTTTGCCCCAAAATAAGGTTTAAAATGCCCTTTTCCCCACAGGTTATACCTTTACTACGCATGCGCAAGGGTTCACGTTCACGACACCAAACTTCATTTACGTCTCTATCCAGAATGCCGGTGTTGTGCCAAGCACTTAAACAATTATATGTATTTAAATGTCTGAAACCTAAAATAAACATGTGGTTAAAACACTGAACAGTTGTGATAGAGCCTATGACAAGCGCTGAGCGCGTCCGTCTTTGGCTCAGCGCCAGCCACAGCGCGAAAGCACAGGTTGAATATGGCAGTTATGTCACGTCACTGTACATTCGCTCCTTAGTGGTCAGCTGCTGACTGTTAAAAGCAGATGATTGGCTTTCCGGCGGGAGGGGCGGGACATGTGCATACAACCGCCATCTTTGCCGTTATGGGTTTTCCTTATATAGTTGTATTGAGGATTGAGGAAGTGGCATGTCTCATATAAATTGTCTCTGGTTACGTTACGTGAGCCCAACACTGCTTACTTTCATTTTAATTTTTACATTAAATTTAAAGGATTTGTTGTGGAATATTTTGAGTGTATCATAAAATCAGAATAAGGTAAGTCAAGTAATATTTTCTGTCTTTTATATATTTATATGTGTGTGTGTGTATATATATATATATATATATATATATACACACAAACACACACATATATATATATATATATATATATATATATATATATATATATACTATATTTATTTATATATATATATATATATATATATATAAATATATATATATATATATATATATATATATATATATATATATATAAATATATATATATATATATATATATATATATATATATATATACTATATTTATTTTTATATATATATATATATATATAAATAAATATAGCTGCGAGCAGCGATGAAGGGCCAAAGCCGGCGGTACCGCCACCCCGGTGGCTTTAGGTAACTAAAGGCACCAGGGTTGCGGTGCCACCGGCTTGGGCCCGTAATCGCTGCTCGCAGCTATATTTATTATTATTATTGTTCTTCAAGGTTTCGGGGGCTTTTGGGGCCTTTAACGTGCTCAAAAACTCATGAAACTTTGCACACGGGTCAGAAGCTGCGGCCATTAGGGCCGGGCTAAAGATGGTACCCGGGCGTGGCAGGGGGGCTCGACAGCGCCCCCTTGAATGGGGTCCGAGTGCGGTCCGAAAACTTGGTCCATATACCAAACACGCTTGCATGAATTAATATGAAACTCGGTACACATATAGATCTTATCGGGCCGAACAACTTTCGTGCTCTAAGTTTTACGCCAGCCCAACAGGAAGTCAGCTATTATGGTTTGTTTGGAAACGCATGCTGTGGAATTTGATGTACTCCTCCTAGGGAATTCATCCAATTGCCTCCAAACTCGGTGTGCATGGAGTCAAGGCACTGAGGATGAAAAATTGCCAGGGGATTTTTGATATCTCGAACGGTTTGGCCGTGGCGAGGAAACAAATTTATGGCGAATAATGGAAACAGGAAGTGTGTTATAACTTATGCATACATTAACTGATCTTGATTAAACTTCAGCAGTGTGTTCGTTGTAAGATGCCGATCACATGGATGTGACTATTGTGAGTCAAAGTTATAGCGCCACCAACTGGCAGCAGGAAGTGTGTCACTTTCAACATGCTTTTGACAAAAGTGGGGGGGTTAGTTTTAACTACAGTAAAAAAAAATAGTTTGTATATTGTTCTCATCAAGCCGAACAACTTTCTAATTTACATTCATTAGCTCCGGCCATGAGGAAGTCAGATATTTTGGTCTGAATGTGGATTTTTTTGCAAAATCAGCCTCTGAATTTTTAGCCACTCCTCTTAAAATATTTATTTTATTCCCACCAAACTTTTTCAACATGATGAAAATACATTAAAGATGCTAAATTGTGAACGGATATTGAATATCTCAAACGGTTTTGCTATGGCGAGGGATTAAATTAATGTCAAAAAGGAAGCAGGAAACATCTCATAACTTCTAAAAATGTAATTATACACCATTTATTTTTATATAAAATTATACAAATATTAGAACTAAACCCATTTTATTCTGTTTTTGCAATTCAAGAAGTATGAAAAAGTTATGAACAGGCTATTTAGTGCTATTTGGTTCAACAAAAAAGCAAACATAGGGCTATACTGCCCTCTTGTGTCCAAAAGGATATCCAAATAGTATATAAAACGTTTTACTAGGTAGGCCTATTGTATTTAAATATAAATTTATTAGATATATGACTGTGAGGATATTTTCCCATTGGTTAATCGATGTGTGACACGAACGGGTGCTTTTAAATCGCTAATATAAAAGTGAAAGTAAAGACGTCCGCACAGACATTGATAATGGTGCACACACGTTGGAAAGAATGATACTTTTAAACATAACACTAAACCGCCATTAGGTGTCGCCAGGCGATCGTCTTAATGAGCGAGTCATTAATTAATTTGTTCAAACGATTCGTTCGAATGACTGAGTCATTCATGATTGAGACAGATGTTTATGGATTGGTCATTGAATCTTTGAGTCAACCGATTCGTTCAAAATGCTGAATCATTCAGAAATGAGAAAACAAGTTGCTGTGAGATGCGCGATGGTTCTGCTGTGATCTTGGTTTAACTATTTTTGCTGCTGAAACAGTACAAAAACAGTCAATATTGCATCTTAAATGTAAGTGACTTAATTGTAACTGTTTATTAACCTGTTGATGAAATCAATGTCGCAGTTTCAATCGTGATTGTATTCAGGAAACACAGCCTACTCGTCAAGTGAGGTTGCTCTTATCATATGTTATAAAATATATAAAAACTCCATATTTGTAATTTTTATAGTCAGTATGTTGTTAACTGGGTTTCTTTTTTGTGTGCTGCGCTCAGTTGTTTACGTTTCTCCTGGAGAAGCTGCACGAGCCTCAGCAGCGCAACCTTGTTACCATTGATCAGTAATACATTTATTATCAACTGTTGATTGCAACTTAAAATTAATGTAATATAATTAGAATAATCTCTCGTTTTAGTGATTCCCAAGTTATTTTTTTGTCATTGACGTTCTAATCAGGCTACTATGGTCGGGCAAGCTAAACTCTCTTTCAGGTAGGCGGCCTATACTATGTATGTGACAGTGAAAATATAATTTTACCACCGGTTAATCAACGTGTGACACCGCTGGGGGCTTTTGAATCGCTAACTTAAAAACGAAAGTAAAATATGTTCATCCGCACTGACATTGATTATGGTTGGGAGCAGAGCGAGCTTTTTCAATGAATTCCTATGGAAGTAGGAATGAATGCCCGTGCAGCCGTGAGCATTTTATTTCAATTTTAAAGTTAGCACCATAAAGTATATTTTTATGTCTCCACTGTTAAATCACGCCCACGACACACACACACAAACACACACACCAGCATTGCAATCTTGACATCGCAGCCTGTTCATTATAGCCCTAATAAAATATAATTATAAAATAGTCAACCTAACTTATCAAAATTACACTGCTCTGTTTATATAGTCAGTAGTACAATTTGTACCATTTTTTTGTGAAGTGACAAGACAGAGAATATTACTTGTCTGATATATATATAATGTATATATCTTTTGTTATATATATACTGTATATGTATATATATATATATATATATATATATATATACAGTATATATATATATATATATATATATATAAATATAGCTGCGAGCAGCGATTACGGGCCCAAGCCGGCGGCACCGCCACCCCGGTGCCTTTAGGTAACTAAAGGCATCGGGGTTGCGGTGCCACCGGCTTGGGCCCGTAATCGCTGCTCGCAGCTATATTTTTATTTTATTTTTTTTCTTTATTATTATTTTTTTTCCACCTTTTTGCCACTTTTGGGGCCCTTAACATACTCAAAAACTCTTGAAATTTTGCACACACGTCAGAACCTGCGGCCATCAGGGCCGGACTGAAGCTGGTACCCGGGCGTGGCAGGGGGGCTCGACAGCGCCCCCTGAAATGGTGTCCGAAAACTTGGTCCATAAATCAAACACGCTTGCATGTAATAATATGAAACTCAGTACACATATAGATCTCATCGGGCCGAACAACTTTCGTGCTCTAAGTTTTACAAAAGCCCAACAGGAAGTCGGTTATTATACGTTGTTTGGAAAACGCATACAATGGAATGTGAAATACTCCTCCTAGGAAATTTATCCGATCGCCACCAAACTAAACTAACGAATTTATGGCGAATAATGGGACACAGGAAGTGTGTTATAACTTCTGCATACATTGACTGATCTTGATAAAACTTCAGCAGTGTGTTCATGGTAAAAGGCCGATCACATGGATGTGACCTTTGTGAGTCAAAGTTATAGCGCCACCAACTGGCAGCAGGAAGTGTGTCACTTTCAAAATGCTTTGAAATCCCCCTCTTATATTTACCCGATTTGCTTCAAACTTTATGTGTATAATGTAGACACACGGCAGATGTAGACCTGTGAAAGGATTATTGATATCTTAGATACTGTTGTCGTGGCAACGCATCAAACTTTAATATTATTTTCAGATGCTTTTGAGACTCTTCACATGTTTGAAAATGCATGAAACTCGACAGACACATCACATTTATTATCCAGTAGACATGTGCAAAGTTTCAGAAACGGGCGTGGTGGAATGGCTCAGTAGCGCCACCTTTAGTCAAAAATGGGGGCTTAGTTTTTCATAGAATTACAAAACTTGGTATGTATATTGTTCTCATCAAACCGGACAACTTTCTAATTTACAGTTATTAGCTCAGACCATCAGAAAGTCAGATATTTTGGTTTGAATGTGGATTTTCTGGAGAATTTTCTCTCTCTCTCTGTCTCTGTGTGTGTGTGTGTGTAGAGGGGGTGGGGGGGATTTGTCTATTCCATTTAATCTTTGTTTTTCAAGGTTTCAGGGGCTTTTGGGGCCCTTAACATGCTCAAAAACTCTTGAAACTTTGCACACAGGTCAGAGCCCACGGTCATCAGGGCCGAAGCTGAAGCTGGTACCCGGGCGTGGCAGGGGGGCTCAACAGCGCCCCCTTGAACACGGTCTGAAAACTTGGTCCATATATAAAAAAACTCTTGCATGAATTAATATGAAACTCGGTACACATATAGATCTCATCGGGCCGAACAACTTCCGCACTCTAAGTTATTAGCTCCGCCCAACAGGAAGTCGGCTATTATGGGTTGTTTGAAAAACGCATGCTGTGGAATTTGATGTACTCCTCCTAGAGAATTCATCCACTCGCCTCCAAACTCGGTCAGCATGAAGTCAAGACACTGAGGATTCTAAATTGAGGATGGATTTTTGATATCTCGAACGGTTTGGCCGTGGCGAGGAAACAAATGTATGGCGAGAAAAGAGAAACACGAAGTGTTATAACTTCTGCACACATTAACTGATCTTGATGAAACTTCAGCAGTGTGTTCGTGGTAAGAGGCCGGTCAGATGGATGTAACTATTGTGAGTCAAAGTTATAGCGCCACCAACTGGTAGCAGGAAGTGTGTTACTTTCAAAATGCTTTTGACAAAAGTGGGGGGGTTACTTTTACCCACAGTTACAAAAATCAGTACGCATATTGGTCTCATCGAGCCGGACAACTTTCTAATTTACAGTCATTAGCTCCGAGCAACAGGAAGTCAGATATTTTGGTTTGAATGTGGATTTTTTGGATATGTCAGACTCTGAGTTTTTAGCTACTCCTCCTAAGTGGTTAATTTTATTCACACCAAACTTTTTCAACATGATAAAAATACATTAAAGATATATATATATATATATATATATATATATATATATATATATATATATATATATATATATATATATATATATATAATATAGCTGCGAGCAGCGATGGAGGGCCAAAGCCGGGGGCACCGCCACCCCGGTGCCTTTAGGTAACTAAAGGCACCGGGGTTGCGGTGCCACCGGCTTGGGCCCGTAATCGCTGCTCGCAGCTATATTTATATATATATATATATATATATTTTAAATATATTTTTATATTAACATATTTTAATGACAGTATATTTAATTATTTTATTTATCAAAATAAACAGAAAATAGTACAAACTTTGCTAAAGTGATTGTTTTGAAGAAGTAACAACTTAGACATTTAGCTGAAGTATTTGTATTTATGTATTTTGCCACCTTTATAAGATTTAAAAAAAATAAAAAAACACTTTTATGATTTATTTTCACACAAAATCTGTTGCTCCACTAATGTTCAATACAAACATATATAATTATTTCCGCAATCATACACTTTAGGAGGAATGAAAAGCACATTTTTTCTTAAGGTGTGTCTTCAGCCCGGTTGTACCCTACAGTGCTAGAAGAAAGGGAGTCGGACAAGTTAAAGATAATTGTAGGATGTGCAGAGCTAATAAATTCCTAAAGTTAACAGGAATTTCAGCTGTAGAAGTCCATGAGATTTAAGCATAAGAAGGAACTGTTGCTTTGGACATGACATGAGTAACAATTCATAATCCTATAATGTCTTTGCTTCCACAACACTGGAATGCCAGGAGCTTAATAGCAAGTAGGCAAGCATTTAAAGACAGAAGAACACCAGACTTTATTTGTATCCAAGAGACATGCTAAACAGCTCCTAGGAATTCAAGATCAATGGACATGTAGTAGAGAGGGAAGACGCAGAGGTGGAGGGTGTGCAACATTTATTAAAGAAAGCATATGAAAATAGTCATGCAGAATACATGGGAATGAATGACGTAATCAGAATTATATATTTGTTAATAATCCATGTAAAGGAATAAGTAATGCTATTTTAAAAGAAGTGATGGGTGACACAGAGGGCAAAATTATTATGTGTGGGGATTTTAATGCACATAATTGTTTATGGGGTAGTAAAAACACTGATAATAATGGGAAAAAGAAAAAAATAGAAGAGTTTATAGAAGAACATTCACTGGTTTGCAGCCCATCATGTTTGGATCTCACAATAATGTCAGCAGCATTAACTGGTCAGTGTGTATGAAGATAATATTGGCAGTGATCATTGGCCAGTAATATGTGACATTCAAAATGCCGTACAAAAGCAAAATATTGGAGAAAAAAAAGAAAAGAAAAACAGAAGAATGCACGGTGGCAATTAGAGAAAGAAATAAGGCAGATTAAGATTAATAACTCAAGATACAATCATAGAGTATCAGAGAAAAAAGGTCAACTGCAATAAGGATAATCTAAAAAAGCTAAAGAGTTCTGCAATACAACTGGGGGAGAGACTGAAATGCATGTGGTTTTGAGAATGATTAGGAAAATGAATGATAACTATAAGCAGATCCCTGTAATAGAAGAGAAAGAGAAAGACAAGAAATAAGTAAAATATAAGAATGTCCATATGAAAAAACAGGGAGTAGATAAAAATATGGATGGAGATTTTAATTATTTTGAGTTGTAATTCAATACAACACCAGGGAGAGACTCAGTTACAGTAGGTTAAAAACTTGCCAGAGATCAAAGCATTATTAGATTAATATAATCGCATATTGAATGAAAGCATTTTACCCAAAGATTGAAGAAGTGCAATAGTGATACATTACCAATAGTTTTAAACCAGAGAAAGATGCAAAAAAAAACTTGCACTCACATCTACATTGTGCAAAGTAATGGAGAAAATGATAGTAAGAACGTGTTGAATTACTTTTTGGAGGAAAATAAATAAATATCATCAGATCAGAGTGGTTTTAGGAAAAAAGATCTACAATGGATTGTCAGGGTTCTGACATTCCCGGTTTGTCATGTTTGTGTCTTGTCTGGTTTGTTGTGAGCACATGGCTTGTCTTGTATTCCTTGTGCCATGTGCTCTCCTGTCAATTGTCTGGCCCCTCCCATCTTATTACCTGATTATTGATTAATTTGCCCCACCTGCCTTGTTCGTTACCCTCTTTTGTTTGCTCCCTATTTAGTCTCCCTGTGTTTGCAGTCCTGTGCTGGTTCGTTGTCCATGTTCCCTTGTGTTCCTGTTCCCACCTGAGCCCTGTCTCGGTTTCCCCCATGGGGAGTTTTTGTTTGTAGTTTTGTTTTTTGTTTTATTTACTTAATAAACATATTTTTCTGCACTTGAGTCCTTGCTCCAGTTATCCATTCCGTGACATGGATGCTCTGATATTATTTAACATGCAAAAAAGCACTTATAATGAGAGAATACCTTGTTGCAGTTTTCTTTGATATTAAAAAAAGCTTATGACACTTAATGGAGGGAAGGGCTATTAATTAAACTAAAATAAACTTGGAATAGAGGGAAATGTATGGATATCAGATTTCCTATTTGAAAGTATTCCAGGTAAGAATAGGGGAAGAAATGTCAGCGCCGTATAATGGGACTCCATAAGGAAGTGTCATCAATCCAATTTTATTTAATTTAATGATATATTTGAAAAAGTTAAACCAAATATTGGAAAGGCATTATATGCTGATGTATGGAAAAGAGGGAGGAATTTAAGAAATGTAGTTAAAGGAATACAAGAAACAATACGTGAAGTTGATAGATTGGGGATTAAAATGTTCTGTACGAAAAGACTCAAAATATGATTTTTACAAAAAAATACAAATAATTATGTGATCAATTAGAGTGACAGAATTCAAGTATCTTGTATTAATCTTTGATGAGAAATTAACATGGAAGAGACATATTAAGAAAATTGAAAACAAATGTAAAGGTAATAAATTGCATGTCTTCAATATGGGGCGCCAGTAACAGGTAAATCAAGCCTTAATACGTTCTAGTATAGGTGTGTATGGGGATGGATCTACGTCAGAACTGAAGAAACTGGATTATCTAGAGCACTTACATCTGATATGGAGCAGTGAGATCAAACTTTAGATGCCATCAGGGCTGAACTGAGGGAGATGCCATGATTTTAAAGCTACACTGTGTAATTTTTTAAGTTGATTCTTAGCAAAAAACACTTTGTTCTTTCAAAATCATATGTGCTCATTAATGTGTAATTACTTCTACCAACTAATAAAGTATTCTCGTAAGCGTAGAATCTGCCATTTAGAATACATACGAGCGAGTTGCTCGAATGGCGGCAGCCATGTTGTGCCTCCATCTTGAAAATACAGTAGCCAAAGAGGGACATACCTGGAAATTCAAGCTTCGCCTTTCGCGCTTTTACACTCAGTGGCACCGTGATGAATGCGAGGGGGAGATTACTCGCGACTGTAATAATACGGCCACCGTAGGAGTTAAAACGCCCTCGGAATGGGAGGGGTTAGAAAGTAATATTCAGTTGGTAGTCATAAACAATTTCACCGCTAGATGGGAGAAAATCCTACACAGTGTAGCTTTAACTTGCAAGGAAGTGACAACAATCATTGCACACATTTGTACATTGTGTACAGCTGTATATCGTACAGTTTTAAAAGATTGCTGGAAATACAAAAATATTGGAGGAAGAAGCTTTGGGTGAAAGCAGTGGCGTCAGTGTCACAAGCCACACAGCAAACTCTCACTCCCTCGATGCACAAATCCTCTTATTATCACGAACAAAGCAGAGACACAATATAAATAAGAGATTAGTTTAGTCAGATTCATTGATAAAAATGTTTTAATGAGTTTGCACAAACAGGTTCATTGATTATAAAGGAAGAGCTCTTTACTCGCTGTCTCTGTAATTTCATTTCATTTTCCTGCAATCTGAAGAAAAGTTTTTGTGAACTTTCCTACAAATGTGTCGCCTACTTCACACCTCACATACAAAAAGTGACAAAAATGAGAAGGAAAAAAAATGATTTTACAAATGTGGACAATCTTTGAAGGATGAAAAACAAACAAACATGTTTTTGGTCATCACATTAAAAATAACATTTAAATTGGATAATATTCTGACTTTTGAGCTTTAAAGTGCGGGAGAAAGTTGTGTGAAGTACTTGAAAGTCCTTGAGAAGTCCTTCATTCTTATAACAGTGGTCTATAACCTGGGTTACTTATGATCAAATCTATAGTTCTTTGGGCACACACACACACACACACACACACACACACACACACACACACACACACACACACACACACACACTTTTGTCATGTCGAGGGAGTAAGAGTTCCCCATACCTTGGCTTTTGGTGAGTTGACGGCACTGCTCCACGTGTCAGACGGCCTCTGGGCAGCGAACATGAAGGCAGACTTTCTGTCGTCAGTCTGAAGTTCTGGCTATGCGAGACTATCCGCTTTTCTACCCTTCACCATAGCTGGGTATGTCACATAACCTGCTCTCTGGAACACCCCGCAGGCAACCACAGATGCTTACAGATAGATCTAAAGATACATTTATCAAAATCAAGTAGTATATTCAGACAAAAAGCTATAATAATGGATTGAACAGACTAAGCGAATTAGGACTGTAATTTGTTCGGATTTGTCGTCAGCTCTCAAAAGTGTAATGTAGAACTGACAGAGAAGATATATGATGGAAATGTATAAATTATTGTACAGAGGGAAAGCAGAGGGTATAACAGTTTACTTTTGTTGGTAAACAAAACACCTGATAAAAAAATTAATAAAAAGAGAGAGTTAGCACAGGGAGATGGTATTATAAATTGCAAAATTAGTTGGGAAAGAACAGTTTTATGGAAGGTACAGAAAGGTAATGATCTCTTGATTTAAACTGGGACTGACAGGGTTATATCTGTGCATGATATTTGTTCATTGAAGCATGAAAATGGTATGTGATGAATGTGATGTTTTAGAAACGGTAGATGCATTTTTTAAATGTAACAAATGTGATGATCCACGTACTGGTCTATTTAATAATGTAAGGGGTAGACCAGTGAATGATTTGAGAGATTCTCAGACATATAGGGCTGTTTTAAACTAGAATAAAGGGCTAAAGCATTGGATATAATGTATAGGGATTATGGCAAGCCATTTAACATTTAATCATTCACAGGATATCAATTTGTGATATCAACAATTACATTTTCACTAGTAGTTATAATGCATTTTTATATCAATATTTAAATTTCAACTAGTAAAAACTATAATTCTTGATATGTGTAATTGTATTTTTACCATAGACCGCCATTCAAATATAATTGTTGATATCAAGAATTGATTTCTTACTAATACAATGGTCAGTGTTCATTGATTTTTTTATTTAATATTGAAAGTAGAAAAATGAGAAAACGGTTTATTTGTTTTTCAAAAAAAGTGAGTTGAGTGAATGATTCAATGTCCCATGAACAGCCTCTTGCTTCATTCCTGAATGAATCAGCGTTTTGAACGAATTGGTTGAATGAACCGACTCACTGATTCACTCATTCCACCTACTGGTGGTTTTACTCTCATAATCTAAGTATCGTTTCATTTTGTCATTAATTTCATATTTCTAAAGGATATTCAAAATATTATATTTAACACTTTAATCTCATAACACTACAAAACACATCCATTACTCATTAAGAGAATAGGGACAACCCTTTTAGACCATGCGCCGGGAGCGCCGACCATTTTCCCCGTCATTAAACTAGCAAAAGTGGATTCAGACACGCCCTAAGTGAACTTGAGCTATGAGCTTAGATCATTAAAATAGGGCCCTAAATGTGAATGATATGATTTTTTTTTAACCTTATTGGAATCGAAATTAGGAATCGATAAGAATCTGAATTGATAAGCAGAATCGTAATCGAAATCGTTAAAATTCAAAGGATACCCAACAACCCAACACACGAATTCATATCCTGCGAATGATTAAATGTAAAAGCGGCTTGCCATACAGGGATCGTGGCGCTTTGCTCATCCTGGAGGTTGAGGAGCTCAGTTTGTAAGCTGGAGGAGGGAGCTGAGCCTCGAGGTGGGTGGGGCAGCATTACATCCTCGTATAAAAAGTAAAACAATACAGATACATCACACATGTAAGCTATACAGTAGGTGGAGGCAATAGGCTGCTCATAAGGAGTTAGCAAGACGCGTTGACAGCGAAGAAGGTTTTGTCGCAGATGTGCTGCGACTATCATGAACTCTCCAGACTACGATGACAGCACCGCGTTCCTGGGAGACTGGGGACCTTTCCAAAGGAATCTGTTCATTCTGTTGTGTTTCAGCATTATTCCCAATGGCTTCACGGGGTTATCCATGGTTTTCATGGGCGATACACCCGCTCATCGCTGTCTGATTCCCGCGGCTCTGAACATCACGGATGAATGGAGAAACGCGTCTATTCCTCTGGACGAGGAGTCTCGCTTCAGTAAATGCTCTAGACACCGAGTGGACATCGTGAAAAACTATTCGGACAGGGGTTTGCTCCCGTGGGTGGATGTGAATGTCTCGGATATTCCTCGGGAAACCTGTATGGACGGCTGGGTGTATGATAATGAAACATACATCTCCACGATTGTTACAGAGGTTCGTTTTCGATGCTTTCTCCTTACTTCAGCCAGAGCCATCTTAATGTAGTACTGAAGTTAAGATTGGCATGTAGTTTGGGAAGATTTGGGGTCTCCGGGACCCCGAGAAAGGCTGTTACTCTGGGCTTTCTTCCAATCGCGCTCCGGTTCGTCTCCACCTGTCGCTCGAGTGATAGTTTAACGCTTGGCATTAGTTAGACAATCGGCTTCATACCCATTAAACTCTCTGCACTTTATGTATTCAGTCCAAACCAACTCATAAATACATAAACAAACTTCCTTTGCATAGCACAGGGCTTAATTTCAAGAAATAAGATATACTGTCAAACCATTAATTTCAAGAAATAAGATATAGCCTACTGTCAAACCAAAAAATATTATAGATATCATTTTTTATATTTTTTTTTACTAGTGTGTGCAGGACACTATAGTTCATTTATGTAAGTGAGGATAGCAAAATAAACTGTTTATCAAAATAAACGACCAGTAAAATTGGTAACACTTTACAGTAAGGTTCATTATTTAACACTACATTATTTAGCATGAAGTAATAATCAACTGCACTTATAAAGCATTTATTAATTTTTGGTAATGTTAATTTCAACATTCACTAATATTTTATTAAAATCTTATGAACTAACATGTACAACCAATGAACCGCTTTATTTTTATTAACTAACATTAACAAAGACGAACAAATACAGTAACAAATGTATTGCTCATGGTTAACTAATGTTAACCAATGAACCTTATTGTAAAGTGTAAAATGTATAAAAAATTTGGACCAAAAAATTATTCTGACACTTTGAGCTGATCATGTTTTGCTGAAGTGTTTTGTCTTTAATTGCTAATGCTCTTTTTACACACAGACTGAACACAATGAAGCATTGCTTGGTGATTGGTTGAGCTAAACTGGTATTATCTAATTGTGTAGTTAAATTTAACAGCTGACAGATATTCAACATAATTCATATGTGAGACAGTCTAACAGAAGGACGGACACAACCAGTCAAATATCAACTGAGTTCTGCTCATATTTTATCACCATTTTCTAAACTATAGTGAATAAACTGTGATAATGTGAGGAATGTTGAAGGAGTCTGAATACATTTTGGTTTGACTCTATATTAATTAGCTTTGTAAATCAATTAAACAATTTAACTAGGCCTAGATGACATTACTGTATCACACTAATAGTAACATTTTCAGAAAAATATCCCTTTTATTGCACAAGGCTGTTTTTGTTATTATTATTATTATTATTATTATTATTTTTCTTCAATTTTGGTATTTTAAATTTATGCAATACTGTAAATCCATTAAACTACAACACCGTTTGCATCAAACCAACTGTAAATTACCCAGAATAGTTCTCCCTATTATACACAAGGCTTGCTTTTCAGATTATTAATATGGTATTTTTTTTACATAGTTTTTTATACTGTATGGTATGGTATTTTTTGCACTGAACCCATTTAAATCCATTAATCTACAACACCGTTTGACCTAAAGGTATCAATCCAACTGTAAATTACTCAGAATATTATTCCTCATGTTGCACAAGGCTTGCTTTTCAGATTATTAATCTGGTATTTTTTATATACAGTACTAAACCCATTTAAATCGATTAAACTAACAGGTATCAGGCCTAAAGGTATCAATCCAACTGTAAATTACTCAGAATATAATCCCTGTTTGGTTTGATATCTTTAGATCAAACCGTGTAGTAGTTTAATTTAAATGGGTTCCGTACTGTA
Organism: Abramis brama; assembly: GCF_963993115.1. Lineage (NCBI taxonomy): Eukaryota > Metazoa > Chordata > Actinopteri > Cypriniformes > Leuciscidae > Abramis > Abramis brama. Next base: position 1,443,405 of record NC_139977.1, read on the forward strand.
TATATAAAAATACCAGATTAATAATCTGAGAAACAAGCTTTATAAAAAATATTAGATTAATGATCTGAAAAACAAACCTTGTGCAACATGTCATGAGGAATATATTCTGAGTAATTTACAGTTGGTTTGATGCAAATGGTGTTTAATGGATTTACAGTATTGAATACATTTAAAGTTCCAAAATTATTATTAAATATTAAATTATTAAATGCTCATTTCAAAAACAGCCTTGTGCAATAAACATTTTATTATTTGTTTGATATAATAATGTCATATAGTTAAGCTGTTAATTGATTAGTTAATTGGCTAATTGATATATATTTTATTTCTTGAAATTAAGCCTTGTGCAAAGGGTGTTTGTTCATGTGTATCTGAGTTGGTTTGGGCTGAAAACATGAAATGCATCGCAGAGAGTTTAATGGGTATGAAACCGAATGTCTAACGTTAAACTAACTTTATATCGCCGTGATCCAGTGAATGTTTTTTTGAAAGTCAGTTCTGTATAGACGCATGCCTTGAGGTATTGACTACAAAAACAATTCAACATTCATACATTTTTGTCCTACAGAAAAAGATCCATTACAGTGAGAACATGGTGACCCTATCCTGCGGGCAACAGAGACCAGCATTTTATTCATACTGATTTGTTTGAAATAAGAAATAGGGAACTGTATTTTAAGTCTGTTATAGGATATGTAGTAGCTTTACAAACTGAATGATAATTATGAAACAAAACAATTCATAAATAAACGGAGCAATTCCAAGAGGGTCCTCACACCATCGGTGCTCGGGCCCTAAATAGCACAAAAAAAGGTGACGGAAATCAAACAAATATTTGGAACAAACGGAAAGTACATAATTTAAAACCATCTACATGTGATATTGACATCTATAAGCAATACTCTTATGTGCATCCAATGTGTTCATATGCTAATCAGTAAATTATGCTTTTGTACATCTGTGATAATGTGATACTGGAAGTTTTGAAGAGCAAATTATGACAATTTGTTTCAAGATTACGAATCGTTCACAATAAGATCAGTAAGAGTCCATTCTTATTCCTGTTTTGTCAGACATGGACAAACAAAGGCTATATCAGTAAACTATGGAGTTAAACTATGGGTTTCACAGAAAACAAGCATTTATGTAAATAGAATTTTATCAGAAAATCCATAAAGTTATAATAGCCCTTGTGACAACTAGCCCCGTCTCCATTATTCAATCAGGAATAGAAGTGTCAAAAATAATGTAAATCACTCCAGGCTTTCATTGAGCGAAACGGAACTTTTAAAAACTTAACTTTGAACATTGTTTTATTTTCCTTCTACAAATGGATATAATCCCTTCCAATCCTGCACTGTTTGTTCAACGGCAGTGGGATTTGGTGTGTTCAGATGACTGGAGAGTGCCATTGACCACCTCACTCTTCTTCTCTGGGGTTTTGACAGGTTCTGTCATCTCTGGACAGATTTCTGACAGGTTAGAAAGCATCAAACCTTTTTTTCCCCCCACAAACTACATGTGAATATTATAAATATTTAAGCACAAAGATCTTGTTCGGCAAAGAATTAGGCCATTGGTCATCCTGATTGATTGTGATTTCAGGATTTCAAGTGTATCAAAGCAAGTCATTAGTGTTTCAAATCTAAAATTGGCCATTTACACTGTTTTTTTTCTCTCTGCCAATGCATTTTAAAAGAAGCCGAATCATCAGAATGCCGGGCTGGGATCAGTGTATTTGGTAATTAATTCAGGATAATTGGGACATTTTTCCCAGTCCCAATGGCAAAAATTGTCCCATTTTACCTGAATTCACTGTATTAAAGGGATAGTTCACCCAAAAATGAAAATTCTGTGATCATTTACTCTCCCTCAAGTTGTTCCAAACCTGTATGATTTTCTTTCTTCTGCTATACACAAAAGAAGATATTTTAAAGAAGGTTGGTAATTAAACAGTTGCTGGTCCCCATTGACTTCCATAGTATTTTTTTTTCCTACTATGGAAGTCAATGGGGTCCATCAGACATTTGGTTACCGACTTTCTTCAAAATATCTTCTTTTGTGTTCAGCAGAAGAAAGAAAGTCATACAGGTTTGGAACAACTTGAGGAAGAGTAAATTATCACAGAATTTTCATTTTTGGGTGAACTATCCCTTTAAGTAAATAATACATAAATGTTTATGTTGTACATAAACAACAAGTAGCCTTCAAATATTTCTCAATTAAGTTAAAAACAAAACAAAAAAACATTGTTTTAAAAAGGTCAAGTGAAAAGTTGTTAAAATGAAGTGGATGGTGTCTCAGTTCAACTTAATACACAGATCTATTCTGACACATCAGGATTTTTTTTTGTCCCGTCTGTTGCAATAGTTATAATTATGTATATATTCCACAATGTATTCAGATTGTGAAAGCAGTGGACTAAACACAGAAAGTGAGCAGAAAGAGATCAGTCGCTGCACTCTTATAAAAACTGGTGAAAACTGGAAAGTTCCCTATTGGAAATAAACTTGTTTTTTCTTCTTCTTGGTTTTCAGGTTTGGCAGGAAGATAGTGCTGTTTATTACCATGGGGATTCAGACAGTATTCACCTTCATTCAAGTCTTCTCCCCATCTTGGCTGATTTTTTGCATCTTGTTTTTCATTGCTGGAATGGGCCAGATTTCAAACTATTTGACAGCATATGCTTTAGGTAAAGGCTTTTGATGTGCTGTGTTTTTTTTTAGTGTACACTTTAATAATCACAACTGATCTTTACATTAGTGTTTTCAGTCATAAAACAGCTTCTTATTGAAAATGATGACTGGCAGCACATTTGTTCTACCAGCACATTTTTAGGATGTGTTTAAAAACATATGCATGCTTTTGTCTCAGAATCTACTTTAAAAATATTCTCAATAATTCAGACTGTAGACTGTAGATTAAACTATATATTTTTTTAATGAAAATGTCCTTCCCCTAGGAATGGAAATATTTAGCCCATCCGTTCGTGACATCTACTCCACTCTTGGCGTGTGTCTTTTCTTTTCCATCGGGTACATGATGCTTCCACTGGCTGCCTACTTCTTGCGAGACTGGAGAACGCTGTTGCTGGTCCTCACCATCCCTGGATTCTTCTGCATGCCCCTATGGTGGTAGGTGTTTGCTATGGGACGGGCGATATTTAATAATGCACCAGCCATGAGAAGAACAGTCATGTATAGTGAACACTTGCTTGCCAAAGAGGCAGCACAAAGGCCATTTGAATAAGATGGGTTATACCTACAAACACCCAAGATAATAAAAATATATTCTAAGAACGTTTTGTTAACATTCCCATTAAGCTATGATAGTTTGGATAATTTGATTATATTTTCATCTCTCATCAAGAGTTTAAAGCTCTCTGGCCTCAGACTCACCCATGTGGATACTGCAGATTCAGTGAGGTTCTGTTGTCACAGTTGGGTTGCAATAAACAATGAGCAAAGGATCTAAACACAGCAGTTTAACTTTTATTAAAACAAAGAACTGACAAAAAACTGAAGGAAACAGAGCTTAAATAGACAGCGCAAACCAACCAATGAAATTAATATCAGGTGAACTTAGAAACTAGGGGCCCTATTTTAACGATCTAAAGCATGGTCTAAAGCGCACAGCGCAAGTTCACTTTGGGCGTGTCTGAATCCACTTTTGCTAGTTTAACGACGGGAAAAATGGTCGGAGCTCCCGGCGCATGGTCTAAAAGGGTTGTCCCTATTCTCTTAATGAGTAATGGGTGTGTTTTGGGATTTACGTGCGTTAAACCAATCAGAGTCTCATCTCCCATTCCCTTTAAATGCCAGTTCACGCTCACGCCATGGCAGATTCACTATTTACATGACGAAATTTGATAGTGGAAAGACCGAACATGTCTCCAGAGCGCAAACGGATCTGCTCGTGCACGAGGTATGATTCACCTCGTACGAGCCGGATTCACCATATCTTTATGTACTCAATAATAATCTTTTACATTGCAATCCTTTTATTTTAAATATTTGGCATGTTTGTGTGCTGCTGTGCGTCCCTGTGTGTTTAATAAGCAGAGTGTACGCGCGTCGTGGACCCGCCTATAGGCTCACATTACTAACACGCTCATTAAATAACAAAAAAAATATTGCGCCATTGACTTCAGGCCAGGTTTCAGTTGGTCAATGGCGCAGTCTATTTCTGTTGCCTCAAAATAGCAACGCTCAAACACTGCTCCAGAACACACCTCGTTTTCAGACCAGCAGTTCATGGGCGCACAAATGGGCGCAAATGCAATTGCTATTTAAACAGCGTGGCACAGGACGTGAAAATGAAAACTGCGTCGGGCTGAAACTAGCAAAAAACACTTGAGTTGCGCTTGCCGCTGCATTGCACCGGGTGTTAAATAGGGCCCTAGGTCAACATTCACAAGCGTGGAACAGAAACAGAACAGAACCAAACAGAATACATGTTACATCTACAGAGATGACTCTGTTTTAAAGAACTTTAAAGAGAGCCTAACAACACTCTACCCTAAGGACAGTGGCCAAAGACACTCGAGACCTAGTGCTACTGTCTAGAAGGAAGAGCTCTAGACAGTGGAGACCTCAGGGATAACTCTCTAGAATGATAGGAGCCCTAACTACACCATTTTACTAAAAAGGCAGGACTACCAAGGATGCTCACTGAAAGCGGTACCACTTGGCAAGATAATATAGGCAGATCTCTAGGGAGTGAAAGCCTCAGTAAAACAACTCTAAAATGAGAGGAGATCTAATCACCCTTTACACTAAAACCGTGTTATCGAGGAGGCTCACAGAGAGCCTTGCCACTCGACTCCGCTAACCCACAGGGCTCAGAGGAGTGAAAACCTCAACAGGACGACTCTTCAGGACGAGAGGAGACCCAGTACCACTCCTATCTAGAGACCGTAGACAAACCCTGGTACCTAACCATGCAGAGCTCTGGGGAGTAGAGGCCTCAACAGGACAGCTCTCTAAACGAGAGGAGACCTAACGACACTCTTTGTCAAGGCTCACCTGGAGCCACTCCACTTGACACTAAAGTTAAACAGAGCTCTAAAGAGTGAAGTACTCAGCATGACATTTAAACAATGTAGGTTTGTCAAGGAGGCTCGTCAAGAGCCATACAACTCGACTAGTTTACTGAACTTGTCAAGGAGGCTCATAAAGCCCTTCAACTTGACTCTAACAATGAAAATTATCTCTTAAGGAGCCAAATACTCAAACATAACCCTCCAAAATGAGGGGAGTACTACCAATGCTCAACTAAAATAAAGCTTGTCAAGGAGGCTTAGAGAAAGCCATTCAACTTAACTCTCAAACAAAGGTAGCCCTAAGGAGCGGGGTACACAGCATAATGACCCTCTAAAGGAGTACTAACAACGCCTGAACCTTATAAGGTCTGTCAAGGGGGCTCACAGAGGGCCATTCAATCTGACAATAAGACCTGAACCAAACAATCTGAAGGCAGATCATATTTTATCTTAGCCAAAATCATATTGGTCTAGCCCTATGGAGATCAACCGTAACTAAACTTACAGTTTAGTTTAAAAAGAGGCACATAGAAAGCCAGTCAGACAGAGCCCAAAGGGAGCAGAGTACTCTGCATGACAACCCTCTAAAACAAGGGGAGCACTAAACACGCTTAGCCAAATATTAGCTCACAGAGAGCCATTCAATCTGACACTAATGTTTAAAACAGCTTGTAGAGCGGAGGACTCAGCATGACGACCCACAGAACAAGGGGTGTATGCTCTTACACAGAACTGCTTTTTTCTCTATTGAGAAACAAGCAAGAACAGAGTCTGCTACCACGAATGCATACTGTAGCTATGAGTGCCTTTAACTCGCTTGAGAGCCAAACGCACTCATGCAAATGCTGACTACTATCCCTCTGGATACAAACAAACGGCTCCTGAAGATGAAGAAGAGGATGACGTGTTCCTCAGGTGCCCTCTAAGGGCCCTTTCACACCTACCTTGTTTGGTCCGGACTTTTGGACTTTTCAGTTTGGTCCGAATCAAAATTATAGGTGTGAAACCTCTCCCAGACCAAACAGACAAAATTTGGTCAGACGAAAAGAGGTAGTCTCGGTCCGGATCAGACTGAGCAAATGTTTGGTTCGTTTCTAGTGTGAAAGCATTTTTTGTTTGGTTCGGACTTTCAGACCATTTACAGGAAGTTCCGGTGGTTCCCATGTAGCCTAAACAACTGAAGAAGAATATTTATGTGCAGATCTGTCAGTCCTGCCCACAGCTTTCTTCCAGCGCACACACACACACACACATTTTTCCTGCGTCCTGCTGGCGACGATCAAATGTTTGCACAACGAGGACGTTCATTTGGCGAATATGAACTAGCCTCGAGTATAGTTTGGTACTGCAGGGAGTAATGGCGTAGTAATAAAAGTATAGTGGCAACCAGGGACGTCGTTAGGCCTATTTTAGGGGGGCTGAAGCTACCCCAAAATGTTCCTAAGCCCCCCTAAATGATAATAAGAACAACAATAACAGTTCGATTTATCAATAACCGTATCCTCATTCATATTTAGACGCAACAAATGATATATATCCAGCTACAAAAAATAGCTGAAAAGTCGGAAGTTGGACAGAGAGCTGCCAACTCTCACGCATTCACCGTGAGACACACGCAATTTACACTTTTCACACGCTCTCACGCCACCCATCCATTTTCTCACGCAAAGCAAAGAGGACACGGAGACCGACAGACTAGACAGAGCAGGTTACTTTATGATATAAAAGAATCTCAACTCTCAGATTCTGTCAATTTTATTACGAAATTCAAACAATAAATACCGTTTTGCCGTTTGTAAATTTTACGTGACCCCATAGCGATCCCATAGCGCACGTGAACCGATCATCTCTACTAGCTAATAGTAAAAAACCACGAACACTGTTGAAAGATACAGTAACGTTAGTAGGCTACAACTTACCTAAATGTATATTACTCATACATAATATCGATCAATCAGTGTTTTTCATCAGCGTGAAGAGGTCAATAACACAGCTGGAGAACATGTCACATTTACCTCAGGAAAGCCATACGTTAGTTGGCGAGAAAACAAGAGCTATAGAGAGTATTTTGCTAAATATGTGTTCTATATTACATATTTATTATATTTTTACTTAAATTATTAAATAAAGTTGTTATTATAAAAAAAAAACGCATTATATTTAATTTGAGTTATTTTTAACCTTAAATAATACTACCAGCTGATAGGACTGTCTGTATGTTTACAGCATTAGGTGAGTTGTTCTTTTCTTGAGAAAAATTAATGCCTATTTTGAGTACCTAATATTTATCCAAATGAGTCAATATTAAGTCAAATCACAATAATTGAATTGAATTGAAATAATAAAAAAGCGTAGCTTACCAGAAATTGTACATGCACCATAAAATTTACATATAATTTTACACTTATGCTATACTAAAGCCTGAAATGGGCACTTTTTGTGAAAGCAACCCTATCATTTTTGATCAAAGATGTGGCTTAACTTCAGAATTTGAACTAATATTAGTATTCTTATGATTGCTCTGAACATTTCTGACTAAGTTCAACAAACATTAAATGACTTATTTATAAACTTAAAAAAATAATTAATAAAAATGTAGGTGTGACGGGGTTGATACTAGGGTAACAGGGTTGAAGATGGTAACGGGGTTGAAGAGACAAATACAGCTAAACATATACATAGCTGTTTTTTACTCAAACTCACTGTAAGATTTTCTATAAACGCAAGTTACAAATACCCTGGGGGCTAAGCCCCCCCTGTCTTCCAATCCTAGTGACGTCCCTGGTGGCAACGATATGCGTCTGTTCATTCATTCTTGTCAAAGCTACCCGCCGAATTGGCAACACGCTGACGTCAGACGCACGTCCGTTTACAAACCAATCAATGTCAAGACGCAGCCCATATAGATGATGACGACAGGACACAAATACGTCATGTAAAGTTCTTTAGTGCGCTCGCATAATTGCAATGTGAAACCAAACCAAAACTAACCGAATGTATAAAATGTATCAAAACATGAACTTTGGTTCAGACCTTGGTGCGGACTCTCAGGTGTGAAAACGCCCTTATACTCACGGTCGCACTGGTAGTGAGTGATGTCATAGGCTCTCACTGGCCAATACAATTGTCGCGTTTGCACACGTGCTTCAGACACCGGTCACGCTGAGGCGTTCTCCATAGCGTCTTCTCAGGCGCAGTGCGAGGTCTCATTCGAAAGGGAACAGTATTTTCTGCAAGCTTTTTTCAAGGTAAATTTAATTGTCTTTCCAAAAAATGACACTTGGAGACTCCAAAAGGACACGTAATAACCAGTCCATATAATTCATAAATGTATGCACACACGAAAAAAAAAAAAAAACACATTACATAATTCACAGTGTATAGTGTGTACAGTGCAACAGCAAAAAGCTTGTTTACATTTTAGACAAGTTAAGTTGCGCTACCGAACAGGACCACATACGACTCACTATTTTTTACCTTGATTGCAATCCACATCCCTCAGAACTTTACTAGCGAGACGCTGTTTGCTTTATCCAGCTGAGAAATGCAGTTTGCGTATCATCTGGCCTTGCAGCGGCTCTGTTCAATCTGTATTTCACACAGCGCGATAGCGCTGTTTTGGACTGATTGTTAATTAATTCACTCACTGGATAATTTAATTGAAAACTTCCCTGGAGTTTAGCGGCTTTAAATGATCTGATCGCAAACAGAGAAGCGAAACCGGGTTAAAGGTTTAGAATAGAAATTTCCACCTACCAGGGTTACAGGTGCTTACGCCATTGTAGATGCTCAGTGATAAACTCTGACTCTACTATAACTATAACTATAAACTATAAACTCTGCGTATCCATTATTCAAATTAGGAATATTGTGACGTCTTCGTTCCCGGAAGAAAACTCAAGACTACAATGGAGGGAATTCAGGGAGTTGTTACGACCCAAGGTCTAGGGTTCAGGGGTGAAACATAAAGAAAAATAATCAAGCAGATTACTTTTACAAGAACTCTCTGAGCGTCTTGTTTTTTTATTGTGAGGTTAGAGGGAAACAAGTTCTGCCAGCAGTTCAAACAATAAATAAGAACGCAAAAGTAACTTCATTGCTAGGCCAGGAAAAAATAATAAACTACCTTAACCTAGAAATTAAATATCCTATCAGGGACAAAAGAAAATACAAGAACTTCCCTATCTCCTTAACTTAACATGAACAGGAGAAAAGTATGTCAAAAATGCCTTCATCGTTCATGACACTGGCAGTTTGTTCTCAAGTTACATAGGTGGTTAACACACCACTAAAAGAAAGAAATATGAGGGAAAGAAAAAACATTATCAATTGCTCACTCAAGCTTCACAGATTTCACAATCAAAGCTATGAAAACACAATTTCAACAGCATTCAGTGGGCAACACATGCTCTGTCTCTCTCTCGCTCTCTCTCTGGGGATTTTGCGCTTCCGTTCCTCTTTTCATTGCGCGCTTACGCTTACGGCACGTCCACTTAGGGCGGAATAACCTATGAGAAACGGACAGGAGAAGAGACAGCGGAAACAACGGAGGGAGAGAAGCACACACACATGCACACACACACACACACACACACATGCACTGGAATACAGCCTCAGGCGCAACAGAGTTCAGAAACACTGACACTGATATAGAGAAGAACTCCCGGACTTTGTGCTTTGAAACTTTGCAGAGCTTTTTCATGCTCAAACAGCAACATTAACACTATTATACCATAATAGGACCGTATTGAATTTCATTTTACTGCATTAAATAAGTATAATGAAGGATCTGTTGTTGCTTGCAGGTTTATTCCAGAGTCTCCGCGATGGCTGCTGTCTCAGGGAAGGGTCGACGAGGCCGAGGAGATTCTCAGAAAGGCTGCCAAGATGAACGGGGTTAAGGCCCCTGAAGTCATTTTTCCCCGTCATCAGGTGAAACTAGTGTTGTTTTTGGCGGCCTGTTTTAATTTTAGTTTTAGTCTAGTCTTTGTGTCAAGCTGTCCTTTTAGTTTTTATTAGTTTTAGTCCGTAGCCAGCCTATTGAAAGGGGGGGTTCTTTTTTTTTTTTCAAAAAGTGGACCTTTTTGCAGTTTTTCTCCTCCTTTTGTATTTAATTATGAGGTTCAAATACTTCATTTTGGTGACCTTTTATGCACTAATTTGTGCTGGATTAGCTTGTCTGCTGGTATCTTAACGAGCACGCTTTTTGATGCACCTAAAATATTTACTGCATTGTTGTCAAATTGCTTCCTCATGTAACACCTTTGTCAGTCCATACACAGTTCATAAGTTTAAAGACCACACTAACAACAGAATAGATTTAATGAACTTTACTGAAATATTAATAATAATTCTTCTCATCATCATTTCTTGACTCTCTGTCAATGCCTCTTTGCTTGTTGCTGTATTTGTCTTGACACTTATGGATTTAGTACACTGGTCAGTTCCAATCATATTGCACAGCCAATATCACTGAATATCCCACTATGTTTTATTATTATAATTACGCTACGTTTATATGGCTATTATATTGTAGACTATTGAGTGGATAAAATATAGAAATCCTTTTAATAAAAAAAAAATAAAATAAAAAAATATATATATATATATATATATATATATATATATAGGAGATTTTTTTCCCATTTACGTCAGCTAAATTAACTCTTTTTCAGGCTGTTTTAGATAATAGAATGCCTAAAAATCTATACACTATCTGGGAAAATGATGATAGTTACTCAGTAACTACTCAGTAGAGCCTACAACCTATTTTGTATTTAATTGTTCTCCAGCTGTAGTGAATCCAAAACACCAAAAATGTTAAGGATGACTCATTTTCACCCCTGGCAACTAAAAAGAGGCAACCATTATCTGACTATTTTTAAGTTAGCCTACATAGGTAAAATTGGAATTTGGTGTAGGCTAAACATCATTACATCATATCATTACATTGTCCGCGGTTCGACGCCGGTGAAACATACAACAGCCCGCCAGCCCCTGATGACAACGACGTTCAGTTATGGCAGTTGGCAAACAAGCTGAGTGATGCGCGATGCATTACCGTCCGCCACCACGCACGGTAATGGAGCTTGTGTTTCATTTTTTGCCGCTCCAGTCAGAAAGACTGAGAGGAAATGAGACAAAGTTGAAGTTATTTTAAAAAACCTAAAAGATTCGGGGCTTTTGACAAAACATTCGGGGCTTAAGCCCAATTAGCGAGAATTACCCCCCCTCATTCAGAGGCGATGCTTCTTCACCGTTGCTTTGAGAACTCTCTCTAAACTGCACGCGCGGCACACACACACGTCCAGCTACAATAATCATATTAATTTGAAATAGCAACCCAGAATATTTGTCACAAGCATTGATTAAAACAATGATGACAATAATCACATGAAAAAAAAAAAAAAACCTACTTAAATTCTGGACCTTTGGCAGTGAGGGGGGGTTCGTTCGAACCACCCGAACCCCCCCTGCCTACGGGTTTGTCACGTTCATACTCTTTTTAGTCTAGTCAAGTTTTAGTCGACGAAAACTGATGACATTTTAGTCTAGTTTTAGTCAATGAAAATTGTATTTTAGTCTCTTTTTAGTAATGCAATTCTATTTAACCCAGTCAATATAGAATTTCAAACAAGGTTATCTTGTTATATTTAGGCTGAATCCCAATTCTCTGTCTTACCCCTTCCCCTTACCCCTTCCCCTTAGTTTTGCACGTTCACGTGAGAGTAAGGGCTATCCCAATTCTCATTTTGATCAAGGGGTAGGGCTAAGGGGAAGGGGTAGATACCCCTTAAAACCAAGAATTTCGCGAGCTTACTTGAAACCAAGGGGTACCCAGAATGCACTGCGCAACCGGCAACAAAGGCGGGCATACCATCAAGAAAGTCTCATTTTCGGCTTAAATGATTGATTGAAAAATTATGACAGTCGTGTTTTGTGCTCTACACAGTCATGTACATATATATTTGCAACCATGTTGTTAACTGAAACGTTTTTAAAAATCGCTGGTCTGCTACGCTAGGCTATGCTAACGATACATTGCTGGTTTACACAATCAGTCCCGCATTTCTCTGACTAATGTCCGGGATTCGGCTTTTGTTTTCTACAGTCGCCATTCATTATGTGTAATGGTTCATTATTTGACACTGACACGTATGTGCCAGCTTTGCAGGTCATGTATTCAGCTTCAAACGGATCCCGACTGATACGAAAACACAGGAATTTAAGCAATGCTAAAACGCACATAAACCGATCACTTGTTTCACTTGTTTAGCGTTCATGTACGTTAAACACTACATTCAGATTCACCGATTTGAATGAATTCAGTCCGATTGAAACAACACTCTGTGCATAATGAATAGCGACGGCAGAAAGCAAAAGCCGAATCCCGGACATTTTGGGTGATCCCGAAATCCAGGCGACATGTCCAGGAAAAAGATACGTGCTTTACATATTGTAACGCGTTGTGTTAGGAGGGAAACAAAATAAGGATAGCTCGCAGCTGAAGTATTAGGCCAGACAGACTCACGGAGGCGATTCACTCGCAATTTATTGACAAATCAAACTCCTGCAACTGTCTGCCACACGCTCCACCTTGCCTTCCACAGCGTCACTCAATAAAACAAAGCAAGAATAATGAGCATCAACACAGAAATGACCCACATACATGGGGTTGTTCGAGTCGCACGGCACACAGCCTGTTCAACAGAGAGCAGAGCGCGCAGCTCTTAAAGGGGCCATACTTATTTCCACTCGTTACAATACTGTCCTGTATCACACAGGGACGCCGGAATATGATGTATGATGACGTAACCAAGTGGCGTCTCATTTCATAGGGGTATGTTTTCAACCCTAGCGCTTACCACTCGGTTTCGAGGGACAAGGGCTAGGGGTAAGACGAAGGGGTAGGGGTAGGGGAAGGGGTAAGACAGAGAATTGGGATTCAGCCTTAGTCTATATTTAGGGCTGTGACGGTGGCAGTTTTTTTTTTTTTTTACCACCGCGGTAATGGACCAACTACCGGTGGTGGTTGGGGGGTTATTTAAAAAAATAAAAACTCGTTTTATATTTCCACACAAAGACGCGTGATACTCTGCGCTCTGAGAGGGATGTGGGACACGAGCAGGAAAGAGACCATCGATCTCTTTATGATATCTTCGTGTTTTCTACTTGATGTAAATTGGTCTGAAGAGCGAATTTTATCCTCCACAAGGGCGAGATATTTAGGCTATGTTTGAGATTGCGCTGCCAGAGAAAGTGAAACTAAAAATCACCCGCGCGTGTGAAACGCGCTTTACAACTAAACTTGACGCACCCTATGTCTAATATAACAAGCACAAACTGTGTTAAAAAGAATTTGACATGCAAGTACAAATGTAGGCTATCTGTCCTACAGCGTTTTTCTACTTTACCACAGTAAAGAATACGAATGTAATAGGTCTAATTAAAAGCGAACCAATGAAGAAACGTTTATAATCCCTTTAGAAAATGGGTGAGACTTGAGTGAAGATTTGGGAAAAGAAACAAGAGATTCCATGCAGGGATGAGTCACGATTTTTGGATATTCGATTAGTTTATTTAATTATAGAATATTGAATAGGTTGTGCGATTATTCTCTAAAATAAAATCTCCATGTTCTGGTGCTGATGCGGTGACGCGTTCATGTAACCAGAGACGCTGCCAATAACATACAGCTGTCACAAAGAACCGGCAAAAGTAATGATTATGAATGTGTCAAATATATCAATGAGACATTTTAATAGAATAACTAATGGAGTAATATTATTAAATTCGCTGATAATCGGGTGACCAGATCGCAAACCAGAATTTAAAGCCGACAAAGCTATGGGTTCACACACAACCCTCTCATTCGTCGTGACATTTCGTCTCGTCTCGTTTTGGTCAACGAAAATGAAGAGACATTTTAGCATAGTTTTTATTTTGTAAACCACATTTAGTCTCGTTTTTATTCGTCAACGATATTGCATTATACATGTATTTTAGTCATCGTCACATGACCAGCATTTACGTCTCGTCTCGTTTTCGTCAGGTGATAACGGTTCATTGACGACAATATTTCGTCATCATTTTCGTTGACGAAAGCAACACTAGGTGAAACCCACACCTGCCTGTGCTTTACACATGCCACACAGTGCCTTAAGCTGTCTCGTTTAGCTCCTCTTATGACCAAAGCTCTTCAACCTCTTATTTTCTGTTCAACTGCTATTGATTTACTACTAGAGGGGTCATATAACAAGGAGTTGAAAGAGTTCAATGCACTGTGAAAACAGCGTGATTTAGGCTTCTTTTATCCATCTCACACCTGCTGCACATGTGCCTCGTCATGTGTTGTAAGTTAATTACAAATGACTCTGCTGTATGGCATCGCGGAAGCGTAGCTGTGAGAGGAGTTTTTTTTGCCGCTACAGTATTTTTTACTGCATGCCACAAATGCACTTATTTACCAGCCTGGCTTTGTGCAATATAATCTTTTATGAAGCAACATGTTTATATACTGTAACAGAGTTAATTACTCACTGACTGAAAATTATGTTGGACAGGCACACAAACACCCCTTCAGTCAGGATCAGTTCTGCCAGATAATGATTATATAGACTTTACAGTCGGTATGCTTCTGTTCTGGTCAAACTCCTTGCCCATCTGAGTGGAGACAGCAGAAAAATCAAACCTAACTCTAACCACTTGTTTAGATAGCTGAATAGCTGACTAACTTTGAGATGCAATGTCATAAAGCTGTGACGCTGAAGATTAAACCCCTGCAGCAGCAAGCCGAGGCATAAACTCAGGTTAAAGCAAGCATATGCAGTCATAGGAAACACACACTGAACTGGACAATTTCTACTTAGAATGGCAACATTTAAACGCATGGACTTACTAATATGACAACGGTATTTACTGTAAACCTCATTATAATTGCATCTACCATAATATCAGTTATTCCACAACTCTTAGAAACAAGCATTCAATCGTTCCACTGAACAGGCTTTTTCAAAGTCCAAAGTTCATAATCCAGAGTTCGCATGCACAAGTCATTTTAAACATTAATCTAGTTCAGGTGTATGATTAATTCAGTGAGGAGAATTACATGCCAATAAACAACACAATCTCTTATGATCCTTGCACAACATTTAAAGTGCTGTTCACATGTTTAACTCAATGAAAACATAAACGTGCAGAAAATGGAAAACAACAACAGTGTATTTTTGAACACGATTCATTAGAGGTCGCAACGAAACGGTTGTAGGCAATTTGTTACTTAAGGCTTATTTCACACAAAAAAAAGGAGCCGTTTAATTTGCTGAGTGACTCACAAACTCACATATGTCAGTTCAAGGTAACACTAATAATAAGCCGACTATCGCTAGTTTACATAACATTTTGTTAATCACTGTTCCTCCTTTGTGAGGTGATGCTCTTATTTTCTGGATTTTATTAGTTAATGACCTCAATTTAACCAGGAATAAAAAGTAATTGAATCACAATTGCATTGTGCTCAGTAGAGTCAAAGTTCACTTGTGATTCAATTGCTTTTTATTCCTGGTTAAATTGAGGTCATCAAATTTTACCATTGAGTGGCCTGACTTATTTATTGGTAAAATTTCACCACATACTAATAAAATTAAAGTCAGGCCACTCAATGGTAAAATTGGTTATATAATGTATTTGTCTGAAATCACGATCCAGGGTAGTCTCTCTTACAACCGAAACATATCTTAGAGAGCTAAAAGATGAGCTCCAAGAAAAAAAAAAAAAAAAAATCTTTATTCAGTCAAATCATACATATACATTTTTCAATGAACAAAGACTTTCAGAATGTATTGGATAAACAAATGAACAGATTATCGTAAGGCCTCCTACTTCCTTTTACCATTAATGTACAATTTCCAGTTCATCTTCATTCACCCTGGTTTTCCTCAAAATCCCATAATATGCCCACCTGATGTGCATAAATATTTTTTAATTGTAGACATCTTATCTGACTCCCTAAATTCCCAGCCTAGCTGACCTTGACTGCAGAAAAAGTCATTATTCACAAGTTGCTTCTCACAGCATTTGTAGATTAACTTCAAACATCAGAGAGAGAAATAAAAAAATAAAAAGGCAGGATGTCTGAATCTTCTGCTCAGTGTGTGACAGAAAGAGTGGGCCAGTGAACAGTAGTTATCCGAGGCCTTACATTTCAGTGACTCAAATAACTCACAACATCTCCATGCTTATCAATCAAAATCTAGTCCTTGTATGTAAACAAGCAAAACATTAGTTCTGGCAAGTCACGTCAGTCGAGCTTGCATCAGCTGACTCTCAGCTGATCCACGTCTTCCTATAGGAATACAACGGTATCACAGCTTCCATATATAAGGTCAATTCAGAATTATCAACAGCTTTACTGCGTTACTCAGGAGCTAGTTACCCTCCTCCCTCCCCAGCTCCACTTGTCCAGTCAGGACTGGCCTTCTGATATTCTTCTTCGAATATATATGACATATCTGCTATACATTTATGTTGGTTCTGTTCTGTTTACCCTGAGGGGGTTATCGCTGCTCTCCCTGCTCTTCTCCACGCCAGAACAGAACCATGCCGCCAATCCAAACTGTATGCTAATTGTCAATAATCTTTAATGATAGTGATCCTGACATAATTTCATTCAGATATAGTACCTCCCACCTGCATACAGCTCTACATTTTGAGTTAATCATTCCTCATTGTAACACAGCTTGTTTTATTAAGTTAGGAGTTATAAATACTGTTAAAGTGTGAGAGTTAAACTGCGCAAGTCAATGAATAAACCATTAGCGCAACCACAAGTTAGTGACTGTACATAATGCTATAAATTTTGGCGATATTCAACCAAGTATGTTTAGTCCTATTAAACATTCCACACACATTAAAATGACTGTGATGCATGTGGAAAATCCATTCATCCGTGCCTGGTCACTTCATGTGTTTTCTCTGATGGGATAGCTATCCAATCGTGAAAAGACAGAAAGAGATGAAACTGGACAAAATGCATGATTTGACAAATGTAAAAAAAAAGAATTAGTTCTGAAATATTAGATGTTCTGCACTATTTCTATGTAAGCCATTATGAATATTTAAAATATGTTTATATATATGGGCACAGTGATTAACTCAGAAACTTAAAAATGGCACTTTATGATAAAAAGGTTGCTGGTCTCTGGTCTATGATGTTATTATGACTGTCCGCATAAGAGTGCTTCATATTGTTTTAGCTGTGGATATCAGATGGTCTTTTGCTTACACTATATGCAGTGTTTTGACAGTATTGTGTAACAAGACATGTTTGTTGTTACACGTGTGCTACAGTCAAAGGAAAGTGCTGGAAGTTTGAAGACCTACAGTCTCTGTGACCTGGTGAAGTCCGCCAACATCCGCTGCGTTACTGTCCTGCTGTGCCTGGTATGGTAAGAACGCTTACATGTACTCAAGATAGACATGGGATGCTCATACTTTCTTACTATATATAGTGGGAAAAAAACAGTATGTGACAAGAGTAGTATGTCTGTTCTCACAGTACTAATAAAACACTTATAGAAGTGTTTTATGAGCTTTTTTATGAGCATGAGATGTTTTATAATAATTCGTCGTTACACTACATCCTTATGCATCGCTTTCTGCCAGGACTTTTACGTGCTTTTCCCAAACCACTGAAGTGAGGTTGACGTGCGGGTTAGCACTTTTCAATGCCTCGTTTTATGAGTACAGAACCTATTTGTACTACTGTAGAAGTTTGGTACCATTCTGGGCATTATTACCGTATTTTCCGGACTATAAGTCGCTCCGGAGTATAAGTCGCATCAGTCAAAAAATGCGTCATGAAGAGGAAAAAAACATATATAAGTCGCACTGGAGTATAAGTCGCATTTATTTAGAAATTTATTTCACAAAATCCAAGACCAAGAACATACATTTAATCTGGAAAGGCAAGTTATTTAACTACACAGTAGCACACAGAACAACAGGCTGAGTAGGTGTCCGGTGTGTTAACGCAACACATTAACAGTTATTCAGCTACACAATAGCATAAAGAACATATACCTGGGAGGCTGAATAGGCTAAATTAACATAAGCCAGGGAGTCCAACAAGCAAGTTACCAGTAAACAAGTTCAACAAGCTCCCGCGATCTCATTCCACATCACTGAATCCATTAAATTTTCTTCATATGGTGTCGCTTCTGAATAACTCCGCCAACTAGAGCGCCCTCTCGCGGCTGTAGACGGTAATGTTTTATCTTGGTTCATCTCAGTCTGAATTAATTTTGATATATAAGTCGCACCTGAATATAAGTCGCAGGGCCAGCCAAACTATGAAAAAAAGTGCGACTTATAGTCCGGAAAATACGGTAGTGGGGTAATTTACGACATACATCATAGGATCCATTAGCGCCTGCACTAAGCCATCCTGTTGATATCTCTAAATAAGCTCTAAGCTCTAATAATGTTCGACCAAGGGAAAAAAGCTTCTGGGGGAGTGTTTGGCTCAAGTTCATGGTGCAAAGGACATGGTTTTACTCCGAACCATCCCTATAAGTGCCCTGTTACAACTTACAGATTTGTGTTTAGTTATTCAGTCAAACTGCACATCTGTATGTCCATTGCTGTTTTTACATATAGTGAGTCATTACACTATAACAAGCAGTAGCAAAGAGGCTCCAGACGTCAGAGACCACTAGTAAAAATGGTTCTCTTGTGCCTTTTTTAATTTGCTGAAAGATTTGTCTTTACCACCCTCTTAGAAAAAAGAATTCTGTGAAGGTCTATAGAGAACCCTAGGGTTCTTGACTCAATATCCTGGTTAATTATTTTATTAGAAGTGAGGCCCCAAGTTGTTGAATTATTAATAAGCCTTCGAGAAGGCCAATTAGCCCCTCAGAGAGTCCGAATGGTTGGAGACCTTGTGTTGGATGGGCCACTGGGAAAGACGGTTAGACGAATTCATCCTGAGCTCGTTGAGGAGGTAGATGTATTGGCCCACATGTCCAAAACACACTTTGCAGTCAATGGTCAAAGGTCAATGGTAAAGGTCAATGGGAATGGCAGCTGTGAAATATGAAGAGGTAACAGAGTATAGTCCATTGGCCTGCCACAATCCATTGGCCCAATTCCATGAGTCAAGTAATGCAATCAGTAGCCAAAACATTCTGGAATGGTGGAAGTGGGACTCCATTGGCGCAGCATGTGAGCCGAAGCGGAAACTGCCAACCAGATGGGAAAGAAATGACACTTGCTGAGGAGAGAGAACTCGAAATAGTAAGATAGGTACTCACTTACATCATGGAGGACAACCACAGCAAAGAGCCACATCGGCACGCTAAATATCCTTGGTTAGAAGACCCAGCTTCCTTGCCAAATAACAGGTGTGCAGTTGAGGCTACGTTCCTGAGAATGGAAAAACATTTAGCCAAAGAACCTGAATGGAAGGCTGCCTATAGCACTCAAGTGCAGGACAGAAGGGCTGCAGTAAAATGATCCCAAAACACAATCACTAACTGGGGTTGGCCTGTGTGGTACGTAACCAATCTTATTGTTCCTAATCCTCACTCAGTCACAACCCCATTGAGTCTTGTTTGGAATAGCAGTCAAAGATTTAGAGGTGTCAGTATGAACGACCTGTTACTGAAAGTAATTGACTTCCTCAATCAGATATGTGCTGTCCTGTTAAGATTCAGGAGTGGTGTATTAGGAGACATCAAGAAGATATACAATTCACTTTGGTTGGAAAATCGTGAAGTGCATCTTCCTTTGATGAGACTCTGTGGATGAAGAGCTAAGTGAATATGCGGTCTCAAGGGTCAATATTGGAGACAAGCCAGCAGGGTATGCATGAAACTGCCAATTTGACATCCTTTGTTCTCCTTGAGGAAGAGCGCAGAATGCTCCAGCATGACAGCTATGTTGATGACATTCTCAGGTCCCACAATGACCTTCACCAGCTGAAGTCTATTGTGGCAAATGTAAAGTTGATCTTAAAAGCTGGAGGATTCTTTCTCAAGCCGTGGGACCTCTCAGGTCGAAGTGGGAGGGTAGAATCTGAGGATAAGCCAGTTAAAATCAAAGAATAGATATGGTTCTACCATACCAAATGTGTGACGGTGACAATAAGGCACTTGATCTTGGCTGTGATGTAGAAGAGGACAAGCTCCATGTAATGACATTAATCAATTTTTCAAAGAGAGGAATTGGTCAAAATCTCTCATAAGAGCAAGTCAGAAGACAAAGACCTAATTCACTGACACTTAGAGAGTTGTTGAGTCAGGCGTTGGGGGTGTTCGATCTAGTAGGCCTAATGACTCCAGCCAAGCAGAAGGTAGCAATTCTAGTTTGAAGAGTGTTCTAAGAGGTAAAGGATGGAAGGGTTCCAATCAGAGGAGACTTGGGACACCGTCCTTTCCGACGTTCTCAGAGAAGATGCGATTAAGCTCTTTTTTTGGAGTACGTCCACCTTGGCCAAATAAAATTCTCTAGAGCTATAACTGCCCTAAATTTCAATGATGAACCATGGGCAATAATGTTTTCTGATGGAAGTGAAAACGCTAATGGTGCTGCAATGTATCTCAGATGGAACCCTGATCAGGGCTCAGTCACCAAGCTTGTGGAGTCCAAAGCCATACTTATTCCCTTAGACCATAAAGCAGATTCTGTCAAAGTAGAAATGTGCTGAGCAGTGTTTGCCGCACATCTGTGGAAGTCCTTTGAGCAGCATAGCCAAATTAGAGTTGGTAAATGGTACCACTTGGTTGATAGCCAAACAGTTCTTGGTGCTATACAGCGAGAAAGCTATGGCCATAAAACGTCCCTCGCTAACAGAATTGGAGAGATCCAAGGAATCACTACGGTGCAAGAGTGGTGGTGGAGACCAGGTCCACAAAACATTGCTGAAGTGATCATTGGAGGGGCGAGTCCTTTTTGATGAAAATTCAGAGTTGCAAAATGGACCAATTTTCCGGAGCTTGTCAGGAAGTGAGTGACTAATTAAGTCTGCTAAGGATCTACTGCATGAGAAAGCATCAGTAAGCTTCAAAAGAAGGCATTTGCAGCTGCACTGACAAGGTCCAAACTAAAACTCTAGATATCGCCCGAAGGATCCAGGCAAAGTGAGGATCTCATCCAAGTCCAAGCTGAATCGAGGAGACCACCTGCAGGATCAGCTGTGTAATATGGAGCATTTCAGTGATCTGACCAAACTACTTAAAACAGTAGCGTGGGTTTGGAGAGCAGCAAAAAGTTCCTTGGCAGGACTAGGACCCTAAACAACCCAAAGTGGGAGGCAGTCTCTTCAGGAGGAGGTGTAACCTTCCCAAACACCACCAGAGACAGGCTGGTAGTCTATAAGGATAAAGATT
The DNA here is from genome assembly GCF_963993115.1 of Abramis brama. Lineage (NCBI taxonomy): Eukaryota > Metazoa > Chordata > Actinopteri > Cypriniformes > Leuciscidae > Abramis > Abramis brama. The sequence continues at coordinate 1,464,831 of NC_139977.1, forward strand.
ATGGGCTGTTGGCATGCGCGTAATTTGCACGGGGGTTACGGGGGTCATGACCCCCTCAAAAATCAGATCCAGCTAATATAACCCCCCCAATATCATCACATCATTCAGATTAAAATAAGTATGAAATATTCCGAATGAATACTTGTGTTCGTTTTCTTTATTAATTTAATTTGCCAGCGAGAAAGATAGTATCATATTTTAAATAATCTGTAATGTACCCCCCGCCCACCGCACCGACTACTTGGTATTACCCAAACCGCTTTCTCTACCAAGTTTGTTCACTATTTTGCGCAGTCGCTGGGATGAATGGTTGGAGAAAGCTGACGGTGCATGATAACGGATGGAAAGATGAAAAGGACACTGAAAGGCAGCCAGACAACGATTTTTCATTGTTGGTCGACACCAGCCAAAAAGAGGAAAAATCCTGACCAAACGGAGGTACCCCATTGCTAAGTTGCTAAGTGTGGGGCGCGGGCGCGGCCCACTGGTGGGGAATAGAGACCTGACAAGTGGGGCGCGACCATAGACTGTAAAGGGCGCGACAAACAGGTTTTGTGCCCATCTTTTTAATTCCTTTATTTATTGACCATACACTCAAAACAAAACAAAGACACATTTAAATGTAAGCCTTACCATTTCACACGTAAGTTTAAAAGTTTTTCAAGGCGACCGTTATTGATCGTAGTATCACTTTATGGTTCCCATGGAGACGCGTCATTCATTGCTTGTCACACCACAGCCACAATAGCGCTGAATGACTGATGATCTGCTTTTATTACCTTTTTTATTCAAAATTTCACAAATTTGTTAGCTATAGCAGGATATAAAAGCATTACTTTAAAAACTATTCTATAACTGATTGGGAGCCAATGTAAAGTTTTAATGACTGGAGTGATGTGCTCTATTTTCTTAGTCCCGGTTAATAATCTAGCAGCAGCATTCTGGATGAGCTGGAGCTGCTTTAAAGTCTTTTTCGGAAGTCCGGTTAATAGACCATTACAGTAATCAACCCTACTTGAAATAAAAGCATGGATGAGCTTCTCTAGGTCTTTTTGAGGCACCAAGCCTTTGATTCTAGAAATATTTTTCAAATGATAGAATGCTGTTTTGGTGACCGCTCTGATATGGCTGTTAAATGTAAAATCTGAATCTATTATAACACCAAGATTACGCACTTGATCCCTTGTTTTAAAGGCCCGAGAATCTAATTCTTTAATAATACTTGTTCTTTTATTTTTGTTGCCAAACACAATAACCTCAGTTTTATCTTGGTTTAGTTGTACAAAATTTAGATTCATCCAGGTTTTTATTTGGTCTATACAGTGGCATAAAGAATCTATTGAACTGTTATCATCAGAATTAAGAGCCATATATATTTGAGTGTCATCAGCGTAACTATGGTAATTAATGTTATTGTTATGTAGAATCTGGCCTAAAGGTAACATATAGAGATTAAACAGAAGCGGTCCAAGAACTGATCCCTGTGGAACTCCGCATGTCATGCCAACCCTATCAGATTCAGAGTTTCCGATGGTAACAAAGTAATTCCGATCATACAGGTACGATCTGAACCAATCAAGGACTGTCCCAGAGACTCCTACCCAGTTTTCCAGCCTATCTATAAGAGTTCTATGATCTACAGTGTCAAATGCTGCACTGAGATCTAATAGAGCCAGAACTGTTATTTTACCAAAATCAGTATTCAGCCGTATATCATTTGAAACTTTAATTAGGGCAGTTTCAGTACTATGATGTGGTCGAAAACCTGACTGAAATTTATCTAAAAGACCACTTGAAGTCACAAACTCATTTAGTTGAATAAAAACAGCCTTCTCAATAATCTTGGCTATAAAAAGGAGATTTGAAATAGGTCTATAGTTGTTCATTATAGAAGCATCCATTGTTCTCTTTTTTAATATGGGTTTAATGGCAGCGGTTTTCAAGGACGTAGGAAAAATGCCTGATTGCAAAGAACTATTGACGATTTGGTGCAGATCTACTGCTATAGAGCTAAATATTGTTTTAAAAAAATCTGAAGCACGTGGAAGATTTAAGATGTCTAACTATTTCTTCTAGGAGTTTTTGATCAATTACATTAAAATGTGACATAGTAACCAAGTTATGTCTTGGTGGTTGTAGTGATGGTAGAGAATCAGTGTTAGACTGTGTAGTACTAATAATCCATCTAATATTTATAATTTTTTCACTAAAATAACACGCAAATTCATCACATTTCCTAGTGGATGTAAATTCTGGTGCTATATGCTGTATTGGATTTATAAGCTTGTCAACCATGACAAATAGAGTGCGGGTATTATTAATACTATTATTGATCATTTCCGATATATGTTGCTGTCTGGCTCTGCGTAACTCATTATTGAAATTGCCAAGGCTTTGTTTATAGATGTCATAGTGAATTTGTAGTTTAGTTTTCCGCCACTTGCGTTCTGCTTTCCTACATTCTCTTTTAAGGGTGTTTACCACCATGTTGGTTCTCCATGGTGATTTCTGTTTGCTCATATTTCTCTTTACCTTAACCGGTGCAACACGATCGATGACATTCAATACTTTAGCATTAAAATTATCCAAGAGAGCATCAACTGACTCAACACTTATTGTAGGGGATCTGGCTATAGCTTCTATGAACTGAGCGCTGGTACTCTCAGTAATGTACCTTTTCTTAATAGAAACAGAGTTTACTGGCAAATTCAGGGTAGTAAATGATTCAAAAAAGACACAAAAATGATCAGACAGGGCAAGATCTTTAACCATAACAGATGAAATATCAAGACCTTTAGAGATAACCAGATCTAAAATGTGACCATGAGTATGTGTACGCTCTTTCACATGTTGAGTAAGATCAAAAGTGTCTAAAAGTGCAAAAAGTTCTTTGGCATTATTATCTGTACTATTATCAATATGAATGTTAAAATCCCCTGTAATGATAAACAGCTTAGAATCAACCGATATAATAGAGAGTAATTCAGCAAAATCATCAATAAAATTAGAGTATCGTGGTGGTCTATAAATCGTTAAAAATAGAATTTTGGGAGTGCCCTTCAATGTAAAACAAAGATATTCAAACGAAGAAAAATAACCTAATTTATTTTCTTTACACTGATATGTATCTTTAAATAAGGCAGCCACCCCTCCTCCTTTCCTACCATTTCGACACGTAGTCATATAGCCAAATTTTTCAGGAGCTGTCTCATTAAGGATAGTAGCACGACTGTCCTCTGTAAGCCACGTTTCAGTGAGAAACATGAAATCTAAATTATAAGATGATATAATATCATTTACCAAGAATGATTTGTTGGCAAGGGATCTGATGTTAAGTAAGGCCAATTTAATAGATATAATAGGGGATCCTAAACTAGTAGGTTGACGTAGTACAATTAACAAATTAGCCAGGTTTATTTTATTAGTTACACGCTCATTATGATTCCTTCTATTTCCAATCAACACAGGAATAGAGATACCGAGTCCTAGCTTGTACTCAACAAAGTCAACATAACTATTTTCACAATGGCAGGGACCCGAAAAACATCACTTAGTGCTTTAATTGCACTTTCATTTTCTCTATTTGAAAGTTTTTAATGCTGTTATTTGATGTTAAGTTTTTAAAATGTGATGTTAATAAAATACATTTTAACAGTTAAACTTAAAGATTTTGTTAGTGGATGGTGAGTTTTGGTGATGCCCACCAATATGTGAAATCTGTTCAGAATAAAGGTGCAAGCTGTGCCACCCTGTATTGTGTAATGTATTGAGAGCTGAATTGTGCATAATACATTTGCTGCATGTAGGTGCCAATACAGTGATGCAATTGATTAATCTTTAAGTTCTTGGTTTTTTTTTTCATAAGATATTGAACACACACAAAAAATCAATTAAGTAGAAGCTGCCACTGCTGGCTAGTGCTTAAACACTTAATTTAACTACTGTGTCATTATGGCATAAATAGTCAAGTGAACAGCTGCATTTACGTTAAGTAGCCTAAATCAGTAAAAGTATCACAATGTATTTCTAAAACAGGAACGGCAAATTAGCATGTTACCTTTTACACAAGAAAATTATTCAATAAATAAATAAATTAATAAATATGCCGTGAGTTTAACCCCCCCCAATGGTAGACCCAAAGTTACGCCCTTGGCTGTTGGTTTGCGGTGGCAGAGTGCAGGTCTTTAAAGAAGATCAAGTTGTCATCCCGATCCCGACCCTACAGGGCCTGGGTGTCCACACTGCTATCCCGAGAATCAAATGGAGAAAGCCACAAGGAATTGACAGAAAGTCTTCTTAGGATTAGGAAAGCCTGGGTCATTACAAGCAGGAGAATAGCCCAAAAGGATTGTCGCAAGTTGTGTTTAGTGTAGAAAAAGCAAAGAAATGTCAGCAAGTGATGGGTGATTTACCACCAGAGAGATCGCAGCCTTGTGCACCTTTTGAGTTTACAACAGTAGGGCCAGATTTACTAACAGCTTCATCAGCGCAAACCCTCTGGGTGTTAAAAAACTACTGTCGGGATTTACTAAAGACACGGATTTACTAAAGTTAGCGTTGAAGAGGCGTGAGTTGTTTTTGCGGCTGACCTTATTGTATGTGCGTTTGTAGGAGTTTCCCTTTCAAATGCAAAATTTATGGAAGGAGAGTATTTAAATGAATCACGCAATGCAATTTACTAATGTTTGCGCTAGTCAATTTATTAGTTTTTGCGGCATTATTTAACGCCCCCAAAAAAGCATGTCTTAACCCATTTTGCGACATGGCTGCAATTGTTGCTGCTAGGAGGAGACACTGCAGAGAACAGAGAGCAGGCAGAAGGGAGAAAATAGAAATAGAAATAGAAAACTTCTTGCAACCCTTTATTTTCAACGTACTGTGGCTTCTTTAGCTAGGATTTCACAGTCTGCATTTTCACCTGTGTTATCTGTGGTCCCGACGCTAATTTGCACTACTAGATTGAGTTGGTCATTATGTAAATTATTGGACTGTGTCTGTGTTCTTTAATTTGCGCGTTCACAGGCAAAACTTGTCACTCTCATCGGCGCATTTGTGGAATTGCGCTCTCACGCCAATTTGCCCCGTTTAGTAAATCTGGCCCTAGATCTCTTTGAACCCTACTGTGTGAAAGATGACGTCAAGAAAAGAATATCACTGATGGTCTGGGGTGTTGTCTTTTGCTGTATGTCGAGTAGAGCAATTCATACTGGCCAATACCCAATCAACCGAAAGCTTTTTAATGGCATTTAAAAGATTTGCTGCAGACAGGGGCTATCCCAGGAATATCTATTCAGATCTATATACCAGTTTAAGTGGAGCAAGACCAGTTTTACAGGGACTGCACAAATTCGTTGAGGACATGGACAAGTCTGGTCAATCAGCCCTTGAAATTGCAGCCAATCTCGCTAACAAATGGCCAATCGATGCCAGGGTCCAAACCCAGGAAGATTGTATCCAGTACATGACACCCAGTGCACTATTGTTAGGGTAAGCATCCCAAAGTGGTGATGTAAAGAAATGTTTTTTACCCATTCAAATGTCTCCAAGCAATGCAGTCGGTTGTGGATAAATTCTGGAGGCAGCTTGCAGGTCCTAACTTGTTCTTAAGAAGTAAGTTGCGATTGAAAACATTGTCTGAATAGCAAATCAAACTACACTCAGGGAGCAATTTAAGCTTAGCAGAGTAATTAGTGCTAATCCAGACAGCAAAGGAATAGTAAGAGATGTCAATGTCTGAACCTTCCCAAGTTATCCTGTTCTGATCACAAAGCCCTTGAAAGCGAGAACCAACTATCCAGTGTCCATGGGACCCAAGGAGAAGAGCCCGAGCACTATACTTGTCCAACTGGGTAGATCACTTATATCCTAACCGGTCTAGCCAGTGACAACCAATTAGTTGGGAGGTGTCAGGTCAAACTGGAATAGCCTGGGCCCGGTTTCCCAAAGCGTTCTTATCTCTAAGTAGTTCTTAACCTATTCCTTAACCTCTCTCTTAACCTTATGGCACGATTCCCGAAACGTTCGTTCGCTAAACCACACTTTCGTAAGGTTGGTCTGGACCACTCTTAGCTTTACCTTATCACTGTTGCAGGTCTATACGAATATAATTCTGAAGTTTTAATACACACAGACAGTGTTCAGTTAGGCTAATTCAAGTGTTTTCATGCAAAGAATAAAATTGTCATTACACTGATTGTTGTTAGATTTTTAATTATATTATTATACAATATTATTAATTTAATTAAAAGGCTCTTTTAAAGGCCAGTGAAAGCATAGGCTACTGTCAGTTAAGTCCTATTCGGATGCTAATATTGTTTCTCTTGGGCTCGTCCGGTATTTTAAACATTTACAGGGGTAAGTCGGTGATTTTAGTGCCGTCCGAATCCATAATATCAGTGTTTTTCTCACCCAACCCGCGTAAAAATCCCTGGCCAAATTAGAACCTTCTGTTTTTTGACAAACAGGTCGTACGGTAATTTAATTGCCGTCTGAATCCACATCTCTGAGTTTACAACAAGAGATTCAAAATTCACTGTTTAAATCCTTTTTGATCACTGCCGAGCACCGTACGCAAGATGTAAACTTTTATTACTGAAATGCTGGAAAGTATTTACAAGAACAATATTTCATCGCAGCTCCACCTGAGCGAACAAAAATGGGAAAGAGAAGAAAGCACGTAAATTTTTGAAAAGGTTATTGTGGCAGCAATATATGATACAATTTTAAAATATGTAGGCTAGGCTATTATAGGCTATTATAGTTTGGATTATTTTTTATAATATCCAATAATCATAATAAATTGCAATTTCAACTATTTCTGAAGTGCTTCATTTATAAAGATCACCGCTTTCTCACATAAACAGCCCCTGCACGAGAGAATAATTGATTCTCGAGCCATCGATATCAACCAATTCAGCAGCATCGCCACAGACAGCACCCGGTAACGTCGCACGTAAGAAGGTATATCTTAAGCAGCTTCCTAAGGTATGGTTCGGGGAACACACTTAGGAACATAAACAACTTTGGTAAGATATATCTTTCGAGCTTTCTTAGCGCGCTAAGAGTGAGCGTTATCGGGAAACCGGGCCCTGGTTAATACCTAACATCATCAGATTCTGGAGTGGCAGCCGGTGAGGAGTTTATTAATATTTTATCTTAGTGAATAAAGGATGTTTACCGATATTAAGATGTTGGCGGTGGCGGTGGCGGTGGCCTAGTCAATCACGGAGCATGTAGCAACTTATAATGTAATAACTGCACATAATATAAAAACTGCACATGATGTAATAAGTATTACATTATTATTGTAATAAAGTGTTCATAATGAAATACTTTTCTTAAAGCATAATAAAATCTTGAACTCAACAATTTTTACATTATGAAAAATGTATTACTTTATAAACTCACCAAAAACATGTCATATTTTCAAAATTGTAATAGCTTTACAAACATACAAAATATTAGTACAGTACAGACAGTACATTAAAAAAAATGTCACAGATTTAAATATTCATGCAATTATTATAATATCATTATTAATTTTATTGTTATTATTATTATTAATAAATAAAGCATTGATATTCCTTTACAGTACATTTTAAAAATCTAAATCTAGTTTTCAAAATCCACCAGATTACTGATACCACTACTACTAGTAGTAGTAGTAGTTTATTAAAGGTGCAGAAGTTCAGATTTGATCTTTCTTTCTTTTTTACATCAACCGTTTTAGCAGGGGTGTGTTTGTTAGAGTTGTTAGATTGTTAGTTGTACTCTATTTTTCTCTGATGTACAATCAGGCTTTGTTTTGCTGTAAAGTGAAGAAATGTTTGCTTAACTTGTGCTCTGTGCTGCTGTTGGCTGAAGCAGATAGCATGTTTTATCACACACACACACACACACACACACACACACACACACACACACACACACACACACTCTCTCTCTCTCTCTCTCTCTCTCTCTCATACACACGTGCAAACACACACACACACACACACACACACACCTCATTGCTATATTGATACTGTGGGTTTTCTTCACAACACAGTATTGGTATTTAACACTGTTTGTCATTTAACAGTATGTATACAAGAAGAAGAAGTAATAATAATAATAATAATAATAATAGTACTAGTCTGGTGGATTTTGTTGGCAGGTGAAGACTGATTTACATTTTTTAAATGTACTGTTAAGGAATACAAATGCTTTAAGTTATAAGTCAGTTTTTGTCAATTGCTAAAACACAATTTCTGAATCCTTGCTCCATTTTCTGAAAACATTAAACACTAAACCTCATCTTCAAGCACTATTCACTAAACCTCTGACTCCTCTCGCAAAATGAAACTTTCGCCTCAAAACAGTTTTACCTGTGTTCAAAATCAAACACTGCTCTCAAATCATAGACAAAGTGATCAAAATGATATACACTATCAAGCAGTCAGTAAACAATACACCAAAAAATAGAAAGCACATTGTTCACAACATATAGTTCTCAGGAAGAAGTACATTTTTAATCTCATTGTCTTTTGATGAAGGAAAACATGTTCTATCATAGTAGCTCAAAATTGATCAGAAATTACTACTCTGCTTTGCTCTTTGCAATTTTTTTTGTTCTTCCTCCTCCTTGTACCCCTATTTTTACTGTACCCTGCATCTCACACACTTGTCCTTTGTCTCTGTGATACTGTAATTCTTGTTCTTTGTTGATATGAACCTGCAACCAGTCAACATCTATTGAGCAGTCAGTGCTGTTAACAAATGGAAAGCACAATGTTCAGGGTCGTACAATGTGTTCATTGTACAGTATACAGCCTACAATGCACTGTACTACAGTATACAATACTAAAAGAGACAAAAATCAAAGGAGTAAACATGTGACCTGTGCTTCTTCTTGTCTTTGGGCATCTTTTGAAGCAGGTTACAGTTTTTCTCAGTCACTTTGGTGCATTTCTCATAACACTATTTACATTTGCACAACAGTTAATGCAGTTCTCAAAACAATTAGTACAAACTGCAAAACCTAGTTGATAACCTGCAAAAGCGTGTCACTTGCTCAAAATGGAGAGCTCATTCCTCAAACGCAAGTATTCATGTCAATGACAGTGTCAGTGTCATCAAGATGAAAAGTCCTGACACCATTGTTTATGAACAAGATAGTCAAATGGCTTTGTCATGTTTTCATTATGACAGTTTACTCTGTAAATGTTTTCCAATGATAAAAGTCAGATCTTGGTGACACTACCTGGAAATGCTCAATACAGCACTAAATACTATTTGCACAGCCATTTGAAAAATACAGTAAAGTTACACATTACTGTATTTAGTGAGGTAACTGAGTACAAGACACTGAATATGTATGTTTCACATTTTTACTGCATATGCTCTTTGCAATTCTAATTTGTTCACAACATTGTGCAAAAGAAAAAATACACCCTTATTTACAACAAACATAAACTCCCTTTGGGTAGAGCTGTGTACAACTGTACACAATATTGCAGTAGGCCTATATACTGTATTGGAACTGAACATACAACATACATAGGACTGTAATCATTCATGCACATCCAGACGTTCCTCTCTGTCTGGTCACATAATTTCATCTACATCCCAGCGAATATCATCTCTTGCTCAATTGCAAATTGTTCAATTTACAGTTTTTCTCAATTGCTTTGGCACATTTTTCGAAACAGTCTTAACATTCTCTAAACTGTGAGTGCAAATGTCACAACTGTTTGCAGGAACTTTAAAACTTTATAGCATGTCTGCAAAATGTAGTTACTCACCCAAAACATTTAATTCATGCTTCAAAACCTAGTTATTGTGTCAATAATTTGGCCAAGGCCACCAAAATCTAAAGTATTTTTGTCATTGTGTGAGCCACACTGGTCAAAATGTTTAGTTGTTTTTTCACCACAACAGTCAACCATGAAAATTAAGGGTTTAAACAAAAATCTCATATTTGTTGAGAAAAGTCAATAGTATGTAGAAAAAAAAAAAAAAGAAAAGTCTATGAACATTTGTATTTTTACAGTGTTTATTTTTGTACTTCATGTGTATATACACAATACAAGTGTATTTACTGTACATGTAAAGTAACTGACAAGAGTAACAAGATTTCACTTTACATTTCATATTTGTGTATTACCACAAATACATAAACAACAAATAACATTCATGGGAAAAAAAACAAAACAAACAAATTATTCTTGGTGGACATCTTGTCGCTCACGTTGGTCAGGCCAAAGATTTTCATCAACATCACATCTGATGTTTTCCATTGCCACACACCGTGGAAAAAATCTCCTTGAATGCCGCACCCATCCCCTGCAATGATCAGCTGTGATGTCCTCACATGCAGCATTCATGGCATCCAACAAAGACATCTGATTTTGTGGTCTATGATCATACACTTTCCACCTCCATGCTGAAAAAAACTCTTCTATTGGATTTAGGAATGGAGAGTATGGTGGAAGGAATTCCACTGTTATCCTTTCATGTGCAGCAAACCAGTCCCTAACACTGTTGGTTCGGTGGAAGCTGACATTATCCCAGACAACAACATAATTAGGCACATGTGGTCTAACTAAACCTCTTTCTTGTTCTGGAATCAGGTCTCTGTAAAGTGCATTTAGGAAGGCCAGGAGAAGTTGGGTATTATAGGGCCCAATGTGTGGAATATGTGCTCACACCGTTCTCTGAAATGGCAGCACACATTGTAATATTGGCCCCACGTTGGCCTGGTGTGTCAATTGTGGCTCGGTGTCCAATGAGATTGCGACCACGTCTCCGGCCTTTGGACAGATTAAACCCAGCCTCATCCACAAAAACAAGAATGTGGGTCGTTTCATGTACTTCTAACTCCATGATTCTCTATGAAGAAACACAGAAAAAAATGTAACAGTAAATGTATTTTCTTATGGGTTTCTGAAACTTACAGTAAAGTAATACAGGCATCTTAGAAAAACAGGAAAACTCACTAAGTGCACACCAATGGTTTACCTGGACATACTGGTACCGCAACGCCTTGACTCTTTCACTGTTCCTCTCAAATGGCACCTTATAGAGCTGTTTCATAGTCATCTGATGTCTTTTTAAAACTCTGTCTATGGTGGAAATGCTGACAGAATTTATATTTGCAAAGACATTATTGTCATTTATGATTGCACTTTGGATCTCTCTTAGCCTGATGGAATTGTTGGCTATGACCATGTTGCAAATTTCTTGTTCTTGCAGTTGGTTAAATACTGCTGCTCTGCCACCAGCGCGAGGTTGTCGTGCAGTTCTATAGAATAAACAAATAGACTTGCATTTACCTTTACAATATTGTTGTTTATACTGTAAAAATACTTTACATACTGTAAAACAAAAAAAAAACATATTTACCTGTTTTCCCTACGAAAGGTTTGCACAATTGATGACACTGTGGACCTGTTTACATTAGGCTGTACTCTTCGACCAGCCTCTTCCATTGTAAAACCATGATTTATGACATGATCCACAAGTGTGGCTCTGATTTCATCAGAGACTCTGACTCTTCTATTTCCACCTCTTCCTCGATTATTTCTTCCTCTACCACCACCACCACCACCACCACCACCACCACCACGTATTCTTACATGCCTTCCAATTGCTCTTCCACGAGCATGTTGCTGCAGTTCAGGGTTGTGAACGTCCTCCATTCTCAAAAACTTCTACAGCAGTGATTGTGCTGTGGGCAATCTACATATATATATATATATATACTCCCAAAGTTGATTGGTTAAATGGTTAAATGGTTGATTCATATTAGAGGTAATTTGCAATTAGATTGCGAATGCAATTAGAGGTCATGTGCCAATTTAGCAGACATTACAAACAATGTCAATGTCAGATATATTTTAGAATATACATTCATGTATACTAATTATGATAATTGAATAGATCGTTTTGAATGTGATGGCTTACACAATAAAAAATGTCTGAGAAGTTCTGAAGTGTTTGACAGTGTAAGTGAGAATCGAGTCATCAGTTTTGATCAACAAGCCATATGCAATTATTTGTTGTCCAAACTGCAGACAGTTGTATGTACTCTTTGCACACATGTGCCAAAGCATTTACAATTTGCTCAAATCAATAAGAAATTCCAATCTGATGTGAAAAAGAAGCGAATTGTTCAGAGATCTGAACTTAATGTTTTGGGAAATAAAAAAATCATTTGAGAACTGAGCCAAAGCAATTGAGAAAAACTGTAGGAGACTTTTTCAGGATTTTTTTTTTTTTTTTTTTTTTTTTAATGACAGATTTTGACAACTAGTTCAACATTTTTGTATGTAATGACTCAAGCAATGAAATGAGGACTATTAGTTTTATATGGAATGACTATTCAGCATTCACAAGTATAGTTAATTTTGACTGACATGACATAAGCAAATGATAATGTTATAAAAGAGCAGAGAGTTGTATGAAAGCAATTGATGCATGTCCAAAAGCATTTGCAATTTGTTGGAAGGAATGAGAAACTGCTACTATGATGTGCACAAATGACTAAATGTTGTGGAGGTTGAACTAACTGTTGTGCAAATGTAAATAGTGATGTGAGAAATGCACCAAAGCGACTGAGAAAAACTGTAAATCAGTTTTGAGTGGTTGTGTTCAATCAATGACGCGTGTTCTCTATTTGTATTTGATTGTTGCCACTTGTGTTTACCAGTATGGATGACGTGTGCATTACAGTGCAGAATGTGTTTAGAGTTTTGCTGAAAAGTCTAAGTGAGATCTGCAAATTGTGTTTTACCATGTGAAATGGTTTAAGGTATTGACAACAGACTGCACAATTAGCTAAAGGAGTTCAGGCAACTGAGAACTTTGTTCAGCCAATGGGTTTTAGTGTTTTAGCAATTGAGAAAAACTGTAAATACAAATATTATAAAAATAATAATTGCATGCAAATTGAAATCTGTTGCATTTCGCAGGTAGTGTAAGACTGGATTTAGATTTTAAAAAAATGTACTGTAAGGGAATACTACAGTTTTTTTTTCGATTGCTAAACGACAGTGGGCACAACTGGAGTCACATGTGCAAAACTCTACAGTCTGCACAGCAGCAGTTCATGTGGACCAAACTCTAGTTCGTTTTTCATTGCTTGAACACAGTTTTCAAAACTCTACACACTTATCCCATGACTTTAACCACAACCTGCACAACACTGTGGATTTACAGCACTATGTTCAAATGCTCACATACTGCTGTCAAAACTGTGAACCACACATTCAAAACAGAACAGATTTCAGCCTTGTGCCTTTCAAACACTGCTGACTGTGGCCTGATGCTAGAGAGAGGCAGGATCAGCCCCTCAATTATTTGTTTGAATTACAGTATGTACTTTTAGTTTCTACCTTTTTTTTCTCATTACTGTAATTCCGTAAATTACTACAGACTATTGAAGCAAACGGCTAATTTTCATTTACCTTAAAGAATTATGTTCTAAAAATTTACTGTAAATAAATCATTTGAAAGAATGTCACTCTTTTCTTTGAAGAAAATATTACTTTGTATGAAGTCACTGAAATTGTTCAAACTGTAAAGATTTTCTGTATTGGTGTTTGATGCTAGTGTTTTTACTCTCAGTGTGTTCTGAGTGACAGTGTGTGTTATCTCAGTGTGTTCTGAGTGCCAGTGTGTGTTATCCCAGTGTGTGTGTGTGTGTGTGTGTTCTGAGTGCCAGTGTGTGTTATCTCAGTGAGGGTTGTGCAGAGTGTTTGGCTGCACTGAGCCTGTTTTGAGCCGTGTGTTCAGAGTTGTGTTGCTTGGAGTGAGTTTTGCAGGTGATGTGAACTGTTCAGCTCAGGTGACTGTTGGTAGTGCAGACTGTAGTTAGAGTTTTGCACATGTAGCTTCAGTTGTGCTCACTGTCGTTTAGCAATCGAAAAAAACTGTAATATTTTTTTACGTGTAAAAGCTATTACAATTATGAAAATATGACAGGTTTTTGGTGAGTTTGTAATGTAATAAATTTTTCATAATGTAAAGATTGTTAAAACATTATGAGCTTAAGATTTTATTTGTTTTGAGAAAATTATTACATTATGAACATTTTATTACAATTAAAATGTAATACTTACTACATTATGTGCAGTTTTTACACTGTGTGCAGTTATTACATCATGGGTTGCTACAGAGCATGACCTACTTTCTTATGTGAACGGAACTGTTTACATCTAGCGCAGAAACTATTTCATAGCCTTCTATTTTAAGCACTGATTGTTTGTGGCCTTTGAACTGTTTTCTGAGCAATAGCACAGCAAATGTGAATCAGTCAGGTTTCTGGGCTGTCGCTGAGAAACACGGAGTTTGAGCTCCCTCCAAAGATTCTCTATTGGGTTTAGGTCTGGAGACTGGCTAGGCCACGCCAGAACCTTGATATGCTTCTTACAGAGCCACTCCTTGGTTATCCTGGCTGTGTGCTTCGGGTCATTGTCATGTTGGAAGACCCAGCCTCGACCCATCTTCAATGCTCTAACTGAGGGAAGGAGGTTGTTCCCCAAAATCTCGCAATACATGGCCCCGGTCATCCTCTCCTTAATACAGTGCAGTCGCCCTGTCCCATGTGCAGAAAAACACCCCCAAAGCATGATGCTACCACCCCCATGCTTCACAGTAGGGATGGTGTTCTTGGGATGGTACTCATCATTCTTCTTCCTCCAAACACGTTTAGTGGAATTATGACCAAAAAGTTCTATTTTGGTCTCATCTGACCACATGACTTTCTCCCATGACTCCTCTGGATCATCCAAAAGGTCATTGGCAAACTTAAGATGGGCCTTGACATGTGCTGGTTTAAGCAGGGGAACCTTCCGTGCCATGCATGATTTCAAACCATGACGTCTTAGTGTATTACCAACAGTAACCTTGGAAACGGTGGTCCCAGCTCTTTTCAGGTCATTGACCAGCTCCTCCTGTGTAGTTCTGGGCTGATTTCTCACCTTTCTTAGGATCATTGAGACCCCACGAGGTGAGATCTTGCATGGAGCCCCAGTCCGAGGGAGATTGACAGTCATGTTTAGCTTCTTCCATTTTCTAATGATTGCTCCAACAGTGGACCTTTTTTCACCAAGCTGCTTGGCAATTTCCCCGTAGCCCTTTCCAGCCTTGTGGAGGTGTACAATTTTGTCTCTAGTGTCTTTGGACAGCTCTTTGGTCTTGGCCATGTTAGTAGTTGGATTCTTACTGATTGTATGGGGTGGACAGGTGTCTTTATGCAGCTAACGACCTCAAACAGGTGCATCTAATTTAGGATAATAAATGGAGTAGAGGTGGACATTTTAAAGGCAGACTAACAGGTCTTTGAGGGTCAGAATTCTAGCTGATAGACAGGTGTTCAAATACTTATTTGCAGCTGTATCATACAAATAAATAGTTAAAAAATCATATATTGTGATTTCTGGATTTTTTTTTTTTAGATTATGTCTCTCACAGTGGACATGCACCTACGATGACAATTTCAGACCCCTCCATGATTTCCAAGTGGGAGAACTTGCAAAATAGCAGGGTGTTCAAATACTTATTTTCCTCACTGTATATCATATGCATGGACCTGCCGCTCACTCGCTCACTTTCTCCTGTCAGGTTTGCCGTTTCGAGTGGATACTGTGCCTTGTCTCTGAACACGTCCAGTCTACACGGAAACATCTTCCTGAACTGCTTCTTGTCCGCAGTGGTGGAGGTGCCGGCGCTCCTCATGGCCTGGCTGATGCTCCGCCGCTTGCCTCGCCGCCTCTGCTTGTCCTCCACCCTGTCCCTCGGGGGGGTGCTTCTTCTCTTCATACACCTCATACCACAACGTGAGACATTTAACTGTAATCTGGTATGCAAGATACTCATTAAAAGATCAGTTTCAGCAGGTTTATTGAATAGAAGGTTTAGTGTTCACTTTTGATTGTGTTTAACCCTTATGCTGTGTTGAAAACCCTGTAACGCTCTTTGTGTTCCCAGACAAAAATGACCGGCCTTTTAAAAAGAGCTTATAAATCTCTAGTTATGCTAATATTATCACCAAATATTAACATCTTTTTGTCAGCTTGTTTCAATTAGGAAAGGTTTGGTGTTTCTTTTTGGAACTGATTGATTGTAGGCCTCATTGATCTGATAAAGTGTGTGTGTGTGTGTGTGTGTGTGTGTGTGTGTATGTGTGTGTGTGTGTGTGTGTGTGTGTTTGTGTGTGCCTGTGTGAGTGTTTGTACAGGTTTATGTTACATTGTGGGAACCAGCCAGCAGTCCCCACAAAAGACTAAATTATGTTTTTTTTGTTGAAAATGTAGAATTGCAGAAAGTTTTCTGTGATGGGGAGGTCATAGGTGGTTTAGGGATTGTGTTACGGGATAGTTTGTACAGTATAAAGATCATTATGGCAATGGGGGAGTCGCCACAAAGATAGCTAAACCGAGTATTTGTGTATGTGTGAGTGTCTGTGTGCGTGCGTGCGTGTGTGTGTGTGTGTGTGTGTGGATGAGAGTGTCTGTGTGCATGTGTATGTGTATGTGTGCGTGTGTGTGTGTGTGTGTGTGGATGAGAGTGTCTGTGTGTATGTGTGCATGCGTGTGTGTGTGTGTGTGTGTGTGTGTGTGTGTGTGGATGACAGTGTCTGTGTGCATGTGTATGTGTGTGTGTGTGTGTGTGTGTGTGTGTGTGTGTGTGTGGTCCTGGTAAACCCATGTTATGGGAACAAAATTTCCCCACAAGGATGACAATATCCGAAATCCTTGTCCTAGTGGGGACATTTTTTGGTCCCCATGAGGAAAACAGCTTATAGCTGCCAGTAACACTAGTCCCACCACACAAGCTCCAAGCCCTAAGACGAATGGAGCTCAAGGTCTGGTGAGGTCAGCCTGACATCATGCCAGACATTATCTTTAAGGGAATACTGGCACTGGTAAGGTCAGCCTGACATCATGCCAGACATTATCTTTAAGGGAATACTGGCACAAGAAAGCAATAGTTTCCTCGCCTCATGACCTCATGTCACTCATGACCTAAGGGAGTTGTCTACTTAAGGGCCCGCTATCAGGGGGAGACAGCTTCACCCTTAGTGACTCATGAAGGGCCGTCTGCTTGTAAACTCAACCTGTTGGGAGGCAGCCATGCTTCATGAAACATAAGGAAACTGCCTACTTAGAAATCCACCACTAGGGGGATGGCATGTCTTAAATACATGTAGGGTGATCTGGTTCAACCCCTAAACACCACTCATCCCCTAAAATGCTCCACCCCGTCTGACCTAGAGTCAGCATCTCACAAGGCCAGCCCTCAACCAGTTAGAAGGGAAGCAACCACTTCTCCCCAGGGCCCAGAGATGGGTTCTCTGAGTGAGGGGAATCCACCACTCACCCAAGACTGTGATCCCCAGACTAGGCTAGAAACCCTAACAAAGACCCTAACATAGAGACCGATAAGTGAAGGGTGAACTACGCCCACTAGAGGAAACTAGATAACGGCTGCAAAGTATTAGCCGTGCTATAGTCTCCGAAGTCTGCCTGAGCCTGAACAGAGCATGGAGAAGAGAAGGTATCTCAGCAACGGGGAGGGTACACTCCACAATAGCCCCTGCAGTCTGGGGATCATCTCGAGCTCTCTTGTGGCAGCAGAAGACCTTCTTACAGATCCCAAAGAGGAGGCCCAGGCTCGACCACATTATCGGTCTACGGCGCACACGAGGATACTGCCCAACTGGGGGAGACTGTTTCTATTTCGCTGCTTACACAAGGGATCCGCCTGCTTAATAACCCATTATAGGAGAGGCGACTATGACCTTGTGAATATGCTAAAGCTTGTATTCTAGGGAAACTGCCTATAGAAGAACCCAAATAGGGAGACATTTATTTAGGTAAATGAAGGAGCCTCCTACTAAGAAGACCCCGATCTTGGGGGAGGTTGAGGGAGTGGCCTGGTTAAAAGACCCCTATAGGGGGAGGCAGCTTAGACCTTGCTTAGGACCCATAATGGGGAAGGTGCAACTCGTTCTACCAGCCTAAAGGGGGCTTCCTATAAAGCTTACACCATTTGGGGAAGCCCACACCCTGGTAAACATAAGGGAGGAAACCTACTTCCAAACCCCCAAATGAGGAATCCCCCCCAAACCCTAGGGCTGAGGATACTCAAGTCAAGTCAAGTCACCTTTATTTATATAGTGCTTTTTACAATTCCCCATTAAATACCTGTGAAGGAAAGGCGCAAGTCTGGGACAGCGTGGTGTAAATCTCTTAAACGCTGCAGACAGCGCCCTCACCTCTCTGAACCTCTCGACCACCATCTCGACGGAGGGTGATGCTGGTGCATCAAGGAGAAAGCGCTTTTCTTGTCAACCCCAGTGTCAGCCAGGTTAACCCACAGATGTCTCTCGTTGGCTACCATAGCCGCCATTGACTGGCCGACAGCGTGCAGTGTTTGCTTGGCGGCACGGAGAGCCAGATCTTCGGCACAGCTCAGCAACCGCTTCAGGGGAGAGGCCTTGCCGTCATCCCGATCCTTAGGCAGGACCACTTGGTGGGCTTGTGTGTAAAGCCCACCGGCCTGACCCGCGTCCGCGGACGCCCTGCCATTCAACAGAGATGTAACCCTCAGTGGCTTTGATGACAGGGCTGGATTCTTCAACTTCAATGTTTCTCCCATAAAAAATAGTTTGCGAGCACATCTTCCATGGAAGGCATATCCATAGGGATGGTAATCGCTTAAATTTTATCGTTACTGATACCGATACTGCTTATCGATATCGGTACTTATGGATTCTGTTATCTATATTACTCTCTATAGTTTGGTGCAAAAAGACATGAGGTGAAAAGATTTTACTGCTGAACTTTAGTACTGCAGTTTACAAATGCCTCAAAGCAAAAAGAAAAAGGCACATAACAAAGCACATTTTAGGGTTGGATATCGTTTGAATTTTAATGATTACGATTCTTATCGATCCCTTATTTCAATTCCAATAAGGTAAAACCTTAGATATCATTCACATGTATTTTAAGTCTTTTTGCAAAACATTTCATTGTATCTGAATATCATGAACAAAATCCACAGGCTAAAGAACACTTACACAAGGAACGTTTGCCTGTGGTTTAAAAACACCATAGAAAAACAACTATAGCCTAACTAATTAAAGACAAACACTCAGTAATTAAAAAAGGACAAATAAAAAATTAGCAAGCGCAACAAATAAATACGACTGGACAAAAGATATGATTGAAATAAACAGTGTTTTAAGATCCTCAGGTATTCAGGTATAGAAACTGAAACACTGCACTTCACTATGGATCAAATATACATTACAAATATAGTTACAAAAAAAATAAAAAAAAATACCTGGGTTCTCTGTACCCATCCCTACATATCCATAACCGTGATCTCTCATCCTCTCAACGTTCACGTAAGTCACATGATGAAAAGTATGAATACGAGCTAAATATGTTTTCTTCCAGGACTTCTTCCAGCGTTGTCTGCTAGATCGGATGACTCTTTTAGAGAAGGCACATTCGCATCTAGCAGCCCACTCAAATAACTATTCATATCCATACCTCGATCAAATATTATGTGATAATATTTGGTGATAATATAGCATAATGAGTGATATATAAGCTATTTTTTGTAGGCTGGTCATTTTTGACCTGGAACAAGTGTAACAAGATGGGAAAAAATGACCAAAAAGTAGTTATACCCTTGTAGAGTAAAGTCAGTGAGTTTTAGTTCAATTCCATAATATTAACTAGCATTTTTGGGAAAAAGAAAATCCTCTCCAGGTCAAAATGACCAGAACACAAGCTGAGGGTTAAACTAATTAATTGTCAGCATTTGCTGGATTTTTCTGACGAACTTTGGCATGACAGCATGTTTAGAGGATTCGTCTGTCTAATGATGTGTTTGATCATTGATGTTCTTCCTCAGTGTTTCTGTCTTGTTTTCTAGTGCAAATATCTAAACATTCTTAAATCATGATAAATTTATCATAAATTCAACTTATGTAAATTTTCAATCATTTACTTGAGAAGTCACATATTAAGTCTTATTTTTCTGAAATGCAAATGTATCAAAAATAATTTAAGAAGTAAAATATCTGCCATTGAGGTCAGAAAAATAATCTTTGAATTAAGGTGTTTTCTGACCCCATCGGCAGATATTTGTTCTGGTTTTAAGCATAAACTCACTTCATTTTGACACATTTTTCAGAAAATATACCTCGAGTCATTTTGCTTCTCAGGTAACAGTATCTTGTTTTAAGAATGTTGAGATATTTGTACTGGAAAACAAGACACCTGAGGAAGAGTATCATTTTTTTGCAGTATTGGGTCAACTTTTGATGTTATGTTTTGTCTCTTTTAACCTGTAGATATGAGCTCTGTCACCATTGCTCTGGTGATGCTGGGAAAGTTCGGTCTGTCGGCAGCGTTTTCGATCGTGTACCCCGCGACCGCTGAGCTGTACCCCACCGTCGTGAGGGGCTCGGCTTTGGGAACCTGCTCCATGGCGTCCAGAGCCGGCAGCCTCTCCGCACCATACTTCATCTACTTAGGTCTATAATCTCTTCTATCTCATCTCATAAATCAATCATGTAGTAATTGTATCTTGATTTAAGAATGTTTAGATATCTGTACTGGTATCAATCTGTTCTCAAAACCAGGTTTCTATACAAATGATGTAGAGGGAAAAAACACTTCAAAACTGCAAGAGGTTTATTTCACCTGAAAATGGTCATTTCTCTCATCCTTTACTCGCCCTTGTGTCATTCCAAACCCATAAGTATATCTATTTTAACATATTTTGAAGATTGTTGGGGTCCAACAGGAGTTTTACTGAGGCATTTTCAAAATATTTCAACCAATTTTCAGAATTATAGCCAGAGCAGAATTTTCTTTTATTTATAAAGCACAATTCAATACAACCAAGGTTGCCCAAAGTGCCGTACATCAATAATAATAAAAAAATAAATAATAATAAAACAAACAAACAACAAGGAAATGGCAAAAAAACAACCGCACACCTAAGAATTTAATAAATGAATAAATTTAATAAATGAGCTTTTAGCAAAGATTTAAACTTGGAAATGGTCTGAGCAGATCTAATTACACAAAGGCAATGAATTCCAGAGTTTGTTGGTATTATATAATGTTGGTATTAATGATCAGTCCTGTAGAGAGGCAGTTCCAGTTTACACTTGGCATGAACATGCGACCTGGATCCGGATGTTGTCCACATACACATTGAAAACACAAGTGTGAACGCGCTTCCGATCGGGATGTTATCCGATCAGCGAGTCCAGGTTCAGGGGTAGTCGAGGACGCATAGTGATCGGATCTCAGTGTAATGTAAATGCACTCTTGTTGTCTCTTGTTGTTTCGCTGCAGGAGGATACTACAGGTCTCTGCCGTACATCCTGATCGGCAGTCTGAATGTCCTCTCCGGGTTGCTCTACCTTCTTCTTCCGGAGAGTTTCGGATCTCCTTTACCCGAGGCTATCAGTCAAATGCAGACATTACTTTGGTAAGCCAGACAAGAGCAGCGCCCCCTGCTGTTTGCTATAGCATTAGCAGTACTTTACATTTAATAAAGATTTGCTTGTATAAAAACACATGCAGACTTTATGGTACCCACAAAAATGAAATGAAGTGTTATTTAGTGAGAACTGCAGCATGGTCACATTTATCCTTTAAAGGAACACTTCGACTTTTTGGGACTTTAGCTTATTCACCGTATCCCCCATAGTTAGATAAGTCCATACATACCTTTTTCATCTCCGTGTGTGCTGTAACTCTGTCTGACCCACCCACCGCTAGCCTAGCTTAGCACAAAGACTGGAGGAAAACGGCTACAGCTAGCATACTGCTCCCAATAAGTGACAAAATAACGCCAACGTTTTCCTATTTACATGTTGTGATTTGTATAGTCACCGCGTGTACGAATAACAAGGTCACATGAGACACAGCCATCTTTTAACCGTATACATACTGGGAACTATATTCTCAGAAGACGAAGCACTGCTACTTCTGCGGAGTGATTTACTCCAACTCTGAGGAACTCTGCTCCTCACCACGGGGCTTCTCAGGCGCTGCGAGCAAATCACTCCGCCCAAGTTAGCAGTGCTTTGCCTTCTGAGAATATGTGACCATGTTATTTGTACACGCTGTGACTATACAAATCACAACATGTAAATAGGAAAATGTTGGCGTTATTTTGTCACTTATTGGGAGCAGTCGGGTCAATTTTTTTTTTTTTTTTTTTTACAGATTGGGCTTTGGTCGGACTCGGGCTCATTTAGCTTTTCTCCTTTCATCGTGCCCATAATATACGTGCAGAGCGCAGGCTACTGTTTGAAATATTGTTATATTGATAGGCTAATATTATAAATATGCAACGCAATATGCGATCACGCGAGTAACGCGACGCGCGTGCATTAGGTGACAGTTGACCATGCAGAGCATCAGGGAGAAGTTGGAGCGTAAGGAGTCACTAAAAGTTCCCAATACTTCAGGAAAAGCTGCATTTTGAAAGAGTTTTGATTTGATTTCCGAGCCTGAAGCCTTCAACAGTGGATGCTATTCTTTTTCTTCACAACGATCACAAATAAACAGTGAATGAACCTACTCAGTTCAACACATTTTTTTTTCTTTATTATATTTTTATTATTATTTAACGTTAGCCAGTTGGCGAAGAGTTCTTTGAAACGTTGTTCTTCAGTAAAGTTACTTGACATCAAAAAAAGGTATGCCGTAAATCTTTATTTACTGCTGGATCACATTTGGCTATATTCTCTACTGCATGCTTATGCTTCTCTGTAATGGACAGTCTGTATTAATATTTGTGGGCATAATTGTCGGTGGTGGTAGTTATGTTTGAGGCCTATAATAAAATTTTACCTAGTAGCGTGTGTGTGTATGTGTGTGTGTCTTGTGTGTGCGTCTAGCAGAGACAGCGCGCGTCAGAGAGAGCTCAAAGTGATATTGATGTTGGTCTCGGGTCGGGTTCGGGCTGAAAAATTGCAGACGTTTTTGGGCTGGGGCCGGATTAGGGCTTGAACACCACGGGCCAGGTCTCGGTTAGGGCTGGATGTTTTGGCCCGTGCAGGGCTCTAGGCAGTATGCTAGCTGTAGCCGTTTACCTCCAGTCTTTGTGCTAAGCTAGGCTAGCGGTGGGTGCGTGAGACAGAGTTACGGCACACACGGAGATGAAAAAGGTATGTATGGACTTATCTAACTATGGGGGATATGGTGAATAAGCCAAAGTCCCAAAAAGTCTAAGTGTTCCTTTAAATGTGGGAGTGTCCGACATATTTGCATGCAGGGCTGTTAACGCAAATATTTCATAACCATGTTCATGCAATGTAAATCACAGATGTACTTGTATCAGGTTCTACTTTGGAGCCTGTTTTTCTATATTGTCTTTTATTTTATTTAACTAAGATAATTATTGAGAAGTGATACAGTTTTCAATTATTTGACATTTGTGTGATATTGCACAGGGATGAACTCACTTTTGTTGTGCACTGTAAATAATTATGCATGTTTTTTTCCCCCCAGGTGTAAAAGAAGGCATTCTACTTGCAGTACAACCCACAGTAAATGTGAAGAGGAGAATGAGTCTGAATGCTTATAATGGATCGTCAGGATTATCAATGATTATGAGAGATTATAAAAGCTCTGTAAACTAACTTTTGATTTCCACAGTAAAAAAGGCAGAACTTTTTATAACTTTTGGAATAGAGCCTCTATTTGTAATAACTATTTCTGTAAAATATGATACGGTTCATGTTCTTTGGTCCTAAATGTGATAAAGGCTAAATAGAGTTTGTATGTAACAATACATTTTTCCTTTTGACACAACTTTTCAAACATATTTCTTTCTCTCTTTTTCTGTGTGTGAGTGAGTTTTTTTACTTTTATCTTTTCCATTATTTGGGTTAATGAAAAGTTGACGTAGGCTGTTAGAGATGTGTGTAGTCTGCAGGCAGGGAGTAATGTAGACACCCAGCTAACGAAAAATATATTCTAACGTTTTGGTAATGTTCACATTAACTTTTGAAAATGTTATTTCTGAATGTTCACTGAACGGCCATTTAAAAAAGATCTTGGTTATGGAATGTTAAAGGAACATTCCATTTTATCATTCTTCAAAGATTATGGGAACGCAACTTTTGAATGTTCTTTGAACATTACGAAAAAATAACATTAAAAAAAAAGGTCCAGCACTTGATAATGATTGTGAGGTAACATTATTAAAGACCAGAAAACTTTGAAAGAATGTTCTATTAATGTTACTGGAAGAACGTTTCTCCTTAACTTTGAGAAACTTGCCAGAACGTTAGTGTCAGGGATGTGTGTAGTAAATACCCACAAAGAGATGCATGACGATAGGATAGCTCAGGCACTACACCTGAACATAACATTAACACAAGACTCTGAACACAGGAGATCTGAAGGCTTAAACACACAGGAGGATGATCAACAGAACGGGGAACAGGTGACAACCAATTAGGAACCATGACAACTAATGAATGACTAGAACTCAGGTAAATGGTGACAGTTAAAACTAAGGGTCTGTTTACGTTTAAAAATGTAAAGCTTTTTATGCGTTTTGGCCATTTGTTTACATGACGACGGCGTTTTGTGTGCCTGAAAACGGCAACTTTTGAAAACGGGTCTCAAAGTGCAAGTTTTTGAAAACGGGTCTCTGTGTAAACAGCGAAAAGCGTGAATCTCCGAAGACGAGGACGTCATGCACATGCATATTACGTGTTCAGTCTGTAGTGTTTCATCGCCATCTACTGGCCCAGCAGCAGAATACAGTGTTTTTTTTCCCAGAGCAAAAGGCTGAGCAGTTTCTAGGTTGTTGTTGTTGTTTATTGCTAAGAACATACATAATCAATGCCAGGGGTAAATACAATTGAGAGTACAATTACAGGTTACGAAATCAGGAAAATATCATAAATGACACAGTTTTAAGGGCTTTGGAGTTGCTGGATGTGAGGAGATTGTCCAGGTATGATTTAAGTTCCTTACAAAAAATGTAAAAGTAGGGCTTAGCACCCTGGAATTTATATTCGTGTAAGAAAAAATTCGCTAGAAGAATAAATAAGTTTATCAAAAAATATTGGTCCTTTACATCTTTATCAAAGTTGTGCTGACCAAATAAAACATCTTTGTATAGCGAATAAAAACTCTGTGATGAAAATGTGTGTACAAAGATACAGAAATCCTTCCAAAACAGACTTATATGTGTGCAAAGAGATGAGAGATAGATGTGTCTTCAGCACCACAAAATAACATAAAGAGTCAATATCAGGAAACATCTTTTTTAAGAGCTTCACAGGATAAAAACGATGAAGTCATTTGTTAGACACCTCTTTGATCTTATTGGTTATTAAATATTAAGTTGACAAAGTCCACACTTTCTTCCTTGGAATATCGACAGACTGGCCATTCCAATAGGACACAATGTATGGGAGAGAAACATCCTGAAAGGGAGAGAAACATCTCATCCTGAAAGCTGTCTGATTCTCCTGTTCCGACCAGAAGAGTTAGAGAAAAAGGTAACACTTTACAATAAGGTTCATTAGTTAACTACATTAGTTAACATTAACTAATAATGAACTGCACTTATACAGCATTTGTTCATCTTTGTTAATGTTAATTTCAACATTTACTAATACTTTATTAAAATCTTGTTAACATTAGGTAATGCACTGTGAACTAACATGAACAAACAATGAACAGCTTTATTTTCATTAACTAACATTAACAAAGATTAACAAAAACAGTAGTAAATGTATTGCTCATTGTTAGTTCATGTTAGTTAATACATTTACTAATGTTTAATAAAGGAACCTTATTGTAAAGTGTTACTGAGAAAAAACTAATATTCCCAATCATGGTCTCAAAAGGAGGAGCTACTGACAAAGAAATCATCGATCTAACTGAGTCTCTGAGAAGAGTTATTGCTCCATAAGAGTGACAGCTATATTATACTTGTTTAAAGGGGTGGTATAATGCCCTTTTCACAAGATGTAAAATAAGTCTCTGATGTCCCCAGAGTGTGTGTGTGAAGTTTGAGCTCAAAATACCCCACAGATATTTTTATATAGCATGTTCAAATTGTCACTTTTTGAGGGTGAGCAAAAACGCACCGTTTTTGTGTCTGTCCCTTTAAATGCAAATGAGCTGCTGCTCCCGGCACAGGGGGCGGAGATTCAAGAGCTCCTGTCCTTTTAACTCACACACACATGCACTGAACATTTCAAAAACTTTTAGCCTTTTATGTTTAAGTCAGAATGATGGAGAGACTCAAGAAGAAGTGACAACATGTAGAAGCAACAGGACATTTCTGAATGGTTAGTTGGTGAATTTATGTAGCTTGTGTAGTTATCTTCTAGTTATCTCTATCTCCTAACCCATTGATTAGCATATTCTGTCTTGATAATCTATAAATCATGTTCTGGGGGCGGGGTTTATGTAAATTCTAGGGTTGGTGATGTCACTAACCCGTGAAGAAGCTCACTGTAGTCTCTACCAGCCGTTTGTTGTAGTCCTTAAAAAGCGATTTCTGTAAAAGCAAATATCTCCCTTTGCTTTGAACTTTGAGCGTCGTAACTTTGCAGATGTTGTTTATGCTCAAACAGCAACATTACACACTAACTAAAGTTAGAAAAGTCAAATCATAATCAACCACCCCTTTAAAAACTCTAAATAGGAATACAAGAGTCCATCAGCATTGATTAAATGAGAGACTAGAATAATAATATTATTAACTTAGTCTGGGTTATTTTTATAAAGAATATCACAATTGTTTCAAATAAAGTACCGATGAGAACTAAAATTGTGTTTTATAGATTAGTTGCCAGACCAAAAGCACTAGTTTATGAAAATGTGATAATTTAAGGGGCAACTTAGTGATGTTTAATTACACAATAGTAGGAAAGGGAGACCTCCCAGTCCCACCTTAGAGAAAACAAGATTAGGAAGAATATTCCAAAATGAAACAGGGTTTAAAACTGTTTTAACCAATTTATTTTGAAAGGATTATTTAAGGAAGTAAAACCTAGAAAGTTTAGCCCACCACAGTCATATCTGTTAATAACCACAGACTTTTTAATGTAATTCCTCTTATGGTTCCACAGAAAGTCAAATAGCATTCTGTCAATATCTGCACGTATAGGAGAGCGCCGGGTAAGTGGATCTCGAGACGCCCTCAGCTTTAGCCATACGGGTTCGTCCTCTCACAGATACATCTCAACCATGAATTCAGTTTCCTTTTAGCTTTCCCAACAACTGGGTCAAAGTTCAGTCTGCATCTGCCTTTATCATCCTTACATACGGACACACTCAGATAGGTCACCTGTGACTGAACTGGAATACCGTAGAGAGAGAGGACAGGTTTTGACAGCTAAACGCTCACATTTATCAAGATGCTTTGGAGAAAAGTGTAATGTGTTGGATGGCAATCAGAATCTGTGATTCATCTTTTAAGAACAGGGTAGTGTTGTGTGCTAGCTGACTAATAATGATATGCTTGTTGGCAATAGTAATACCTTGCAGATGACTATACTCGAAAGAACGGAGGAAAGAAGTTGTGCCGCCACAAGAAATAAATAAGGGGACACAGGATACAACTCTTGATTTAAGGCTGATAGAGCAATTGGCATTATTATAAAGAGTTCTTATAAATTTGCAGAATGGATCACCAAACCCAAGCTTTTGGAGAGATAGAAAAATAAACTTGTGTTCGAGAGAGGCTTTGTAAAAATCTACAAAAAGAATAAGACTTTCATCATCAACTAATTCACGATAATCTAATAAGTCTGATATTGTTTGCTATATGTCTTTTTGAACATATGTTCTATGTCTTTTTGTTCTATGTCAAACTTTATTGTTTTTATTGTCAATAAAAAATCTTTATTGAGATTTTTCAATAAAGATTTACATTACAACTGTGGCATGTTGTGTATATATAGTTTGTGAATGTGTAGCTATCTTTCATTACAAATGAAAAAAGGAAGAAAAAAGGTAACATTGGCCGTAGCATAATGAGGAGCCATCAATGCTCTTGCCTGTAATTATGATCTTATTGTAACAAATGCAGCCTTATTGTTAAACAATTACAAGACCTATGTCACTTTTTAGGCCAAGAACAAGTTCGAATCAAGAGGATCTTCTTAAAGTATTGACTAAACAATTGGTTTTCCCCAATATGTGTTCTGCTAATAATGACAGATATCAGGAAAAACCTGGCTTTCAGATATTCCAAGAGATGACAAGAAATGTACATTTTCAATATAAGAAAATATTAAATACAGTTAGTTTGACCCCATGGCACTTTGATTTAAAAATTCTGTGAAACTGATGTTTTTAGGTGCTTGAATTAAATAAGATAAATTAGTATTACATGTAAACAAGTAAATGTTAGGCTATTACTTTATTGCAGTTATGTAAATAAATAAACAAATAAATGAATCTCACGAGGGAGCATGTCCCGGGACCCCGCTGAACCACATGATCGTCATGTTTCAGTTTCATTCAGTTCAGACACAGTTTTGTTACAGGATTATAATTTTAAAACATATGGAACTCTGAGATTAAAGCTTCCCTCAAAACTTACTTTTTTAAGCTTAACTTTTATTTGATTTATTTGATTACTTCTATACCATTTACTTATGGAAATCGTTTGATAACATTTTATATTTGTATTGTATATTTGAATGTACTTCTCTTTTATGAATGCTTTTCTTTTATATTGTTGTATTTCTCTTTTTTTTCTTATTTTTCTGAAGCGCTTTGAGATGTAACTTTTAAAGGCGCTAAGAAAATAAAGTTTATTATTATTATTAATAGTTTTTATTTAAGATTTGATACTTACTGGATTTTATCCAGGAAATTTAGGGTTTTGAAAAATGAATGTATGGTAAACTGATTGTGTCTTTAATGTTCGGGATGTTTTAAACAGTGTAAATCAGGAAGCACCTGGGCCTGATAATATAGATAGGGGGTCGATTACTTAGGGAATGTGCCGAGCAGTTATTACCAATATTTTAGGATATTTTTGCTCTGTCCCTTCAATAAAATGAAGGAAGGAGGAAAGGAGGAAGGAGTCTACACTGATTGCAGTGCCAAAAAAGCAGAATGTACAGACATTAGAGGACTTTAGACCTGTGGCACTTACATATAAAATTAGTAAAAAAAGAAAAGAAAAAGAAAACCAAATGATGCTAAGGACTCAGAGTTTTCTAGCCACATATTTAAATTGAGAAACTCATTAATGAATTTAAGTTGGATTTAAGTCTAGGATGGATTTTAGATTTCATTGGGCAGAGAATACAGAGAGTTAAAGTAAATGACTGTTTTTCTGAATGGTTAGTGCCATCTACTGGTCTCCTCAAGGATGTGTCCTCGCTCCTTTATTGTTTATCTTGTACACAAATGATTGTAGTAGTAGTTTTAGAAATAACCATATCATAAAATGTGCTGATGATTCTGTAATTGTTAGCCTATTGAGTGAGGAGGACTCGATGCATGGTCTGGTTGATGATTTTTAGCTCGGCTTGTTTGTTGGATTGTTGTAAACAACAAAGACACGAATTTGCAAGCTGTGATGTCATGCACGTGTGTGTTCAGTCTATAGGCGTGTAGTGTTTCTTTACAAAGTCACATTGCCAGCCACTTATGGCGCTCGCTTTGTGTCATTTCTTTCCTAACCAAGCTTAAAGACGTGTTAACGTGCGTGTGGAGAACGTCTACACGTCTGCCCGTCTGCACGCAAAACGTGCCTTGGCTAATTTAAAAATAGCGCACGTACTTTTATGCAGCTACTTGTATGATGGATTAATAAATTACTAACTTACTAACTGTATTTTTCTATGTACATTTCTGAAATGCATTTTCTGTAAAGCTGTTTTGAAACAATATTGTGAAAAGCGCTAGGCTACAGCTAAATTTGAATTGAATTGAATTGAATAGACTTGTCTTATTTGAGACACTGTTCGAACAGTGTGGGCTAGAAGATTTGATCATTTAGCTATTAAAGCTATTATTAAATTAGATGAAGTAATTTTCAGCAGAGAAAATCACATTAATAGCTATTTAACATAGGCCTAGCTTTTAACATCCTCAAAGAATATTAAGAAAATACTATTTAGGTTTGGATACATAAAAAACGAATCTCAACAGTAAAAAGCTTTGAATGTAGGCCTATTTTGCAATATCAATTATGCACGAGCATGTGGGAATAGGAAATAGGCTATAGGCTACAATAATAATAATAAAAAAGCTCTATAGTAGAGTGGATGCATTACTTAATTATATTCTTAAATTCTATGTTATAAAAAATCGTTCTATGAACTTCTAGCAAGCTCATTTAAACCGAGTTGTAAATGCCGAAAGGAACGGAGGCTAAATAAATATTAAACTACTAAATATCAATATAAAATTGCCGGTAGATGGCGCCAAGGCCCTGTTCTATTGAGGTTACTGGTTGATGTTCAACCTATTCTTTCAAAAATACAAATATATATTTAACACCCACACAACTACTTCTTTTAGACAATTGCAGTTGTTCTGCTGTGGCGCTGTTTGGAACTGTATTTTCATTGACTTTTGTGTGAAATGCCAGTCATTAATATATTGTTTATTTACAGGCATTCTGGTTTTCTAAAAACTGCTCATTACAGAAACATTCAAACAAATATTTACAAATTTGTGTTTTACGTGGTATTTTTTTATATTCTTGCCATGTTGGCAATTCATTTTCATTATATATATATATTTCATTATATTTCTGTTACTCAGATGTGAAACATTATGTGAATTTAAAGTGGCTGCGTTATAAATAGAAATATGGGTATAGCCTAATGTATGTGCTGTTGTTGGTTCCCATGACATGCTACATTTTAACATTTTAATGACAGTGTCTTGGCTATAAATTTTGCATTTCACTAATGAAGGGGAATGTAAAGCATTAAATCAACCAGGTCTCTGAAATAGCTCAGAGGTGCATGAAGCTTCATTTGACAAGCATATATTGACAGAGCACAACTCAGTCAACAGTCGGGAAGAAGAGGAGTAAATGATGTGTGGTGGAAGAAGGGTACGGAGGCAAAACAGTGGAAGAGGTCAAGATTGTGGACATGTTTCTAATGAAATAAGGACACTATTGCAGACAGTGTTATCAATCGTGACCTTACAATGACTGAGGGTCAAAAGGTAAAGCCGAATGTTGAGAGAACAACAGTGTCTTCAATCATTCAAACGTTTGTACACAGAACAGGTGTGTAATCAGACATTATTTTCAGTACTGAAATACTGTAATACGTACTCCACTTGCATTTTACATACAGTAGGCTAATACAGTAAATATACTTTATAGAGAATGTGTGTGTGTGTGTGTGTGTGTGTGTGTGTGTGTGTGTGTGTGTGTGTGTACCAGAGTTTCCACTAGAAAACAAGTGACCGGCAGAGGTTTCGTTTTCCGGACATTTTTATGATTTGCTGGTCAAAGATCGCCTCTTAATTAGTAAAGTTGAGGAAAACTGGAGGCAGGCTATGTAACTTAAAAAATTACATAATCAGGCGGAATGCAACATGTTTATTAGCCTAACTTTCAAATAGACGAAAAAAAAAAAACATTTTCTACTATGGTTCGTTTCATTCGGATCTATTTGCGATCCATTCCATTCTAAACAAACAACGCAGTTTATATGCTTCGTCCTTGTTTCATTATTCATTAAGATAATAATTAATAAATGCACGCATAATTATCAGCGAAACTTGATCAAGGTTGCAGATATGTTTTGCTATGCATGCACAAACAAATGCCTTTCAACTTATGTGTGCAAAATTCAGAATAAAATGAATGTGCAGCAATTTGTACAAATAGAGAGTCTAGGTATACTATAAGTGTTGTAGCCATTAAGCTCATTTAGTTTAATATTTGTTAAAATATTATAAGTTTTTTTTTATTTTTTATGTTGATTATGAAAAATGAACAGCACAAGTAAGATAGGATGCGCAATATCGAGAGACATGGAGCGGGTCAGACATGATTTTGACCACTTAATTAAGTTTTGTTTTGTAGAAAGACTTTTCTGAAGTGAATTTCGTTTTGTATAAATTGTATCTTAATTTTAATAATTTTTTTATCAACCAATTGCCTGGATTTAATAAATAAGAAGCAAACGATATAGGCCTAATCATGCAGGCGCCCGCGCGGTCACTTGCATTGCTCGTGAACAGGAGCGCATCTCATCCTAATTTAAGAAACTCAGCATAGGCCTCACAGACATGAAATATATCTTAAGAAAGCTTGAAATGTCTTTTTAACAATTTAAAACGAAAAGAAATAGGCTACTCTCTGATTATGTAATCATGTGCATTTCTCTCTATAGGCGCGTTCACTATGGAGATGGCGATCGTCAACTTCATCTTTACAGCTGTTGTTGCTGTTAATAAACTAAAAATAATAGGCCTATAATTTTATTAAACAATAAATTAAATGAAATTGTTATTGTATTAAAAAAACAAACGAAAAAAATCCTGTTTAAGGTTGTTTTTTTGTTTTTGTTTTAACCTATGCTAATTACGCATTAAATTCAGGTTGGCTACTGAGTCACTGTCCTCAGTGCCCAGAAAAGCGCTGAAACGGAGATGAAGGGGAAACGTTCTTATTTATTTTTTGGCTTATTTTAACTGGCCCATCCAGTTTTCTGGAGGCCCACCTAATCAAAATCCTGCTGCCGCTAGTGCTTCAGCGGTCTGATATCAAGAAATAACAGACCGCATTCCACATTGGAATTCAACCAAGCCATGTAATAATGTTTAATAATTTTAAAACGGTAGAGCCTGTTCCTTTATAACATAGCCAAAGGTCGGTGTATTTTTGCTTTATACATTTTAGGCTTATTCTCAAATTCAGATTGTGTTAGGGGGGCGGGATTATTAGGCAATTTTAATCGGACAATTTGACCGGAGAGATTTAATTTTGTCGGACATTTCTTCTTTTTTTCGGCCAATGTCCGGCAATTACCGGACAACGGAAACCCTGATGTGTACATATGTATGTCATTGTGATATAAAGAATATAAATATAAATCGTAGCCATATAGTTTAAATCTGAAAATACTGAACACAAAATACTGAGCATATTGTATAACATGTACTTCATTAACTGCAAAATTGTTAAGTGAATGCTTTTTACTGTAATTCTTATTTATGTAACAAACTTTATTTCCCAGGATTTAAAGATTTAGTGTAGCATTTATGATTAGTGTGTGTGCTTAAGAGCAGAGTAAAGGTATGGGTATTTCATGTGCTAGACAGGAATAGGACCAGCATGCAGACAATACCATAGAATAAAGCAGTCATACTCTGACTATTTAAGTCTATTATTCTGTTATTAATTAAATGCTACAAATGACATTACAAACTCTTCGTTTTGACATAAAAATCCATTTAAAAAAAATAATTCAGTCATACATTTCACTTAATATTTATCTTGTGGAATAACTTCCAAAGATGCATGCAGAACCCCCATACAATACAAATCTGTAAGACATTTAAAGCACTGAAAATATTTTACAAAAGCAAATGTATACTATATCAAACATTGCTCCTTTCAGAAATTGTTAATGCATTGAGCCCTTAATGTACAGGAATAAATGACCCAAGACTTACTGAAACTTCCTACAAGTATATCAAGGAGTGGACATGGCTAATGAGCAGATGAGTGTCCCTCTGCTGCCACCTACTGACTTTAGTGGTCATTTACTGCCATTTTTGTTTTAAGTGTTTGTTTTTCCTGCAGGTGAAAACAAGATGCATCCGTTTAAGCCTTTTACTTTATTTATCAGGGCTGTCAATTGTTTTGCCTGAGTTGGGTGATATATTTGTATGCTCTTAACATAGTAGCAAAAAAATTTGCAGTATGACTAGGCTACATTTAATAGAGTGCTGGCTTTATAAAAACTGTAGTGTAGCTCTATTAAATAGTATATTTATGTTAAACTATTTTAAATTGAATGATTAATGACCTGTTCAGAATAAGTATAGCAGTAACCAGCAATCAGAAGTATGATAATCAATTTTAGTTTAAAATCCAATACGTTTTAAAGTGGTTTCAGATGGTTAATTAATAGCCTACTAAATGCAGAATCTATGAATGAACTTGAGGCATGCAGGGCTTTAACAAATCTTAAACAAACAAATATATGACCCACTTTTTCTGAATTTTACTAGCCCATTTTATTTGTCTCTCATCGTATACATGACAATATACTTTTATATCATTGGGATACAAAATGCATACTTAACAGACATTCAGAATTATATAAATAAATAAATCCAATGTAGTAAACTGCCAAAATAAGATTATCTATAATGTCTATAACAGTAAATGTATGAGAAAATAAGGAAAATAAGGCGGGCAGGCGGGCAGACGGGCAGACGTGCAGACGTACAGACGTTAAGACGTGCAGACGGGCAGACGTAATCTATGGCGTTCCGATCGGCTCTTAAATGCAACTTTGCAATATGCAAACGTCTCAATGAACGTCTCACTCAACGTCTTATTTTATTTTTTTTTCTGCTATTTATTCCATTCATTTTAAGACGCAGACGTGACGCAGACGTCACGCAGACGTCACGTAAATCACGCGTGGCAGTGAAGTGTGGAGTCAGACGTCACGCGTCATTCACGTGTGGCAGTGAAGTTATTAATTATTTTTTTCTCTAACACGTATTTAACACGTATTTAACACTCTACTCAACACGGCTCAGTGCAGTGTGCCAGCGGTTGCGATCGGTTCTTTAATATGACTGTGCAACATGCACTCGTCTCAATGAACGTGACACTTGCGTCTGTCTTATAACGTGACGTCTGCGTCTGTGATTTATATATAGGATATTATGTGTGTGTGTGTGTATGTGTGTGTGTGTGTGTGTGTGTGTGTGTGTGTGTTGTTTAACCCACATTTTAAGGGCCAAATGCCCCCACAAAGATAGACATATGAAGAAACAAAATGTATATAGGCTATTGCATTTTTATAGCTTATTGTTGGGGTTGTTATTGTGTTTTAAATTTTTTATAGTTTTAAAAGGCCTAGGCTACAGCACTTTGGTAAACTAGAAAACAGACAACTCGATCGCGCAACCACTGTTTCTGTAGATCCTTTAAATAGAAGAATAGAATTGAAAAATAGGCTACTATTTTTTAAGTCACCTGTGGTAAAAAAAAAAACGACTGTAAACTTTTTTTTTTAAATAGTTTGTAAACTATTATTTGACTTTTTGTTTATGACGTTTTGCCCCTTTATTAAACATTTAAAATATTCACAAATTAATATGGATTTTTTAAAAGATTTTACTGGTTTTCTAAGGCCAAATTATTTTCCCGCAGTGCTGAATGAGAAGAGCCATCTCTGGAACCATACAGAGAGCTGATTTATAGGTGGTTTATAGGCTAATGATAATAGCCTAAATGTGTCTGAAAAAATAACGAAGCATTTTAATTGTTTTTATTAATAAACTAGTATTTTCTAAATCAGTGTCGGCTGCAAACATCTCCATCTCCGCTGTAAAGCTGATGCGCCTTTAGATAGAAATGCACCGTTCATGCGGATTATCAGTTCGAATTTGGATCGATTCGAATTTGTTCGTTTAAAATTGGACATTTCAAGCTTTATTTTGTTTCAGTTCATTTTTGAGACGCGCTCCAGTTCACGGAGATCATGAAAGCGCGCCTGATTGTTTTCTTTTATTTTACGAAATCAAAACGTTTTCTTGTTATTGTGAGTTTACTCAAATAAAAGTAGTTGCGAATTATGTATTATTATTTTCTATATGACCATAAATTATGAGCATTTTAAGTTGTTTCCAGTGCTGATAGGAAAATACAAGTGTTCGCGCCCGCGCCTCCGTGCCACGCAGTGCGCGCTCCACTCCGCACAAACCATTGGATATGCGTCAAAATCTTGTGTTTATTTGTGATAATCAAATAAAACCCTGTATTATTATTGTCTAACCTGTATTATGACTGACATATGACGAATTGCTTTGTTCCTTTTTTCGATGAAAGCATCTTCTAAATATTGTTTGTTCTTTATTTTTTCTTTATTTTTTGTCATTGTTATAAATAACAACGAAATAACATCAGAGAATCTTACAATATAAGTGCAATAAAAAGTCCATAAAGTGCAATCCGTTATATCACCAGTCGACAGGGAAATAACAATTGTATAAACAATATACTATGGATTGTGAGATGTAGTAAATAGTACAGCAATGCATTCCCAACTATTAAAGTTGTGTAGAGAGAGAATTGTGGTGTATGTGGTGGGGTGGGTATAAATTGGAGGAATATTTTTTTTCGGCCCGTCCTCACTAGAACAGCAAGCGGTACGTTGTTAATTATTGTATATTGTGTATTAAGTGGAATAGCCTACTTCAAATTGTCTTAGCGTGCATGCTTAAAGTGATTCTCAATTGTAGCGGGTCCAGGAAAAATGAGGCCCTTTAAAAAAGTTATATATATATATCTTCATTACCTAGAGATAAAATTAGGGTATACAAAATACAAAAAGTAGTCAAAACGCATAACAGAACATAACTTTTTTGTTTGTTTTTTGTTTGTTTTTTTAAACAATATTATATGCTTATTATTTTTAATTAACGAAATGTCAATCTTCATCTTTATAACAGAAGATACAATACAACAATCTTCAAGATACAGTATAATCTTCACGTATAAAGGATTGTCACCTTTAAAACAGTCCTTTTCGTGTAGGAACAAGCAATGCAGAAATACATGGTTAGCATATTAATTTAATCTTTTTTTTTTCGTTCATTTACTAATTAGGCTATATATGTTAACTCAACTAATGTAATGTAAATAACTGGATAATTACTATCCAATAAATAATAAGTAAAAATAAATGTATTGATTAGAGTTGCCATAGAGTAAAGATTTTTGTAGTCAACTAGTAGTAATTTATTTAAGCAATTAGTCGACTAATCGCACGTTTATATTAATTAAATACTGGGTGCATGCATGGTAGGCTATAGCTCAAGCGCACGCATAAATCTTGCTGCAAAGCACCAGCAAAAGTAGGCTAATTATAATAAATGTGTCTGAAAAAATAAAGAGGCGTTTTAATTGTTTAAAGTGTTTTTTTTAAATCCGTGTCTGCAAATATATCTCATCTCCGCTGCGGATGCGCCTTAGAGAGAAATTTACCTTTACGGATTACATAATCAGACACTTTCGATTTGAACTTGTTCATTTAAAAGTAGCCATTTCAAGCTATGTATATTCCTCAAGTCTGACTGTGAGACAGTAGGGCCTACACTGTTTCAGTTTATTTTTGAGACGCGCTCCAGTTCACGGAGATCATGCGGCTGATTGTTTTCTTTTATTTTACAAAAGCACAATGTTTTCTTGTTATTGTGAGTTTACAGCTATTACAGGCTATTTTAAGTTGTTTCCACTGTTGATAGGAAAGTGTTCGCGCCCGCGCCTCCGTGGCATGCAGCAAGCGCGCTCCACACTTCGCACAAACACTTGGAAATGCGTCAAAATCTTGTGTTTATATGTGATAATCTTATATTATGACTGACATTTGACGAATTGCTTTGTTCCCTTTTAGGATAAAAGCGTCTTCTAAATATGTAGCCTAGACTAGCCTGATATTAATGATAATTATTATTATTATTATTACCTAACTATAAATGAGTTAAATCAGCCCAAATGTTTACAACTACGTTATTTTGTGTTGGTCAAGAGACTCCTAGTGGTGAATAGTAGGCTACATACATGCTTTTTATGATTTCTTGATAAGTAGGCTATCTGTGGATATGTTGACAAGAAACAATGGTAAACAAATATTTTAACATGAACATTTGTGTAAATTCATATTTACTATTTGGAATAAAAGCTAGCCTATACATAGGCAAGGTAAAATCACTTAATTGCTAATAAAATACAACTGAAGATCAGTGGGAAAAAATAATAAAGAATGAGTGTGTGGAATGTGCTGGAAACCGCCCTTGCAGCAGACTATGGCAGACGCAGACGAGACGTTCGGCACACGAACGAGTGATGTGGCAGACGCAGACGAGACGTTCGGCAAACGCAGACGTCACGTTCGGCACACGAACGAGTGATGTGGCAGACGCAGACGAGACGTTCGGCAGACGCAGACGTCACGTTCGGCAGACGCAGACGTCACGTTCATTGAGACGAGTGCATGTTGCAAAGTCATATTAAAGAGCCGATCGGAACGCCATAGTAATCCACACGTTAAATTCTAACGTGACGCCGCCGTCACGTCTGTAAAGTATGGAACGCCGTTGGGGACAATACTTATTATATGCAACGCGTGAAATTTGGACGCATTAACACGCACAGTTTGTACGCGTAAATACGAAGTATATGTTCGGGTGTCGCGTCAGACCGCACAACAGCCAATAGCGTTGCTCTGTTTAGAATTTCATTTGCATTTGTGATGCGATGGCACGTTGCTGTATACATATATAAACATCAGACGACATTTCTTTCCGTGAGGGATGATGTGCTGTTAGGTAAGCAAATACCTATGCAAACGTCACACGTAACATTTGTTCGTGAATGAGATCGTAATTTTACGTTGGCATGTACATAGGCAAGCGTAAAACTTTAGAGTCAATGATGCATTTATACGTTGGCTGTGATGTCAGTGCTGTGTCATGCTGTGGCATCTCATCCCATTTGTACTCATGCAGGTTTTTTGTCTCCGGTAACGTGGAAAAGTGGATTGCTCTCTACGATGGCTCTTAGAAATTTTTTATTAAACTGTCAAAGAACTTTTACAGACTGCATTCAGTTTGCATCCTCTTATAACAGGCTATATACACATGTACAGTGCTTAATTTGTAAAGTGGGAGGTCCCGGAGCGCAGATCCGGCGACTCAAAACGGGGGTTGGAGGTAACGGAACAAAACAAACAAAAAACAAAAAATAAAATAAAAATTACACTGCCTACGTAGCTTCTCTGCAGGGACAGCGCCAGAGAATTTTTAACGCATGTGCCCACTCAGGGTGCTAGATTTGACGGAGAGCCGCGCAAAACTTGGCCACTAAATATTTAATCTTCAGTTATGTTAATGATCACAATTAAAGTTTTATTTTTATTAAATTGAACAAGGGCAACTTTCAGCATTCAATCAAATAGGCCTATTCTAAAAGATGTAGGCTATTATTAATAATAATGTTATTTCAACACAATATCTCGTTATTTCGAAATAATATGTGTGCGTGCATCTGTAAATCCGGTGATGCGTGCATTGATTTTTATTAATAAACAAGTGTTTTCTCTAAAAGTGTCGACTCGGCTGCAAAGATGAAGTTGACGATCGCCATCTCCATGTGAACGCGCTTATAGAGAAATGCACATAAATAAGACTAATGGATTACATAATCAGAGAGTTGCCTTTTTCTTTTTTCGTTTTGAATTATTTCGTTTAAAGACATTTCAAGCTTTGTGTATTTGATGTATTTGTCATGTCTGTGTGAGGCATACACTGAGTTTCGTTAAGTTAGGGTGTGCTCTAGTTCACGTGCAATGGAAGTGAGCGCGCGGGCGCCTCCGTTATATTTGTTTCGTAGGCCTATACAGGCAATTGGTTGATGAAAAATTGATTAAAATTAAGATACAATTTATACAAAACGAAATTCACTTTAAAG
This sequence comes from Abramis brama, assembly GCF_963993115.1. Classification (NCBI taxonomy): domain Eukaryota; kingdom Metazoa; phylum Chordata; class Actinopteri; order Cypriniformes; family Leuciscidae; genus Abramis; species Abramis brama. The sequence goes on from NC_139977.1 coordinate 1,504,539, forward strand.
AAAGGCTTTCTACAAAACAACTTCAACTTCAGCGGTCAAAATCATGTCTGACCCGCTCCATGTCTCATTGCGCATCCTATCTTACTCGGTCGTGCTGTTCACTTTTCATAAATCAACATAAATGGAAAAAAAATAACATTATAATATTTTAACAAATATGAAACTAAATGCGCTTTTTTAATGGCTAAAACAGTATAGTAGGCCTACATACTTTCTATTTGTACAAATTTCTGCACATTAATTTAATTCTGAATTTTGCACACACAAGTTGAAAGGCATTTGTTCAAATCAAGTTCACGGATAATTGTGCGTGCATTTATTAATCATTATGATACTAAAATCATAACAAAGTGGGCTATGCTATACAAAAAAAATCAGATGAGCCCAGAACGCAATTACACGTTAAGTATTTCCCCCCATAGAAAACCATTATAAGAACGCTTAATGTGGCTTATTGCAGATTAGAATGTCCCCTTATTATGTCGAAATAACGAGATATTATGTCGATACTACTGCTGTGTCCACCATGGTCTCCACATTCTTGATCAGCGGAAACGATTTTTGATTGTTTGGGATCTGACTGGCCAGCGTATTTGAAAAAGTTAAGCAAACTTTGCTGTCTTTTTGACATTTTTCTCCTGAGTGAAACGATTGAGGCTAGCAGCAATCTCAACTAGCACAACAAGCGTGCAAGTCATGTGTCACCCATGTTCACATGTTCCGGCTCAAATTAAGCCCTGTGTGACACCCTTTTAAAATGTGAAAATCCTATTAATTTTGCTTTATTGATTTGAATGTTCTTTAATATTTTCTTTAATTTCAGTTCATTATTTAGCTTGGATTTTTTTAATACATAAAATTAATAATTCATTGGGAGCATACGATCGGATTACCACAAATGATCCGTGCTGAATTCGTCTGGTCTGACTCAGTTCATCATTGATTGGGAGAGAACAGTTCAAACTTACTGGCTGTGGAAATCAGCGGGCGTGTCTCATTATACTATAAGCAAAACGCCGTAAAATAGCACGCGCTCTGTGCAACCAAAACGGCGTTTTTTACGGCGTCATATGGCGAGATGAACGGCGTAAAAAGCGGCGCTTTCCATGCACACTAAAACGCCGTCAAATACGGCGTCATTGACGTATTTCGCGCGTCTTTTACGGCGTTTGTAATTACAACGGCGTATTTTACGGCGTCCAATACGGTTTAAAACGCCGTATTTTACGGCGTTTGGCTTTAAACGCGATTAGCCTATGGCGTATTTCTGAGCCTCTTGGCTTGCCATAGTTATCTGTCGTGCTTGTCAGTCTCGTCGCCGAATGGAACATTTCGAGCGCCATAGCCACTGGCCTGGCAGCAGAATACAGCGCTTTTAGTCGCAGTTCCGTGTGAACGGGGATCGTTTTGACAACGTTGACGTCTGTACATTAACAATGCAAAGGAAAAACTTTTCCAATTTTAGTACATAGTTGTTGTGTAGGACTAAACATATCCTAAGTCTAGAAAACAAGACTGAAACTAAACATGACCATGACAACTTCTATCAGAAAATAGTTATGGAAACTTGAATATTAGATCTTTCAAATGACATAGCCTATGGTTTGTCAAGATTCAAGTTGGATTTAATACAGTTTGAATCAACAAAACTTTGAGATAACTGTCAGCACTTTTTCCGTTGTAGGGTAAAGTTTGAATGCAATACAAATTGAGTTAAAAACAGATTTATTCATATATTAATTGTAATTTTTAACAACCTAAATCATTGATTTCGCAGGAAATGTAATGAGGTGCTCAAGGCCGCATTAATGCACGGGCTTACCTGGGCTGAAGCCCAGGGGCCTCCCAAGTTCAGGGGCCTCCCATGTTCAGGTTCATGATGAGCTGAAAAGGTTGTATTGTTTTAACTTGTCAGATTTTGTCGCTAGTCGCTTGTGGGCGTTGGTAGTGCTGTCGCTCTAATGTTATTGTTATGGTGCGTTCACACCAAACGCGAATAGAGCGTCTGGCGCGAGTGATTTCAATGTTAAGTCAATGCAAAGACGCGTTTATGCGCGTCTAGAGGTCCCGCGGCGCGAATAAGGCGTTGTTTAGACTGCTCGTCTGGCCACATCTATACAAAACACCATTACAAGTGATATTATACATTATATAACTATATCATTTTAATTTGACTAGGAATTAGGCTCAAAAGAAACAGTATGCTGTTGGTAGTGTTTTTATATTACCACACAGCAGTGTTCAGGATTAAATAATTTACTAGATTAACGATCGATCAATCTACAAATTAAACTCACTCATACTGTCATAAATTACTTAAACGTCATCCGAATTTGACAAATAATCAATTTTCTTGTCCCTAATAGTCAACATAATGCAGGGGAAACTGTAAAATGAACTGCAGCAGTGCTAAACTTGCATCATAAAACTACAACACTCGAACTATAAATGTATGAATTAAACTCACTGAGACTGTCGAAAGTTTTTTTTCCATGCATCATTTTATTATATCCATGTTTGTGGTAAGTTACAGTCAAATCATATAAAACAGTGAAATCGCCCTTGAACTCTTCTGTCTTGCCTGCACTGCACTCGAGACGGTGACGGGAGCTGAGCTCCATTGAAAGGCTTCTTTCCTATTGGTTGTCGCTCGCTAAAATCGCTTCTCATTTGCATAAAGTTGAAATTTAGTTGCAGTGTGTGGTTGTTAAATAAAGTTTCTTGTGTTTATGTGCTCAGTGATATGTTAATAACAATATTAAAATTAAAAACAATATAAAAAAACTCACTGTTGTAGGTCTCGAAAGAAACTAATGCATTTTGTGATGTAGATTACCTAGGTAGGCTATTACACTTTTTTAAAATGACACTCTATAAATCGAGGGGATGGGGGGCCTACAAAACCTCTCAGCCCCGGGGCCTAACATTAGGTTAAGGCGGCTCTGGAGGTGCTAAATAGAGAAGTTCTTTGAGCCAATGTGATCATTTGGTGTCGTAATGAGGATGATAATGAAGAATATAGAGATTTAAAGTGTAGGCTATATAATTGCTTATAGTGCTGGTTAATGATAATAAAATTAACAACAGCAAAATATTTTGTTTGAAGTTATTTTCCTAAAAAAGGTCTAACACCACACTCAGAAGTTTGAACCAAAGTTTAGGCGATAAGCCTTCATCAAGCTACAACTCCTTCAAGTCAAGTCAGCTTTATTTCTACAGCGCTTTCTACAATACATTCAATGATGCAAACAGAGTTCAATTCTGCTGCTCAAAATAAGACAATACTGTCATTGTTCAGCTGAAGAACAGTCAACAACTTACAGGTGAGAATAATTCAGTAATTAATTAACTAACAAGTTGTTTTCCACCATTGAAATATATGAAGAGTAAGGAGGCATGCAAACTTTCTGGGATGAAAACATTCTTTATAGTTTGTTCATTGGTGTACCTTGATTTACTATCTAAATGAATGCCATTTTTAATATTTTGTATGATGTTTAATAAAATAAAAAAATAAAAAAAGGGAAAAGAATCAGGTCTGTCGCTGCAAGAGGGAGGGGAAGTCATTTTGATTAAAAATTGTCAGGTGCATGATTTTTTTTTTTTTTTTTTTAAACAATTAATAATTTAGGTCATTCGTGATTTCATGGTGATTTTAAAATATCACGTCATTTGGTTTTATGTTTAATAAATAATTGTACACTTAACCCCACATCTATTATTATTCTAACATTACCCATCCTAAACTAGCACTAAACATAGCGCTATGCTAAACTATTTGTTTATCATTTTGGAGCATGAGTTACACTCGCGTTGCTTGGTAACGTTCCTCGAGCGAGCGTGGACACGCCCACTTGTAACGACAGCGTTTCAGTTGTAATGATAGTTTCGGGGATTGTTGTGTAAATCGCGGTTAAGAAGAACTGCACTGTTTCGCGTTTAGTTTGTTTTTTGAAATATGATTGTTAAGAAAACGTCAAGAGTAAAAAGCACCGGGCGCAACGTGACGCCGCTGAGAGCCGCTCCGTCATTCTCCAGTATGAGGACTTTTTACGTTTAATTCTGCGATACTAATCGACTCGTTATAAATGTAATTTTTAACTCCTAGATTTCAAAACACATGGGTCTAAACGCAGTCGAAGTGCTCGTCGAGGTCGCCAGCTTTCTGGGCTAAAGGGATATGGATGCAACAAAGACAGGTGGGATTTATTACTAATACTCATAATTACACCTGCCGCCCGAGTCACGTGTCAACGACTTATGAGCTGTTGTTATTATTATTAGCCTGAATATTATGTGACGATCGCTCAGCACAGTCTGTTTACATTTCACCTCGAAGCTTTAGGACTGATGACTTTTTGTTTTGGAAATGCTCAGATTGGACCAGTTTATTGACTCGATTATTGATCAATAAACCTACTTTAATATTAGTAACGTTAAGTTAAAACTTCACGGTGGACTGATTGACAGATGATGGAGAGTCAAGTCATGTCGGAATGAACGGATTTACGAGTTGAACTCTGATGAACGAGTCGTCGGGTACAACGGGGCTATTATTATATATACATAGGGTAAGAAATTTTTTATATATCAATATATAAAATAATATATTGAACATTGATGGAGCAGCAGATTTTGTGTTAAAATAAATGTACGAGGTGTCGAGGTCTGTTACTCCACAGACACACAATACTGATACAAATACTTAAGCTAAAATAATGTGTTTTTAATAATGTCTAAGTAATACTTGTTCAAAACAATCACTTTAGCGAAGTTTGCAAAATTTTCTGTTTATTTTGATAAATAATATAATTAATTTTTGTTAAATAAATATGGGCTAGCTACTGTCATTATGTATAATATAACATAACACTATATTTTAAAAAGTAAAGATTCTGAAAGCATTGAATGAGATCTCATAATAATTTAATATAGATTTACAGTTGTAACAATAAATTACATTGTATTATATGCTATGATTAAAATCATACATTTTTTTTTTTATAAATATGATGGTTTCATTACAAATAAGGTGATTATCTCTAAGGTTATATATATGATATGTACAATCTGAATAACCATGTCATGTCAACAAATGGAAAAGTCAGTCATCTGTTTATTATCATGTTAATTATTGTCTTTCACCCCAAATACCATACTTTTACATATCCGTCCATTATTGAAAAACTGTTGCTTTAATAACATTGATCAAAATTGAACATCATTAAGAAGATCTTTGTTTTAAAATATATTCAATATTTTTATCGATTCTCATTTGCTCCTTAAATCTACAACATTTTTAAAAACATCAAATATTAGATCAGATTAGCACAGAATCAGCGTTGCGCTGCTGTCCACGATCACGTCAAGGATCAGAACAATTTCCACGTGCATCTTGAAACGCGGATGTTTATGAAAGTGCTGCAAGTTTTTGTGCATCTAGTGGTTTAGAGGAGAATAAAGTCAAAGGCGATTTGAACCCGTTGTATCCTACAAGTGAACACGACTTCCAGCAGGACCAGGAGATAATAGATAACGCAGTGCATAGATGCTTCTTTATTCCTAATGTCATATTGTGTGAATTTGAAGTTTCAGAGCAGTGAATGCGGGTGGAAGATGTGTGACGTCAGGATGCGGGAGAGATCACGGCGAGGTACGAGTGCTCAGACTGAACTCTAGTAGGAGTGTAACAGGGGAAGAGTCACTATCCTCCTCTCTCTGTGTTCTCCGCAGGGCTCGTCGACCGCCCGCGTCTCGCAGGACTCCAGCCACGACTCCACCAGTGGGTTCTGCAGCTCCAGTTCAGTGTTCTGCGTGCTCGTGTTTCCTCCACCTGTGAAAGCCGTTCTCTGTGTTCTCAGGTCTAACGCTGCCCTCCGGTGTCTCCAGCTTTCTGCTCGACTGCTTGGATGTCGATTCTCCACCGTCAGACGACGACTTGACGCTTTCATCCATTGAGGAGTTTCGCAAAGCTGACAATTATGGTATTATTAATGCGTTTGAGAACTCATATTTTTATGCGTTTGAGGTGCATATTTTGATTTTCTCAGACGCATCAAGGTGAGTTCTCACACTCTCTCTCTCTCACACACACAGACACACACACAAATATGCTATTATACTCCATATAACTCCATGTAAAAGCCAGAAACTAAGCTTTTTTTTGCACGGGCCTATCTAAAGGGTTAATGGTGCCACCTGGTTATCAACAGTAAAAATGACAAATTTTACCTCTTCCCAACAGGGAAAACCACCAACAATCAAAAATGCATGATTATATGGTGTCATGGCTTTGCAATCAAAAAATGTGGTTATAATGGAAGTCAATGGGGCAAAAACAGCCACAAACAGTAAATGAGGGAGAAAAAGTTAAAATCTGACGCTGCACAAAAACTAACAATGCATCAAAACTAATGTTGTTTCTAATCTTTGACATGTCCAAGACTGTGATAAAAGGTTAAAAAAAATCCAGTCCACATTCACATTTTATATTGAAAATAAGTCATTTTGTGTTTTTTCCCCCCCCCAAATCAGTGACATAATTTATGAATTTGGCAATTAAAGAGTTAAAATCCTGATTTTTTTTAAAAACATTTAGTAGTTTTGATCAGGACTGTGGCTGATTAATAGATTTATGCAAAAAAAAATTGAAAAAAATATTTATCTGATACATTTTTACAGCAGTTTAAAGTAGTGGCTGTTTTCAGCCACGAACATAACGAAAGGGTAGTGAATTTGAACAATGCACAAGGGTTAAAATACGTACAAGAATGATCTGATTAATGATGTGTGATGACACAAACTGAAACATTTCTAACGAAAAAGTGCACTAATACTGATTAAAACAATCATTCACTGAATGGTTTGTCAAAAATAAATAACACTAATAATTTACACCTTGTAATTATTATTCAAGGTAAAAGGTAACAATTAGTCACCTTTATATATACAGTTTATATATATAGTTTGTTTATAGAAGAAAACAGCGTCACAGTCCAGCTTAAGTGAGTTCAGTGATGGATCATTTTTGTTTAAAAAAAAGGTTATATATATATATATATATGTATATCCGCTCTGGAGAAAACAGTGATGTCATCGTCCAGCTCAGTTCAGTTCTCATATAATGGTGTCAGTGCAGGAGATGATCAGTGTCAGGATGGAGGAACCAGACTCAGTCACTCAGTTCTCCTCTGGCCAACGAGCCAACGGTGTGTGATTATGATTCAGGCAGCATTACAGGTCAGAGGTCAGATTGGATCGGGTGCATGACCACGGGCGTCAGACGGGTGATAGTGGAACTGAGGGTCACGGGTCGTAGGCGAACAGGCAAGCCCACCCCCACCCCCACCCGGCCCTTGGTCCGGGAACCGGTGCCCAACAGTTGGTGCTACGCCCCTGTGTATGACTGTTCATCAGTGTGTGGGTGCATGAGTCAGAAAGAGACTCTCAGGAGCTTGACAGATACAGTTACTATAGAAAAACACTTTTTTTCGAAAACAAATTACTGGCATTTGGGTTTGGCATGACAGGGCGAGGAGATGTTAGGTTTTGAGCCATCTATTCCTTTAGTTCTTGATTCAGACCGATCTCAGTACAGTTGATCATGTAGAGTGTGTTCACCTACCGCTCGCTGTGTTCCTCTCAGATGTTGATGACGCTCTGATGTGTGTGAGGAACTCAACTCTTCTGGATCTCAGTCACGCTCAGGACCTCGTGCTGCAGCCGACGCCAAACCTCTCCTCCATTGCTGGTGCGTCTCATTCAGGACTGATCACTTCACAGAACGCTTCAGTGCATGAAGGGCTGTTGTGTGTTTCCTGCAGAACTCTCATTAGACCCTGAAGAACTGTTCCTCAGCCGGTCTCCTGTACGTGTGCCCTCGCAGACCCTGGCCTCAGACATGGCCTCAGGTACTCGAGTGTGTGTGTGTGTGTGTGTGTGTCAAGGTTATTATAGTTTTGCAGTTTTCATAAGTTTTTATTTTTGTTTCGTTTTGATTTTTGTTTTCAAATTCAGTTTAGTTTTAATTAGTTTTTAAAGTGGGTTTGCTCGTTTAGTTTATTTTTTGAAATTTTAGTTTAGTTTTTATTAGTTTTAGTGTTAGTGTTAGTTTTAGCTTTTTATTTATTTTTTATTTGGGTTATTTGTCAGGGGCAAGATTCAAAAAGGTCAGAAAAAGTATTGTGTAATAATAACTCAACAAAAACATCATACAATTTTAGAAATATGAATTCAACAATAACACCAGTACATAAAATGTACATTTGAGCACAAATATGTAAACAGTCTACACAAGACTCCGCAGTAAGTGCAAAATGTGCAAGTGCCGAATGAGCTTCAGCAGAACATCAGACAGTGATATGCACATAGTAAATATAGAGTTAATCTTTCTCAACTGGTGGATTGCAAGACCGTTTTGAGCAAGTCGAATAGTGCAGTCAACAACAAACGTAATTCTCTTTTTTTCTGATGCCACTTTTATTTTAGAAGATGTGTGTGAAAGCTTGTGACACTTCTGTCAGATGCTGAGAAAAGCGCGTTATTCAGTTGGCTATCTTCGGGAAGATGAGATGTTGTCAAGCCAAATGTAAGTAAACCTAACTAACTTTCCTGTCATACGGCTGACGGCTGTTGTACTGCGCTTGCAGCCGCACGTCACGCGCAGATGCGGCGCGCTGTAGCCATTCTGTCGTCAATTAACTCATGTAAGAATCAAAAGGGCGATTAAAGCTGTCAAAACTGCATGCATGTATTTGTTATATATGCGTCACATGTGTCTGGATTAAAATATTCTGCTATGTGAGATCACAATATAAGGCACAAACTCTAATGTTTTAATGTCCAAATAAATGGAGAGCACTGTGCATTTGTACTAGAAGATAGGCATTCATTTTGCATACAAACAAAAATGGATAAATCCATAAAATAACTAATTTTACATTCTGGCAACGTTACATTATGAAAAACATAACATTTTACATTATGTGCTGTTGACTTCCGCCTTGTTCACATTCTTGCACATGGGGATTCAAAAGAGAACTTTTGTTTTCCTTTTTAATTTAGGTATGATAGAACTGTTGCACTTGCAATTATTCATTTTGACAACTAATATAGAAAGTTAAACATTTTTTGACAAACTCAGAATTGGGTGAAGAGTTCATTGATTATATGAAACGCATTGAAGGTTGAATAATCTTTGGACTACAGTATTATCTGCATGTCATCCATGAAGATGCAACAATGTAGAACAAACTATTGGAGATTTTGAGAACCAGAACCAAGCTAACTGAGCAAGCTGAACTTTAGCTATAGTGTGTACCCTTTTATTACTATTTAATTCATTTTAATACGAGGTGGTGGGTAATAATAAAAAAATATAAAATTCACTCAGTATTCCATGATTCCTAATTCACTACTATCTCAATTACAATTAAATACAAATTAACTGTATTCAGTTGTGTAGGCACTAAAACAAATCAAATCAAGTATATTTGTATAGCGTTTTTCACAATACAGATTGTATCAAAGCAGCTTCACAGTATTAAATTAAAATAAAATAATACAACGAGGTTTGTTTCTAGTGGAATTTATTGATTGATAAAATAAAATTAAATATCCCCAAAATATCCCCAACTGAGCAAGCCAAAGGCAACAGTGGCAAGGAACCGAAAAAACTCCATCAAGTGACCTAATGGAGAAAAAAAAAAAACCTTGGGAGAACCCAGGCAGTCCAATAAAACAGTCCAATACATCATAGTCAAATTATTTTTTATGATAAAATAATTAAGATTTCTGTGCCACCCCAGACTGGTTGCTGGCCCTTGCCTGGCCACCCCTATGAAAAAATCCTGGCTCCGCCACTGGAAAGGAAGTGCAGCTGAACGAATACGCTGCGTGTTTTAAATAGCGTTAAAAAAAATAATAATAACGAAACGCAATATGTGGCGGCCGGTGTTGATTCTGAGGCGCACCGCCACGAATTAAGTCTATGTGTGGGAAACACTACCAGTCGGAAATGTCAACTCTGAAAGATAACGTTATTTGCTCTATGCTCAATTGCTTTAGACATTGACAAAGACGAAAACTAAGGACATTTACTCTATAATTTTATTTTATTTTAGTTAGTTTTGCCAAACACACATTACAGTTTTAGTTAGTTATCATTTTTTTGTAATGCCTCGTTTTTATTTTTATTTCAGTTAACGACAATGTTTTTTCCCACCTAGTTTTCGTTTTTTTGTTCGTTTTCATTAACGATTATAACCTTACTGTGTGTGTGTGTGTGTGTGTGTGTGTGTGTGTGTTTGAGTTGATGAAGCTCTATTTCATTTCCTATTTTCTTTTTCTGTTCAGGAGCTGAGCTCAGATCAGCGCAGGAGAGAACGCCTGTGAACACCAGACCTGTCGCTCCTTACCCTGCTGTCAGAAAGGTGATTAATACTCAAATTGTGTGTGTGTGTGTGTGTGTGTGTGAGAGAGAGAGAGAACTGGCAAATGTGGTTCACAAGGACAAAAGTCAGGTTACTCACCGCATTACGAGGACACTTGGTTTTATGACGACATCTCAGTGTCTTCATAAACCTGAGGCCATATATGTTCTTTTCAAGCATTAATTAATGCCCATATGAAGTTTTAACATTTAAAAAAAAAAAAGACCTTATAAACCATGTTGTGTATGTTTATATATTACAAATATGACCTTATATACCATGATGTGTATGTGTAAATTGTCCCCGCAAACCAGCCATTATAGTCACAAAATAAAATACTAAAATAACATCACTACTACTCGCCGTTCTGAAAAAAAGAACAGAAAAAACAAGTTAGCAAAACTTTACAATATGTGTTCACTATATGCAATATGCTCAACTAATGCATAGATAATGCAGAGTTAATCTAGAGTTAATGTATGACCCATGAATAACTCAACCATTTATTAATTGATTATTTAATCAGCCGCTAATAAAGATAAAATCTGTTGCTATTACAGTTCTTCTGAAGTGCTAAAACACATTTCTTGAACCATCACTCATTTCTCAAAACCTTAAACACAAATCCAGTTCTTCAAACTACATTCACAAAACTCCTGACTCTTCTGGCAGAATCGAACCATTGCCTCAAAACTTTTTCACCTGTTCTCAAAATCAAACAAAGCGTTCAGATCATACACACATCAGTCATACACACAGATCATACACACATCAGTCATACACACAGATCATACACACATCAGTCATACACACAGATCATACACACATCAGTCATACACACAGATCATACACACATCAGTCATACACACAGATCATACACACATCAGTCATACACACATCAGTCATACACACATCAGTCATACGCACAGATCATACACACATCAGTCATACACACAGATCATACACACATCAGTCATACACACAGATCATACACACATCAGTCATACACACATCAGTCAATATTAGTCCAGTCATTTTAAGCCAAAATGACGGTCAACCTTGAACAAATTGCAACAGAAGCAAACTCAACTGATTTTGTATCCTCAGTATGTCCTGAGTAAGGAAAAAAAGCCCAGAAGAATCCCATTAGGGGAAAGTTTAGAAAAACACTCAAATATAGCCTATTCATACGCCTATTCATTCTTTTCTCACGTGAATAGGGTAAAATGTTTAACCTTTAGATAAAACCTATTTTAACCGCTTGATAAACTTAAGATTGAGCCACTGTAGTCACTTGGACTATATTAACGATCTCTTTAATAACTTTTCTGGGCCAGCAAGTTTCATTCCCTTAGAAGCCTATGGAGGAGTGATCCAGCTGTCAGATTTAATCAAAAATATCTTAATTTGTGTTCTGAAGATGAACAAAGGTTTTACGGGGTTGGAACAACATGAGGGTGAGTAATTACTGACAGAATTTACATTTTTGGGTGAACTAACCCTTTAACCTTTAGATATCACCATGAAAATGACTGAGTTGATTACTTGCATCAAGACAAACAAAAAATTGTATTACAAGTTTTTTTAAATTGTTTGTTAACATGGACAAATGGTGCATAATCTAATTACGTATGTGCTAATTTGCATAAATCCCACAACAGGTCTAAACATTGGGTATAGCCAGGCGAAAATGTCTTGTTGAATCTTGTTGACATACAGTGAGGAAAATAAGTATTTGAACACCCTGCTATTTTGCAAGTTCTCCCACTTAGAAATCATGGAGGGGTCTGAAATTGTCATCGTAGGTGCATGTCCACTGTGAGAGACATAATCTAAAAAAAATAATCCAGAAATCACAATGTATGATTTTTTAACTATTTATTTGTATGATACAGCTGCAAATAAGTATTTGAACACCTGAGAAAATCAATGTTAATATTTGGTACAGTAGCCTTTGTTTGCAATTACAGAGGTCAAACGTTTCCTGTAGTTTTTCACCAGGTTTGCACACACTGCAGGAGGGATTTTGGCCCACTCCTCCACACAGATCTTCTCTAGATCAGTCAGGTTTCTGGGCTGTCGCTGAGAAACACGGAGTTTGAGCTCCCTCCAAAGATTCTCTATTGGGTTTAGGTCTGGAGACTGGCTAGGCCACGCCAGAACCTTGATATGCTTCTTACAGAGCCACTCCTTGGTTATCCTGGCTGTGTGCTTCGGGTCATGTTGGAAGACCCAGCCTCGACCCATCTTCAATGCTCTAACTGAGGGAAGGAGGTTGTTCCCCAAAATCTCGCAATACATGGCCCCGGTCATCCTCTCCTTAATACAGTGCAGTCGCCCTGTCCCATGTGCAGAAAAACACCCCCAAAGCATGATGCTACCACCCCCATGCTTCACAGTAGGGATGGTGTTCTTGGGATGGTACTCATCATTCTTCTTCCTCCAAACACGTTTAGTGGAATTATGACCAAAAAGTTCTATTTTGGTCTCATCTGACCACATGACTTTCTCCCATGACTCCTCTGGATCATCCAAATGGTCATTGGCAAACTTAAGACGGGCCTTGACATGTGCTGGTTTAAGCAGGGGAACCTTCCGTGCCATGCATGATTTCAAACCATGACGTCTTAGTGTATTACCAACAGTAACCTTGGAAACGGTGGTCCCAGCTCTTTTCAGGTCATTGACCAGCTCCTCCCGTGTAGTTCTGGGCTGATTTCTCACCTTTCTTAGGATCATTGAGACCCCACGAGGTGAGATCTTGCATGGAGCCCCAGTCCGAGGGAGATTGACAGTCATGTTTAGCTTCTTCCATTTTCTAATGATTGCTCCAACAGTGGACCTTTTTTCACCAAGCTGCTTGGCAATTTCCCCGTAGCCCTTTCCAGCCTTGTGGAGGTGTACAATTTTGTCTCTAGTGTCTTTGGACAGCTCTTTGGTCTTGGCCATGTTAGTAGTTGGATTCTTACTGATTGTATGGGGTGGACAGGTGTCTTTATGCAGTTAACGACCTCAAACAGGTGCATCTAATTTAGGATAATAAATGGAGTGGAGGTGGACATTTTAAAGGCAGACTAACAGGTCTTTGAGGGTCAGAATTCTAGCTGATAGACAGGTGTTCAAATACTTATTTGCAGCTGTATCATACAAATAAATAGTTAAAAAATCATATATTGTGATTTCTGGATTTTTTTTTTTTTAGATTATGTCTCTCACAGTGGACATGCACCTACGATGACAATTTCAGACCCCTCCATGATTTCCAAGTGGGAGAACTTGCAAAATAGCAGGGTGTTCAAATACTTATTTTCCTCACTGTATAACAGTAAAATACTTAATGTTAAGGTCTGAATGGAACCCATTTAGGCTACCCATGAGCATTAATACATATAGGCAGTGGGCCAAGTCCGTCTATCTCGTTTAGTTTTTGATTTGACAGTTACCCAGCAGCTGTCTGGCTCATTTTTTTTATTTGTCTGTATGAATAATTCACAAAAAGATTACCGATTGTTTCCAACGCCAATTGTTGCACATTAAAGTATAAAAATAGATTTAATTTCGCTAGCTGATCACAAACGTTGGCCGGAGTGAGATCCAATCAACGCTTGTGTTGTTACCTTTTTGAATTGATTTGGCCAATCACGTTATTCGTTGAACCGGCGTCGCATCAGTCTGAAGCCAAATCCATGAGTCTACAACCCAACCTGGAGAGACCGGTGTGTCTCGGCAAGACAACGTCAAGGTAAGATTTGTTTTACAATGATTATACACCCCTATATCTTAATGCTTTTCATATAAGTTGTATTTAAGACTGCAAGCTATAGTTCGCCGTGAATATATGCGTTGTCGTTGATGAGAACAGTAACGTTAGCCACGAAAGAATGTTGGTAGTGGAGCAGTAAAGCTAGGTCTAACGGTATGTTGCTCAGGCTAATCCAAAATAATCATTCGGTACATACACAATGAACTAGAGTAAAAGATCTCTAGTAAAAAAATACGCAAAGAGTATTCAAATACGGGATAATTACGGGAAAATATTTAAATGGGAAGACAGCAGGAAATAAGTCTGACTAAGGGAGAATCACGGGGTAAACGGGAGGGTATGTCCAGGTTGGTAACAGCAAGCTACCTAGGCTACAAGTAAGCTAGACTAATTATGAGCTTAAAAGAGTGCAAACCAAAGAAATGATTTCAAATCAACTTTATAGTGGTAGTCATGGAGTTATTTAAGCCAATTATGGTTGATTGTCACGATTGATAGTGGATGGGCTTCACCTACACAACAGAACAGGTATAAGATGGAATATGGTGGAAAAATATTTTAGTTAAAGATGGCTGTTTTTGAGCTATTTAACAAAATTATTTGTGGTCAGAACTGCAGTAGTCTTGTCAAGCTCGTTTAAGATGGTTAGCATCTTAATACAAATGTCAAGATGAAAAGTGTGATTTAAAATTATCTAGTAATGTGCACTTTCTGTGTTTATTTATCTGAATATAATTCAGTTGTTTATCTAACACACAGACACGGACAGGACTACATCATATCTCTGCACACCCAAATGACTACAGAGGTGATCGTTGATGGAGCAGGTCAAGATCACAGAGTTGCTATAGTATCCACATCACAGATGACCCATCTTGATCTATCGACACCACCAACAGAACCTGGCCAAGAAAGTCCAAAAACCTCTGCACTTCCTCCCACAGTTGAGGAAGGCTCATCTCCCAAAAATCCATCCTCTTAACTTTCTATAGGGGAATCACAGAGAGCCTCTTCCTTCCACCCCCACCCTCCAATAGCCTAAGGGCAGCTGATTGACTCTTGCACAAATACACTGGTAGTTTACTCTACGATGCTGCTACATTGGTTTATTTTTAAATTTGCTATGAACATTTGACCCCACTTACACACAAATTGCACTGCCTTTTGCTACTTGTCATGTCATCCACTTAGTACACAATAATACTATATTAATTAGGGATGAGTCACGATTTTCGAATATTCGATTAGCTGATTTTATTATAGAATAGGATGTGCGGGATGATTGTCTTTAAAAAATCCCCATGTTTTAGTTGTGGTTATAAATTGCAATCCTAAATTCACATACAATTTTTATACATTTAATAAATATTCTTAATATTTGTTGTTTTTGTTTCTATGTTTGAGCTTGTATATCTCAATATTAATAACAGTCTGGTTAATTTTGAGTCTTGAAAAGTAAACTCTCAAGGGTTGGATTTCTAAATATATGTTGGTTATGTGTCTATTCAGAATGACTTCTGAGCAGCAACCTTTTTATTTTGGGTATGTCATGTATGCATCACTTGCCAAAATTGGGGCTGACTAGTAAGGGGTTAAACGTATATAAATGAAACGTATGTTTACGTTTTTTAACTTTTACTCGCATGCTCTCATTTCATTAATAAAAATAATTTAGTAGCCTATCCTTGCCTTGTTTTTGAATGAATAAATCAAATAGTGTAAAATACATTTCAGAGAAAGTTTTTCTCAATCTTTTCCACTGGCCAAATAGTATTTTTAATTGATTTATATTTTTAATGGAAACAGATAGACCTTGTTGTGCATTATTTGCACGAAACCATTTTCTCAGACAATTATTTTAATAATATTTACATATTTAATCTAAATGTTTATATCAGAAGTAAAACATATAGTTTAAATCATTCTTTTATTTATTTAAACTGTTATTGTGAACATGCACAGTATTTATGATTAGGACTCATAATAAAGATTTACGGTTTTACTTCATCTGCCGTTAGATAAGATATGCGTCAGTTTCACTATATGGCCCAGCTTCCTGGTCACTGACACAGATTACTTTGCCTCCGCTGTAGAATCTGTGTTCATTATTTACATTGGTTGTCAAGGAAACGGGAGGTTTTCTAACCTTATGATTAGTACTCCTGCTTCTTTGCCGGTTTAAAAAAGTAAGAGTTTGTAAGGACATTTTGCGTCAAATGTGCATACAACAAAGTTGGAAACAATGTCTGTAGTACTTACACGATTTTATTACATGACCTCAGCAAAAAAAAACGAACACAGCTGTGAGGTAAGTATTAAATTCGTAATTTCGAGGTCCGGCCCACCGCCTAATAGAGGCAGGAAGCGGTCATATAGGGATTGTCAAAGTTTTTTTTCTTTTTTTTTCCCGTCAATCTACTGAATTTTCCGTCAACGATACCAGGGACACCGAAACACCGGGGAACATGAAATTTGGTGAGCATGTAGCCCCACTAGACTTTTACGGAAAAATTTCGTTTGGGCCCCGGGGGCCACTCCCCCCCCCGCGCTGGGCCCCCCCAAACCCAAAAAATGCAGTTTTTCCTAAATAACTACCTGAACCGTGGCACCGAGGATGAAGAAATTTGCAAAGTATGTTGGTCTTAAGGGCCCACATCAACCTAGCCCATAATCGATTGTCAAAGTTTTTTAGTTTTTTTTTCCCGTCAATCTACTGAATTTTCCGTCAACGATACCAGGGACACCGAAACACCGGGGAACATGAAATTTGGTGGGCATGTAGCCCCACTAGACTTTTACTGAAAAATTTCGTTTGGTCCCCGGGGGCCACTCCCCCACCGCGCTGGGCCCCCCCAAACCCAAAAAATGCAGTTTTTCCTAAATAACTACTTGAACCGTGGCACCGAGGATGAAGAAATTTTTATGGTATGTTGGTCTTAAGGGCCCACATCAACCTAGCCCATAATCACTCATTTGTGATTTGCGCCCCTCCCATAAAAAATGAAAATGCAATATTATTCTGCTTTAATCGCCCCTATCTTCAGTGGAGATGTTCAGAACTGCACCATATTTCATGTGTATGATTAACTTGACATCCTCTGGGGGTATGCTAAGTTTCGTAGAATTTCATCCATGGGGGGGTATAAAATAAATTCATTTATGTGCACATTTAGTGACTGTACACTCATCGGCCTGTAGATGGTGCTGTTGAGCGAAGGGTTGCTGGTTTAGGATGATACTGTCACTAAGGTTGCCAACTGTCCCGAATTAGGCGGGACGTCCCGTATTTTGGGCCTAATTTATTTGTCCCTTGCGTGACCTCCCGTGTCCCGTTTTTTGACAAGCTGATAAACCACTGACTGATACAACAGCAACAGCAGCAGTGCTGACCACGACACTTGAGAATGATCACCGACACCTGTCATCATCCAATCACAGCTTTTTTTAATCACTGTTTTGAGACAAATCATTGTTTGATTTGCGAACATCCTCTGCCGTCTGGTCGCTTCCGCTTCAAGCCGGACTCGTCTCGCGCTAACGGTAATTTCCTTTCACTGTCCACGTTTTGATTTCGGCTAATCAATTTTGGCGAATGCAAACAACGTGATTATTGTTCATGAGTCTAACATCCAGCCACGCAAGAAAACATGTATTCTACCTGAGGGAATAATATGCTCAAAAAACATTTCTAATTATTATTAATGTTTTAAAGCTTTTAGAAAGTACATAGAAAGCTTTTGTAACATTATCTTAACTGTCACTTTTGATTAATGTAATGCATCCTTGCTGAATAAAAGTAGGCAATTACTTTCTTTATTTTTTTCCCCAAAAAATAATCTTACTAACCCCAAACTTTTGAACTGTAAGCCTAGTGTATAATGTTAAAAAAGCTTTCTATTTTAGATAAATGCTGTTATTTTGAACTATGGTTTGTTTGTAATGTGACTTTTTTCATGTATGACATTAAAATTATTTTTAGAATTAAATACATAAATAGGTTAAGCAATACAAATGTGTTTATGTCTGATAACCTTTTAAACACAAACTTCACTGCAGACACTGAAATGACGTACACTGTGTGATACAGTACAAATATTTTGAGTGTCCCTCATTTTCCTATAAATAACCACGATTGTCCCGCATTTTCCTTTTCTGAAGTTGGCAACCCTAACTGTCACACACACACATGCAGGAATACAAACAAACGCAAGCATGCACACACACTGACATCCACACGCACAGACACACACCCATACACACACATACAAATCCACATGCACAGACACACACACACATACACACACGAGCACACACATGTACACACGCATACATACACGCACAGACACACACAGACACACACATACACAAACACACACACATACACACACACACACACAGACACACACATACACAAACACACACACATACACACACACACAGACAGACATGCACATACTACTACTTTTTTTAGGTATATACATAAACACGCAATACAGCCAAATTGCTCCACGTCATTTATTTTTGTGGAAAGCCAGTGCAGGCCTGAGCGGCGGTCATATTTTGTACCGCCATGCGGTACATCTAGTTATTGCAGAGATGGGGTTTTGGGGCTGGGTCCGTGGGACTGTTTCTGGGGTTCACTTTTTATTTCGCCTACCTTTTGTCTTCTGCATTCTCCTTACCATTGTCTCCTGTTCTTCCCTCAGACTCGTCCTCCACCTCTTACACACACTCTTCCTCGTCCTCGTCCTCCTCGTCCTCCACCTCTTACACACACTCTTCCTCATCCTCGTCCTCCTCGTCCTCCACCTCTTACACACACTCTTCCTCGTCCTCTTCCTCCTCGTCCTCCACCTCTTACACACACTCTTCCTCGTCCTCATCCTCTTCCTCCTCGTCCTCCACCTCTTACACACACTCTTCCTCGTCCTCGTCCTCCTCGTCCTCCACCTCTTACACACACTCTTCCTCGTCCTCATCCTCTTCCTCCTCGTCCTCCACCTCTTACACACACTCTTCCTCGTCCTCGTCCTCTTCGTCCTCCACCTCTTACACACACTCTTCCTCTTCCTCCTCGTCCTCCACCTCTTACACACACTCTTCCTCGTCCTCATCCTCTTCCTCCTCGTCCTCCACCTCTTACACACACTCTTCCTCGTCCTCGTCCTCCTCGTCCTCCACCTCTTACACACACTCTTCCTCGTCCTCATCCTCTTCCTCCTCGTCCTCCACCTCTTACACACACTCTTCCTCGTCCTCGTCCTCTTCGTCCTCCACCTCTTACACACACTCTTCCTCTTCCTCCTCGTCCTCCACCTCTTACACACACTCTTCCTCGTCCTCATCCTCTTCCTCCTCGTCCTCCACCTCTTACACACACTCGTCCTCGTCCTCCTCGTCCTCCACCTCTTACATACACTCTTCCTCGTCCTCGTCCTCCTCGTCCTCCACCTCTTACACACACTCTTCCTCGTCCTCTTCCTCCTCGTCCTCCACCTCTTACACACACTCTTCCTTGTCCTCTTCCTCTTCCTACTCGTCCTCCACCTCTTACACACACTCGTCCTCGTCCTCCTCGTCCTCCACCTCTTACACACACTCTTCCTCGTCCTCATCCTCTTCCTCCTCGTCCTCCACCTCTTACACACACTCTTCCTCGTCCTCGTCCTCTTCGTCCTCCACCTCTTACACACACTCTTCCTCTTCCTCCTCGTCCTCCACCTCTTACACACACTCTTCCTCGTCCTCGTCCTCTTCGTCCTCCACCTCTTACACACACTCGTCCTCGTCCTCCTCGTCCTCCACCTCTTACACACACTCTTCCTCGTCCTCATCCTCTTCCTCCTCGTCCTCCACCTCTTACACACACTCTTCCTCGTCCTCGTCCTCTTCGTCCTCCACCTCTTACACACACTCTTCCTCTTCCTCCTCGTCCTCCACCTCTTACACACACTCTTCCTCGTCCTCATCCTCTTCCTCCTCGTCCTCCACCTCTTACACACACTCTTCCTCGTCTTCGTCCTCCTCGTCCTCCACCTCTTACACACACTCTTCCTCGTCCTCATCCTCTTCCTCCTCGTCCTCCACCTCTTACACACACTCTTCCTCGTCCTCTTCGTCCTCCACCTCTTACACACACTCTTCCTCTTCCTCCTCGTCCTCCACCTCTTACACACACTCTTCCTCGTCCTCTTCCTCTTCCTCCTCGTCCTCCACCTCTTACACACACTCTTCCTCGTCCTCTTCGTCCTCCACCTCTTACACACACTCTTCCTCTTCCTCCTCGTCCTCCACCTCTTACACACACTCTTCCTCGTCCTCATCCTCTTCCTCCTCGTCCTCCACCTCTTACACACACTCTTCCTCGTCCTCTTCGTCCTCCACCTCTTACACACACTCTTCCTCTTCCTCCTCGTCCTCCACCTCTTACACACACTCTTCCTCGTCCTCTTCCTCTTCCTCCTCGTCCTCCACCTCTTACACACACTCTTCCTCATCCTCTTCCTCCTCGTCCTCCACCTCTTACACACACTCTACCTCGTCCTCTTCCTCGTCCTCTTCCTCCTCGTCCTCCACCTCTTACACACACTCTTCCTCGTCCTCTTCCTCCTCATCCTCCACCTCTTACACACACTCTTCCTCGTCCTCATCCTCTTCCTCCTCGTCGTCCACCTCTTACACACACTCTTCCTCGTCCTCTTCCTCCTCGTCCTCCACATCTTACACACTCTTCCTCGTCCTCTTCCTCCTCGTCCTCCACCTCTTACACGCACTCTTCCTCGTCCTCATCCTCTTCCTCCTCGTCCTCCACCTCTTACACACACTCTTCCTCGTCCTCGTCCTCCTCGTCCTCCACCTCTTACACACACTCTTCCTCGTCCTCGTCCTCTTCGTCCTCCACCTCTTACACACACTCTTCCTCGTCCTCATCCTCTTCCTCCTCGTCCTCCACCTCTTACACACACTCTTCCTCGTCCTCGTCCTCTTCATCCTCCACCTCTTACACACACTCTTCCTCGTCCTCATCCTCTTCCTCCTCGTCCTCCACCTCTTACACACTCTTCCTCGTCCTCGTCCTCCTCGTCCTCCACCTCTTACACACACTCTTCCTCGTCCTCATCCTCTTCCTCCTCGTCCTCCACCTCTTACACACACTCTTCCTCGTCCTCTTCGTCCTCCACCTCTTACACACACTCTTCCTCTTCCTCCTCGTCCTCCACCTCTTACACACACTCTTCCTCGTCCTCATCCTCTTCCTCCTCGTCCTCCACCTCTTACACACACTCTTCCTCGTCCTCTTCGTCCTCCACCTCTTACACACACTCTTCCTCTTCCTCCTCGTCCTCCACCTCTTACACACACTCTTCCTCGTCCTCTTCCTCTTCCTCCTCGTCCTCCACCTCTTACACACACTCTTCCTCGTCCTCTTCCTCCTCGTCCTCCACCTCTTACACACACTCTTCCTCGTCCTCTTCCTCGTCCTCTTCCTCCTCGTCCTCCACCTCTTACACACACTCTTCCTCGTCCTCTTCCTCTTCCTCCTCGTCCTCCACCTCTTACACACACTCTTCGATCATCCTCTTCCTCCTCGTCCTCCACCTCTTACACGCACTCTTCCTCGTCCTCATCCTCTTCCTCCTCGTCCTCCACCTCTTACACACACTCTTCCTCATCCTCATCCTCTTCCTCCTCGTCGTCCACCTCTTACACACACTCTTCCTCGTCCTCTTCCTCCTCGTCCTCCACCTCTTACACACTCTTCCTCGTCCTCTTCCTCCTCGTCCTCCACTTCTTACACACACTCTTCCTCGTCCTCCACCTCTCACACACACTCTTCGATCATCCTCTTCCTCCTCATCCTCCACCTCTTACACACACTCTTCCTCGTCCTCGTCCTCCTCGTCCTCCACCTCTTACACACACTCTTCCTCGTCCTCTTCCTCCTCGTCCTCCACCTCTTACACACACTCTTCCTCGTCCTCATCCTCTTCCTCCTCGTCCTCCACCTCTTACACACACTCTTCCTCGTCCTCATCCTCTTCCTCCTCGTCCTCCACCTCTTACACACACTCTTCCTCGTCCTCATCCTCTTCCTCCTCGTCGTCCACCTCTTACACACACTCTTCCTCGTCCTCTTCCTCCTCGTCCTCCACCTCTTACACACTCTTCCTCGTCCTCTTCCTCCTCGTCCTCCACCTCTTACACACACTCTTCCTCGTCCTCCACCTCTCACACACACTCTTCGATCATCCTCTTCCTCCTCATCCTCCACCTCTTACACACACTCTTCCTCGTCCTCGTCCTCCACCTCTTACACACACTCTTCCTCGTCCTCTTCCTCCTCGTCCTCCACCTCTTACACACACTCTTCCTCGTCCTCATCCTCTTCCTCCTCGTCCTCCACCTCTTACACACACTCTTCCTCGTCCTCGTCCTCCTCGTCCTCCACCTCTTACACACACTCTTCCTCGTCCTCATCCTCTTCCTCCTCGTCCTCCACCTCTTACACACACTCTTCCTCGTCCTCGTCCTCTTCGTCCTCCACCTCTTACACACACTCTTGCTCTTCCTCCTCATCCTCCACCTCTTACACACACTCTTCCTCGTCCTCATCCTCTTCCTCCTCGTCCTCCACCTCTTACACACACTCTTCCTCGTCCTCCTCGTCCTCCACCTCTTACACACACTCTTCCTCGTCCTCATCCTCTTCCTCCTCGTCCTCCACCTCTTACACACACTCTTCCTCGTCCTCTTCGTCCTCCACCTCTTACACACACTCTTCCTCTTCCTCCTCGTCCTCCACCTCTTACACACACTCTTCCTCGTCCTCATCCTCTTCCTCCTCGTCGTCCACCTCTTACACACACTCTTCCTCGTCCTCTTCCTCCTCGTCCTCCACCTCTTACACACTCTTCCTCGTCCTCTTCCTCCTCGTCCTCCACCTCTTACACGCACTCTTCCTCGTCCTCGTCCTCTTCCTCCTCGTCCTCCACCTCTTACACGCACTCTTCCTCGTCCTCATCCTCTTCCTCCTCGTCCTCAACCTCTTACACACACTCTTCCTCGTCCTCGTCCTCCTCGTCCTCCACCTCTTACACACACTCTTCCTCGTCCTCGTCCTCCACCTCTTACACACACTCTTCCTCGTCCTCATCCTCTTCCTCCTCGTCCTCCACCTCTTACACACACTCTTCCTCGTCCTCTTCGTCCTCCACCTCTTACACACACTCTTCCTCGTCCTCATCCTCTTCCTCCTCGTCCTCCACCTCTTACACACTCTTCCTCGTCCTCGTCCTCCTCGTCCTCCACCTCTTACACACACTCTTCCTCGTCCTCATCCTCTTCCTCCTCGTCCTCCACCTCTTACACACACTCTTCCTCGTCCTCTTCGTCCTCCACCTCTTACACACACTCTTCCTCTTCCTCCTCGTCCTCCACCTCTTACACACACTCTTCCTCGTCCTCATCCTCTTTCTCCTCGTCCTCCACCTCTTACACACACTCTTCCTCGTCCTCTTCGTCCTCCACCTCTTACACACACTCTTCCTCTTCCTCCTCGTCCTCCACCTCTTACACACACTCTTCCTCGTCCTCTTCCTCTTCCTCCTCGTCCTCCACCTCTTACACACACTCTTCCTCGTCCTCTTCCTCCTCGTCCTCCACCTCTTACACACACTCTTCCTCGTCCTCTTCCTCCTCGTCCTCCACCTCTTACACACACTCTTCCTCGTCCTCTTCCTCCTCGTCCTCCACCTCTTACACACACTCTTCGATCATCCTCTTCCTCCTCGTCCTCCACCTCTTACACGCACTCTTCCTCGTCCTCATCCTCTTCCTCCTCGTCCTCCACCTCTTACACACACTCTTCCTCGTCCTCATCCTCTTCCTCCTCGTCGTCCACCTCTTACACACACTCTTCCTCGTCCTCTTCCTCCTCGTCCTCCACCTCTTACACACTCTTCCTCGTCCTCTTCCTCCTCGTCCTCCACCTCTTACACACACTCTTCCTCGTCCTCCACCTCTCACACACACTCTTCGATCATCCTCTTCCTCCTCATCCTCCACCTCTTACACACACTCTTCCTCGTCCTCGTCCTCCTCGTCCTCCACCTCTTACACACACTCTTCCTCGTCCTCTTCCTCCTCGTCCTCCACCTCTTACACACACTCTTCCTCATCCTCATCCTCTTCCTCCTCGTCCTCCACCTCTTACACACACTCTTCCTCGTCCTCATCCTCTTCCTCCTCGTCGTCCACCTCTTACACACACTCTTCCTCGTCCTCTTCCTCCTCGTCCTCCACCTCTTACACACTCTTCCTCGTCCTCTTCCTCCTCGTCCTCCACCTCTTACACACACTCTTCCTCGTCCTCCACCTCTCACACACACTCTTCGATCATCCTCTTCCTCCTCATCCTCCACCTCTTACACACACTCTTCCTCGTCCTCGTCCTCCTCGTCCTCCACCTCTTACACACACTCTTCCTCGTCCTCTTCCTCCTCGTCCTCCACCTCTTACACACACTCTTCCTCGTCCTCATCCTCTTCCTCCTCGTCCTCCACCTCTTACACACACTCTTCCTCGTCCTCCTCGTCCTCCACCTCTTACACACACTCTTCCTCGTCCTCATCCTCTTCCTCCTCGTCCTCCACCTCTTACACACACTCTTCCTCGTCCTCTTCGTCCTCCACCTCTTACACACACTCTTCCTCTTCCTCCTCGTCCTCCACCTCTTACACACACTCTTCCTCATCCTCTTCCTCCTCGTCCTCCACCTCTTACACACACTCTACCTCGTCCTCTTCCTCGTCCTCTTCCTCCTCGTCCTCCACCTCTTACACACACTCTTCCTCGTCCTCTTCCTCCTCGTCCTCCACCTCTTACACACACTCTTCCTCGTCCTCTTCCTCTTCCTCCTCGTCCTCCACCTCTTACACACACTCCTCCTCGTCCTCTTCCTCCTCGTCCTCCACCTCTTACACACTCTTCCTCGTCCTCTTCCTCCTCGTCCTCCACCTCTTACACAAACTCTTCCTCGTCCTCGTCCTCGTCGTCCTCCACCTCTTACACACACTCTTCCTCGTCCTCTTCCTCCTCGTCCTCCACCTCTTACACACACTCTTCCTCATCCTCTTCCTCTTCCTCCTCGTCCTCCACCTCTTACACACACTCTTCCTCGTCCTCTTCTCCTCGTCCTCCACCTCTTACACACACTCTTCCTCGTCCTATTCCTCCTCCTCGTCCTCTACCTCTTACACACACTCTTCCTCATCCTCTTCCTCCTCGTCCTCCACCTCTTACACACACTCTTCCTCATCCTCTTCCTCCTCTTCTTCCACCTCTTACACACACTCTTCCTCGTCCTCTTCCTCCTCGTCCTCCACCTCTTACACACACTTTTCCTCGTCCTCTTCCTCCTCGTCCTCTTCCTCCTCGTCCTCCACCTCTTACACACACTCTTCCTCGTCCTCTTCCTCTTCCTCTTCCTCCACCTCTTCCTCTTCCTCCACCTCTTACACACACTCTTCCTCGTCCTCATCCTCTTCCTCCTCGTCTTCCACCTCTTACACACACTCTTCCTCATCCTCTTCCTCCTCGTCTTCCACCTCTTGCACACACTCTTCCTCGTCCTCTTCCTCCTCGTCCTCCACCTCTTACACACACTCTTCCTCGTCCTCTTCCTCTTCCTCCACCTCTTACGCACACTCTTCCTCGTCCTCATCCTCTTCCTCCTCGTCCTCCACCTCTTACACACTCTTCTTCGTCCTCTTCCTCCTCGTCCTCCACCTCTTACACACACTCGTCCTCCTCGTCCTCTACCTCTTACACACTCTTCCTCATCCTCTTCCTCCTCGTCCTCCACCTCTTACACACACTCTTCGATCATCCTCTTCCTCCTCGTCCTCCACCTCTTACACACACTCTTCCTCGTCCTCATCCTCTTCCTCCTCCTCGTCCACCTCTTACACACACTCTTCCTCGTCTTCTTCCTCCTCGTCCTCCACCTCTTACACACACTCTTCCTCGTCCTCATCCTCCTCGTCCTCCACCTCTTACACACTCTTCCTCGTCCTCTTCCTCGTCCTCATCCTCCTCGTCCTCCACCTCTTACACACACTCTTCCTCGTCCTCATCCTCTTCCTCCTCGTCCTCCACCTCTTACACACACTCTTCTTCGTCCTCTTCCTCTACCTCTTACACACACTCTTCCTCGTCCTCATCCTCTTCTTCCTCGTCCTCCACCTCTTACACACTCTTCCTCGTCCTCTTCCTTCTCGTCCTCCACCTCTTACACACTCTTCCTCATCCTCTTCCTCTTCCTCCACCTCTTACACACACTCTTTCTCGTCCTCTTCCTCTTCCTCCTCGTCCTCCACCTCTTCGATCATCCTCTTCCTCCTCGTCCTCCACCTCTTACACACACTCTTCCTCGTCCTCATCCTCTTCCTCCTCGTCCTCCACCTCTTACACACACTCCTCGTCCTCTTCCTCCTCGTCCTCCACCTCTTACACACACTCTTCCTCGTCCTCTTCCTCCTCGTTCTCCACCTCTTACACACTCTTCCTCGTCCTCTTCCTCCTCGTCCTCCACCTCTTACACACACTCTTCCTCGTCCTCATCCTCCTCGTCCTCCACCTCTTACACACTCTTCCTCGTCCTCTTACTCCTCGTCCTCCACCTCTTACACACACTCTTCCTCGTCCTCTTCCTCCTCGTCCTCCTCCTCTTACACAAACTCTTCCTCGTCCTCTTCCTCTTCCTCCTCGTCCTCCACCTCTTACACACACTCTTCCTCGTCCTCTTCCTCCACCTCTTACACACACTCTTCCTCGTCCTCATCCTCCTCGTCCTCCACCTCTTACACACACTCTTCCTCGTCCTCTTCCTCCTCGTCCTCCACCTCTTACACACACTCTTCCTCGTCCTCTTCCTCCACCTCTTACACACACTTTTCCTCGTCCTCATCCTCTTCCTCCTCATCCCCCACCTCTTACACACACTCTTCCTCGTCCTCTTCCTCCTCGTCCTCCACCTCTTACACACACTCTTCCTCATCCTCTTCCTCCACCTCTTACACACACTTTTCCTCATCCTCATCCTCTTCCTCCTCATCCTCTTCCTCCTCATCCTCCACCTCTTACACACACTTTTCCTCATCCTCATCCTCTTCCTCCTCATCCTCCACCTCTTACACACACTCTTCCTCGTCCTCTTCCTCCTCGTCCTCCACCTCTTACGCACACTCTTCCTCGTCCTCTTCCTCCACCTCTTACACACACTTTTCCTCGTCCTCATCCTCTTCCTCCTCTTCCTCCACCTCTTACACACACTTTTCCTCGTCTTCATCCTCTTCCTCCTCATCCTCTTCCTCCTCATCCTCCACCTCTTACACACACTCTTCCTCATCTTCTTCCTCCTCGTCCTCCACCTCTTACACACACTCTTCCTCGTCCTCTTCCTCCACCTCTTACACACACTTTTCCTCGTCCTCATCCTCTTCCTCCTCATCCTCTTCCTCCTCATCCTCCTCCTCTTACACACACTCTTCCTCGTCCTCTTCCTCCTCGTCCTCCACCTCTTACACACACTCTTCCTCGTCCTCATCCTCTTCCTCCTCGTCCTCCACCTCTTACACACACTCTTCCTCGTCTTCTTCCTCCTCGTCCTCCACCTCTTACACACACTCTTCCTCGTCCTCTTCCTCCTTTTCCTCCACCTCTTACACATACTTTTCCTTGTCCTCATCCTCTTCCTCCTCATCCTCCACCTCTTACACACACTCTTCCTCGTCCTCTTCCTCCTCGTCCTCCACCTCTTACACACACTCTTCCTCGTCTTCTTCCTCCTCGTTCTCCACCTCTTACACACACTCTTCCTCGTCCTCATCCTCTTCCTCCTCATCCTCCACCTCTTACACACTCTCTTCCTCGTCCTCTTCCTCCTCGTCCTCCACCTCTTACACACACTCTTCCTCGTCCTCATCCTCTTCCTCCTCGTCCTCCACCTCTTACACACACTCTTCCTCGTCCTCATCCTCTTCCTCCTCGTCCTTCACCTCTTACACACACTCTTCCTCGTCCTCATCCTCTTCCTCCTCGTCCTCCACCTCTTACACACACTCTTCCTCGTCCTCGTCCTCCACCTCTTACACACTCTCTTCCTCGTCCTCTTCCTCCTCGTCCTCCACCTCTTACACACACTCTTCCTCGTCCTCATCCTCCTCGTCCTCCACCTCTTACACACACTCTTCCTCGTCCTCTTCCTCTTCGTCCTCCACCTCTTACACACACTCTTCCTCGTCCTCTTCCTCTTCGTCCTCCACCTCTTACACACACTCTTCCTCTTCCTTGTCCTCTTCCTCCTCGTCCTCCACCGCTTACACACACTCTTCCTCGTCCTCGTCCTCTTCCTCCTCGTCCTCCACCTCTTACACACACTCTTCCTCGTCCTCATCCTCTTCCTCCTCGTCCTCCACCTCTTACACACACTCTTCCTCGTCCTCTTCCTCTTCCTCTTCCTCCTAATCCTCCACCTCTTACACACACTCTTCCTCTTCCTGTTCCTCTTCGTCCTCCACCTCTTACACACACTCTTCCTCATCCTCTTCCTCCTCGTCCTCCACCTCTTACACACACTCTTCCTCGTCCTCTTCCTCCTCGTCCTCCACCTCTTACACACACTCTTCCTCATCCTCTTCCTCCTCGTCCTCCACCTCTTACACACACTCGTCCTCGTCCTCTTCCTCCTCGTCCTCCACCTCTTACACACTCTTCCTCATCCTCTTCCTCCTTGTCCTCCACCTCTTACACACACTCTTCCTCCTCCTCGTCCTCCACCTCTTACACACACTCTTCCTCATCCTCTTCCTCCTCGTCCTCCACCTCTTACACACACTCTTCCTCTTCCTGTTCCTCCTCGTCCTCCACCTCTTACACACACTCTTCCTCGTCCTCTTCCTCCTCGTCCTCCACCTCTTACACACACTCTTCCTCATCCTCTTCCTCCTCGTCCTCCACCTCTTACACACACTCTTCCTCGTCCTCTTCCTCCTCGTCCTCCACCTCTTACACACACTCTTCCTCGTCCTCTTCCTCCTCGTCCTCCACCTCTTACACAGTTAAATAAGTTTTAACTCTTAAAGTTCATAAGTTAACATTAATGTATTAACTAACATGAACTAACAATGAGCAATACATTTGTTACAGTTTTTATTAATCTTTGTTAATGTTAGTTAATAAAAATACAGCTGTTCATGTTAGATCATGTTAGTTCACAGTGCATTAACTAATGTTAACAAATACAACCTTTGATTTAATAACATATTAGTAAATGTTGATAGTAAATTAAAGTTAACTAATGAACCTTATTGTAAAGTGTCACCCATTGACATGCAGGAATGTGTGCTTTCAGTTTATTTTCAGTGTCAAATATCACGATCAGTGTGTGCATTTTAGATCCCACATAGTTTTGCTTGTTTCAGTAAATTATGCTCTGATCCTTTGTGTTTTAATCTTTCCGATCTTCCATATCTGAACAGCACGTACTATTCAGCATTAGAAACACACACACACACACACACACACACACACACACGCCGTCCTGCTCAACACAGGCCTGTTAACACAGGAAGTGAGCCTCATCCACTTCCTCATTAGTGCATCATCATGAGGGATTCAGCCATTGGATTTGAGACGTTGTGCTCTGGCTAGCTGAGTTTAATTGTCCTGAGCACTGTAAACCTGGAGCGGGGCATCAGGTCATGGCCCGAGGACAGCTTTAGACCGTGTGCTGAAACTGCATTAGAATATGAGGGATGTGATTTGTCAGATAAAGATAGGTGATCCGAGATAGGTGTCTTGCTACGGGCACGAGTAAGTGCGGTGCCAAGTTTGACGTTGTCTGGATTAGAAATGCAAAATATATCGGTAAAAGAAGCACTTAGAAGGTTGTGGTTTAAAAATAAACATTCTGACATAAACACTCTGTCAGCTACACTGTTTACTTCTGAATATTATATCTATCTATAAATTACAGGAACGTCTTTCTGTCTGTCTGTGTGTGTCTGTTATTCGCATATCTCTAATAACGCGTTGAATACGTGTGAAATATATTGCAAGCCAAGTGGTTCAGAATTACGCTATAGATTAATACGCGTATTTGACGTACGCGCGTGTTTTTTACAGCGTTTGTAATTACAGCGGCGTATTTTGCGTCGTCAAATACGGTTTAAAACGCGGTTTCAAATACGGCGTTTGGCTGTAAACCCGATTAATCTATAGCGTAATTCTGAACCACTTGGCTTGCCATAGAAATACGCGTTGTTGACGTTTTAAAATTCACGTGTTTTTGGCCCTCTTGTCTTTCCATATGTGTCTGAGCGTGTGTGTACAGTGTCATAACTCAACATCCACAGTAAAACGAAAACATTTTCCTTTTCAGTGTTTTGCAGAGAAAAGAAAACTGCTGAAATGCAGAAAAGTGACGTTCAGTGACATCGTGAGCGTCCGGAACGTGTCGAGCCACAAGCGTGTTGAGATTGAGCTCCAGGATCAGCGGGAAAACCGGGATCATCCGGACGGAAGCGGATCCTCAGATAATCCTGTGAGATTCTTTGACTTTGCAGATGCGTGTGAGAGAGAAGCCTTTTTCCACAGACTGAAACAAACACACTCGTTCACATTTCCAGCCAAACCGGTAACTTTTTCCCGTATTCCCCATATAGACGCTTTGACATTGACAGGGGATTCAGATTCCTTTGGGAATGTGTTTCTGTTCCCATAGATCCAGTCCAGCATCTGAGAGGATCTGACCAGCAGAGGGCGACACTGCTATTATCATCTCAACATAATGCAGTGTTTTCGGCTTCACTGTTCCTGAGGACCTGGAGAGGGACGGACACTTATTCATCTGGGTGAAACAAACACAAGGGATGATTAATATACATTAATATACACTTATGGAACATGTGTACAATGACGTCAAGTTATGTAATATGAACTTAACTGATGATTTTAATGCATAGTCTCGATAAGGAGAAGCCAACAGTGGAATAGATGAGATTTTACATGGAATTTAATGGAAAGAGAACCTTATAAATGAAATTATTTATACTAGATGTTTATGTGTAAAAAGATGAATATATACTAAAAGAGAAATAATAAAAAAAAACATTGTGCAACTGATCTTGATTTACTGAATTATTTTGTGCATAAAAAGGATGAAATGCTTTATTGAATGCCTATTATATGAACAATCATGCTTTGGTGAATCATAAATATGACATAGTATACTAAGTCGTAATTATGAGATATTTTTGACCTTTTGTCATAATTGACTTTTTTTTATTTATTTTAATTATGACAAACTACGTAATAATTATTTAAAAAGTCGATATATGAGTGGAAAAGTCGAAATTAGCCATAATTATTACTTTTTACGTCCTAATTTCATTTTCATCTCATAAATATGACTTGGTGCGTCATTATTTCGACTCTTTGTGTATTAATTTTGATTAATGATTTGTGTGTGTGTGTGTGTGTGTGTGTGCCTGAGTGTGAGCGTATGTGTGAGTATTAATTCTGATTTATGGTGTGTGAAAGAGTGTGTGTCTGATTGTGAGTGTGTGTGTGAGTATTAATTATGATTTCTTTTTCTCGTGTGGCGGAAATATGTTTCCATACAATACAGATTAAATACATCGCTTTTAAATGTAACCCCAAAACATCAACACAGCCATTCTGACCACGTGGTCTAAAATCCAAAATATCAGCCAATCAGGAACGCGGAGGGGAGCGCCGCAGATAATCGGCCAATCGGAGCGCAGTGGCGTTGCCAAGCAGCTCGTGTGACTAACGGCAGTCATATGACTGTCCCACAAATGGAGTCCGTGTGCTGGAGTCGAGTGTGCCTCAGGAATTAAACACAAAAAGGAGGATTTTCCTTCAAATCGTGGGTCCATTATGGCCCCCACGCTGTTTCACAAGCTCTTCAACAAGAGAAATGCGCTTTCACCGCCCGCGAAGAGCAGCAAAGAGGACTCGGTGTTCAGGTACGTGTCGAGCAGCTTCCGGAGAGCACACAGTATCACACACACTCGAGTGTGTTTTCATACATCTCTGTGGATATATCTGTCCGAGTTTGAGTCGTGTTGTTGGTGGTTTGGTAAGGTTTTCTCCATCTGTAGCCTCTACGTTTAGCCTTACGCTGATTGGTTCGGTTAACCCTTTGTTGGTGCACGTCACTTTTCTCTAAACGTATTATTTATTCCAGAAAGCTTTTGTTTTTGACTCAGTTATTGTGTTCTCCAATAAAACGTGATGTTGTTGACTCCCATAAAGGCCTTTAGTGAATGTATTTACCGTTGGTGGTGATATGTTTGCGTGCGTGCGTGCGCGAGACTGCACGTGACCGCGTAATCAAACAGGCTCGCGCTGTCAGTGCATTCACGCGTTCATCGACACTGGGTTTAGTGGATGTGCTTCAGATGTGCAGCAGGTCTCAAGCATGCAGATGATATGTGTATGTTTGAAGTATTTAATTGCTGCGAGGAATCAATGCAAGCTTCTGCATAATAGCCACTGGACATTGCATTAACAATAAGCGTTGGGATCATTTCTGTTGCACACTGGCTTCCCTCTTCATCTCATGTGGAGTGCTAGATTATACGCGTTTGGGATTTAGATAATCCTTAAGTAAAGCTCCAGTGGTTCTCAAGCTTTATTAACTCCAAGGACCGTCATTGTCAAAGACTATATTTGAAGATCCTCATTATATTTATATTACTTCTGCTACAGTGACAGAACTACTTGTGGTTAATGCATTTTATTTATGGAAACTCGGAGTGGTAATATTCTCATCCATTGATACAGTAGCTGAATGTTCTACATGGTTTGCACTGTTTATTACTAGTGAAATATATTAACTGTTCTAATTCATAATGTAGTTCATTCGTTTTTTTGTAAAAGGATTTTACCCACACATTTTCACTCTGTAAAATGTTTTAGCACTTAACAATTGTGTGTGTATTAGGAGTGTAATGGTACACAGAAGTCAAGGTTCGGTACAACATGAAAAAGCAACCAATCCTCCATTTATTTATTTTAATTTATTTTGAACTGACAGTAGCGCAAATCACAGTTCATTCCAACTATCGGCACTGAGTGTGTGTTGTACAGTATGAGTGTGTGTTGTACAGTATGAGTGTGTGTTGTACAGTATGAGTGTGTGTTGTACAGTATGAGAGTGTGTTGTACTGTGTTGTACAGTATGAGTGTGTGTTGTACAGTATGAGTGTGTGTTGTACAGTATGAGTGTGTGTTGTACAGTATGAGTGTGTGTTGTACAGTATGAGTGTGTGTTGTACAGTATGAGTGTGTTGTACAGTATGAGTGTGTTGTACAGTATGAGTGTGTTGTACAGTATGAGTGTGTTGTACAGTATGAGAGTGTGTTGTACAGTATGAGAGTGTGTTGTACAGTATGAGAGTGTGTTGTACAGTATGAGAGTGTGTTGTACAGTATGAGAGTGTGTTGTACAGTATGAGAGTGTGTTGTACAGTATGAGAGTGTGTTGTACAGTATGAGTGTGTGTTGTACAGTATGAGTGTGTGTTGTACAGTATGAGTGTGTGTTGTACAGTATGAGAGTGTGTTGTACTGTGTTGTACAGTATGAGTGTGTGTTGTACAGTATGAGTGTGTGTTGTACAGTATGAGTGTGTGTTGTACAGTATGAGTGTGTGTTGTACAGTATGAGTGTGTTGTACAGTATGAGTGTGTTGTACAGTATGAGAGTGTGTTGTACAGTATGAGAGTGTGTTGTACAGTATGAGAGTGTGTTGTACAGTATGAGAGTGTGTTGTACAGTACAGCCTCCTTTACTGTATTAATAAGCACAGAGCAGTAAACACAAAGCACTCTTGCAGAACTCGTATTGTTTTGAAGGGCTGATAAAAAACAAAAGGCATCAGGTCTTAATCAGCTACAAGACTGAGAAGCATCGAAGGAGAAAATGAGTTTTTGTCCTTTTTCAATTTTATACAAAGACTGAAATCTTGTGTTGTGTAAAGTCTTGAGCAACAAAATTACCACATTGTGAAAACACAAAAACAATGAGTGAGCGAACATTTAGGCGAGATAAATGTGATAAAATATATAAATACAAAAATAAAATATATATTTATAAGTTTCCTTGCCCTTTCCTCATTTGGAAATCACACTTTTATTATTCCCTCATGCAGTGTGTCCAGTTTATCAAAGATTAAAATTAATTCATTGAAATAAAACCTGCAGCTGTTAATGCAACAGATTAAAATAAGAAATATGATCTTAACTTACTGTACATCTTGAGATGTGTTGGTATCGGCGGCATAGGCCATTAAAAGTGTAGTGTAAGGGTAGTGTAAGTGTAGGGTCAGTGTAGTGTAGTGTAAGTGTAGGGTCAGTGTAGTGTAAGTGTAGTGTAGGGTCAGTGTAAGTGTAGGGTCAGTGTAAGTGTAGGGTCAGTGTAGTGTAGTGTAGTGTAAGTGAAGTGTAGTGTAGGGTCAGTGTAGTGTAAGTGTAGTGCAAGTGTAGTGTAGGGTCAGTGTAAGTGTAGGGTCAGTGTAGTGTAAGTGTAGTGTAGGGTCAGTGTAAGTGTAGGGTCAGTGTAGTGTAAGTGTAGTGTAGGGTCAGTTTAAGTGTAGGGTAAGTGTAAGTGCAGGGTCAGTGTAGTGTAGTGTACAGTAAGTGAAGTGTAGTGTAGGGTCAGTGTAGTGTAAGTGAAGTGTAGTGTAGGGTCAGTGTAGTGTAGTGTAAGTGAAGTGTAGTGTAGGGTCAGTGTAGTGTAAGTGTAGTGCAAGTGTAGTGTAGGGTCAGTGTAGTGTAGGGTCAGTGTAAGTGTAGGGTCAGTGTAGTGTAGGGTCAGTGTAAGTGTAGGGTCAGTGTAGTGTAAGTGTAGTGTAGGGTCAGTGTAAGTGTAGGGTCAGTGTAAGTGTAGGGTAAGTGTAAGTGTAGGGTCAGTGTAGTGTAGTGTAAGTGAAGTGTAGTGTAAGTGCAAGTGTAGTGTAGGGTCAGTGTAGTGTCAGGGTCAGTGTAGTGTAGTGTAGTGTCAGGGTCAGTGTAGTGTCAGGGTCAGTGTAGTGTCAGGGTCAGTGTAGTGTCAGGGTCAGTGTAGTGTCAGGGTCAGTGTAGTGTAAGTGTAGTGCAAGTGTAGTGTAGGGTCAGTGTAGTCTAGGGTCAGTGTAGTGTCAGGGTCAGTGTAGTGTAGTCTAGGGTCAGTGTAGTGTAGGGTCAGTGTAGTGTCAGGGTCAGTGTAGTGTCAGGGTCAGTGTAGTGTCAGGGTCAGTGTAGTGTCAGGGTCAGTGTAGTCTAGGGTCAGTGTAGTGTCAGGGTCAGTGTAGTGCAGGGTCAGTGTAGTGTAGTGTAAGGTCACTGTGGTGTAAGTGTGGTGTAGGGTCAGTGTAGTGTAGTGTCAGGGTCAGTGTAGTGTCAGGGTCAGTGTAGTGTCAGGGTCAGTGTAGTGTAGTGCAGGGTCAGTGTAGTGCAGGGTCAGTGTAGTGTAGTGTAAGGTAGGGTCAGTGTAGTGTAGTGTAGGGTCAGTGTAGTGTAGTGTAGGGTCAGTGTAGTGTAGTGTAGGGTCAGTGTAGTGTAGTGTAGGGTCAGTGTAGTGTAGTCTAGGGTCAGTGTAGTCTAGGGTCAGTGTAGTGTAGTGTAGGGTCAGTGTAGTGCAGGGTCAGTGTAGTGTAGTGTAAGGTCAGTGTGGTGTAAGTGTAGTGTAGGGTCAGTGTAGTGTAGTGTAGGGTCAGTGTAGTGTAGTGTAGGGTCAGTGTAGTGTAGTGTAGGGTCAGTGTAGTGTAGTGTAGGGTCAGTGTAGTGTAGTCTAGGGTCAGTGTAGTCTAGGGTCAGTGTAGTGTAGTCTAGGGTCAGTGTAGTGTAGTCTAGGGTCAGTGTAGTGTAGTCTAGGGTCAGTGTAGTGTAGTCTAGGGTCAGTGTAGTCTAGGGTCAGTGTAGTGTAGTGTAGGGTCAGTGTAGTGCAGGGTCAGTGTAGTGTAGTGTAAGGTCAGTGTGGTGTAAGTGTAGTGTAGGGTCAGTGTAGTGTAGTGTAGGGTCAGTGTAGTGTAGTGTAGGGTCAGTGTAGTGTAGTGTAGGGTCAGTGTAGTGTAGTCTAGGGTCAGTGTAGTCTAGGGTCAGTGTAGTGTAGTCTAGGGTCAGTGTAGTGTAGTCTAGGGTCAGTGTAGTGTAGTCTAGGGTCAGTGTAGTGTAGTCTAGGGTCAGTGTAGTGTAGGGTCAGTGTAGTGTAGTCTAGGGTCAGTGTAGTGTCAGGGTCAGTGTAGTGTAGGGTCAGTGTAGTGTAGTCTAGGGTCAGTGTAGTGTAGTCTAGGGTCAGTGTAGTGTAGTCTAGGGTCAGTGTAGTGTAGGGTCAGTGTAGTGTAGTCTAGGGTCAGTGTAGTGTAGGGTCAAAGACATAAAACACAGTTCAGTGCTGCAGTATTGGAGTGTGTGTTGTGACCTCCTGACCTCTTGACCTCATCCTGATCTGCTCTACTTCCTCCTCACGCATGGCAATGATCACAGAAAACATTCAGATCTGTGTTCTGATCCAGAGAGAACTGTTGTCATGTATAGATATGAAACTGTAGGAAACTAGACCTATTAGTGTTTTAATTAGTACTTTTTTTTTTTTATGTTTAAGGCGTGAGTGACCAAAAAAGTTTGAGAACAACTGGATTAAGTGTTCAATTAAGTTCAATTAAGTGTTCAATTAAGTTTCAAAATGTGACAAATTCTGTGACTTTACTGTTTTTTAAACTGGTGCTGTCTTCAAGTGTGTGTTTCAGTGTGCTCATGACCGGAGAGAGTGTGTCAGATGAGATGATTGTGATCATGATGTCAGCATGTGTCATTCTCTCACTGCGAGATCATGTGAGTGTGGATTGTGGTGTGTCTGTAGTTATTCTAGGACAATACGGAGGAATGTACAAGAGATTTTACTAGAGCTGCGTGATTAATCGTTAAAATATGGCGATCTGGATTCAAACACGCACTTATTCCTGAATGACAGCGAACATTCAGATCTTCTGATCCAGAGAGCCGTTGTCATGCACAGGTATGAACCCGCTTTTCAAACACACAGTATCTTTATTTCTGTGTTACTAATATTCAAACTATCACCGAAGTACTGGGATAAAAGTTTATAATTCGGATAAAAACACTGTCTTTCATTACGCTATTTCTACGTCATTGCGCTATTTCTACGTCATTGTGCTATTTCTAAATTCTACGTCATTATTCTATTTCTACATCATTACGCTATTTCTACGTCATTGCGCTATTTCTACGTCATCGCGCTATTTCTACGTCATCACACTATTTTTACGGCATCACGCTATTTCTATGTCATTACGCCATTTCTACGTCATTACGCCATTTCTACGTCATCGCGCTATTTCTACGTCATCACACTATTTTTACGGCATCACGCTATTTCTATGTCATTACGCCATTTCTACGTCATCGCGCTATTTCTACGTCATCACACTATTTTTACGGCATCACGCTATTTCTATGTCATTGCGCTATTTCTACGCCATTACGCTATTTCTACATCATTACGCTATTTCTACGTCATTGCGCTATTTCTACGTCATCGCGCTATTTCTACGTCATCACACTATTTTTACGTCATCACACTATTTCTATGTCATTACGCCATTTCTACGTCATTACGCCATTTCTACGTCATCGCGCTATTTCTACGTCATCACACTATTTTTACGGCATCACGCTATTTCTATGTCATTGCGCTATTTCTACGCCATTACGCTATCTCTACATTACGCTATTTCTATGTCATTACGCTATTTCTACATCATCACGCTATTTCTACATCATTACGCTATTTCTACATCATTATGCTGTTTCTACGTCATTACGCTATTTCTACGTCATTATTCTATTTCTACATCATTACGCTATTTCTACGTCATTGCGCTATTTCTACGTCATCGCGCTATTTCTACGTCATCACACTATTTTTACGGCATCACGCTATTTCTATGTCATTACGCCATTTCTACGTCATTACGCCATTTCTACGTCATCGCGCTATTTCTACGTCATCACACTATTTTTACGGCATCACGCTATTTCTATGTCATTACGCCATTTCTACGTCATTACGCCATTTCTACGTCATCGCGCTATTTCTACGTCATCACACTATTTTTACGGCATCACGCTATTTCTATGTCATTGCGCTATTTCTACGCCATTACGCTATTTCTACATCATTACGCTATTTCTACGTCATTGCGCTATTTCTACGTCATCGCGCTATTTCTACGTCATCACACTATTTTTACGTCATCACACTATTTCTATGTCATTACGCCATTTCTACGTCATTACGCCATTTCTACGTCATCGCGCTATTTCTACGTCATCACACTATTTTTACGGCATCACGCTATTTCTATGTCATTGCGCTATTTCTACGCCATTACGCTATCTCTACATTACGCTATTTCTATGTCATTACGCTATTTCTACATCATCACGCTATTTCTACATCATTACGCTATTTCTACATCATTATGCTGTTTCTACGTCATTACGCTATTTCTACGTCATTATTCTATTTCTACATCATTACGCTATTTCTACGTCATTGCGCTATTTCTACGTCATCGCGCTATTTCTACGTCATCACACTATTTTTACGGCATCACGCTATTTCTATGTCATTACGCCATTTCTACGTCATTACGCCATTTCTACGTCATCGCGCTATTTCTACGTCATCACACTATTTTTACGGCATCACGCTATTTCTATGTCATTGCGCTATTTCTACGCCATTACGCTATCTCTACATTACGCTATTTCTATGTCATTACGCTATTTCTACATCATCACGCTATTTCTACATCATTACGCTATTTCTACATCATTATGCTGTTTCTACGTCATTACGCTATTTCTACGTCATTATTCTATTTCTACATCATTACGCTATTTCTACGTCATTGCACATGCACAGTCCTTTCAGTTTCGTTTTTTAATCCGATCAAGTGCTTACATGTTCTCTCGATCGGATTGGAAAAGGAATAAAACACCCCTTTAAATCTGATCGAAATATCATTGGGATCGATTAAGGTGTTTATGAAGGCTTTCAGTGTGATTGAGCCGCCAGTGCGATCACTAACGGGTCATTAGCATGTAAACGTCTCCAGTGCTGGAGTCTGAGTGAGTGTTGACCAGCTGCTCCTCCAGCTATTATTGTCCCGTCGGCTCTGGTGGAGCTGAGAGGAATGTGGCCTGGAAACATTCCCATGCATGCGTTCAGAAGCGGCTAGCGGACAGGAACTGCGTCACGGTCTGGATGGTTTCTTTATGTAACGGCATGATCCTGTCTGACCTCCACACACACACACACACACACACACACACACACACACACACACACACACACACACACACACACACACACACACACACACACACACACACACACACACACACACACACACACACACACACTCGCTGGAGAGGTCCAGCTCGGCCTGGGTCTCGCCTCACACACTCATGATGTTCTGTGAGTTTAGCTCAGCGCTATTCTCATCAGCGCTGTGTGCGGAGGACTAGCGAGGATGGGGACGCGCGCGGGTCCGGCCGCACAGACGCACAGGTACTGACGCCGGCTCGGGTGTGTTGTGTAACGCTCAGCAGATTAAGGACTCCTTCTCAGGCTTCCTCCTGATATAACAGTTAATCCACTGTAATGAGGACAGAGATCCTCATCTTTACAGTCTAATGTGGGGGAAATGGCCATCGTTATTATTACTGTAATGATGAATATTATTGGCAACACTTTATTTTACAGTGTCCATGTTACATGTACTTACCATAGTACCCTAACCCTATGTACATGTAGTTGCTTAATATTACTCAGTACTTAAATATATAATTACACTGACACGGACATCTTAAAATAAGTGTGACCATATTATAGTAGTAGTACTAAACAATTTATGCGGATGTCCAGCAGTGTTGTGCATTACGAAGTAATTAATTACTGTAATTTAAGAAGTATATTGTCAAGTCACCTTTATATATATATAGCGCTTTTTACAACACAGAGTGTTTCACAGCAGCTTTACAGAGATAACAGGAGAATAATGCAACAAAGTTTGTTTATAGAAGAAAATGGCGTCACAGTCCAGCTTAAGTTCGTTCAGTGATGGTTCATTTCTGTGATTCATTAAAGTTATTAATTTAGTTCATTTTTTATATGCATGTATAGCCGCTCTGGAGAAAACAGTGATGTCAATATTGTAAGCCATACCTCTTAATTTTTCCTTAATGTAATTATTTCTTCTGATGTAATTGCATGTATAAGGTCATCGCATTAAAACTGGATAATATTTGGCCTATAGTTTTGAAGTGTTGAAAACTGCTTGAATTCTTCTCTCAAATGTTTGCATGAACCCTGAAGTAATGCACATTTGAGTATTTCTGCCCATAATAATAATAATAATAATAATGCTGCAATAACATTTACACATTTTGTTCAGTATGTTTTTTAAACTGTATTTATTACTAAAATGAGTCAATATGAAAAAATAATTTGAACATGATAATACTTCTTGATGATTGAATGTTATCCTGTTGTAATGTTGTGCACAGTTAAAGCTGCTCTGAGCGATGTTGGGTGACGTCACTTCTTGTCAAACAAAACGGAGGCTAGCTCCGCCTCCGTTATTCTTTCGGAGTAAGAGTTCTTTGTTATTTGTTCATCGGAACGTCGTCTCTTTGGTCGTGTGTCGGCCATATCAAAATTCTCAAGAATGTACATTTTTAACGTTAGTCGTTGTCGTTGTCTAGGACATCTCTCCTCTAGCTAACTTCCCTCTTCATGCTTCTCTCTCCTCCACCCCCCACTCCCCCCTTCATGTGCACGCGCACTAACCCCAACTCACTCTTGTCGCTGATTGGCTGGAACACAGTTTGTTATGTTTTGTGGTCCAGGCTGGGCCAGTTTTTCTTGCCGTTTGTGGAGCCTGGGCTGTCTACAGAGTAGGGGTGTGACGAGAACCGCATCACCGCAATATCGCGTTAATGAGATGCCTACCACGGTGTGAGGTCATCACCGCAATTTTTTTTTTTTTGGCTGAAAGTTACATGAGTGCATATGGCGTGTGTTATGAACTATAAACACATTAATCTTTGCTTATTCCATTTCATTTACTGTATTCCGCGAGTCCCATGTTCAAGGGCTTCTGGAGAAAAAAAACGCTTCCTGCGCAAGAGAGGGACAGTCCTTTAAACATATGGGGGATTTATTTTTGTGTGTGTCTGATTATTATTAATTAACTTCTAGGTTTCAGTACTTGTGATGTTTACAGATAATGTTCAATTAAATACACACAAACACAGGCATAAAAGACAAAAGCATAACGTAAAAAGTTGGAGTTAGGTTTAAAGTAGCGCAAGTAGCGATACTTCTCTTATGTGGTATAGGCAATAACAGTTGACGGCGCTAGCCGAATGACATGATTCAAAAAATGGCCACGAATCTAGTGTCTAAGCCAAATACTGTATCGCCTATTTGGGCACATTTTAGCTTTGAGGCAGGTGACAAGGGGCAGCCGGTGAATTTGGACAAGGCAGTACGCCGTATTTGTCGCACAAAAGTATCCGTCTCGTGAGGAAATACCACTAATTTAAGATCACATCTTAGAATTAACCATCCTGTGGCGTGTTTGCCGGACTTGGGTGCAGCACACCTACCTTAGGCCGGCGACACACTGGCTGCGTGGCGTGTCCGTTTTTATTTCGGCTCCCATGTTAACAGGTCAGAGCTTGCACACCGCCTGCGTGACGCGTCTCAGTCGCAGCTCGAGCCGCGCGGAAAACACGTGCATGCTAGAAATAGAACCGACGCCTATTTTTCACGCGACACGCAAGCGTGTTGGAAGCGTTTCCAGGCAAATAGAACAGGAAAAGATGTCGGTTAACCGCCAAACCGCGAGATTTGTTGCTTCTTCACCGCGGTAAGAAAAAATCCCATACCGTCACAGCCCTACTACAGAGACCGTGTGTTCAGGGGACAGGCAGCTAGCGGGTAGTGAGGAGATGTTTGCTGGATGTGACAAAAAATGCTTCGACCTAAAAACGCGTAACATCGCGTAGAGCACCTTTAATGATAAAAGTCAAAAGAATGATCTAAAAACCTGTGTGTGAATCATGTTTCATGTGCTAATGCAAGCGTTACGTGACTGTAGTGCAGCGTGAACATAACTTGAAATAACTTGAAAGTAAAGGATTTAAAGTGTGTGTTTGAAGCGTGTCCAGTGACAGCCGAGTGTGTGTGTGTTAATGCTACAAACACACACTTCAGAGGATCTCACTGCTGGATTGGCCAACGTTTGCCAGGTTTGGGGAACTGATTACATATTCAGAAACTTGTTTAAATGCATATTTGCTGAATGCTGACGGTGTTTGCTAGTGTGTTAGTGTGTCTTGCTATTGCTAAAAATAGAAATGCAAACACAGTGATACTTTCCCATATGTCGATTACTTCCTTTGTTTAACAACTATTGAACTAATGAAGATGGAGAACGGCAGCTCAAATCCTGGCATTCTCAGCTCTGTCACAGTAAACGCTTCCGACACACACAAAAATTACATTTAATTTAAATTTTAAAAATATATTGTCAGATCACTGATCTACTGCTCATCACTGTTGAGTGATTGCTTTAGCCTTAAAGTGTTATTCTGTGCTCATGATCCCTGTTATTGTCTGTGTGTGTGTGTGTGTGTGTGTGAGGAACTGTTAGGAACTGGTGATGTGATTAACACTGATGACAGAAGAGCATAGACATGAGTCTTCAGATCAGCTGGAGGATTACGATCTGTGATTGAGCTTTCATAATTTGAGATTGTGAGTCATGTTGAGAGAGAGAGAGAGAGAGAGAGAGAGAGTGTATGCGCATGTGAGAGTGACGTGTGTGAGTGTGAGAGAGAGATAGGGAGACGTGTGTGTAGTGAAGTTATTCTTGGCTCATTTGAGGAATTTCAAAGACTCTCGCTGCTATTGAGTTTTTAAGCAAAAGCCCAGAGTGTGTGTGTGTGAGTGTGTGTCTTAAACCGCATTAGGACGGTAGGTCACCCACAATGACGCTGTTGTTTGTCTGTACTCCTGATGAAGTGGATGATGTGTGTGTATGAGTCCAGTCGTCGGGAATGTGACAGTAAACAGCCTCTCTTCACCTGCCCTGTAGAGCACAGAAATAACCCGACACACACACACACACACACACACACACACACACACACACACTCTCTCTCTCTCTCTCTCTCTCTCTCTCTCTCTCTCTCTCTCTCTCTCTCTCTCTCTCTCTCTCTCTCTCTCTCTCTCGTGAGACGTCTCATATAGTGAGACGTCCTGGAGTATGTGTAGTGTAAGACGGACACTAGTCCATATCTCGGTGTGCAGCCCTATATTTGATTTATTCCAAAATGTGCATAATTCTATGACATTCTGCATTAGGCCATACTATAAATTAGTTTTTTTTTTTTACTACATTTCCAGGATTCATCCATGTTTTCCGTGTCTCTTCCCAGTCTGTCAGTAACGCTCTGTTTACTTCCTGTCTCTATGAAGCCCCTCCTTCTGAAAAGCACACTGTGCTCTGATTGGTCAGCTGGAGCAGTGTGCTGTGATTGGTCGAGCGCTTCGAGTGTGTTTGGGAAATGCCCCGCCCCTTCCCATAACCACCAGTTTAACACACTACTAACTAACTCAACCAGGCCCCGCCCCTTTATTCTGCATATGAATTATTATAATGAGGAATATTGAGACGTGTTCGTTCCGGAAGAAACTCAAGACTACAATGGAGGCGTTTCAGGAGTTCAGAAACACTGACTCTGATATAGAGAAGAACTCACTTCTTCATGCTCAAACAGCAACATCACACACTAAACACAGATGAACATGGGAAAAGCCTTAAATTTGATTGTTAAAACCCTGCAGATTCTCTACGGCGCACACAACCTCCCGTCTCTCTCTTAAACACTGAAGTGACTTAAACTGCAGTTCATCGACTGGCCACTAGAGGTCAATCCCATAGACCTCCTTGTTAAAATGCCCAACTTTACAGCAGAAACAAACATGTTTACAGTCTGGTACTAAAAGTGGTTTTGGTCTATATAGCTAAT
This sequence comes from Abramis brama, assembly GCF_963993115.1. Taxonomy (NCBI): domain Eukaryota; kingdom Metazoa; phylum Chordata; class Actinopteri; order Cypriniformes; family Leuciscidae; genus Abramis; species Abramis brama. Next base: position 1,548,928 of record NC_139977.1, read on the forward strand.
GTTGTCCTTCATGACGACTGTGAGGGGGGTGAATATTTTTATAACTCATCCGTTTAAATTATATTAAGACTTAAAGTTCTGCATAATTAAGGGCGTGGCCACTTGAGTGACAGGTGGATTGCCGCTGCTGTCGCTACTAGCCGTTTGTCTGCTGTCTGTTAGCGCCACGTCACCTCAGCTAATCCGCCTCTCGTTTATCCGGGAGTGACGCTGCCAAGATGGCGCTGGCCGCTCCGCCCACTTTGGGCTTCAAAAACGCTCTTCAGAAACACTACGGCTGACATCACGGACACTACGTCCATATTTTCATACAGTTTATGGTTCTCACTCGTGTGTGTGTGTGTGTGTGTGTGTCCTCAGCTGGTCCTCGCCGGAGCTGGAGCCCAGTCAGATCCGCCTGATCGTGTATCAGGACTGCGAGCGGCGCGGCAGGAACGTCCTCTTCGACTCCGACACCCGGAAGAGAAGCATGGAAGACGCTCCCGTCACGGTGAGTGTGTGTGAGTGTGTGTGAGTGTGTGTGAGTGTGTGTGTGTGTGTGTAGGGATGCAGTGATTAACCGATTTCACTATTAACCACGACACGGTTACTTAATCGTAAAGGCTCTGCTACACCATGTGTTTCTGTCGCACGGAACGGAACTGTTGTTGCACAAAACAAAGTTTAAGTGCCGTGGTCATCACACGTGTCCTAACCAGACGCAATACGAGAAGATTCCAGCGACAAATAATGTGTCTGTCCACACTAGACGCAACACGACTGCGAGATGCGTCAAAATCAATCAAAACCAATCAGAACAGTGTGTGGGCGGAGTCAGCCAATCAGAACAGTGTGTGGGTGGGGTCAGCCAATCAGAACAGTGTGTGGGCGGAGTCAGCCAATCAGAACAGTGTGTGGGCGGAGTCAGCCAATCAGAACAGTGTGTGGGCGGAGTCAGCAATCAGAACAGTGTGTGGGCGGAGTCAGCCAATCAGAACAGTGTGTGGGCGGAGTCTCACAGCACAAGAGAGTAATCTTGACACACATGCATCACATTTATTTAATTTTTCCTTGTTTATTCAAAAATATTCTCA